>NC_079548.1:11953817-13168960 GCF_015846415.1 Triplophysa dalaica
TCCCCGTCTAAAACTGCTTGTTTAAACCGACTTTATTACGGTCTTATTGGGAGGATGACAAAGATCAATGACCACAAAGTTTGGGATATTGGTTTGTTCCAGAGTAAAGATCAAAAGCATCGACTATATTAACATCAAACTATGATACTTGTGCCCCCTGCAAAAATAAACTGTTTACAAAACCAACTGAACACAATTCATGCCAGGGCTTAAGGGATAATCGACTCCCGAAAATTCAAACAGTGTATACATTTCGTTGTTCTGGTTAACACAAAGAAAGATATTTGGAAGAATGTTAGTTACTGACATTTGAGGGACTGCCATAGGATTTTTTATTTTATTTTTTTGTTTGTTTTGTTGAAGAAAGAAAGAAGAATAAAGGAAAGCAGAAAGGTCTACGGCACCTTTATACCATTTTTTTACAGTAGTCAATGTCCCAGAAATGTCTGTTTTTCCACATATCATTCTTTGTGTTCATCAGAACAAAGAAATCTATACAGGTTTGGAACAACTGGGGGGAGTAATTCATGACAGAATTTTGGAGTATCCCTTTAAGACCTAAAAACAGCAGACCTGCTTAGGCTGGTTTAAGTAGGTTTAAGACTGGATTTTTGTTTCAACAGCCAACAAAAATGGCACCGAGAGCCCAGACACACATAATAAAATCTTACTGTGTTATCAGGACAAAAATCCACCCTTCAGAATTACTGGCCACGGTTATGTCCCCTTCCTTTTAAGGCGAAGAGAAAAATGATGAATATTCAATCCTCTGGCATACTTAGTGTTGAGCTGTTTGCATGGGAATGATGGAGTGCCTGAAAAAAAGAAAGAGTGCACTTCACCCAGAGCAGTCATCTCCTTAACTTCTCTCTTCAAAGCAAATACCGCTGTTCACACATTTCTTACACCCCTGGGGACCCACTGTGGCAAAAGCAGAGTGGTGGTATATGGGAAGGCATCGCTGATCTCACGGGCTGATGTTTTTCACCAGAGCGCTATATATCACGCGGCTTTGGCAAAACTGCTCTGCTGTTCAGATGTCCATTTTAAAGCTTGATGCATTGCTGGGTGTGTGGAGTTGGCCAGCAGGCTGTTAAAGCACTCTGCACAGAGAAGGGAATTAGAATCAGGAGCTTCTGTGAGGTACGGAAGTACATAGGGCATAGATTTAAAGGTGACATGGGTTACCCAAACTCAAACACTGCCAAATGCAAAAAAAAAGATTTAGACTGACAAAAGCAAGAGAGCTTGATAGAGACAGAATAGTTATTTTTTAAAGAGCCAGAAGCCTTTAGTAATGGCATGATTTGTAACTTATCTGTGAGTAGAAGTCCAGTCTCAGTTTAAGCATCATTTAGTATTTCCAGGAGCCGAAAGAACATCAACTTGTTCACAACCTTCTCAAAACGCTGAACAAAACAAACTGTGTTTGGTTGCTTTACATGTGATGCCTTGGCCAGTGAAAGCTGCTGGAGTCTATAATACTGGGAGTATTATGAAGAACGGCATTCATATTCTAGACTGTGTTTGACTGGACAAATATTTGTAATGCAAGATGAGTCATCAATATTTTTGTTTCATTTCCTCAAGAGAGATTACACATATATAATGTGTCTGCTAGTTAACTTTATCCGTTAAGGGTACAACCTTACAGATGTCCTCAAAGTTAACAAACATGGACTAAATGTCAAATTATTTGTATTTAATGGTGTCTTTTTACACATGGGTGGTTGTGAGGGAAAGACAAACAGTTTGAGAGAGAGAGATAAGGGGGTGGCGTTGGACCCTAAGGAATGAAAAACTTGAGCAAATGAGAAAAGGTTTTGTTTATTTGTTGTGTCAGGTTTGTGTTGGTTTCACAAGCTAATGAGAAGCAATTAGACAGCTGCCAATTAAGCAGGACTATTAGACTGTGACTGAGAGGATGGGGAAAGACAGAAATACTGATGAGGGATGGAAGAGTGACGGGGGACTGTTTGGGCTTTAGGGGAAAACAAGAAAGAAAAAATAAGCATTCGTAATTACCCATGACAGAAATTCTGGAAATCTGACAAAGATCAATGTCAATGTGTTTACCTCTAAACAAGAAGACATCAGGACTTCAGAGCCCTCTGTATACCAACAGTTTGAGTGATGTTGGTCAGTCAATGCACATGATATCTCCCTAAACATGTTAGAGTTGTGGAAACACAGCCATCACTGTGGCAAATAAGCTTTGTGCTCACTCAGCCGTTCTGCTCGACACTGGGGAGCTCCAGTCTTCAGGCGGAACAGACTCGCTGTGGAGGAGCAGAAATCTGGAGAACTGTGTGTGTGTGGGTGTGTGCGTGTTTGTGTATGTGTAGTCCAGCAGGGGGTGCTACTCTGAGCTCTTGCTCTATCTCCATGAGGGTTCCATTCAGCCATCTGGCTCTCAGTTGAAGAAGTGATGCTAAAGTAGTGATTAACCTCTACAACGCTTCAGCTCTCTGCTAATGGAAGCCATATCTCTCTCTTTCTCTTCCTTACTTTTTCTTCCTCCTCCTACTGCTGTACCTACCACTAGCAAATCTAAAAGACGTTCACTGATATCCGAGGGTGTGCAACTATATACATTCACGGATACAAACACACTTATATACAGTGCTTTACAAATTCTGACCCTGTCAGTGAAGTCCAGGTTAAAATCTGGCAATCTAATTATGAGCATTGAAGTTTGATTTTCAGCATTAATCTCACCATGATCTCAATTTTTTTCATGGCCTTCCTTAGATATCAAGGTTATACTTTCACATTATGTTGTTTGCATTATGTAGGATGATTTTGTATAGAAAACAGCAAATCACACAAAAAAAGACTTGGCGCGGGTCACAATTTACAAGGCCCTCTGTCATAATAAAATGTAAATGTAAAGACAAATATTTTAGTAATCTTTCAAAGATTTGTTTACAATTTAAGACTTTTATTTATTAGGCAAATCACCTTATTCATATTTTTTTACTCAATTTGAGCCAGCCATTCAACTTCTCAATCAGAAATTAATCTCACGCAATGTTCAACAATTAAAACGTATGTTTCTATTGAGAAGTGTAAGTAAATAACTGTAACTGTTCATCTGAATACAAAAAATAATGAAGATTTAAAACATCTTGTAAAACTGTAAATTCTAAAATTTATGGATAACAACAATTGTTTTAGCATCGGAAATAAAAATACAACTGTGACTGAACAGCTTACACATAAAATGGTTTTGTAAACACACGCACACACACACACACACACACACACACACACAAAACAAAGAAAAGTGTCTCTCCTCTGTGGCCAGCCAACATCTTAATTAGGCTAATTGAGAGGCTAGAATAACCATTTTCCTGATTACAGATTTCAGGGAGTTAAAGGATTGAGCAGATGAATTGAAGTCAGCAGTCTCTTCATTTCCCCCTTAACTGACCCAGTAAAACCACACATACAAACACACACACACTTTCTGTCTCTCCCACTCATGCTGTTATTGTGAAGGATAACTCCAAGCTCCACTACTTTCTGTCAAAGGTTTTTATATGATGTGACACAATAAGCTCCTTTACACATGGAGGGAATGGACTCAATTATGGGGGAAAGTAAAGAAACAGGACACATTTCCTAAATCAAACCTTCCTGTCAAAAAAGAGACTACCATCTAATTGGTAACTAATGAATCTAATCATTTCTAGGTGACGTCCAAGAGTTTATATCTAGAATAACAGATATAGGTTAGTTTACCAAAATATGTGTTGTTAATGAATGTTTTTTTAAACCTATATGTTTTGTTCCAAAAACACATACAATGACATCTCTTTGTTTTATACAATAAAAGTGAGTAATGATTAAAAAAAGGACAAAAACACAAGCCATGTCATGTATGACATATGTTTCTGGTTTAACAACATAAATAATGTAGTAAATAATGGCAGCGTTTTAAAGTGAACTAACCCTTTTTGATTCCAGCTTCCAGATCTACTCCACCTGCCATTGGTTTGCTATAGGCTAGTTGGAGTAAAAATGAGTTTCTTTACACACAAACTGGGTTACATGGAATTAGGTTGACAGTGTAACACACAGCCCTGACTGTATGACAAATCCAGCTGTCTTCTAACTCGCTTCTCTCTCACAGCTTCAGGGGTCAGCGTGACTGATGAATTTGTCATCTCGGTGAAAATTTCCTTTTGGATGACAATTTCAGCCTAATGTGAGTTTTCCATTTCTGAAATAATGGTAGCAGGTAGGGGGTCAGGAAGCTTGCCTGTTCACCAGTGAAGACTGATGTCTTGCTCTAGATTGAAAGTATTTCATTACCTTTTCATTACATCGTTTTTGTTGTACACATACGCCTAGTTGCGTTTTATTATACACGTCTGCTTCCTATGCTGTGAAGACAGGCACATTTGTAAAATAACTGAACACATACTAGGGATATACTCCTGTGTAAAGCAGTGCATCAACCTTTTTGGACCGGACCACCACACCCTGTTAAGAATTTCTATCCAGCGAAATATTCTAGAGCTTGGCATTAATAGGAAGACTTATATTATAAAACAGACAAACAACAAATATAAACAAATGTGAAGAATATCTCTTGGTTTGTAGTTAACTTAAATAAATGAGTGTTTGGTTTTCATTTCAATCATTGTAAGTCATCTTCAGGCTCATTAGTTGAAAAACACTGGTATAAAGCCAAAAAAACCTCCAGTCAAATGAAGATCTATCTATTTGGCAGAACATAAAGTTATACTTAGTTAGTATAAAACCTGGTTAATCTTTTCCCATTTTTCAATAGCGCTATTTGTACACCAACCTTTTCCCACTTGATCTTTCAGTTTATGTTTCCTTCATAAATACGTACACACACACACGGGACAGTGAGGGGGAGCCTGTTAATGACAGATTGCTCAACTGTTCATATGCTGTGTGAGTCATTCCCCCACACACATCTATAGACATTTATGTGCATTTGTCACCGAGCCGTGAAATAGTGGGAATTAAGATCATTAACATACATCCACGCACACATGTTTGTTTGCTTAAGCATCAGTAGACCTCATGATCCGATTCTGTTCAAATAAACATAAATACAGACGTCCAGAGTTATCAGACTGCAAAAGCATCAAGCAGAACCATCCCGTCAAATTAAATATAGAGTTCTTTCAGTTTAAATATTTCATCTGCATTTTATGGCCTCTAACTTGCTTGTAGAGGTGAATGTACAGTAAATGTTAAATGTAAGCGTGAGGGGTACAGTGAAACCACAGCGCTCTCTGCTGGCAGAAATGATCCACCAATGCTAATACAAGATTTAGGCCTTGCCATCTATTTCTGTAGAGGTTATGTAACAACGGCCTGATGCCCACTTTAAATAATAAATACGCCACATCAGGATTGTAAGGTAATCAGCTTATGAAAGCATACTGGCAGGCGAATTGTGAAATGTGAGAGGCACTCGCTGCCCACTGAAACTAAAACAGACCCATAAAATCCAGCATAGATGATATAGAAGGAAGGTGGGATAAAATGCATTAATGCATTCAACTATTAGAAGGAGTTCTGTGAATAAAAGCAATATAAGAAAATAGTTTTGAATGCAATTAATGTTTTTTAACACACATTTTCAGGCTAATGTTGTAATGAAAAAAATTTGAAATATTTTCGGCTACTCTAGCTGTCATAATTCAGGAAGTTTTTCCAACTGCTGACAGCAATAGTACACAGTAATGTCCGGTAAACAGCCTTCAAACAGCAAACATAATCATCCGATTTGTCATTGTTGTGTAAAGCTAATAGTGTAACGTTACAACGGAACCAGTCGTTGTGTGTTGACATTCCATTTCGTGAGGGAGATCTGAATAAACATTAATAAAAACCCTATAGACTCTGTAAACAACAACACAAGACAGGGGTCGTAATCTCTGTTTAGCGAATCAGGACGCTTCCTGTCAATCATCGAGCGGTACGTTGTGAACATTTGTTACTGTTGATTTTGCAAACGTCATGTCATTATACCTGTGCAAGGTGAGTGAAAAGAGGTGTTTACTCTTTGGGTTTGGTGTTTCTTAAGTGTGCCATTGAGAAGCTGCTCCTCTTCTGGTAAACCCGTCCCCAGGGAAGGTGCCCCTGTGGACGAGTTTGTCTTTGGAGGGCGGGGTTTGGCCTCCAGCTTCTATACCATCATAAACCCCCAACCTTCCTAATGCCTACTAATTTATTTAGTGTGGAATATTATGTAGCATCTTAGATATTCACCAAGATATACATGTTATAAGTAGATACTGTGACACTGATGCTTTTTTGTGAAATTGTATAATGACATGAATAAACATGCAGACAACAAGAGTGACTAAGCAAACCGTCTCCTCGGTGTTCTGAATCATTTTTGCCAGATAAACACTGCGAATGTTGAGTTTACGAAACCACATTTCTCGAACAACAAAATCGGTTGTGTCAGTGACCTACTCGCATTTTTGCTTGCAAAAGTGAAAGGTTAATGTTGATCAAAACTGCGGGGAAGAAAACTGACCCTGTGAAAAGCTCAGAGTGGGCACATTTCTGACTCACCTACTCTGTGACGCGGGACATATCTGTGTCTGTGAGGAAGAATGTGTGCAACACAAACATTATTAAGACACGTGCTACAGGGTGAACATTATCTAAAATGCAGTATGACTCACATGAGAATGCACACACACATTTATTTACAGCCCCGTATATTTGCAGATGCAGTTGTGGTACACGGCCTCTGGAAATACACAGAGTGAAATATGAAATGCAATATAAACCGTGCATATGTATAATCTACATGTAATAAAAGATATTCCAAGATGATAAAAAATGACAAAGCCTCAGAGGAATCTGTATCCCTTTTAATACTGATTGTATTTGCATTAAATTAGGGATGGTGCATACTAACATTTACTCGTACAAACAAACATCACCCTCGGTTGCATACATAATCTTTGGATATCATGACATTACACATAAAAGAAATGAACAAGAAGAGGCCTTCATAAGTCTCACTTTAAAGGGGTGATGATTAATACTGCCTTAGTGTTACTAATGTGAAACAAGTAACAAACATAACAAAACAACAAAAGATACACATGACACAATGTCAAATCAATTAACACAGCACAACAACATGGCCCCTTTTACACAGGGATCAAATATCATCTTATGTTCATAGTGTGAGTCGTCATAAGAAATTTGTTATTGATAAAGTCTTTGGTGTCATCAAAAATACTGACAATGTGTAGGCTCATGTATCAAGACGTATCAATATTACCTATTTATATTATAGGAGTCAGTACTTATTTATATAATCTATAAAATTCTCTATTTTGATCGTCTCCATTAAAGTCACAACATCCCTAATGAAAAGTCCATCACAGACCCAAGCCGTCTATATGCGAGACTGAGGATAGCAAAAATTAGCTTGACCAAACACAACATATGCTGGCGACCAGCTATGATGGTCTTTTCAGGAGGGATGGCACACAATAACACATTTTAACAATTTTCTCAAGATTTTTTGAAAGCACTTTTGGAAACATTTGAACATCCTAAGCTTCACACATCAACTTTAATCCACTATCAGCATACCATCCATACCCGGTTCAGATAAAACAAAGCAAACTTCAATAAAAGTGGCTGTAAAACAGGCATAAACCTGGGCACCTGTGCATTTAAGAACCCCACAGCTGGATTCATTTACAGCCAGGGGTCTCTTAACAAGCATTAGCATGAGGACTGCGAGTAGACGGAGCTCTGTGCTGTCCTGTGCTTCTACACCACGTCCACATAGTTGGCCGGGTACAAGCCCTCTTTTCCACCGTCCATCATGCCCCTGCACCAACCCTGATCATCCTCATCCTCAATCTTCAGAAACTCCTCACCTGTACACATAAAAAAAAACGGGCAAACAGTGTCAAAAGCAATGTGAGGACAGGCACTTTCAATGACACACACATACACACACATATGTACAAGACATCTTACCTGCTTTAAAGGACAATTCATCTGTTTCCTGTCCAACATAGTCATAAAGAGCTCTGACTCTCACTCCTCCAATCATAACACTGACCCAAGGAGGGAAAACATACATTAACATCAATAATACAGCTAACCTGAAGATTTTAAAGAAATGAAATACATAAATTATAAAATAATATTAACAAATAAAAATTCAGGTATTTATTGAGAAATCAACATTGTATTGATTCAGGAATCAGATTATGGTACAAAACAATTCCCAGTAGGATGTAACGGCTCTGCTCGCATACAATAACAGGCCTGTCCTTTTAAGAGCCCCACAGCAAATATCTTTCAAGCGGCAAACCCAAATGAAGAGCAATCGACTGACCTTCTCTCCATTACCGCTACCTTCTGCTCCACCTCCTTCTTTCCCCTTTTATGCTTCTTGTCTGCAGTCCACTCCTAAAATAGAGATAACAACAGACAAAGTCAGTGAAGGAGTAAAAGTGTTTTGGCACTACAGAACAAAGTCTATTTGTGGATGCGCTTTATGAGGTCCATAAATATACTAGATGACACCACCTTAACACCCTCATTCACACAGCATCCTGATACGAATAAATGAACCTCAAAACAATACCCACACATTCAAAAATATGCAAGAACTGCCACTCTAAAACTGAACAAAGGTTATTAGTGGTGCCTGCCAAGGCGGCTGGGAACATTGTTTAGTCATTTAGTGCAGGGTCAAAATGGTCAAAAAACTGCTATATCTCAAGCTATAAGAAACCACAATGTAAAGATTCGAAGGTGGGCTCTCATAACTGATCCAGTAGGCGAACAAGTAACATCTGAGACCCATTTTTTAAGGGGGCACAGTGTGCACAACACACAGAAACATGTCCTGTACGTACTAATACATACATTTAAAGCAGTATTATTGAGAACTTCTCTTAAGCGTATTCAAAACATCGCACAAATCATTGCGAGAATTAAATTTACAACAACATCTGATCAATATATGAATCTTCTTCCCATTAAAATAATTTTACATTTTAAGGTAAATGCATGAGTCAATAGTGTATTTTGAGAACAGATATCTTGTATGCAAGTTTGTGTTAGTAGTAAAAGAGTCATTGTTTGCAAACGAATGAACATAGAGCACAAAAGTTAAAGCAAAAATTAGCAAAATAGTTAGCCTTTGTTCAACTGCCTTTAATACAAATTTATTGTAGAAAAAAAAAATCCTTCAATTCCTTCAAAAAATTCCTTCAATTATGAAATAAAATATATATAATGCAATATATTACATAATGAAAAGTGTAAATTCTTTATGTATTATGTAATCTATTATTTTAACCAATAAACCACTCTTGATTATATAAATGATTGATTGTTAATTACAAGGAAAATATATGTTTTTTAGAGTATTTACACCCTGAAATTGAAGTGTTAATACTATAAGATAAAAGTTATTAACTTTAAACGATTCTACCTATATACCAACTGCCAAGAGGTGTGTTCGACTGTGCAGACTAAACCAACAAGCCATTTGAAAGCGTATGAGACAGCATGTTCTCACAGTAGTTTCTGACATACACGGATCGGTTTGGGCAGCGCCGCTTTAAGTCAAAAACCCATTTCATGGGTCCAGTTCTTGCACCTAAGTTTGGTCGCAGGGTCTAAATGAAAGTGGGTGACAAATGGTTTGCCTAGGCGACGGCACATATTAGTGTGGAACGAGTCTGAAAATCTTTTTATGGTTTAAGGAAACGCGGGTGTCCTGAGAACATGGTAGCAGCCAACCTGAAAATGCCATTTAAAAAATAACCTGGCAACCCCAAACAAATGAAATACATAAATACCTGAAACTGAGGCCAGTCAGTGGGCATGCCAGGCCCATGCGTGTTCTTCCACAAGCGCAAATCTTCCTGCTCACTGATGGACATCAGAGTGTCATGGAGCTCATTATACACCGCTTTCACACTTTAAGACAGGAAAAAAACTTGCTATTTACCATATGTACTATTTAGTATTGAAAGTCAACAGGATTTACATTGTACAATTTATCCTCTTGTTATTTCATACATGTTTTATAGTAATATCCAAAACATCCTGGCATCCTTTCATATCTAAAACATGCTGGCTCTTTCATAGCTAAGGAGTTCTCTGTTCATTAAATGTTTCATTTAATTATCAACTTAGTCTCAAATGTTTTCCTAAAATTGCTTAGGAGAAATAAAAATAGAAACAAATGAGAAAATAAATTTATGGAGTAAGGAAGTATAAAATGAATGTAGATTATAAATAGGTAAAATAATCAAGATTTTGCTAAATGTGATGAGTAATGGAGTTAAAATCTTCTATAATTTAAGCTCGATTCCAGACTTGACAAATCTGAGCTCATGTTGTGAGTTTATTGGGAGACATTGGTGAAATTTCTGGGTCTTTTTCTCAGGAGAAATATCTGAGATGCAGGAGACTTAAGGCTTAAATACACTACAAGACTTTTGGTCAGGTTTTGCCCAGATTTTCAGTCTGGACTTGTTCCAGAAAGTCTCTGCCAGTCTGCAGATTTTATCAGTTAGTGTGTTTCTATCTGAAACTTTCAAAAAGTCTGCAAGTGTATGATGTCTAGTTCAAAATAAAACTGTTCAGATTTTAAAAGTCTTTGTAGTGTATTTCAGCCATGAAAATTCTGTCATGAATTACTCACTCTCTAGTTGTTCCAAACTTGTATAAATGTCTTTGTTTGGTTGAACACAGAGAAATATATTTGGATGAATGCTTGTAACCAAACAGTTCTTGGATCCAATTAACTTCCATAGTGGGAAAAAACAATGGTAGTCAAAAGTGCCCCAGTAATGTTTGATGTCCTATATTCTTCAAAATATCTTAATTTGTGCTCAACAGAACAAAAAATATATACAACGTTTTCCATTAAACTCATTGATGTCTAAGATAAATAATTGAGATATTAAAAATACCTTATCTGTGATTTTTTTACTTTCTTATGGAAAAGCAAAAATGAGATACAGTATTAAAGCGGCAATTCCCTTTGATGTTTAAAGTTAAGTAAGTTTGTAATGTTGCTGTTAGAGCAGAAACAATATCAGCAAAATGATAAAGCTCAGAGTTCAATGCCAAGCGAGATATTGTCTTTGATAGAATTCACTTTTCAAGGACTACAGAGAACGGTTGTAATTGGACTAAAGCCCTCTACATCCCGTGTAAATAATGTCACTATTCCGAGTTTTTTTTTTAAAAACCTCCGCTGAAAGGAATACGAAAAAAATGGTGCGAGGCCTTTCTTAGAGAAGCGGCTGTTCAGTTATCGGAGATTGTAAATATTTGACTGAGCTGCACAAATAATTACTTTCACTTTCATCACAGTCCTACAGCTGGTAATAAGAATTCAGTTACACACATTCTAAGATAACAAACGTTTAAATAACAGCTTCCATGAATTTAACATTGGCTGTGAAAGCTGTTCTATGAAATACACTGATATTGTGTGCATGTGTGCTCGAGCATACCTCTAAAACACATATATGAAATGCCCTTTGAAGTCTTCCATGCAAATGTCTCCTGGTCAATCTGCTTGTTTTATTATCCAACTTATGTCCAAAATAAAACGGCTAAACAAAAGCTTCTGTTATTAGTATTAATTAATATAATCTATCTGACCCAATCGGTCCGGTATCATTTCCCTCACCATAGTAGGAAAGAAATTGAGATCTCTAACAAAGATTGACGTTTGCACATGCACTATTAGACCTCCATTACACTTTGATCGATCCGCATGTTTTAACTGATGAAGTGAAGTGGACGCCATTGTTACTGTTTATTGCTAAAAGCCAATGCTTATGAATACACGTGCACTGACAGGGGGACCGACCAATCACAACAGCCTGAGAAGTGTAAGCTAGCTGATATGGTATGGGTGGGACCTCTTCAGACACACACTCTAAGCAGGGAACCAATCACGAAACCTTCTTAACGCTACGTCATTCTTGAGCTATACCTTAAGAGTGGTAGCGATATATTCTTAAGAACGTCGTAGTGATTGTTAAACACCCAAAAAACATAATCACAGCAAAAGAATGGCTCCTTTAAGAAGATGTATTTTTATAGAAAATAAATATAAAGAGTGTAGATGAAATGCACTTGCAGTCACATCTCACATACCTCTCATTATTAGTGACATCCAAGTGTCTATGGATTGACAAAAAAGCCTGTTTGAGAAAGCTTATCCTCTTCCGCTCCTCCTCCTGCGATTGGTCAAAGATAGACTCCATTTCCTCCATGTAGCGTGGAGCGTAACGTGTAACTTCCTCCAAAACCTTCTCATAGCGGGCTCGCACCTGCACACAGGAACTTGCAATCAATCGACGCAGTCATCTTGTTGTTGTTGTTTTTGGCCCTGCATTAAACTGCTTTTCCTCTATAACTCTGTGGGATGATTAATGCCCACTTGTTAAGTGGGGCATATATTGTGGCTTGCCCTACATTTCACTGCACCATTATGCAGCATTTTCAGCTTTAGCCTTTCCAGGCTCAGTCAATAATTCACTCACTTTTTCGGTTTCCTGGTGGGCCAGTTCCGTCTCTTCCTGGATCCTCCTTTGTTTCTCGATGGCAATGTCAGGGTTGCCTTGGGCGTGGGCCTCACGCTCACGTGCCATGTGTTCCTTGCGACATGCTTTGTGAAACGCTGCCCTGGCCTTCTCTAGCTGTCACAAGACATGTACGTTTATGGAGGTAAGGTTTCTTTGGTATTGCAAGAACCTTTAAACTTTCTCAAAGGAATTATAACCAAAAGCATTTTAATTCATCAATTTGTCAATTTACTTTCGCATTTTACTTTAATGGTTTGTTTGTACTTGAAATATTGCCAAAGCATTATACATAAAACAAGAGACATGCAAATAACACAATAACAACAACAATATGGTGGAATTAAAATATGGTGCTATGTGACAGATTATAATTACAAAATAAGTAAATATTGAAAAGGACCTTTAAATATATAAAAATGGAAATTAATGAATTTAATTTTAAACAGAGGCCCATAATATGGATGAAAATGTGTGTTTATGCATTACTACCAACCTTCTTCAGTCGCTTGGCCCAAGGCTTCTGGGCACGTGAGAAACCCGTTTCAAAATCCTGGGACTCTTTGAAACCTCCAAATATCTTCTTATGGAAAGTCTCCTTCTGCCATGTCCGGATGCGATCTCCGTCCTCCGACACCAGAGACCGACAGATGGAGGCGTGCAGTGAGGAGAGACGATCAGCAGAAGACAGAAAACACTGCCATGCTTGTAAAAGAGAGCCATAAAGAGGGCCTGGGAGCAGACGCAACATAGCAAAGCCATTTCAACAGCATTTAATCATATTATTTTTGTGACATGGTAGCATGTTTCTTTTTAACACATAGTGTTCTGTTGCACATATTTTTTCTAGTTTATTTGCAAAACAGAAGTGAAACTTGTTTTTTTATGTTTTTCCAAGTAATAGCACTCAATCTGCAGTTTGGTTGTTTCGATTAAATAATAACAAAAACAATGCATCTAACTAACACAATAAAACATTTTAAAACCCTTTTTTTGCAAATACACTCTTCATATATAAAACAGCAGTACTCACTGGTGTCCACTAGGGGTTTCCACTTGGTACTCCATTCACTCAGTTGCTGAGCGTACTGCCGCTCAACCCTGGCCCTTTCTTGAAAACATGCCACTATGTCATTACATGCCTGGAAGGCGTCTTCGGTCCGCTTCACTGTCCGATGGTAGTTCCCTGGCTGAGAGACAGACAGAGAAAACATGTAAGTATTGCAATATAAAGAGAAAAGACAAACATGAGAGTAAATAAATTATATCAATCCTGACGGTAGCTATATAAGCTGTTTATTAAGTTGAAAATTAGGAATTTACTGTAAGACACTGGGAAAATTTCTACTTCTAGTTTTGGGGGATTGACCTCATTTTTCTTTCAGTAGGTTACTGGGTATGTTTGCTATGGATTAGATGAACCATTAGAGTAGTGTGAGGTTTGTTTCTAATATAAACGCTTGAAGACAGCATGTGGTGTGGAAAAACAGAGCTCAATTCAAACATTATTCCCCCAAAACATCTGTGACTAGATGAGCAGCAGCGAGTCAAGAGAATTCAGGCCACGGTAAGAGGAGCATCACGTGGGCAGAGCTGCGGGTTGATTAACTGAAATAAAAGGATAAATGAGAGAGAATGAGGGAGGAGGGTTAACATAATGACATTTCCAGAGTGGGTGTCTAGTTTGCTGATGTGGTGTTTGTTTCCATATGCCGGCAACCGTAAGCAGCTCTCCTACAGTTTTATCAATTCATCCACTTATTTTACATCTTCCATCAATGCTGTTACTTCTCGATTTCTTTCTTTCAGATTTGCTCTCTCATTCGGCTGCGGTTTGTGCCACGTTCTTTCCCCGGTCTGAGAAAAAGTAAAAACAGCTGAGGAATCTCATCTCAGGCCAAGAGCAATGCAGAGCAACACCTGCCAACCAATCAGAGCATTACAAAAACCTAACAAATACAAAACCCTTGTCAAAGAGAATATGACACCGTGGCACATTCAGCAAGCCTCAAATCTGAAGAACAGTTTTATAGAACAGACAAGCCCATTTAAAATCATCCCAATTCAGTTTGTGACAGTTCTGGATTAAACATTTTAGATTTCATTACTGCATGCAACAATATTCTGCAGAAACTGGGTTAAGCAATCACAGTGTCACACAGGAACACAAAACACTAGGTTCTGGTCAGCGGCCAGAGAATTTCAGGGTAGGGCCTACGACAAAACCTCTGCAGGACGTCCTAAACAAAATCAATCAGGTTGCTGTAAACTGAACTCAGTTGCTACTGAACATCATTGCCTGGGGAGTACAAGGCTTTTACCAAAACTGTACCATTGGCCTGGCTCCAGAAGAGGCGGCAACTCAGCAAAACAGGAAGCAAGACAGAATTACAGTACATGCATGAAACATGGTGTTTATGTAAATTAAAAACATTTTAAAGGGGTCAAATGACACGGCTAAAAATTATGGTTTGTTTTAGATGTAATGTAATGTGTATACACGATTTAAGGTTCAGAAACACTGTATTTTCCACATACCGTGCATGTTTGTATCTCCGCTTTGCGCCACCTCTCTGAAAAGCGCAGATGTTCTACAAAACTCATCGCTATGAAAAGTGAGGTGTGCTATGATTAACCAATGCGTTGTGATTGGTCGAATTCTGCAAGCATTTGATGGAAAGTAACGTTTCTTACCATATTTGGAACATCAGATTTCAAAGCAATTGTACTGTCAGGTAAGCCCACCTTACTTGCGTTCACATTTGGGCGGTCTTAGTCATAGCACAACTGACGTAGATTTGTGTGGTTGTGGTTACACAAGGCGTTTCAGGCAGGTCTGGATGAGCATTCGCATTTAGATAGAATGCATCTTTTGTTCCGACACTTTAATTTTTGCAATTTTACATGTCTAATAAATGCATGGGCAAATTATAACACAACAAAGACACAGAAAAACAAGATTTCGTGCCATATGACCCCTTTAAATTTATTTATAGTGTGTGAGACAAGCATTATAAATCCAGCAGTTTCCACAATGGGAACGTCTTAAACAAATTATAAAATAACATTTTAATAAAATCTAAAAATGCAAAAAGTTTTCTAGGTCTCCTTTAAAGAAAATTAATTGCAAAGAAACAACAATGAGAAATTATAATAGTTAAGTAAAATACTAATACAGGAGTTCAACTGACAAAAGTTTGAAAACCCCTGAAATAACAGATAAACATGTGCATGTTGGTAACCGAAAAACCGTGTTACCCGTTCAGTTGCATTGGTTTTGAAGTGAATGGGTACCGCCGTTTTTCAGTTACCAACATTCTTCTTTTAAGTTCTGTGAAAGAAAGTCATACAGGCTTGAAATCACAAGAGAGCGTGAGTAAATTATGACAGAATTTTCATTTTTGGGTTAACTATCTCTTTTTAATCCCTTTTAAAGATATCATAAAAATTCTAGAATTACAGAAAAATTTTCAAACAGGTTTTTACTATGTAGAATGGCAAATTACCGCAAGATGGCCACAAATTATTGAAGAACAGAAAAGCGAACCTATAAAGGAGCTGAGAGACAAATGCTGAGCTAATTAAAATGGGTGGAGGTACAAAGGCAAGATTTATAGACTGAGATTAAAGGTTTCACTGCATAACACTTAGCGGCAGTCTCAAAGACTTCATTTGAATATTAATCATCATTAAGTCAATGTAAAGTCTTACATAACAATTTAATATAGAGGAAAAATTAAGTTTAACATCTAAACAAAATATTCTCTTGTGTTATTGCTTAAATATAAATCGTTTAAAGCGCCGTATCTTTTGTTAAAATAAAGTCAAGTTACATCACTTACATTACAAAATCTGTAACATTATACAAAATTAAAAAAAAAAATCAAAACAGAAGGTTCATAACCCTGTCTGACTCACACTTACCATCCAGAAACTCTGATTATTGGCATCCTCTGGGCCCGTCTCTGCCGATACCGTTGACATGATGGAGCCTAAAACAGAGAACAAGAGATATTGAATAACAAAAAAGTCCTCTTCATTTGTCCCTATATTCAGACAGGAGACACGGATGGAATTACATTTCCATTCAGGCATTTGGCAGACGCTTTTACCCAAAGCGACTTACATTGCTTAATCCTATACATTTTACATAGGTATTTGCAATCCCCTGGGATCGAACCCACAACCTTGCGTTGTTAACGCAAAGCTCTTACCACTGAGCTACAGGAAAGAATTGATTACTAATGTGGGGTAAATGTGAATGCAATAGTGTGTGTGACAGCTGAAGCTCATACTGTGCAGTCTAAAAGCAAGCTGAGAGAGTCTGATGTTTTACAAGCTTTCTTCTATTGAAACGACAGTTTACGAACAAGTTTAATGGCCTTCAAGTCTAATTCACAATGAAAATACAGACAGTTACTTAGCTGTTTACAGAAGATCAAAGAGCTTTCTAGATTTCTATAATAAAAATCTGAAATTGCTCAAAACATTTTAATCTTTGTGTTATTGTACGTGAGAGCTAAAGTGATGGGTTTTATTAGCCAGAAGGACAGTCATTTTCTGCTGGTGTCTGCTTGATCCACAAACCCTGGCTTTGAAACTTGAGCCATCCCAAAATAAACAGGGCTGAAGTTCACCAATAGCAACACATACTCGAACACACACGGACCTCTTGAAAGACCACATGCTCATGAGCTCATTGACACATGTGCTTGCAAACACCAACAAATGTGGATGGCAAACATGCCCACTCAAGCTGTCACACACATGCTGTAAACATACTCGCCATTCACAACCAAAACATGCATCTGTACATGCAATAAACCACATTTTATCACAACATGTTAAAAGAAGGAGAGAAAGGAAATGAGTGGTCATTGTTGTTTCCTGTCTTTCCCTCTCTAGGGTCTTATTCCCCTTTCCCACTGCAGGGGTCATGGGTAGCATAAATCATCCTGTATTTAACCTTTGACCTCACTTCCTGTTCTTCTCCATCCAGACAGCTTTGCGGTCTCAGAGAACTACCAAAGTAACAATCTTTATCTCAGTTTTCTGCGGGGCCAGCATTTCTTAAACAGATTTTAGTAGGGTGTATGTCCCTCGTAAAGAATATCTGCTGTATACATTTAATTTTGATACAATTGAATGTGAATTAAAATAAAGGAATGAGCCTGATGAACACATCTGCTGGAGTGAGAACACTGGTTGCCCTGTTTTATAAAATGGTGTGACAATGATTACTATACTCATTTGAACTATTGAAGTCGTCAAGCATAAAAGGAAAACCTTTCAAAAATAGCATGATATAAAGACGGAGAGAATCTTATTTTAAAGAGAACAAAGTACTTTTGAATGGGTCAAACTAAGCAAAAGTCATAATAAAGTGGAAATCCAACATTTTCTAAAAGATTTAAAAGGTTACTTTGGTGAGGACGGAGTGACCCATTTCTCTGAAAATACAATAATGATGTTTGTGTGAATCTGCATTTCTCTTCACTTCAGATACAGTGCTTTCTCTTGTCTTCCCCTTTACAAAGCCCCTCAAACCCCAGCACCCCTCACCCACCCTGGCTCTCTCTCTCCTCCCCATGTCCCCGTTTTGAGTGTCACTCATAACTCAATACACACCCACAAATACTTAAGAAATATATAGCAACTTATGAATACATAAGACATATATAGTATATGTATCCTTCAGACTTCTTCAATGGAAATTTCTAATGTGGTCATATTTTATAAAACACAAAGAATAAAGGGAGGAGAAAGGAAAGGAAGATAACAGACTTACCTTAAACGTGTTGTCTTTAACTTTTTAAAGAAGTTACAGATTATCCCTTTTCCGCTAGCTTTTCCACTTTACTAATCACCATATGGATTATATTACATTTATTCTATGTATTTAAACCACAGTCACCGGCTTCCTGTCACTTTATCTCCCTCTCTCCAGAACTCCTCTTTCCAAAGCAGCTGCAGACAGCCAGACTTTTTGCTCTGTGGATCATACTACATGACAACACTCCTCCCTCTCGCTCTCTCTCTCTCAACTGAGCACACAATCATAGAAAAGAATACGAAGTGGTTTGGGTTCATTTGGGTTTCATTTGGAACACAATGATTATAACATGTTGCATTGAAAACATTGACATAACCACCAATATAACCTGAATATCAAAATTACACTAGAGCATCCTACCACGATTTGGACAAAGATTTAAATCTGAAACTTTTCTAGACAACAACTGTACTGTATGGTAAAAGACTCAGAAATCAGATTGTGCTGAAAAGGCTTTACAGCTGTGAGTATGGCAGATTTGACCTACACTGCCATAGCCTAGACCCCCCATATATATATCTGCATTTATGGCTCCATAGACGTGCAATCAGCCGCCATGTTGGGAAGGGCCAAAACTCCATATTCAAGTGAATGGAAGAGCTGCGGTTTATCTGAATAAAGATACAATACCATTTACATTCTTAACTGATTTCAGTATATATAGTTTTTCAAGTTTTCAATGGATTCGCTGTCTAATTATTGACCTAAAGAATTGTGAAAAAGCTTGTCAGGCACAAATCGGTTGAGAAATGTAAACGTTATTGTTTTATCCAAAAAGACCTCCCTATGTAAAAGCAATTGAAAAAAGTATTTGTGCATAACCATATACAGTATAAACAAAAACGAAATAATATTTATTTCAAGCTGCACATGTAATATGTCTCGTTGAATTTCGAATAGGCGATATCAACGGACTCCTAAAGGTCCTGCTTATGATATATACCGCCCCACTTCCGAACTTATAGACCTGTTTGTGTTGGTTGGAGGCGTGTGACTATATATGTGTAAGCACGTAAGCTCTTATTTTCTTAAAAAAAGTTTAGTAGGTCTTGTTTTAACCTGTAAATAATTCAAGATATTTTACGACAAACGTTTTAAAGTGAATCGTAATATTGGTTAGTCAATGTAGTCTTTACTCCTGACCACGTGGAATGAGGGGTGGGTTGTAGAGAATTTTTGGTATACTTGTTAATTGAAACTTAAGTGGTGAGAACTGATTTATGTGTTTAATCGTCTATGTGGTTTAAGACCTTTTTACGGTTTAACCAACTTGTTATGTTCATTTTCGTTAGCAGATTGCCGTGTCCAAGGACTCGTCACTGCTGTGTCGAGGTGAGAAATGACTGCATATCTATGAATTGAAATTGTGGGGGTTTTCGGCATAAGTTAAACTTTTGTGATGATTTAGCACTGGGCTCTGAACATATGTAGACAACGTGCATTTCTGCTCTTGACATGGCAGAATCTGAAAAGTGTTATTGCAGAGCAAAGAATTAAAAAAAAGAGGTTTTAAACTTTACAATTTAACCAACGTGTCATGTTCATTTTCTTCTGCAGATTGCAGTCTCACAGGACTCCTCGCTGCTGCCTCGAGGTGAGAAATGACCGCATAACTATAAATCAAAATTGTGATCCTCGACCTAAATTACACTTTTGTGATTTTAGCACTGGGCTCTGAACACATGTAGAAAACGTGCATTTCTGCTCTTGACATGGCAGAATCTGAAAAGTGTTATTGCACCTTAAATCAAGAAGATGCGAAATGTGAATCCGTACTAAAATTTGTTCTCTTCACTTGCAGATTAAAGAATTTAGAGGCAATCCGGGACGTGTTCGAGGTCCAGCTTTCAGCACATGGTGCACATTACACTCGTGCGGTTTCATTGTGCCGTGTTTGTATAAATACTTGTACTTTATGTAATTTTGTAGGTGTAAAATCTGTTAACGTTTTTATTTTGTGAATTTTGTTTGTGAGGTGTTTTACTATTATTTTTTTTAAAACCTTTATTAAACTTATATTAAGTTATGTGATTGTCAATTGCCTTATTCGTTCTTTTCACCAAGAGTTGCGCTGTAATCTTTTATTATATCAGATTTTCTCTATTGCTTGGTTTGGGTCTGACTCAATATGAAAATACAAATCTGGGAGAAACATTGAAATTGGCACTTGCATATTTTACACGAGTATGTGCTTGATATCACAGAACAAACCACAGCTCACACAAAGTAATTCCTGCATCATTTATTATAATTCTAATAACCTTTATTCATTTCTTAAAACATTTGTATTTTATTTGTGTATATGAATATTTCATTTACATATATTCTGTAAATAACCTCTTATCTGTTCATAATTTTCTTGAATTTAAAAGAGATTCTTTCTGCACACCCTGGACGGTCACTGCATCAATTGTTAGGTGACCTTCTTCTGGGTCATTTTGTCCAGACCCATTAATGGCTCTGTGATCTTCGATATGTATGTAACTAGCATGATTGTGTTTAACCCTGCAGTGTGTGAAGGCGTGTTTGAAGATTACTGCGATTTGAAGCTCATAAGCATTAAACCTTGAAAAGTTCAGCTCTGTGGAGCTTGAGGCTTAAAGACAATATTCCTTTTTCAAACCATTAAAGACATTCTTCCATTGTCTGAGATGGGATGACAAAAAAATGTGACGCTACCTCCATCTAGCGGTCATTACAAAACTGGGGGTCTGTTTTTCTGGAGACCATAGACCAGCAATTTGCTCGATGAATTTGAAGAAAGGTGAAAATCAGGATGTGTAGAAAGCATGATTTGATTACACAATAAACAATGTTTGGAAGACAGAGATTCGTTAAAACTGAATATTTTTTCCATCTCAGACCGTTAGAATTGTAACTTATCCATTGTCCTTACTGTTATCAACATTACTATACTTACCAGCTTAAACATCAAAAATACAATTATTTCTTCGATCTTTATGTCCAATATAAGTGACTAAAGTAAAGCGAGTAATCTGATGATGATGATGCAAGGATGAACAAATGCAAAATGAGCAGGGCATGATGGAGGGGTGAAATCTTAACTGATAAGCCTCAAAATATGAAGGTGGTTGCATGGACTGAAAATGCCTGCAAATATGAAACAATTAAAGGAATTATTCATAAGAGAAAGTGCAATGTAATGGGGAGCCCTTTTAATTGATTGAGCATCTATTTGCAATGTGGGCTGGAGGTCACCGGATTCAATTGTAAGTTTGTGTAAATGAATATGAATGTAAAGGGAGTGTCCTGTCACAAACAAGCTCTATGATCAAATCAGAGATAGTCCTTGCATACAAAATGAAGTTACAATATTCCGTATGATAATGTAGGAAAGGGCATGGGAACGTCATTAGATATGAAATCCTTTTTTCTAAGTTAAATCCTACATGTACAGAAGATCTGAGCACATTGCATGTGGTCACAAAAGTTGTCAAGCATAAACACCCAGCAGTTTCTGACTGCAGCTCAGTCAACAGCGATGACAGCAAGGACGATGAGAACAGTGACTGCAATAAATAACATTGTCTCTTGTTAAATCAGCAACAGAATTTCAGACCCATTTCCAGTTTTAAAAATTGTTATAGGAACAATCGTCGTATTAAAACAGGTATTAGCACATACCCCTCGACCACATCAGAGTGCATGTTCATCTTGCCTTGCCTCCATAGAAAAAGAGTGTTGTTTGGAAGGAGAGAGCGAGAGTGACTTGAAAAGAGAAATACAGGCAGTTTGGTTTTCCCTCTCCCTCTCCTCCATGTCTCCTCTTCTAAAATGGAGCCTCAATATAGCCGATAAATTTGTTGAAGTTGCAGTCGCCTCTTTATTGAGAGTCTGTGATAAAAACGTTGATAAACTTTCAGTATATATATATATATGCATATATATATACTTTTTACAATGTTGTTTCATCTTTCTTTTTCAAAATATTTTTTGCGTTTTAACATCATCTTGAATCCATAGATAGATCTTTTACTGTGTCCCATTGTTTTCATAGAAATAAAATGTATGTGTAATTCAATGTATTTGTCAGAATCAGTAGTAGTGAGGATGTTCTGTGCACGTGTGTGTCTGTGTGTGTGGTAAAGAGCTTGTGTTCTGTTGGCCTGGGCACTTATTTTTGCTACGGGTTTGTAATACAGTGACCAGTCTGTATAGATATATTTATATATATTTATATTATTCCATTATAAGACATGAGAAGATAAAGTTGTAGTGAAATACAAGATCAACGCCAGCCCCAATCTGGCTCGACAAAATAGAATCCCTCCATTGGTGAGGTAAAAACACGTAACAAATCATGGTCATGCCTCTAATGACAACCTTTCACATTATCATGTGAACACGCGCACACACACACACGCAACAGGAACCCACACATAAACACACTCTTACCAAATAAGTGCCTGTTGTTAAATTGAGCTCTATATTAAGGACTAGTCATGCCAGGACAAGAGGTTTTTCACTACTTGCCCTCTCTGCGTCAGTCTTCAGTGAACCTGTACTAAAAGACCAATAGTAAAAGTTATAGTCAGTAATACAGACTCGGTTCAAACTCTGAGAAAAAGAGAAAGACAGCAAATCTGGGCTAAATATCTCTCTTTCTCCCTATCTCTAAAGAACCACAGAAAAGCTAAAGAGTGTTTTGATTGTTTCCCTCAAAATTATTTGGCTCAGTTATGTACTACATCAAATCACTTCGTGGAGTCATTCATTCACTAATTTCTATTGTGAATGCCTGTGAGCTCTAATGATTTTCTGTTTGTATGTATGGATATGTATGTGGGTGTTTATGTTTAAGTTGACTAAATTGCACATGTAAACGCAGGCATGTTCACAGTTCAGGCCTTCAACTCTCTCGCTTTTTCCCCATCTCTCTCCTGCTTCATCGTCTCTGAGTCAGCAGGTTGATATCGAAGTTCCCTCTTCTTGTGTTGTCTTCCATTCAGGGAATAATCTCGGATGGCAGCGGTTGTTGTCACCTCACCTGTCCTCTCGGCTCCGGTTGGCCTCATCTCTCCTTCTGTCTGTCCGTTCATCTCGAGGGGAGAGGGCGGGAACGGGGAAAGGGCTAGAAGACAGCCTGAAGGGGTGGGGGAAGGTGTAAAAATGTTTACAAAAAAGTATTTTTTCTTATTTTCCAGCATCCCTTTCTTTCTGTTCTCTTCTGTTCAACTCTTTCCCCATGTGAGCTCATGCAGCAGCCCAATCCAGATGTTTCCTGCAGTTATCAATCCCAAAGTTATTTATATTTTCTGTAATAGTTGTTTGTTTTTTGTTCATGCACTACCCTTTCATGCCCTAATCCCTCTCCATCGCTGTCCACCCTTGTTGTTTCTCCTCTCACCTGTCCATCACTCTCCTCAGTGCTCTCTCTATGTTCATGCGATGGCCAACCCTGGTCACACCCAGGTCCAGGTAGTCCTCCTTGGTAAGAGAGGGCAGGTGTGTGCCATCTATCTCGTTGTCCAGAAAACGCTCCCTGTGCTCACCCAGGTTCAGATAACCCAGCCAATCAGCCACGTCGTACTTGGTCCAGTATGGAAGTGGTTTAGAGGCAAAGGGCTTGGTGGGTGAAGGGGGAGGGAGGTGGGGGTAACTCAGGCAAGTGGGTGGAGGAATGTGATGGAGAGGCGGGGAGGAAGTCCCTGACAGGAAGTGGGTGGGGGAAAGGGAGCGAGAGACAACCAGAGAGGCATTTGGTGGCGGCGGAGCACCTGAGGTGGCAAAGAGAGGAGGAGACGGGGAGAAGTAGGGGTCCCCGAGGGGATTTGCAGGCGAGGGTGGAGTGATGGAACCACGAAGATCGTAAAGGCTGCTATAGAGGGGAGTGGTGGGGAGAATGGGAAGCGATGAGGGACGGGGAGGGCCAAGCTTGGGACGGTCAGAAGGAGAAATAAGGGGACTGGGTGCTCGTCTGCGTTGAGCGTGATGGGACTCGGCTTTACGGGACTCGCGGCTGGGGATAAACTGGAACTCTAGGGCTTTGGTGCGGTACACGGGACGATGTTTGGGTGAGGTGGGATATGGGGAATACGAAGAGGGAGAAACGGGTGAGTGGGATCGGGGAGGAGGCTGGGATGAGCTACCAGGGGGCTGAGGAGAAGGAGATCGAGCCCAGTTCGGGTAGATTGGCTGGCAGGAAGGGGTCGGGGAGGGAGACAAGGCAGGCTGAGAGAGCTGAACAGGAGATGGGGAGGAAGATCGGACAGAAGGAGGACTCAATGCACCTGTGGAGTCCTCCGAGAACCTGAATAGAAAGAAAGTGGAAAAACAAATTAAGATTGTGAAAAATAGAGAGAGAAAGAAAAGAAGAGAGAAAAAGAAAGACGTAGGGTAGGAAGAGAGAATTTTTGAATCATTTCTTTTGCAGTTCTTGGTTTGCACTGTTTTTGTTGTACTCAGCTCAGTTGTAAATGGTCTGGCAATACATTTGTCATGGAAAATAGAGCACCTTAAAACTGAAGCTGACTGATTGTTTAAGAGAGAGAGACAAGTTTGTGTTGTAACAGTTACCTGTGTCTGATGTGGGACAGACAGATGTACATGGATAGTGTGAAAAAGGCAAAAATAACAAAAAGAGAGAAACAGTTAAACACATACACACACGGTTAAACAGTAGGCACACACAGTTCACTGGTGTTTGAGATTGTGCAAAAATAAAACTAATCCTAATTCTAGTGCAGTTAAGTAGGGAATGGACTTTTTTAGACTTTGAACAACTGCTTGAATGAGTGTCATTTAAAACAAATTGGCTTTTATATAACTATAGTTTAATTCATGACATCACAAAATGCTCATGCAGCTGAGAGATCCTCATGCCACATGTCTTCTTTTAAGGCCAGCATGCCGACATTGACACTTAACCATGCATTTAAACTTACAACAAACACATACCTATGTCTGCTCAATGACTTCTGAGCTCCCCAGCTCTCTGTTCCTTTGCTCCTCTGATGTAATTTGGAGTTTAGCTCATTGATGATGCTGGCCTTCATACTGGACATGGGAGGATGCAGCTTACGTGCTTCCATGTAAGTCCCTCCAGCCTGGCCCGTTCCCTCTCCCACAGACTGCACAGCCCCGGTCGACCCTTCACCCCAAAGAGGTTTCATCTCTGGAGTGCGGGGTCGATCAAAGTACATTACAGAGGAACGAGCGATCCCTGGCCCTTCCCCCATCCCATAGCTATCTCGGGCATTAATGTACTCCTCCTCTGCCTCTTGTGCCTCATCCTCCTCCTCTTCCTCCTCCCTACGTCTGTGGTATGCAGGGGGTGCTGTGCTGGTTTGCCGTCGTAGATCTCCGGCCCGGCTGCCTTCTCTGTACCTCTGTGTTTTCGGGTAGGTGGATGCAGTGCTGGCGGCTTTGGCATTGTGCATTTCAAAAGTCTGTCCATCAAGGTAGCTCATGTAAGATTCTAAAAAGTCTGCTCCACTCGTTCTGTCAGACTCGGTTGTGCCCCCACTTCCACCTAAGCTCCCCAACCCTGCTCTCTCCAACCTCTCTCTGACCCCACTCCCACTTAGTGCTAGAATACTATCTAAGTGATGGTCACTGCTGCTTCGACTGTCCAACTCTTCAATGCCAGAATCCACTACTGTCTCCTGGGACTCACTGGTCTTGGCTGCAGCTACACTGGGCGGTGGATGATGCTCTGCACTGGGCCGCCTGCTACTTCCTGTAGCTACTGTGGAGACGGTTGCCATGCGTGTGTGCGGGGTGACAATGGCAGCCGTACTAGTCATAGCGGAAACAGTTGTAGAAGCAGTTGAGGAACAGCTTGCGGTCACAGTTGAGGAGCCTCTTAGAGAGACAGAGGTTGCAGGGGTGGATACTGGGGGCCCCCGGTAGGCAAGTGGAGCTGGGATAGAATGGGGAGGTGGCGTTGGAGAGAGGAACGCTCTGGCGGGTGTGTATTGTTATAAAGATGTTGTGAATGGGATAGACCAAATGGTCTGTGGAAGGATGTGGGTGGGGGTGGAGGTGATACAGAGGGAGGTGGAGGAAGTGCAGCAGGTTGCAACGTGGAGGGAGATGGAGGCGGGAGAGGATTTGGGGATGATGGTGAAGGAGACGGGGCAGACTGGGTCAGGTTGGCAACCTCACTGTCATAGGAAGTTAGACTTGAAGTTGTGGAATCCCCTGCCTGGGGTGAAGGCAGAGGTGTGTGAGGGGGGAACCCTGCCATAAAGGAGTCTTTTGGAGGTGGAGGAGGTGGCGGGGGAGGTGGTGGGGGAGGAGCTGGGTGACGCTGTTGACGGGCTGACAGATTGTTATACACCATACTATGGTAACCCAAACCACGATCAAAACTGTTGGCAAACTCTAACGGTGGAGGAAGAGGCTCAGCAAACACAAACTCATCATCGGCATCCACTGAGGGAGCTGGGGGAGGGAGAACCATCAAACCTGAACCACTTCCACCTCCTCCTCCAGCTGAAGGACGTGTAGGGGCCACTGTTGGAGGTGGAGATGGAGGTGTTAGGGAAAGGATGTATGACCCAGCCTCACTTTCCATCCTCAAAAATGACGGGCGCCGAGGCTGCTGAGTCGATGGCTGAACTGACTGCTGTTGTAACTGGGTCTGCGCTTTCTCCATCTCCCTTTCTCTTGATCTCTCTCTCTGACGCTCTCTTTCACGTTCCTTGTAGGTGGGCTGGTAGTGCTGAGATTGGTAGTGGTGTGTGTGAACGGTTTTATCTTCAGAGAATCGAACCCTTAGACCTTCTCTGGGAGCAGAGGCACCAGCGGCCTCCCTTTCCGTACGATCTCCCACCCTTGTTTCCTCACCCCAACTGCTCCCTGCTCCACGCAGGATTCTGGGTGATGGAGGCCGAGTAGATGTGGTGGTAGCAGCTAGTGAGGATGAGGTAACAAGGTAAGATGAGGAGCTGGCGGACTGGGCAGCAGAGGAGATGGCAGAGGAAGACGAGGCCATGGAGTAGGAGAGATGTGAAGTGGGTTGCGCAGTGGATGAGGGAAAGGCTCCAATGCTGGACAACTGACGGGTAAAGTGGTGTTCTGAGGTCCTTTCCCGGCGCATGCGTCCGTCATCTTTCAAGGCACGTTCCCGTGCCGCTAACGCTAAGCCTAGTGGGGATGAAGGGTCTAGAACTTTCCCTGTTAGCGGGTGAATAAAGGTTGTGGTGGAAGGTTGCTGCTGCTGCTGCTGTTGTTGTCGGCCTCCTGCTCCATAGAAGTCAGCAGGCACAGACTGAGGCTGGTAGTCCCCAGGAGGAGCAGGTGAGGAGTACTCAGGCAAACCAAAAGCAGGAGGCATACTGCGTGTGTGGTGGATAAAGGTATCACCTGAGAACATGCCCTCATCTATTGATTTGGATGGTCGCAGGCGAGGTGAAGGCTGAGTGCTTAGCTGCTGTTGAGACGTCTGGGTTCGTCCTCCGACTCCTCCTACTCCACCTAACTCTTCCTCAGCAGAGAGAAAAAATGAGGCACTCTTCCTTCGTGCTTCATGAAATCGTTCACGATCCCTGCGTGCTGCCCCTACTATGGCAGCACCAAACTGGCTGGTATAGTCCAAACTCTCTTGAGTACGAAGTGATGAGGCTGATGGAGGTGGAGGAGCAGGCATAGAGGGAGGCGCTGGCGGTGGAACAGAAGGTGCAGGTGGGGGAACAACTGGTTGGGGTTTTGAACTGTCACTTTCTTCTGGGGGAGGTGGTTCAGCCTCCACACTGCTGCCTTGGCTACTGCGACCACTACTGCTGGTAGATGGAGCTTTAACAATGATGGTGGGAATAGGAATGGAGCTCTTCTCCACTGATCCCTTTCCTTCCAGCGTGCCCTGGCCTCCACGCAGATCCTCCACTTTTGATTGCTTTACCAAGGGTCCCTTCCCTTTCCGTCCACCACCTTTTGGTACACCCCCTGCCCCAACGGCATTGCGGTCCAACCTGGAGGGTTGGCTTTGTGTAGTCTGCTGGGTCTGCTGCTGCTGGGGAATTACTGTAGCGACACTGCTGGGTGGCACTGCATTGCTGTAGCCCCTTCTCAATGCTGCTGCCTTGGCCCCTGCTGCTCCTCCAGCTCCTGCAAGGTCCCCTGTGTACCCAATCACCTTCCTGGAGGCAGTTCTGCTAGGTACAGACGAGTGAGCTTGAGCATGAGAGTAAGGAAGAGGTTGGTCCCCTGTTCCAGATCCAGTTGGTGGCCCAGGGGACCTATCTCTGGCTCCATGGGTGACATGTATTGACTGCGAGTAGAGCTGATAATGTGCAGAAGAGGAAGTGGATTGGGACACAGAAACAGAAGGCTGTTGGGGTGTCTTGCCCCGAAAGCCAAGAGGGGGTGCTGAGGAGAATGGGGGCTCAGGGGGAGCTGTAGTAGGTGGAGGAGGGATATCATCTGGGCCGGGCACTGAAAGACTCCGTGCAAACTTCATGGCTGGAGGATGAAGATGCTGCTTCTCCTCCTCTGGAACCCCTGCAGAGAATAAATATAAAAGCTTGTCTTTTCAAACACTTAAGAAGACAAATGCAGGGATAACAAATATAGAATAAAAATGTGCTAATTGTTGAAAAAAAACTAACAATGGAATATATACTTGAGAGAGATAATGTACAGTTGAAATGAGTAAAACACGAAAGAAGTTCAAGGACATTTGCTAAAATGAGCAGAGGGAAAACAAAATAGGACACATAAATGAGCTGAGTCCATCTTGTAGTATGTCTGTTTGTCTGTCTGTCAGCTTGTCTGTTTATTACCATGACTGATATTCTTCCACCAGAAACAGGTACAAGTTATTCATCGCTCCATGTTTGCAAAGCTCTTTTGTGTCAGTGCACAGCAGTTTTAGTCACACTGTATTATAGAAGACAAATGGATTACACAAATGACCTCTAACCGATGAAATAGAAGTCATAAAAAAATTATATTTATTATTGGCAAAAATGGTAGAAAATGGAATGGAATGGAATTGGCAAAAATGGCATGCAAAAATAAAGTTGCTTCTAACTTAAAATTAAGATATCCAAAGACTGTGGTTATTTAAATACCAAACATTTAATTACATGTTGCCATTACTTGATTTACATAATCAAAATGAACACTGATGAATATTAACTGAAAATGGGTTCATAAATCCAAGTGGTATATGTCAATTAGTCTCCCTAATACCAATCAAACAGCTGAAATGATTTTATGGACTGATGCAACAAACTAAAAAGCGCGCTCACTGTTCTACAGCATGAAAGCATTAATACATGAATGATAAGCATTACAGCACACCCACAGCTACACTCTTCAGAGCGCTCTAAACGCAAATACCATAGACATACAGCAGTATGGTATACAGACAGGTGTACAGACAGACAAAAATTCTAACAGACAGCCTCACCGATGGACTTCTGTCGCAGCATACCGTGCGGGGGGCCGTGGCCAGACACAAACTGACCACGGTCGTAGCCTAGCCCTGCCCCAGATGAAGTCATTCCCATTCCGGACTGGTCAAAACTTGGCTACCAGAAAGAAAGAGAAATATCTGAAGGATAAAACTGTTTCTTTTAGGATTATGTACCAGTTTTCCATTCACTAGTTTATCAACAATACAGTCAAAATGTAATGGTCTCACTCAAAAACGCACCTCATTATAAAAGCCTCTGCCCCGTTCTCTTTTTATCCCCTGAACACGGGGACCTGGAGCCTCATTGGTACTGATGGTTTGCTGTGCTGCAGCTAAAATCTCATCCAGTTTATCTGACATGAGAGAGAGAGAATTATTTTTCATAAAAATTCTGAAATGCCCCTTTAACCTGTTCATGCGTGAAAAAACAGACATGAACATTCAGGTATGAGATAAAGAAAATTATCTTATTTTGTCACTTAATAACTTTTTTTCAGCTGTTAAAAATATTCATCTTAAAAAAATCTTAAAGGGGTCATATGACACTACTAAAACGAATATTATTGTTTGTTTTAGATGTAATGCAATGTGTATACCCGATTTAAGGTTAAAAATCGCTGTATTTTCCACATACCGTGCATGTTTGTATCTCCTTTTTGCGGCGCCTCTCTAAAACACACAGATTTTTTTCAAAGCTCATCGCTCTAGAAAAGCGAGGTGTGCTATGTTTAGCCAGTTAACCAGTGTGTAGTGATTGGTCAGTGCAAGCGTGTGATAGAAACGTAACTCCTCTTACCATATTTGGAACATAAGATTCCAAAGCAATTGTACTGACAGGTACGCCCACCTTACTTGCGTTTACATACATTTGGGCGGTTTTAGTCAAATCATACCAGGAACTGACGTAGATTTGTGGAGGTGTGGTAACTAGAGGCGTTTCAAGCAGGTCTGACTGAGCATTCGCTTTTAGATAGAATGCATCTTTTGTTCCGAGACTTAAATTTTTCCAATTTTACATGTCTAATACATGCATGGGAAACTTGTAACACACCAAAGACACAGAAAAACACATATTCGCACCATATAACCCCTTTAAGAACTTAAAAACTATATTAAACCGACAAAATATAGTTTAATCAATTGCAACTTTGTTTTTTTAGTCAGTTCAATATAATTTAAATTCAAGTGACTTATACAGTCAATTTATTTTTTTTACTTAACAAACATGATTAAATAAAGTTTTTAAGTTATTTTTTTACAGTGTGGGTGATAAAGAGAAGACATTTAATTTATTTTAATGTAATAGTATAATATTGTAATATTACAGTGCCTCTTAAACACCATTGCCCCTCTTACTCAAAGCCATCTGATAAACAGTCCTTTTCTTCTCAGTAGCTTGTGAAGACTCGAACTCTGTTACAAACAGACCGGAATCATCATATAAGAAATATCTGCAGAACTGTGAGGTCAAGTGTTTCATACAAGACTTAAAAAAAGTTTTACCTGATTTCTTTTTCCATGGACCAGAGGCTGTGATAAAAAAAAACAAAAAATGACGCAAAGTTAAGTCTGCCATAATACTGCGATACATTTCTCCCAATGCTTTACACACACAACCTTATTAATATACGTATTAATGTGAAAAAAGAAGTGGTGGCCTCTTACCTCTGTCCACTGTGTATGGAATGCCGGGAAAGACAGAAAGATTAGGGAGGTTATAAGATAGGTTAGTTAGAATTGCAGATATTATAAAACTCCCAGTGAGACACAAGTGTGCAGGAAGGGTTCATAAGAGCCACAAGTGAAGTGTGTTGGGAGCATGTTTATATAATATTCCATTTGCATAAAGAACTGGGGAATTCTGGGTACACAAATTGAGTAGGGGTCAATCTGCTTGCCTGTTAAAACTGTATAAGAGCTGTTCTTCCTATAAGAATAACTGTCTTTTCAGTGTTGGTCTGTGATTAAAGAGATTCGACAACCAAAATAAAAATTCTGTCATGAATGACTCCACCCTCAAGTTGTTCCAAACCTGTATACATTTCTTTGTTCTGTTGAACACAAAGAAAGATATTTGGAAAAATGTCAGCAACTGACATTAAAAATATCTAATTTTGTGTTCAACAGAATATTTGTTCCTAGTGTACTATAGTCAATGATGCCCCAGAAATGTCAATTGTTAACACATCTTTCATTGTGTTCAACTGAGCAAAAAATGTATACACATTATAAACAACCTGAGGGGGAATTGAAGTCAGAATTTTCATTTTTGGGTGGAATATCTCTTTATTAAAGTCCTGGTATAGAGATATTCATGTTAGAGTGATCTTGACTATCTTTAGATCATGACAGCCTGTGAGGTGGGACACTGCACCAGGTGGAGAGGTGAATGTATCTGGAAAAAGGTGACAGTTCTTCACTTCCATTTAACTGAAGCATTTGAATCTGCATATGGTAGATGACAACACTTGCACATATTTAACACCTGAGACATATTCAGCACTCTGATATATATACACTCCGCACAACTGTCTGCACATTGACTTTGGCATATTGCATAACAGTTTATATGAAACACTCTTAAAAGGATAGTTCACCCAAAAATGAGCCTGAGGGTGAGTAAATGATGACAGAATTTCCTAGATACTGTACTTATCAGTGTGGTCTACATTGTTGCATTTTCAGGGACCTACTGATCAGCAGGTAAAACAATCGCATTTAGACTTTTGTTTGTGAATTTTAGAGGCAGGTACATTTTAAAACAATAAATCCACAATCACAGACTGGGGTGCAACAAATGTGGCACCCCTTTAAAAGAATGACATAGTCTGTGAATAGTTACACTGGACACACAGTCAAAATGAAGCCTGTCTAAAGGAATATATATTGATTATGTAATATTTAAAAACTATAAAAGAAAAATATTAAGTTGGGCTGAAGGATTTTCTGTTTAATTACTATTAATTTAGGATGGTTCACCCAAAAATGACAATGCTTGCACCCTCGTGATCCAAACCTGTGATGATTTTCTTTCTTCTACAGAACACAAAATAATATATTTTGAAGAGTGTTGGTAACCAAAGAACACTGGCACCCATTTACTTCCATTGTATAGACAAAACCACTTATTTTGTGTTCCACAGAAGAAAGAGTCATTTACAATTTCTGAACCCCATGAGTGTAAATGATGACAAAATGTTATTTTTGGAGAACTGTCTTTAAGTGCCTCAAGCAAAACTCAGAATAATTTTAAAGATTTAACACCACAAACCTTGTCAACTTTATAGTTCATGCATATACATGCGTATTGTTCTGTAACAGTCTGGTACCTTGACAACACAATTATGTTTCTACTTCTAATGCTAACAACTGATAAAAACATTTTTATTTCATATTTAAAAAACAACAACATTTCAACCTACAGTAACTTCAGTGGCACAGGGGACTGTGAACTCAGAGCTAAAAAGAAGGGAAAGGATTTTTTTGATAGGGTAAGGTGAATCTATTAGGAAACAGACCACGATAAGCAGTGTGTACCACAACAGGCAGTGTGTTTCTGGTGGTGTAGTCTAGGTCCCTCACTGTCGATAAATGGTAAAAGAAATGATTGTAGGTGATGGTGGCACCATGAGCCAGGACATCCTGTGCCTCTCCAGCAATGCCCACCTCCAGCAGCGTTACTACAGCAACACACACAGCACTCAGGAACCAGTTTTTCGAACAGCCAGATGTGTGTGACCATTAGCTGGTTAATATTCAGGTTGAGGGTAAAAGCTAAGAGGGGTTGCAGGTGGAGGTCTGAGGGGTAAGGTGGTAGGCCGGTGGGGGGGTAAACGGGTTGGGGAGGTTGGACAGTTTTTGGGGGTTACCTGTAGTGGGGATGCTGGTAGTGACAACTTAGTTGTGGAACTTCTGAAAGAACAGTGAAATGCATTGAGACTCATTCACATTGATGCTATCTAGTTCTCTCTCACTTTTATTCTGTATCTGTCTCTCTCTATGTCTCCCTTCCTGCATCCAGTTTAAACACTTCTTTTCAAAATTACTATTGTTGTGTCATTGTTTTAGTGCGTTAACTCTGTGTCCATCCCTCCCCTCCCGTTTTATCCTCTCTCAAGTTTCAGGTCTCATCTAGTCACTGTTCTCTCTCTATCTATCAAATGTCTGGTACCGTCCAGCAGTGCTTTTTATTCTATCAGTCTCATCCTCGTTTCTTACCCATCTCTTCCAATTCTGATGTCATGGATTTGGAGCGCAAGGCGATAGCGGGTGTGCTCAGTCTCTTGCTCTGCTGTGGAACTATGGAGAGAAAGGGAATGAAGTCACCACAGCTGCGATCATCATCACCGTAATTATGATTATATTGTGAACATTATGATTATTTGCAGCGGGGGGTAGGAACAATCTGATAAATTATTCATGACCAGGCTGATGGGGTTTATATTAATTAGGTGACATTCGGCCAGCCCGAGCTGATTTGCTAACAAAGGGTAGGTAGGCGTTTAATTGTATAAAAACACCCCATAGTCCGAGAGCACCATACAAAACTATTAAAAAAGTTAATCTCAGAGACGTATGTGCAATCCTGCCATTGTATATCTTTAATTCTTACTTTTCTTTCTGACCCCTTCCTCCAAATCAGGATTCCGGGTAACCATGACAACCTTGACCATGAGACTGTTGCCGCCTTGTCTGATCATGTTGACCACCTGCCTGTGTCCCACCTTAACCACATTCTGGCCATTCACCTTTAAAGGAGATGACAGAAAAACAGAGAAAGACAGTGACAAACAAAAAGACGGATGTGATAAATACATAGAAATTTCAAGTTTTCTTAAATAGTGAAACAGGGTTCAAGTTCCACAATGCAGTTTTGCAGGCACCTCAATAAGGAAGTCTCCCATTCGTAGACCAGCTCTCCAAGCCACGCCTCCCTCGTCAACAGACTCAAGGTACTGCAGTGCCGGAAAGGCTGGGGTGGGAGTAAACTCTTCAATAGGGGTCTGAGCTACAAAGAGGGGACATTTATGCAATCAGTTCACAGTGTGGTGTGCATGTCCAGAATGTTCTATTGAGAGAAAGTAAGTTACATTACAGAAGAAATAAAAATAAGTAATATTGATGGCAGTAAATTTGAGCAATAGATTGAAATGGTCTCATCTGAAATGCATTAGAAGAGGGTGTGTGTGAGAGTGAGTGAACCATCTTACCCTTGGCTCCTCTCAGCACAAAGCCAAACCCCTCATTGTCTTTTTTCTGCAGGAGGACCGTTTTCTCCTTGATTATATAGTCACTGAGAGAGAGAGAGAGAGAGAGAGAGAGATAGAGATAGAGAGAGAGAGGGAGAGAGAGCGAGAGAGAAAGAGAGAGAGAGAGCGAGAGAGAGCGAGAGAGAGAGAGAGAGAGAGAGAGAGAGAGGATCAAAATATAAGTCATATTGGAATACAGCACACCAAGAATGGGCAGCAGAAGTATGTGGGGGTAAGAGGCAGATTTAAAAGATAGAAGTGGAAGTAAATATCTTCACTGCACCAGGACAAGATGTAAATCCTGAACGAGCAATTGAGCAAGGGAGGGGGTCACAGGACAGAGAAAAAAAAGAGGACAGTGAATGAATAAGTACATTACAGAATGGCCTGTAACACCAGTCTGACTCAGAGCCATTGAAAAACAGAGTTACGACACTCACATAGACGTCCGTTGGAAGAACAGAATGCGAAAATATCTCGTGTCATGGAGCGACCAACAGTTCCAAACACTGCACTGAAGCCCATTCATTTCACTGTCTCCCAAACACAATTTTTGTACAGTTGGTGAAATAATGGCATGTTTATACATTTTAACTAGTTGGCGGACATATCTCATATTAATAGAACTTATATTCATAGATATTATATTCATATTACTCCCCAGACCAAATGCTGCTATAAATGTAGTCAACGTAGTACAGAGCTCCGGAGGTTGACGTAACTTAATCTTAACTCCGCCATTTTGGCAGGCATTCAGGAGAGCGCGAGGGCGGCTTTTGCATTGGTGTTGACAGTGGTCAAACAATAATTTTAACCCAGGATTGTGTAGACTTAACAATCATACTATTTTAACATGATGGACCAGAAAAGGCGGGGGAAAGCAAAGGGCAAATCATTTTACCATATTCTTAAGGATACTGAATCCCTGATAGACAATTCAATGGTTAACTGCTTGAAAACGTGCTAACCAACACATGTCACATTTCATCTCTTCCTCTCTGTCGTTATGCTGCCAAATCCTAAACAAGACACAGGAGAGCAACACTCGACTTGTCCAGCTGTGCAATCGCAGTGGGCTCCTAACACAACCCCGTGTCTGAAATTTTTACCACTCGGCTTTTAAAGAGTCTCCGGAGTAGGACGATGAAAAGTTGATAGGGTAGTTGTAGATATTAGGAACCTGCAGGTCAGGAAGTGTATCCGTTTCTTTATTGATACAAGTTAAAAGCACCCGTGGGCATTATAGAGATCTATTATGTTTGATCTATTAAGTTTTGCTATGCACAGGTCTATGTCTTTTGAATTAAAGTGCGCAGTGAACTCTATTGCCTTGAAACTCATGCTGGCACCATTCATTTCATATCCGCTCCCGGCTGTCCTTGCCTGCCAGGAAGGAAAAGGTCACGTGACTGCTAGAACTCTATTCAGTATACACAATGTGCTAATGTATGTAGAAAAAAATATGCAAATATAGTTGCTGTTATCTGTCCCGCCAAAATCCATTTCAATAGATTGACAGCAAGGATTTGTTTGAAACTACTGAGGGCTCAATGAAACGTGTGACCACGCGGTGGTGAGATCAAGTGTCGTAACTCTCATATTCAACGGCTCTGGTCTGACTCTAATGGTGAAGGGTGCAATTCTTTTCCATGTTAAAGTGATAATTCTGTCATCATTTATTCAGGTCATTCAAAACATGTATGACTTTCTTCTTTCCGCAGAACACAAAAGAAGATATTGACATCTATTGTGTTGACACAAAACCAGTGCAAGTTAATGGGTAGCGCTGGTTTTAGGTCACCAACATTTCTCAGAATTACTTCTTATGTGTTGTGCAGAAGAAAGAAAGTCATACAGGTTTGAAATGACAAGAGAGTGAGTAAATATTTACATTATAAACATTTTGAGGTGAACTATCACTAGAGAAAACTCTTTTGTCATTTACTCCTCACTTGCCTGTTCCAACCAACTATTTTTGCACTGTAGTTTGAGTCACATTGCTGCTTTTATAAGGCAAGACATAGTGTAAGAACAGTGACTACAATGGCATGAAATAGGAGTATGACTACCTGCATTTTCCAAGAGTGAGGAGTGTTTTGGAAACCAAATTAACAACATAATTTTTTGCATTTAATATTTTATTAAATTACTGTGCACTTCTTTGTAACATTGACACTTTCTACTCACTGGTGGTTTTCATTTACAGCGAGCTTCTCAGATTATCTTCACAGGTTTGTTTCCTATGCTTTGGCATCTGTGCTCTTGCATCAACAAGTGCACTGCCGTTCAGAACACAATATCCTCATACTTCAGCTTTATGTTCGGGAGACCTAACCAACTGTTCAAAGATCTATAGAAGAGAAACCAGGGGACAGGCAGAGCCGATACTAAACACAACAGCAGGTCAGACCACACATGGCAATTCTCCTCCTTCAAACGCTGTTACAAGGAAATCATTTGGCGGAAACCAGTCACTGGGGCTTAATTTGAAAGATGTGTGAAGTTTATCCATCTCTGAAACATAAAAGGAAGGACTAGTGTAAACACGTGTCATAAACCTGCCTGGCTTAGACAAGACATGACAGTAGTTCTGTCGTTGAATAGTTTTGTTTTCTGAAAAGTATGTAGGGACCTAAATGATTTTACTACTATGAACATCCAGTGATCAACAAGTATAATCTTTAATAAGATGCCTTGAATTGAGTTCAAACATCACATAGCATGCTGAAAACAAAACTGGCACAACTGTACAATGTTACAGATATTATAAGATATGCTCATATGTGCAATAGTGAGATGTTGGTGGTTGCCTAAGCAACGGGTAGAACTGAATATAGAAACTAACCAGACTAATATGTAGACATGCTCAAGTGATACACAGATTTGGCAACCATATTGAACAAAACTCGTCTTTGCCCACGCTAGTGTTCACTTTGAAAGAATCTCAGCAACCCGCCCAAGCATAATGTTTACAGAGTACAATATGCTGGCCAATTACATAACTGTTCATAGCAAAAATGTAAAGAAATAGCAAAGCCCGGTTGTTATGCCTGAAAGCCTATATTTAGACAAAGGACAGTTTGCTATGAGTAATAAAAACTTGAAATCATATATTAATGTATATGTGACCCTGGACCACAAAACAGTGCATAAGGGTTAATTTTTTTAAATTGAGAATTATACATAATCTGAAAGCTGAATTAAATGTTTTTTGTGAAATTTGTCAGGATAGGACAATATTTGGCCGAGATGCAACTTTTTGAAGATCTGCAATCTGAGGGTGCAAAAAATCAAAATATTGAGAAGCGCTGTAGCAGGCGGTAGCTAAGTAAACACAAGTTTGTTTTAACGCTCTCTATTGGCTTACCAAAGAAGAATCTATAATTTGGACCTATGCATTGTATTGTTGGCCATTGCTACAAATACCCGTTCAATTTAAGACTGGTTTTGTGGACCAGGGTCACATATTTCCTAAAATGAATGATAATAACTGATTTGGAATGCCCTACATAAGCAGCACTTTCAGTGAACCACACAAACAGCTTTGAAAGAAATTGCTATTTATAATAATCATTTCTCATTCTTCATATTGGATGTTTTCAAATGGCCTAAATTCTGAGGATGCATGGAGTGCTGCCCTACAATCTGCCCAAAGCATGGTATCTTAGGAGGCTGTATAATTAAGTTGCCTACCTCTTGGAACCACCTTCGCGTCTGAAGTACACCTATGCTGCCTTAAAAAGCTGTCTCTGGAGGCAGGATGTTATAGGCAAAGCAAATCCATTTGGTCATGGTGTTCCTTAAAAGCATAATGAAGGTCCAGAGAATTCCAAACTGAAAGGATGTAATGCTTCCTATATGAGTGGGTCACCATATTCCATTATCAATCAATCACTGGACCGATACATCTGTGTATAGTCAGTGATCCTGCTATTACAGTTATGTAGATGACATAGGTTTGAGTGAGTTAGATGAGTCAGTTACTGCGTTAGTGAGTCAGTGTGGTTGTTTGTCCAACAGTGACTCTGCCAGTCCATGACTCATATGGCCGGTGAATTCATGAATCATGTGATGCTGATCTGATAAACCGCACCTAAAACATTATTTTCATGCTATACAGCCACAAACCCTAAGGCGCTGCAGGTATGTGTACATGCATTTGTTTGTGATCAACGATATGGTTATTATGAGGGATAAGGTTGATGTATTATTGTGTTTGTTCTATAAAACCAAGCTTGAATATAATGTCAGCTTGATGGCCAGGACCGATGTGAAAGATTCGGGTCACTGATGAGACGGTCATTTGCCCTGTTGGGGGCAAGTCATGGAATAAGTCATTACTTCAATTGTGTATGCATACAGTTGCTGTTTACTTAATGTGTTGCATGGTCGGAATTTTGTGTGAATGTGCTGAAACCTGCATGCCTTCATAGATTAAAACAAGCATGGTTGCTCAATAATAAAAGGAACAGTAACTACAAAACAAGCTGTAAACATAAATTTCACATGCAAATTCCATTTTATATACTGTACCTGAACACCTTTATATTGAGGATATGTATCTAGGATATAAGTATTTTCTTCAGTGTGATGTTAAATTTATAAGTATATTTTATAGATTGTTATCTAGTTAAATATAATGGCTGGCTAAAGGGCAATAAATCCTAAATGACAGGAATACATAGAGCAATGTAATGCTTCAGGTTTGATATGTTTCTATGCTTTTATTAACATTTACAAAAAACTCTATTATTTAATAATAATAAATAATCAATAATAATAAATACACCACAGAAAAAAAGAAAGAGAAAAGAAAATGTACGATTTATATGTGTTTTGGTAAAATGATAGCAACACATTTTTGTCTCATTCTGTGAACTACTAACAATATTTTTCTATTTGCATTTATTTGCAGATAAAAACTGGAGATAGGTCAAAATAACAGAAAATATGCTCTGTATTTTTCAGCCTTCAAATAATGCAAAGAATACAGGTTCATATTCACTTCTAAGCAATAAAACAGTAATATTTCTACAGGACAGATAAAGTTCTGTCATGAAACTCTAGATGGCGGAGTACTATAGTTTAAACTAATCTGACATTATAACGTTAATACACGGCTCAGACGATCGGTTTCTTCAGTATCAGTAGCCAATAAGCTTGCTGCTCTACATTTAAATCTTGGCAAGTGATTGTTGTAGGAGTGCGTTTTCAGAAACCCTCCTCCTTCCCCAGCTCCACATGAAGATCTGCTACAAGTTGATCATGTAATTTATGTGGGGATTATGCATATATGTTATATGTGCAGCAGCAGCATTCCTTATATGCAGACAGCAGCATCTTGTGGATGTATTGGGAGTAGCAAGTCTTCCTACAGTAGCAGCATAGCAGATCTATTCTGCCAAGACCAAATCCATTTATTTGTCATCCACACTTCCATTCTAAACCCTCCGAGAGTTTTCATGACCGAATGAAATTAGGGAAAGTTCCTAAATTATTTTTTATGTGATAACCTGGATTTTATCACATTTCATATGTCTTGTCATGCCGTCAGTCTTTCACATCGGTTTTGAATGACTTCATGTCACTCTGGAAGTTAGATTTTGCTGAAATTCAGCAAACACTGGACCGGAATAACCACAATACATCTAGAAATGCTGATTTGAAATGAAAATTTTGGAATGCTCTCTGAATTTTTTCCGCGGCTGTATATAAATGTAACTATAAGCATATGGGTAGTTATAAATGTGTCGTATGGTGTGACAGCAAAAATGAAGAAAACAAACGTTTACAAATATATTTTATATTATTAATATTAATATTTATAATCTTAAATAGCGCAAATAATCTTCACTGTTAATTTTTTTTCCCATGTCGCAACTACCCATTCAAAAATCCCACAGGATTATTTCAAATAATGGCAGAAGCAAAATTTGGAAATATAAATGTATACATCCTGCTGACACACAGCAAAACTTATAAATAACCAGCTTGACCAGGGTGTAAATACTAACATGCCTAAGACTTAAAGTACACCGCTCAGTACTGTATATATATATATATATATATATATTCTGACACAATATTTATAAACGTGTTATTATGAAAGTGAAACATTGGTAGCGGAAGGAAAGTCTGAACTACAAAAACATAATCCACACATTTAAAGCCATGCAAAGTCCCTTATTTGATACAGCCTGATTATCTGTGTTTTTAAACTGTGGAGGGATGACATTGAGTGGTGTGTGTTTGCCTTCTACTGTTAGTGAGCCTCTGTGACTATCTGAATGTGATTGTGGGTCTGATTTTGCCTGCATTACGAAGACCTAACGTCCCCACAAGGACAGTTAAAGCTGAAATTACCAACATTGAGGGGATCAGTCGATAGTCCCCCACCAAGAAAACGGCTTAATAAACATACTAAATAATGCCTTAATGAAACATAAGAATGCAAAGAGGCTTCTGTGAGGATACAATTACCTCCGTATGAAAAGCCCAGTATCAAATAAGACAAGAAACATGTATGTGTCCAGTGAAATATTGTTTCAACTGTACCATACTGTACCCACATGCTGATAGTCACACTGTCCACATGCTCGCCCCTCAACCCACTCCATCTGTTCATCTCTCTCTCTCTTTCATACAAACGCACACTCTCTTCTCCCTGAATGCTATAGAACTCGACCAACCATCTAAACCTCTAACAAAAAGCCAAATCTAAAAGCTTTCTCAGAGATCATGAACCCGCAGCCAGGGTCACTGATATCTCCCTCTTCTCTCTTTCTCAGACTCCTCTGAGTGTCACCTCCTATCCCGCTTTCTATCTCAGTGCTCTCTTCTCTCCAACAGTCCGTCCACACTCCTCCTCAGTTATCTTCCGCTGCGCCTGCACAGAGGGATGCCAATGGTGGCCATACTCCATATCACCCACTCATCTCTGCCCAGATAGAAAACAAGCCAGGAATGAATTGATGTGCGGTAGAAAGTGATGGTCTCGCTTCAAGTTGGCACTCCCTCCTTAAAGTTACAGACATTTCACACCCTGCTAACCTTCCCTTCCATTCATCACACAGTTGATCAAACAACTGCATCTCGTACTAAACAGAGAGCATACGCAGCAAGCTTAAACGCAAGTACTAAAGACAATGTCACAGAGATGTTACACAAAATGACCAATAAAAACCAAGCAAAACAGTAACAGACATGCATTACTGTACACATCAAAAAAGTCAGTAAGCTGAAGGGATACTTCATATCTTACCGTCATTGTTTACTCAACCTCATGTCAAGCTGATAAACACTGTCAATATTTAGCAAAATATGCTAAAAAAATTAATGGCCACAACAGTTGCCATTGTCACTGTTCAGTTTTGTTGCACAGAATAAAGAAGACTGTGGTAGAAGACCGTTTTATATGTCAGAAAGAACGTCTGAAGTGACATGAGGGTCAGTTCACTCATCGTTGTGTAAACTATCCATTTATCAAACGTTTTTCAAAAAACACAACAAGGGGTAGTAATAAACGTCTCAACATAATAATACATTTACATTTACGCATTTGGCAGGCACTTTTAGCCAAAGCGACGTACATTGCATTATTCTATACATTTGTTTCTGAGTATGTGCAATCCCTGGGACCTTGGTGTTGTTAGCGCCATACTCTTCCCACTGAGCAACGGGAAAGATCCAACAACGCAAACAAGCAAAGCGTTGTGCAGCAAAGCAAATTGATCGACAGTGAGCCTAACATCAATCTGAATAGACTCCGCAACAAAATGTGCAAAAATGCAGCCAAGGTACAAGCACTGTAAGCATCCTGTTGTGAACGGTCATTCCCTTTAATGTACACATGCACATGCAGATCAAACACTGTGGAAGTGCATATGGTGCATAAGAGCACACGCGCACGCAACACATGCAACAACACAGTAGAGCAGTCCAATCCCCTTTACTCCTCTATCTTCCTGTAAATCAACAGCTAATAGAGCCCAGCACATTCTCTTCCCATCCCACACACTCATGCACACACACACACCGGTTTAGCATTCTGTCCATCAGAGCAGCGGTGTATCAGTACAGAGCTCTGGCTGGAGGCAGACATTGTATTCCGTGCCCGTTAACAGAGAAACAGAAGCCGTGCTTCACACACGCGCGCACACACACACACACACACATGCAGCTGCGAAGACGCGCTACACTGGCTAATGCACCAGGGCTGCGCGAGCAAGTGCACTCTCCTCCACGCAGACACGCACACGTCCAAACGCGCATTGCAACACATCCCTGCCTGCCGATCCACTCCATCACTCGGGCAATGTCTGTACGCACATGCGGCACTCCCTCTGCCCACCTCCCTCCTCATCCCTGAGAAAAACAGAAGAACAGCCAGTACCTGTAAATGAACCAGACGCTGCGATTCATAGGGCCTAGCGACGGCCAGGACGACGAGAGGGAGAGAGAGAGAGAGAGATCCTCCTCTCCGCATCCTCCCATCGCCATTTCCCCCCCCTCCTCCTCCTCCTCCACCTCCTCCTCCTCTTACTGCTGCTCCTCTTCCAGCCAGAGAACAGCGAGCGAGAGCCGCGCGAGGGGAGGAGAGGAGGAGAGAGAGACGGAGAGATAGAGTACGAGGGCCTAGCTCTCCCAACCCTTTCATACTTAAGACGGAGAGAGAGAGAGAGAGGGAGAGTGAGAGAGATGGTTCACTGTGGCTGCGACAGAGGAGGGAGAGCGAGCGAGGCGAGGAGAAAGTGAGGGAGGGAGGGCGAGATACAGGGACAGAGAGAAAGAGAACGTGTGGTTGGAAGACATGGTTTGGCATGGAAGAGGATAGAAATGATGTAATTTGATGAAGGGAGGGGGTCCGGGTGATCGAGTTTGTTTGCTGATTAGCTAATGCATGTGTTGAATGTAAAGAACTCAGGTGCGCCTGCTGCGGTATATGAGAGCGTTAAGAAGGTGCTATTGAAATGTCAAGCACTGGTTTCACTAGGGCAAGCGTGCTGTCACACGCTCATCTATCTAACTGTCTCTCTGCTCCCCTCCCTCATCTCTCTCATGTACACCTCGTGTGAGTTTAACAGAGCGAAGGTTTCTATCACTGCCTCCACCAGTCACCGTTTTTCCATTCATAAAACTGGCAGCTGCGTTTGAGAGGTAAAGAGAAGAAGAAAAAGAGAGAGAGCTGTTTCTAGTGCTCTTGTAGCAGAGCTCTGAACTACCATCCACCTATTACATCATCACCCGTCGTCACCAGCTTCTGAATGAACCTTTTTTCATTTCTGCATTTGTGGATTTTTCAATGCCATTGCCTCTGGTCATACCTGATTCACAATCTTCAGATTCACTATACCCCGGACTAACACACAATGCAGCTGAATTATCTGTTTTGCCTTGAATCCTGGTTTATTCGTTTCAGGGAAAAAAATATAACGGTCGTAAGCAGCATTCTGTGTGTTTTTCAACATTCTTAAAATGAGGAAAGCAGACCTGTGGAAGTTAAGGCTTGTTTTCAGAGAAGATATCATGAATTTAATTGAATTACAGCTTATTACTGTATTGACTACTTTTTCTTATTTAAAAGAATAAAAATAAAAAAGTTTAGTTAGGATTATGTTAGAAATATTCTCTGAAAATAGTTTAATATATCTTAATATTTTACCAATTTTGCTTCTCTAAACCTTTGATATATTCTATTATTAAAGGTTATATTAAAGTAGATATTTCTAGGGATAAACCTGATAACAGATTAAAGTTACAGACCTTGTTCAGAGCCGTTGAATATGAGAGTTATGACACTCGATCTCACGGCTGTGTGGTCACATGGTTCATTGAGCCCACAATAGTTCCAAACAAATCTATGCTGTCAACCGACTCAAATGGATTTTAGCGAGACAGATAACAGCAACTGTATTTGCATCTAAATATATTAGGACATTTTGCACACTGAATTCTACGTTGACTACATTTATAGTAGCATTTTGTCTGGGGAGTAATATGAAAAAAAGTTATATGAATACAAGATACTGTATATCCGCCAACTAGTTAAAATGTATAAACATGCCACAATTTCACCAATTGTAAATGCGTTTGGGAGGGATTGAAATGGGTTTCAGTGCAGTGTTTGGAACTGTTGGTCTCTCCATGACAAGAGATACTTTGGCATTCTGTTCTTCCAACGGACGTCAATGTGAGTGTCGTAACTCTGTTACTCTGGAACTGGTAGTAGACTGACAGTTAAAGGGGAATGTAAAAGACCCAGACTTTATATTTCACTGGGACTTTAAATTTATCATATTACAGAGATCGGTTTGAGCTGTTTTCATCAAACAAGTAAATAATAAAAGTGAAAAAAGTAAAAGTGTCACCTGTAAGCTTTGCTTTGTTCTGCAATCTCAAAAGAAAACTGATCGTATAATACTGCTGCAAATGTAAATATAACCATGCTGGATGATAAATAAAAATGTATCTTTCCATCACAGAGCCAAATAAAGGTTTTAAGATAATATGCATTGGGAAAGTTTTCAGAAAGTTTAAACAGCCTAATGAACAAAGTCTGTCCTGTGTTGATGAATCAGTATTGAAATTTGGTATGGGATCTTTTTATAGTAACTAGTAAACATCACTTGACATCAAATGGACATTCGGACTCCACAAAACATTTGATTGGACAAAAAAGTAAATATGACCATAAATATAAAATTATCATCAATTTAAAACCTTTATGGAGTGCATATGAATGTGGCATGGCGGTTTAGCTACTCTAAAATATGTGCCAGTCAGTCTTTCTAAAACCCCTCCCTGACCAAAGACATATACGCACATAGAGACCCAGGGGACTAGTGAGGGAATGGAGCGTGTCACCTCACATGTAGGAAAGATCAAATAAACCTGAACAGTGAACTCAGCCTTACACTGACATTGTACAGGTACCATGATGTCAGTTGTCATGATAGCAAAACTCATGCCCAAGAGACTGACCCTGGTCACAATTCTGTTTGCAGTTTACAGCAGAGTCAGGGGTTGTGATATCCAAGTGATCTGTCAGAACATGAACTACAGAATAATACTATTTACCAACTTTTAAAGTGTGACAAGTTATTTCTTCCTTTAACCTGTTGCTCTCTTCCTGTCTGTGTACTGTTGGAGATGCATACACTTCCACACCCATCTGTTTTCTTTTCTGCCTACTGTCCACTTGACCTTTGTCGCTTCCTCTTCCTCGCTTGTCCTCCCACACCTATCACTTTCTGTCCTTTTTCCCCCATCCCTTATTTCTGCCAAGATCTTATGAGGACCCTAAAAACCTTTCACACGTGTTCTTTTTCACTTACTTGTGGGATACTTCACCCAAAAATATAAATTCTGTTATCAGTTACTCACCTTCGAGTTGTTCTAAATCCGTATAATTGGTTTTGTTCTAATGAACATAGAGAAAGATATTTGGAAGAGTGCTTATAACCAGACATATTTTGCCCCCCATTGACTATCATAGTAGGATGTTGAAACAATGGTAGTCAAAAGTGCCCCAGAACTGTTTGCTGTCCTACATTCTTCAAAATGTCTTGTTTTGTGTTCAACAGAACAAAAAAAACCCTAAATTATTTTTTCCTACTATGGGAGTCAAGATCTGTTTAGTTATATGCATTCTTCCAAATATCTTTCTCCGTGTTCATCAGAACAAAGAAATGTATACAGATTGCGAAGAACTGGAAGGTGAGTAAATAATGGCTGATTTTCAATTGTGGGTGAAATATCCCCCAAACATGAAAATTAAACTGAACTGTTATTTTTGTCAGAGGATCCAAGTTACTCTTTCTATGACCAAGGCTGTCAAACAACATGCTCTGTAAATATTTACCAAACAGCTTCAAAATATAGTGTCATAAAATTTTTAATCATGCTTTTACAATGCTTTGTTCCCCCTATGAAGCTCCATGAAAAAGAAATCCATTGGCATTCAGATGAACATGAGGATGGGTAAAGGATGACAGAATTTTCCTTTTCGGGTGAACTATCCCTTTAAACATACACTATCTGTGCCGACCGGACACTGCATGCACGGGAAGGTAGTGGGAGACCCCTCCCCCTCCTCCAGACCCCTCCCCCTACCTTTAACAATATCTGTAAACAAAGCGGAACCTATGAATGAAGGAGGAGAGGAAGCGAGAGAATCGACAAAGAGGAAGATGCCACGGCACATCTCTGAGGGAGGGAGAGAAATGATGTGGGATGAGGCAGAGAAAGCCGGGAAGAACAGGGAGAGAAAAGAGAAAGGTAAAGGAAAGAGAAATCCAGAACTCACATCATCTCTGTCAAAGCCTCTTTCGTTGGGTGTCGATGTTGTTCCTCTGCCTGAGTCTCACCCCCCTCACCTCCTTCTTCTGTCTCTACGGCATTGCTGTATCCACAATCTAACTCCCTCTTCCTTTAACTCTGACATTCTTTCTATCCTCCAGCATGGTAGACTACACCACACCGCTGTTCATTCAGAGCATGTTTGTGATAGAGAGAGAGGCGGGAGAGAGGGTGAGTGAAAGAGAGAGAGAGAAGCAGCAGGAGAGAGGGGTAAGGAAGTGTGGATAGTGGCAGAAGGCATATGTGTTAGCCTGTCCAGTATGTTTTTGTGCGTGTTCCCATTTTTACATCAATGCCAGAAAACTTGCTCGCCTGGTATGTTTTCCGTGCAAGACCGCACAGCCTGCTGTGTTCATGCACCGAAACGGCCTACGTGCAGAGGTCTTTAGTCAGCTTTTACCTGGAATGACAGTGTACAACCTTGACCCCATTTCACAGACCACTGCCCTACAAAGAGATCACGTGTGCTAGAAAGGCAGAGAGTGCTGCAAGGTGCTGCAGGATGGACACTCGTGGGAAAGATTATGACACAAACGAACATGCAATGACAGAGGAACACAGAGAGCATAAAATAACACACTGTCTGTATTATATCAAACTATATCAAACTTCTATTATTTTCAGGTAATTGAAAAAAGCTGAATTATCTTTAAATAATCACTGTGTTATCAAAGTAGACAAATCTTTTATACGTTTTATTGGTTAAATATTTGGATGTAGTGATGTGTGGGGTCCTAGAAAAGTGGGCCAAGACATAAGAGGAATAAGAGAGACATGCAGTTTGTAGGCTTTCTTCAAGAAACTATGTCAAATGTTATCCCTCACTACCGTCTTATGTTGCCTTTGTCACCAATTGGATGTTCTTAATAAATAAAAAGTGTGGTTACTGCATACAGTGACACGTTTCACTGTAGTGCTCAAAACTAACTTCTTTCTCAAATCTATTTTGTATTATGTACTCAACAGCATCATCAAAAAGGTTTAATGAACACCACACCAGAATAGTGTTGTTTCTCTTAACTCCAATAATATTGGATATCACTGACCATTACAATTTATATTATTGCAAATACTACTATGATTAAAATAAAAAATCATTTGGCAAAAAAACTCACTAGGTAGCCTGCGTCTTTTTAAAATGACACTTTAGCTTGTTCGTCTTTCACAAGTTTTGACAATTCTTTGTCGCAAACACAGAGAAACTTTTTCGAGAAAGACCTAAGTGCGAATTTATTTATAAATGTAATCCAATGAAGTCGTAATTTCTGTTTTAAAGGTTTAACAAAGCAAAGACAGAAACTTCCTAAGTACTCAACGGAACCTGCTTAAATGCCCCCTAAGGTATGCGGAGCACTACGGAAATCACTGTTCTAAATTAAAGTGGCAAAAGACAAAACAAATTCAATGAAAGCATTAAACGTGTGAGAGGGGCTTTTTAGAGTTAAATGGTCTGTTCTTAAGACATTATAGGTCTGATAAGCGCACCACAAGGTCATCTTAAGAGTAAAAGGAGAACAAGGGAACAAATATCAGCCACCTTTCACAACCCTTCTGGTTTCGTAATGTATTTATCTTAAATTGAAATCTTTACTTGTGTGATCACCATCTATCCACACATCTTTCTGTCCCTCGCTCTTCCTCTTTAATGCCCTTCATCGTCTGACCTCCAGATGGAGTCACCACAGGGGTGGGAGGGTGATGGAGAGAAAATGAAAGAGTACAGGGGGTGAGTAAAATGGGAGGAATTAAAAGAGAGATTGACCGCAAGGGAGAACAGGATGAGGGGGTAGACAAAACCAAAAATAGACAAGTTTTAAAAAAATTGAAGCTCAAACGCAAAGAGTGTCAATTTTAGATCAGTGTGTGTGTTTGTGTGTGGTCAGCGAGATTCAGCGTGTTAATAATAAATGTTTTTGATAATGTGTATATTTGAATGTAAATAAATTGATGGGATTGTATTGTGTTGTTTTAAAGACTGCTGAGATTAGGTGAGCGTGAGCTCCATCCATGACTGATGACAGAATGACATCACGTGAAGCTCTATGTTTACTGCGAGGTGTTAATGAAAAGAGCGCAGCAGTGTTCATTTACCAGCACATGACTCACAGACAGCTAGACAGAGAGAGAGAGAAATGCCTCTCAGAGATCGTGACATGGACACTATAACCAGATATTATTAAGTCTGTTCATAGTCTTTAAAATCCAATTGAGTGCAGAACTGAGGACAAAAGTCACAAAGAGTTCTCCAGGACCAAATAACAATTACTTATGCCCTGCCTTGGAATGTATACTTCATGTACTTGACAGGCGTTCGACACATTGCATTGTGACAAACTGCAGTACATCTCCTGGCCTACAGGGTTCTGTAAGGAACAGATACTGTAAGCAGGTTTTACGGTGTGATGAATGAACCAAACACGGTTGCCACCTTGTAAACAAATGACAGCATTTTACATTTTTTAAGTAAAATTTTAAATGAAAGAATGTGCGGTTACCAAAATACGGCAGTGTGCGTACTATTCTATAACGAAATTTGCGTCATGCAGACTGTATGCTGGCCCTCGCCAGTGAGGCATACTTGGGCTTTACTCCAACCCTAACATGGACACATGTCAACATCAAGATTAACAGGGAAAAATAATAAGTTAACAAAAACTCTCCACAGAAAAAGCAAAAATTACACTTTGACATTGTGAGCTACACAACTCCTCATCAGACCTTGTGTAAACACACAATTTGATGTTTAAATGTGTTAACTCACAGGTGCTTGATGCTTAAAATGTAAAGTTATTTAAACTTACCAGAATATAAAAGAGAAAACAATATATAAGTAATATGTCACAAAATCCGCAAGAACCTATAAGATTGAACATGTGTTTAAATGTCGTGCTTGAATCTGTGCCTTTAAATTTGAATTGAGCTAAAAGGCTCAAAATATTGATAGTTTTCAAAAACAGCATTTCTCTTCAGATTACATTTATTAACCCACTGGAGCCATTTGAATAACTTTAATAATAGGTGAATGTACATGTTTGGATGTTGTACGTTTAAGAACCATAATAAGATATCATGACTATCTGGGATGGCATGTGAATTTTAATTTTGGGCGAAATTACTCCTTTAACATAACAGACTGCTCCAAAATAACAGGCAACAAACATTCCGACACATGAATCACAAGCTGGCATCTCTGTGTCTGTCAGTCTATCACTGCCTCACTCACTCACAGCAGCAGCGAGGCCTCCTCAGGTGAGCCACAGCAAACAACAGCACTTCAGAAGCAACAGAATGTTATCCATGGGTGTGAATGAAACACTAAGTGAAACCCACAAGAAACGTTAGCAAACAGATGAAAGAACTTGCTGTACAATAAAGAGCGTAAATCTCCTCACGGCTCCTGACAGAAGCGAGTGATGAATCTGTATATGGATTAGAGCATCCTGTGTCCAGCTTTGCTAAAAGCCTCAATCATCACTCACCAGAGTATAAAGACAAAGAGAAATGGTCCAGGGATCCCTGCTGAAAAGACCAGCAAGCTTGATCACAAGCATATGTTGGGTTGTGGCAACAACCTTAATGGTATAGTCCACCCAAAAATACAAATTTGTCAAAAATAAGAATAAACAAGTCATATACAAAACAGACTAAAATCTAAACTGCAAAAATGGCAACATAATAAAAACCTGAATTGTCTTTTTTTATACAGAAGAAATACTGGTTCACCAACTTTCTTTAGCCAAATTCTCCTAAGCCCTGATCAGCTTGAAAATTCCTACTGTTCTATGCCGGTCTCCTCAGCAGAACAGTACAACGTAAAGGTCTAGTGTGTAATTTTTTGGATGATGTATTGACAGAAACACAATAAAATATACATAACTATGTCTTCAGAGGTGTATAAAGACCTTACATAATGAACCATTAAGTTTTTATCACCTTACAATGAGCAATTTCCATCTACATACAGCATTGGTCCCCTTGCATGGAATTCACCATGTTGTTTCTACAGTAGCCCTAAACAGACAAACTGCTCTGCAGAGCACATTTCCTAAATATGTTATCTCCTTTGGCAAAGAAGCAAAAACAAGACGACATCTTAGTCCTGTGTCAGCCACCGTAGTACTTAAAAAGGGAGGAGTGAGTCATTGGTTGCAATTCACAACCTCACCTCTAGGTATGTCAAAAATCTCCACATTGCTCCTTTAAGCTCATGTTAACTGATACCGAACATTAATTGTGAAAGTGATCTTACCTGGGCGCATCAAAGCTGTCGTAAGATCCAACGGTATAATGCCGAAAGAGTCGCTTGGCTCGCTCACTGCGGCTTTCTGAAACATGCACACACAGATGCATCCACATCATTATGTTGTTGTAGCTCTAGCATTAGAAAAACATACATTTGACTTCAAAATTTCCTCCTCTGGAAGAGTTCAGTATTCCACTTTGAGTCTGCGTGAAACGGCAGTCAGTCGCACTTTGGTAGTGTCGTAAACTATCACTAGTGTTCAAGGCTGTTCTCTCTCGCTGATGTTGACATCACAGCAGTGGAGGTGCTGTATCAGTCTGACAGTCCAACAACTATAGAGGAGACCATCTAGAGGGTAATAATCGACTGATAGTTGAAACTGTGAAAGGCGTCTCACCCGAGCGATTGTCCAGGCTGCGAAGTGCAACCTCCTCTACACAGTCAGAAGGGAACCAGCCGGTGCGTCCTCGAACCGTCCCCTCCCAGTAGCCTCCTTCACCTACACTCAGCACTGAGAAAACCAAGAGAGATACAACAGATAGGTGTGTGTGTGTGTGTTTTTTGGAACAGTAAACATGTGAACAATATACAGACACAAACACACACTGTACATCAGAGACATCAGAGACGCCATGCCCAGTCGTGCCCTGGCGGACTATCTGAAGAAATTGATGTTGATAAAAAGTTATCATTGATGATTAAGTTGTAGTTAAAAATGTTTGTTGGAGCAATACATGTACTTTAGTGAGTCTTCTTACACTTATATATAATGGACTCCTTGAATTGCTAACTGTCTTTTCTACAAGGGATAGTTCTCCCAAGAAGAAAAAGGTATTAAATTATTCACCCTTATGTGTCGAAACCTGTTTAACTTTTTTCTTCTGTAAACCAAAAGCGAAGCTATTTAGAAAAATGTTTTTGTGCCCATACTGTGTAAGTCAATGAGGGCCAATGTGGTTTGGCTACCAACATTCTTCAAAATATCTCCTTTAGAAGAAAGAAAGTCATAAAGTTAAGAATGACATGAAGGCGAGTAAATTATCAAAGATTTTTTTTTTATTGGTGGACTATCCCTTTAAGTCTTGTTTTATTCCCTCTAGAGCACAGATACACCGACACTCATGCACTTTAGGGAGTATTTTGACATTAAGCGTGCAATGTCATTATTGCTTTATAGTTAACTTAAGTTTGATGGCACGTGCACATGTGCAGGCTAACATAACAGATCTAGACTTGTATCCTTTCAATTGCAAACACATACACTTGCACACCAAAACTGCTTGCAAACAGACATATACTGACATACCAACACATATCACCAGAATACATACACAGACAACGTTTATCCACACCTGTGAAGAACATACAAAAAACAAACACACATTTAATGCCGCTTCGCTAGTGTGGACAAGAGCCAGATATTCACACACATTCACCTTTGACTTTGTCTCCCTTGTTAAGGCTGATCTCACGGTCCCCCTGGGCAGAATGCGAGCGGGTGGCCACAAACACGCGCCCAGGTACGGCGCTATAGAGACGTCGCCGCTGCCCGGTCGCTGTGCCCTGACTACTGATGGAGCCCGCCCTGTACAAAGACACGAAAATGACAAAACATCAATTTATGCACATCTACTACAGGTTAGAGAGGATCTGAATTTCATGTTCATGCTGAGTGACGGATACAAACTCATCGCTTCCCTCACCCTTGCCTGCCACGTGTTTGTCTGCTTCGTTCATCTCTGTCTCCTGTTCGGCCTCGGGACGGGGAACGGGTTCGGGCACCGCGGGGACTGCTGGAACTGCGCAAAGTGCCGCCGTGCTTCTGACCCTGACAGATAAACACACAAATATAAAGATAACGGGTAACACAGATAAAGAGATTTTATTGGACAACCTGGGTTAAAACAACAGGGTTAAAAGGTGCTGTGGAGCAAAGGGGTTCAGGTTTGGCTTGTCAGCATGACCCGGATGGCCCCCGTTGATAGATGTAATGTAGTAACTACATCATCTGTCTGCACAACATTTTCTATCGACGTAAATTTAAAAGTACTTTAAAAGTCTTAAAATACAGAAAGTGTTTCATCAATGTCGGGTTTTGTTTCTGATATTGCCATTGAGTATAATGGCACTGCTAATAATGAATAGCTTTACTATCATGAACCCACATGCACCAATCGATTACCTGCACAGACACAATGTTTGATCCGGGTGCGTTGGGAAAAGCAATCCAGTCTGGTACATTCATGCTGTTATCACTGTTGGCCCGCAGGAATGGGTGAGGATGGGGCAACCCAAGAGTTCGGCCACTCTCCCTCCTCTGGGGGGCGTACTTTGGAGACTCCAGAAAGGGAACTGACATCAAATGGAGACAGAATAAGAAATTGAGAGAGATGCAAGTGCTGCATTCCAGTTCACCTACTTAAACTATGCCCTGAAAGTATGCACTTTTGTTAAGGAGAAGTATATACATTTTACTGCATAGCAAAATAGTATGCATGCATTTGGAAAAAACTAACGTGAAACAGAAGTGTCTGTCATTGTGATCATTAACAGTTCAACACTTAAAATGACGTCTCTTCTTTGCACTTGAGTATTTATTTATTGTGTTTCATTTTTACAGTACTTACATTCACTCATTCAGTAATATCACAATTTTATTAAAGCATTGCGGGTAGCCTAATATCAGCTGTTTGAGATAGATCTACCCTCCACCGGAAACCGTAACCATATGGCTCGTTTGAGAATATTCATTTCAACAAACTCTGATCTGCGACATACTAATTTTAATTTTGAATACTATTTAGGACAGATTGTATTTGCAATCTTGGATGGAGGGAAATAATGCAGATTATGTTCTGTGAAGTAAATTTTCCATATTAAAGCCAAGCTAGGAATCCTACAGTTGTGGTGGCTTTTAAATGTGCTTTAGTATAGAAAGTACACAAAACTACTTATTTGAACAAGTGTTGTCTGTCTATACTTGCTGTGTAGGGAATCTGCACTGAAAAAACAACGTGTCGTATTTACTGAATTTTTTGTTTAATTTGCGTAATTTTTTCACACATTTTTTTTACAGTTTTTTTACTGTGTTATAATTTTACACCAGAAAATGTAAGTAAATCCTTCTAGTTGTTTTTGGAACTCGCAGGTTTTTGAGGTTAAAGGGAGGCACAAGCATCCAGCTCCAAATGTCACACAATTTGAAGGGAAAAGAAAACATCAAACACAAAATAAAAATATCGCCACAACCAAAATAAGTCTCTGCCCCTTACCTACGTCTGATTCACGATGGTTCTTAATGATTTCTCCCAGCTCAAAATGGCCAGACACCACAGCCACCTAGAAAAGAAGTGCATACGCGTTTAATATTTGTATCTGTGAATGACGCACAGTGACGCAAGGATTTGGAATAACACAATATAAAGCATGCACACACACCACAACCTTACATTCATTTTAAACACAAGCACACACGGCCACAGTCACAGCTGGCTGTGTAGAAATGAGTAAGGTTAAGTTGAACTATTTTGGCTCGCTGCAGCTTCACTCACAACGCATACCAAAAAGCTTATTCACAAAAACAGCCTAAATCAATACACCACGCTTAGGTTCACAGAAGAATTGCTACAAGAGGGGAGTTTGGGTTTCTTTAATTACTCGGATGCAGAGTGTTGTATAAACAAACACAAATAACAACCTACGACCTTGAGTCTCATAATTACCTGAAAGGGGGTCTGCCCACTGTTGTTCTTTGTGTCCTTACTGGCTCCTCGATACAGCAGAATGCGAGCACAGCTATCCTAAATAGTGATGTTAGACAATAATTGCTTCAAATAAAGACATCTGATACTCACCATTAAACGCAACAAGGGACATTCTCTGCAGATACACTTTTGGATTCACAATAGTTAGGCTCAACACCGGCATAAGTTTGTTCTTTTCAGTAGGATCCATTGAGAAATGTGATTGATTTCGTTTGTCTAGACTGTCAACCTTACCTTATTATATAAAGCACATATGTGCAGGGCAGTGTTTCCTGAGGCATTCTGGGAAGAAGAGTCCGCACCATAAAAAAGCAGGTGCTCTAAGTGTTGTGAGTTTCCATTTTGACAAGCCTGGAAATGGAGGGATAGACAAGAAGGAAATGAAATATGATGGATGAAGAGTAGAGAAGGAAATGCATGTCCGATCAGAGAGGAATAGAGAAGTATGAGATGTATATAGGCAGAGGCAGAAATAGTTGTTTGACATGAGGAAGGGAAAAGAGAAAGAGAAGAAGAGATTTTATACATTGTCAGAAGAGACACCTTCGCTAATTAACACCAGAGTGAATGTGTGAGTGAGAGGAAAGGAATGAAAGTATCAAAATAGAAGTGCACACGTACAGAGGGAGAGAAGGATAAAGACAGAAGGCGAGTGAAAGACACGGTGATGTAAAAATATTTAGAAGAGAGGCATTGATACGTACAGTAGTAAAAAAAAGAACACACAGACCCAGTGTGATGAAGATGCAGAGATGAATGGGGTTTCCCATCAGCCCTGAGACACGTAGGGATTGAGAGAATGACGTATCATAAATGAGAGAGAGAGAGAGAGAGAGAGGGTGAAAGGGAGAGAGAAGCAGCAACTGTATGACATGAAATGATGATTTACAGAGACAAAAAAAGCGTGGTCCAAAATACACTAGTGATTTCAAGCTAGAATTAACAGTATTTTGCATTTAGTTTTATAAAAAGGTTTTTTAATTTTTTATAAAATATTTTTATTAGGGATTTCAAAGATTAATCGCGATTAATCGCATCCAGAATAAAAGTTTGTGTTTACATAATATTTATCTATGTACATAATATTTTTTTATTTATTAACACACATCCATGCACATATTTAGGAAAAACCTAAAAATGAATAAACCTTTATATATAATTTTAATTATAGGTAAATATAAATAAATACATGTAAATATTTCCTTGATATGTACACATGTGTATGTGTTTGTATTTATAAATACAAAATTAATATGCACAGTAAATAGACATATATGATGTAAACATAAACTTTTATTTTGGATGCAATTTATCGCGATTAATCTTTTGACAGCCCTAACGCCTTATTGCTTTATGACATGGTAATTATACATTTGTTTATTTATTTTATTAGTGACCTTAAAAAAGTACCAAATCTTAATAATTGACTAAATATTTTGCAGAATTCCATTAAATGTAGACTTTCACTGTGTTTAAATGAACACACACAGACGTATATTTTTGGCATCTGTTCTGTTTGGCTTTAATTTGAAACTTTTCTTTTTTGGTGTCTGTACCTGATGGGTCTCATCCCAGCCATTCTCATCACGGAGCCCCAGCTTGGCTCTGTGGTACAGGAGGGTCTCACAACAGGAGGTGTCGCCTCCAATCAGCACAGTGTGGTACAGTGGAGTCAGCCCACGACGGTCTTTATAATCAGGAGAAGCGCCCAAAGACAACAGTGTCTGAAAACAATTACATTATTTTAAATATGATAACAATTTCATAACAGTTACGGGTATCTGTTCCAGAAGTAAAGATTACCAGTAGGGCAGTGTGTCGGTGTGTTCTGACGGCCTTGTGGAGAGGTGTCAGGCCATCCTTTGCCCTGAAGTCAATGTGAGCTCCCCCCATCACCAGAACTCTGATGCCTTCATTTCCACCCGGCTCTGTCTGTACTGCCAAAGTGAGTGGGGTCTCTGCCATACACACAAAGCAATGATCAATTATTAATGTGTTAATAGGTGCATGCATTCTTACAAGCCATGTGGAAGTACTTAAATCATGAATGTCCAGAATCAAAATAATTTGTAAAATGAGCTATACATGGTTTTCAATTAACTAAACATTTCATATATGGTGGTATGCCTTTTAAGAACTGCAGAACACAAAAGAAGATATTTTGAAGAATGTTGGTAATCAAACATTGGCTCCCATTGACTTCCATTGTATGGACATAAACCACTTCTCATTCAAAACATTTCTCTTATCCTATTTTGTGTTCCACAGAACAACTTTACACAGTGCCATATTTTAGCTTCAGATATATGAATTAGACAGACAGATGTATGGATTCTGCTTGAAGGATTTTCTGTTTAAATAAAATCAGGATTAAATAAGTTTGGTTGTTCATGCTCCACCTAGTGGTTACAAGTGAAGCAGTATTTCTCACTCCCCCGTAAACAGGGTCTGCTTTGAGAAGTGACTGTCAATCTGACAAGCACAACATCAGATCTGTGACAACGCAGACGACACAAACTGTGAATAACACTCAAGGTAGCCGTACTCTAATATTTCTCTGTATTGTCATCTAGTCGACAAAAAGATTTTCACAGCACGTCTGGCCAGTCTACAGTTCACCAAATGCTCAAAGAATATCGTGTGAAGTTGTTAAAAATGGGAATTATCATGCTATGATATATAATATGCAGGGGGTTTCACTTTTGACAGGCACTAAACAGTAAACCAAAGAGATGTCATTGTTTTGTTTGTTTGTTTTTTGGGACACAACCATAGGCTCTGACAGAACAAATTTAAACTCCAGGTGACTTTTGTCAGAAACTTAATGCATCAATAGAAATGCAAATGTCCATGTTAACATGAATTGAATATTCATGCAGCCTGATCTCCATATGCATATACCATGTGCGTGGGACAGTTCATGCTCCGTTGGTGTTTATTAATTATTCAGATCGCTAATTGCTAACAGTTCATTACCCCACGGGAAGTAAACAACGCAGTGTCTGACACCTCACCTCCTGTATCAGGGTCGTGGTAGTTGGGGTCAAGCCCTTTGTCTATAAGTTTGGATACCTTTTCCACAGCGCCAGTCTGGATGTAGTCCATGAACTTCTTTAGACTAGCCTGTAGGGTGAGGTGGATACAACACACTTTTCAATTTGCTTGACAATCCTGTTTACACATCATGCAGAATGGTCAACTTTTGCAGTGGTGCCTACCTTCGTGTGGAGTTTGGCCAGCTGTTTCTCGTCTAGATTTGTCTGTTTGTACACCCTGGTTTTGTAGCGGAACTGTGTAAAAGGAAACCCAGTCAAAATCAGTGGAAAGTTAAAGCCAAAGAACACGATTAATCCCACAATTCACTTCAACAGTATGGTGCTTGACCTCCATGGATAATATGGAAAATTATTCTGAAACACTAATTTCATACATGCTGAGTCTTGACATCTTAAAGTGTGTAATTGTGACTCTGATTGATTCTATTTTACATTTTTCTTTGCGGTAATAAAACATCATGTCACAGATGCTGACTTCGACAAAGCTTAAATTGAAAGTTTCTTTTACCCATTTGAGTTGCTTCCTCTCACATTTTTGACTGAAATGTTTATGTAGACTTGTGAATATAAGTAATCTTTCATATTTTCTAGCTGTCCACAAAGACCATAAATGTCTGCCTTGCACAGCGATGCAAACATCAGGGGAAAAGCTCTTGTTGTTAGACTTAAACTTATTGTCTGCCTTAATAACAAATGACTTGCCTTGTTCTACTTACATCCCCCTGAAATAAACCAATTTAATCACTTTACTGTAAGACAAATTTCCAGTAAAGCATATCAGGATATTAAAATTCATGGTTAGCAAAGAAGTTGCTTAAGAGAATTACATATCACCTAGGAAACGAACAATTTCAAGTTTCCAAGCACCAACAAGCGCATTATATCATAGAACAAGGGTAAAAAACAGAAGCAAAACAAACAAATCAAGAAGACTCCCAGACATATACCTCCAGGTAGGGTACTCCTTTCTCAAAGGATTGGGGGTATTCTCTCAGCGGCCTCTCCTCCTCCAAAAACTTGGCATCATGACCATCAGTTGCAGGTTGGAAAAGGCCGTAGTTCAAAACGTCTCGTAGAGATTCGGTCAGACTACACAGCACCTGCTGCTTTGCCTTCCACACTATTGCATCCGGGTTAAACCGCAGACATTTCTACAGAGAAACAGAGAGGCTGCTGTTCAAGTTCTGACAAAAAGTCACCATTTATATCGGTTGATTGGTGGGATCAGATGGGGAACAAAAATGTCAATGAAAGCATATGCAACATTCCGACTGAAACCTGAAGAACAAGCTCAACGTCTATACATGAACACTAGGGGGAGACATTGTGATATGCTATGATTATTGAAGTTGTATATAAACTTGCACCTTCGGGTCAGTGGACCCTTGACCAGCAACGGCTAGTCCATTAGCTCTATTAACATCTAATTTGCTAAATGGCGTTGCTAATAAATGAGTTAGCCTGCAGGTATAGTGATGATCAGTAACTTACTCCTGTACAGTTATAGATGGTGAATTATTTGGCTTTCTGATCCGACACATTACAGCCTACTGCGCCTATTCTCCTCATAGAGCACAAGTCTGAGCTCTGGCCGCAGGCTAAGAAACTTGTTAGCTTGCGGCTGCTCAGCCTTAATTTTGGGACAGCAGCGCTGTATCCAGGAACAGTGAATATGGGCATCCCTTCGGTAGTGATGGAATGAGACCCCCTCCTCTGACCTTGAGGAGCCTCTACGATTGGTCCACTGTTGTACTCGATGATGTATGTCAGAACCGTTACCTTTCTTTCATCTGTCCGCTTGAACGTGTGTGTCCATGCAATGGGATAGAAAAGTGTGAAATGTCTTCCTCCCTCTCATATTCAGTCTCTCACTTTGCGCACAGCCAATCCCTGTCACTATGGCAACCGGTTCATTAGTTGAGCAAGCTGCAGGTTGCCATAGAAACATCTCAGCAGTCCCTTGGTGCGCTATGGTATGCTGTACAGTATGTGTTTCAGTGTGATCTTATGAGCGTGTGTACTGGAGGGAGTTCTTCTTGAGAGAGTTTACATGTGCAGTAGATGAGTTCAAAGACAATTTACAGTAGCTTGCTAAGATATCTTATATCACCTGTCACTCACAATGTACTACCAAGAAGTGGTAATGGCTTTCATTGTTTACCTCTTTTTGCTTCCTTTGTTTACCTCGTTTGTAAGTCGCTTTGGATAAAAGTGTCTGCTAAATGACTTAACGTAAATGATTAAATGTAAGTAAAATATCTCAAATACACACCCATATACTAAATCAACACTAAAGCAGTGAATTTAATGCACAAAGAACACTAAACATACTACGGATTCTTTTTAAAGGTAAATAACTCATATATAGATGCAAGTTCATTTGCAATTGTGAAATTACGATAATTTAGGTTGAATGATAATAAACCTGGAAAGTAATTTATTGTAATGATAGCTAATTAAAGTAATTTAGCTGGTAATCTGAAAGCTATTATTTTCAGGTTCAAGCAACAGACCTCTGCAAAGTACAGTCACTTTCATATTCTCCATAAAAATGTAATTGATGGAAATGGAAGATCTTAAAAAACTCTTTAGATGTCCTGCTATGTTCTTTGCTAGATGGCTCGGATATTCAAGAATATGGAGCAGAAAGGCAGTCCATGTTTTTTAACCATTAGTCGCACAATTTCCTCAAACTATTATATTGTGTAAAATATTCTTGAACATAAACATAACATGAAGCTGGTTTTAAACAAATACATTCCCAATCTCTCTTACATTTTTTCAGCCATTTCATCATGCGTATATGTTCAACTAAGTCAAGCAAAAACTCAGGGCCGGTACAAAAGTATGAGAAATTATCCAATACTTAGAATATGGGGAATTGTGACATACTGTATATTACTCCTATGCTTTACTATAACTCCTAAAAGATACTTGAGTAATTTCTTCCAAATTTAATTGTATTTAAAAATATAAAGTAAACATATTTCTTAGCATCAGTCTGATGAAATCAAGAAAGGTAAGATTTTTTAATAGCAATTTTCTCAGTGTCCTGATTTCCTAAGGCTGAAGATAAATGTGGTTAATGTTCTGTTTACTGAAATCTGTTACCTGAAAGATTAAACATTAAATTCAGCCGTCATTGTTAACAGTGTGGTTGCTGAAGTCATGTTCGTTCATTATCTATGATGGTTCTAATTAAACACATTTATGCATTATTTAAACCAATGTGGTCAATAACATTTCAAACTTATAGACGTGATTTAAATATGAGACAAGATTTAAAAATGTATATACATCTGCAATGCATATACAAAACAACGAAAATATAATTTCAAATTGTTTTTAGATACATCTTAATAAAATTAAATGATTAATTATAACAGTTTTTCTTAATTTACTATTTATAGGTATGCCTTTAAGTAAAATAATTATTTTTGTTTCATTCTGTGAACTGGCAATAATTTTCCCAAATTTAAAATAAAAATATTGTTTTATTATGCATTTTGCATAAAATGAAAACTGGGGAAACAGGTTAAAATAACAGTAAATTTGCCCTGTATTTTCTTAGACCTCAAATACTGCACAGAAAATAAATTCACATTCGCTTTTAAGCAATACAACATAAATATTTGTACATGTATGAAAAGTTCAAACAAAACAAATGTGATAACCTCATGTGCCTTGTCACTCTGTCAGTCATTCACATTACTGTGACTATGTCACTCCTGAGGTTTGACTTTGTTGAAATTCAACAAACACCGGACTGGAATGGTCACAATACATCTAGAAAAGCAGATTAAATTAACATTTTGAATGGTTTCTTCATTTTTTACATGACTCTACAGTATGTTTTAAAAAGAGGAACGTTTTAAACTGAAATAAATTACATTTTAAGGAGTAAATAGTCTTTTATTTGTATTTATTGTATTTATTTTTAGGAAATGTAATTGAGTAACAGTACAGTATTTCGCTTCAACAGCGCTCATGGATAAGTCCCCAGAAATAAAAGTAAAGTTATAAGAAAGATTGAAATAGTTTACACATCTCACAAATTGCAACTGTTCCCCATAAATAAAGATAAAAGAATGATTTATTGCTGTAATCTGAAAATATTCTCAACCATTTGAAAGAATGATTTGTTTCATTCTCACTATTATTTACCCTCCATGCATCTCTTTGTGTCTGTGTGCTCCCTCAGGCCCATTACTGCAGGGCAGTATCAGGTGGATTAAAAGCCTTTAATGAGATCTACAGGGAAATAACCTTTGCAGTCCCCCTCCCCTCTTTCTCACTTATGGATGTCTTCATGACCACGCCCATCCACTGACTCCACATAGCCTACCTCACGTTTCCTTTTGCCGCTGATGTGCACTTTTTTCTTATGTCTATTCTTTCCCTGTCATCTTTTTATGTACTCTTGCTGGGAGCTCTATGGCTAATGATTCTGACATGCAGGGTCGCCGTGTAAAGGCTTTAATGTCTATAGCAGAGGTTTTATAGAGACTCTTCATAAGCTATTTCATACTCTTTTTCAAAACCTCCCACCCCGTCCCCCATCTACAGTATCACTGCATCATACAGACAAAAATATCAGGGTGTGCGCCCATTACTGTTACCTCTCCCTTTATTCACTAAGGTTTGTATTAGTGAACCCTGTCTCTTAGAACTCATTAAACCACAATTAACAAGCAATTACAGTTTATTGAGGGAGAATTAACTGATATGTAGAGCAGGCCTAATGCACTGGGATTTATGGACACCTACTGCACATGAGAGACACGAAGAGAGTGGTGAAAGAAAATAGTTAGTGGTAAGACAAAAATCATGAAAGAAATGAAATAGAATCCGAATGGCAGTGAAGAATGTCATTGTGTCTTTTTTAAATGAAGTAACATCGACAGCTGGTCACACCCGACTGGATTTTTTGATGCATACAGAAAAGCAGAAAAATTATTCACAGACAAAAAACAAGCTGGATTTATTTTAGTATAATATTTCCATGAATACACTTTTGTACTGCAGCATTTGAGTCATTTCAAGCGGCTCAACTTGAAGCTCATGTTGTAAGCAATGCCAAGGTCATGGGTTCGATCCTACAAAATAAAGGCCTCCACAATATATATAAATGAGTCATATATTGCCTTTGTATAGACATACTGCAAATAAACTCATGCAGTAAAATCATGAGGAATGTGTTTTGGCAGAGTGTTTGATCTCTTCCAGGTGTTTACTGCCATCATCTTTTAGATATCCTACACATCTTACGCTAATTACAATTTGCTAGCGGCTTGTTGGACTGAAAAGGAAGCTTTGAATATAACAGAAACATTGTTTTTCTCTTCCTTTCATACCTACAGTACATTAATTAAAGACTCCCACAATAGAAGAGAAGAACAAAACTAGCAATGAGCAGATACAGTTCATTTTCTGGGAACACTCATATACAAAGTGTGAGAATAAAGAAAAAGAGAGACAAATAAAAACTGGTTCTATTTACTTAACGCATTTCACAGAGGATCGTCTAAAGACACCCCTTCAGAACAATCTGGGTCTTCATCTTCCAAACATTTCTAATTCGATTGTCAAGATATTCTGATTATTTGTGAAACAATCTAAGGGACAAGCCACAGGGCATGATGGGTAAAGGGGCCTAGATATTGTCATTGTGAATAATGATAAAATTAAATTTAATCATTTAAACACGTTACATCTTCTGCCTTTTTTTTAAGCAAAATAACATAAATGTGCTTAAAAAAATCATGTTAGGCATCTGACTTGTTCAGCGAAAAAAGCCTGCATCCGTATTTAATCTTTCAGATGTTGAAAACTCAAAAGGCCTGTCAATCTTAACTTTATTTTATCACTTTCCCTTTTTGAATGCAGGTTTACCACAGCTCGAGGTTTCTTGGTTTTATCAACAGGTTATTCACCAAATATTATCACAGTAAGGACTTAATAAGTTAAGATACGACATTCCTCAGATGATTGTTTTGTGAAAGTATCAAGATTAAACGCATCAACTAGATGATCATTTAAATTCTAAGTGACAGCTGTAAGAACCAACAGCGTTCTGCTACCCGCAACATCCACACGTGTGATATATTAACTGATATTCAGTTTATTGATGTGATGGCACAAACTCAATTTCCTGTGAAAAATGACCTGATCACACCAATAATAAATCACTTACTGTTACTGCTTTGAACAACAGTCTTGGTCAATAATTGATTTCTGTTTATTGAAAACAGCAGCTTGTTAACAGAGACTGTGTTTCTGGTCGTGGGGTGGCACCATCATTTGAGTGGGTCCACAGAGGCTTTAATTAAAAGTGGTCGCTTTCATTTGTAGTGTACACGGATTACAGCTGTGGTGATTTCAAGCCACTGAACCTCTTAATCTGCCTTGTGAGAAGGAGCTTCACTTGAATGCCATCACAAGCTTTATATTGGGCAACTTCATACTCAGATCTTTTTTCTGTCTCTTTCTTCATCTCTCTGTTCTACTGTTGAGGTCACCTTGAAATATTGTCAGTCTTTTTATTATATTTTCTCTCTATGTGTGTTTGATAGTCAAAAGGATGTCTACAATTTTTTTATTCTGAGGTGTTGGCACAGTTTATTAGCAAAATGTACTTTCTTCTCTCTCTCTCTCTCTCTCTCTCTCTGGGATAGAATGACTGAAAGTAAGATTTTGCAGAGGTTTGCAAATCTGCATAGAGATGTTGGGATAAAATCTACTTACGTTCACACACACCCGTGCAAGCACACGCAGACTGTGTAAGCATACACTGGAGGGCAATTTCAGCAGATCTAGCCAGCATCAGCCCATATTTAAATAAAGATTCCTGAGTAAACATAAAACCATATACCATAAAGACATGAATGAAATATTTGAAAGTTAAGGAGTTCAGGGTAATTACACGGGTCAGTGATTTATTGGAATCTTTGCCCGGCATTAATGAGTCTTGGCTAATTAAAATGATCAGTGATAAATTAATAGATTTAGATCTGATTATACAGATGTAATTTTGTCCACTTATAGCCTGGCTGATTTGCATGTGTTGCCTGCGTTGTTGTAGCTCCAGATTCTCTAAACAAATTATGCAAATCATGTAACGGTACAACAAACCCACCAAATCTGGTCTCGACACCATTTACACAGCTCAATTTCTGATCATATGGCTCTCAGGTTTAGGTTTAGATGCAGCACACTATTGCGATTTTACACTTGTACAGGAGTGCTGCTATGTAGACACCTGATTCAGCACTTTATAATGCTGAAAGTGTGCTTATGTGTGCACCTATGGATGTATGACCATTTATTAAGCTCTTCTCCATCATATAATGAATTACTCAACATCTCTTTGTCTGTATATACTATATTTAAAGCTGTATATTGCAGAATTTTGTGAGGAAGGTGCAATTTTTTCAAATGAGAATAATTTAAACGGAAAATAGGTTTGTTTTCAATGGAGAAATTGCATTGATTTATATAGTGCGCATCACTACTACACTACACTAACCACTATACTTGTTGGTTTAATCTGTGAATAAGATGCAGTGGTGATTTTAAAGGTCCAGTGTATGGAGTTTAGTGGCATCTAGCGTTGAGGTTGCGAATTGCAACCAATGGCTCACTCCTTCCCTCCCTTTCAAAGCATTACGGTGGCTGACACAGGACTAAGATGTCATGACACTTTCGCTTCTTTGCTGACGAAGATAACGTATTTAAAAAAAGCAGTCTGCAGAGCAGTTTGTCCGTTTAGGGCTATCGTAGAAATAACATGGTGAACTCCATGCAAGGGGACCAGTAGTATATGTAGATAGAAATAGCTCATTCTAAGGCAATAAAAACATAACGCTTCATTATGTTAGGTCTTTATACACCTCTGAAGACAGTTATTTATAATATATTGTGTTTCTTTCGATAGAGCCTCCAAAGAATTACACACTGGACCTTCAAATGCATAATTACGTTTATGTAGCAGGCAGACACTTTCATCTAAAGTTAAATACAGGTTCAAGGTATATATTTTTTCAGTTTGTTTGCAGTGAACACATAACCCTTATTTTGCTTGTCACCTGGCAGCAAGAGAAACTACTGGCATGTCACATACAGTATATCGCTTACTAAAAGGGCAGTAAGTATGGTGTAGGTATCTTTTCCACTAAAAGTAAGCGTGAGGAGGTGATGTGTATTGATTTGAGAACATCTGGCCCTGTTTCAGTGAAAGATGACTCTGATCTGCCACAACAAAACACATGCTCCAGACTGCTTCAGATGTTCATGCTGGCACTAAACAATCGAGAACAGCTTTTCCAAAGTCTGTTGTCTGTGTCATTCATCTCTTTCTCTTTTTCAGATTGAAATACTGAGATATATAATTCCTCACCCACAAGCCAAATAACTGGGGAAATTGGACAAAAGATTTGCATGATACAAATGCTTAATTTTCACAATAAAATTCAGTGTTCAACTCTGTACATCATAAATAATTATTTTAATGACTTTGGAATCTAAACAAGTATGTAAAACATTTATATTATATTACACCCATTGGTATTACTAAAACCAACACTTCAAATGAAAGTTCACCCAAAAATGAAAATTACGTCATCATTTACTTGCCTTATCAAACCAGTAGAACACAAAACAAGGTATTTTGAAGAATTTTGGTAAACTAAAACTGTTGGTCCCCATTGACTTGAATTGCTTGTGTGTCAATGGGGACCAACAATTTTTGGTTACCAACATTTTTCAAAATAGCTTAATTTGTGTTTAGCAGAAAAAAAGAAAGTAATACAGCTTTTAAAATGTCTAGGGGTGTAAATGATGAATTTACATTTGCTTTTGTGTGAACTAACACTTAATTTTTTAACAATATCATAAAGTCCCTGCTTCAGTTTTCTCCCCACAAAGGCCCGAAAAACGTTTGAGACCCCTGGGAAGGTATTTGTTTAATGGTGCATTGACAGCCGGTTAATATGCATGCAGTAGGCTATGCAACCAGGCATAGTTAGCAAAAGAGTGTATAACTGGTGAACAGGTGTGGGAATGTGTGAGTGCTTGTGACTAACCGTTTGTTTGATATCAGGAATGCCAATGCGAAACACCATCATAGCTATATGTGCATCTTCAGGTGGGTTGCTAGAACTCCGTTCCCTCAGCTTACGCTGCTGTTGTTGTTGCTGCTGCTGCTGCTGCTGAGTACCTGTCTGTTGGTGAGTGGGTCCAGGGTTGGAGGAATAAGGGTTGGCGGCGTGGCCCGGGTTCCCGGGCCGCATCTGTCTGTCTCCTGAGGTTCGTCCAGCCATTGTGCCTTTTTGCCTGTGCCCCTCTTCCCTGCCACCCCTCAAACGCCTGATGTCATCATCATCATCCGCTTCCTCTTCGTCATCCAACTCCACTTCTCCGTTCTCCTCCTCTCCTTCCTCATCTATGCCATCATCCATTTCCTCTTCCTCCTCCTCCTCTTCCTCTTCTTCTTCTGCCCCTGGATATAGGTGTTGACTGTTTCCCAGCATCCTTTGGTGCTCGTCGTCGCTGGAGAGGGGGCTGAGCGGCATCGTCATGGCGACAGGGAGAGTGGCACCAACGGCAACGGCATCATCTCTAGAGACACACTGTGAAGAGAGGAGGAGTGAGAGATGAGATGTAGAGAACATAAGTAGGAGTTTGAGAGAATTAAAAAAACACAATCCTACATCACTCAATCAGTTAGTCGGCAGCTCCCATCTGGAAAGCGCCGCTGGTCGCTATAGGAACAGACGCTCTCCCTTCGGTACCGCACAGCAAGAAGCTGATTCTCATTCACAGGCTTCCACCTACAGTAGCCCTCGTGTCCCACTTGTCCTTATGCAAAACACACACAGTTATTACAATGAAGAGCTTCTTCTGCACACAGAGCCATGCCTGAGTATCGTAATCGACTTGGGGCTTGTTTGTTCATGAGTTGTTTCATAAATTTGAGCAGTCACAGATTTGTGGGACATTTTACTCCTCGCTTTTGGCCTCCGTAGCACGATAAAGAGTGTCTGACCCCTAATGGAAGCTGTCAAATATCCCCACCTGCTGTTGGAGAGTTGCCCCAAATATATTACTTCATCAATCATCATAGTTTGTTTCCTCTTTCATCTTGTGTTTTGCCCTTTCCACATTAACTACTTGATATTTTTATTATTTTCATCTAAGGATCTAATAGTTGGTAAGTATTGGTAAATATTGGTAAATATTCTTCCATTCTCTCATACACAACACCAGTTTCACACTAATCTAAGCTAAGCAACTTAAACACCTAACGTAACAATAATCTTTCATTGTAATTATTAATTATATTGGTGGGTTTTTTGGCACATTGGTGTCTTTTATCACTCTTCTGTCATTGCATAAGAGCAATTATTGACTCTGTGTGTTGGCGAAGTTGCCCACTTTGTTTTGAGCATATCACCCAACCTGTTTTAAAATCTAATTCCTTGTGGCTTGTTTCTTTATAATGCTACACTAAGCAGGATAATAAAATCAATACAAATTTAGCAATTCTCCTGAATCACGAAATGGGCCCAGGTTGATTATTGCGGGCTTGTTTTCATAAGACCTGGCCCCCCGCAGCACTACTCAGCGCAGTGTTGTAACACCTCAAATGTCCTAGATCGATAACAAAACCACTAAAAAAATCCCATGCACATTCAGACCCTTGAGAATCTCTCCTTCAAATATACCTCTTCAAAACAGGATTACTGTGTTTAGGAGAGGAAACAACATAAGTCTCTGTAGTGCCACTCACTCCCAGCTGCTCTATGGCAGATGCTGTTGCTCCACTTTAGATGTGGAGGATCTTACAAAAACGTTTATTGAGCCAATCAGCTGAAATGTCTGAAAAAAGTTAATAGTATCCACATTAGCACACATATCCAAACACACAATTGCCTCTACAACCGATTCTGAAAGGCACATTATACTGCAACCATCCTGTTGTCTTTTTTTATATTATGTCAAGCAGGAGGTCAGTGGCCCCCTGGGGGTCTGGCAATCCTAATAAAAAAACAATAGAAAGCATCACAGAAATTCTAATGGTTTCCATTAAAATACCATTATGAACCATTAGCTTTTCCATTAAACCCATTATAAAAAACTTTTTGAAGTGTGTTTTTGGTATTATTCCAAAAAGATTTAATCATGTTCTACTGGTTCCTATCTGCCAGATAACAGCTCACCAATAGAATCCATCACATCATAATACCTTCCATACTTATACAATTCCCCTTATAACAATTAAATCCATTACATTTTTTATTATGTTTGGGCAGGGAATTATTGTGTTTTTAAATATATAAAAATAAATGTAATATTTTGCCACATTTTATAAAGTAATAAAAATGACAATTAATGATTGAAAAAAGGCATCAGTCGAACTTGAACTCATGTGGCCAACAATGTGCCAAAACCCCACTAGCCTACAATTCTCACAAGTCTCTACTTCTTTAATGGTATTTTAATGACTCACTTAAAGCATAATTCAGCTGGAACAAGCAAAAATTACTCGGATTCCAAACATTCATGTTTCTAGCACCTTAAATGAGTTTTCATTATGAGAAGCGTGTTTAGCTTCAGTGAGACAGAAAGCAATTGAACCACTGAACAATATATCATTGCACGGTCGCCATCAGGGTTATTGACACTGTACTAGAGGGCAGCTGGTGTTAATGTCCCTGCAGACACCTAATTCAAACACTGGTCCTGCAACACGCTTTATCTTCACCAAGACAACCAACTATTCAAAACAAGGCAAAATAATACCGTTGAAGTTTCAGTCATCCAATTCATAAACGCTGTGTGAAATATACAGTGAGCAACGCTATCGAAGTTGACAACGTGCCAAGTGCAATTACACCCAATTTGCATCTTCAACAAAGCACACGGATCATAATAGCTGCGAACCTGTGGATTTGTTGTGAAGTGCCCCACTGAGACTCCGTGAAACAGTCAGACTTTTTGACAGACTATCTTAATGCCGGCCTAAGAGCTTCATTTGTAGCTTCAATCCAATCCAATATCATGACCTCAGGCTTCTGACCATCATTAAACGTGTATATGAACAAGGATGTGAGCAAAGCAATTACAATACTGATTACTTTTTTTCCCAGTGGTTCATATGTGATTACGTGTAATTTCCTTTCTAAGTGAAAGAACCAGTTATGTTCATTCAAGTGTAAATTGTGACTGCATGATGCATAAAACAGAAAAACGTGAGAGGAAGACAAGGGACCATGTTTGAAACACAATATCCGAAGACTGCATCGAATCACCTGAGATGGAGAGAGAGAGAAGGAGAAGAAAAAGATATTGCCTGAAGGGGGAAAGGGTGAACAATTGACATAAAATATGTGATGGGAACATTAAGGGCTTGTGCAAGAAATAATATGACTTGTCAGAGAAAATAAATGACAATAGGAGGGAGAATTGGAGTGGGGCGAGAGGGTAATATTAAAGAAATACAACAAATGAAGCACAGAACCCTTTTATTTACAACCAGAGATCGAAACAATGTCCCTTTGGCAAGTTCTGTTCTTTGTGAAATCCCGCTTTAACATTAAAGACATTCTAGACTCAGAGCCACAAATGTTGGACTGTTTGGGCTACTGCGTGTTGTAACCTGAGGCACACTGGCAATATTTAACCACCGAACACCCAGGACAAGAAAAGAAAGATCCTTGATGAAAACACTAGTAAATGTTTTGTTTAAAATCTGGTGTGCTGGTTTCCCAAACAGACATTTAAAATATTTTAGTCAGCAAGCTTAAGTATGTTTTTTGTTAAAGACACATGGCCAGCATTCAGACAAATTAGCTATGGTTTAGTATACAGATTTTTGGTCTTATTTGTAAATGTACGGTGTAGTACAAATGTATTATGAACTAACAACACTATCTGCAAAGTGCTCTTTTAGATTGATGATATGTGTTGACCTGCTCGACTGCCTAAGGATGACCATAAAGGCTAATAGTCATAGTTGAATCGATTTGTAGTCAAAGTAATACAAATGGTAAGTTACTCTGCCTAAAACACGGTTACTTGGTTACGTTCTTATAATGAAACCATGGTAATTTTCTTAAGGTACCAGATGGACCAAAAGCAAATTAGCATATACCTGAAGCAAGATAAAAATAAATGCTGGTCTGAGCATGAAAAAGCAACAAAAAAAAGAACTGTGAAGAGACTTAAAGCAAAACATGTTTAAGGGAGTGATGGCAAGAGAGTTACTGCATTCACACAGTCAGTGTCTGAGATTAACAAGCATCTTTACAAACATGTGACTCTCAATGTGTCCTGGTGAGTGAATCAAATAATCTGCAACTGTCTGTAACTGTAGTGAATAAATATTGAGATCTATTGAAACTCTATGAGTATATTTTATTTTAGGATTTAATTCTTCCAATGTATATTTCTGGCAGTTCCTGCTGCTCTTATACTTTCAGTTACAGTACACAGCCAAAAACTCTCTGCTTCTGTTCAGTAGCAGGTTTATTTTTTCTCCACCGCCCAAACACGAAACAGCAGTTTTGGCTCTCCGACCACACAAGTACTGCTACATTCTGGCATGTTTCATAAGATGAGCCCATAAGCCTTAAGATCAGATATTTACAACAAAGAATAAATGCAACCCATGTCATACATATGTCAAAGACTTGGCAGGCATGCAGTTGCTTGAAACATGAAACGCAACACTGTGAGAATAAACTGGCTTAAAGGTCCAGTCAGAGTAAATTACATTTAACATTTTTATTTATTTTATTTTAGTAGAGTAGTTTGTCCGTTTAGGGCAACTATAGAAACAACACGACAAATTCCATGTAAGGAGACCCACGGTGTAGATCAAAATTGCTCATTCCATGGTTATAAAAACATAATGCTTCATTACGTAAGGTCTGTATACACATCTGAAGCATGGTTATGTGTATTATATTGCATTTATGCCAATAGATCCTCCAAATATTACACATTGGACATTGAAATCTGAGAATCATTTATTTGTTTGAGAAACGCTTGACGCAGGAAACGCAGGAAACATTGACGACGGTAAGTACTAAACAAAAACACTTCCCGGTAAACAAGGCCGGGAAAATATACCGTTTACAAATATATACACATTTGTCATCATATTTAAGACGAGAAACAGAAACAGAAACAAAACACGGGCAGAATATATATAATGTCAATGAGGTGCGATAGTGATGAGGCTGATGAGAGTGATGAGGCTGATGACGGGCAGGTGCGATAGTCACAAACCGGGGACAGGTGCGAGAGCATGGGGGCGTGATGGGAAACGGAATCCATGGGGGAACACAGGAGAAAACAGGCATGGGGACAGATGGAACCGTGACACAGTAAATCACCAAAAAATGAAAATTCTGTCATCATTTCCACACCCTAAAGTATTTTTTCTTCTGCAGAAAACAAAAAGGTCTAGTTGAAATCAAACAGCACTGGCCTCCATTCCCTTCTATTGTATGGACACAAAACGATGCAAGTGAATGGGGGCCAGTAACAATATTCTTCAAAATATCTTCTTTTGTGTTGTGCAGAAAAAAGCAAGTCATACAGGATTGAAATGACAAGAGGGTCAGTAAATGATGACAGAATTTTTATTTTTGGGTGAAATATCACTTTAAAGAAAAAGTGGCACAGCTTGCCCCACAGTTCCCTATGCACAGAACCAAACTGTATAGCACTCCAAAAAGAACTGACAACACGGTGCTCTGTGAACGCAGCCAAATGACAGAGAAGGTTGCACCGCTTCGAGAGAGAGAGAGAGAGAGAGAGAGAGAGAGAGAGAGAGAGGAAAACAAAGATCGACTGGGGTAAAGCAATTGGCACAATCTGAAAAAGCATCTGGAAAAGGACAAAATGAAAGAGTGAAAAATGGGCAAAAGAACATAGTATAGTTTTTCCTGCTGAGTAATCACAGATTGTAGGGATTGAAAATGAGGTGGGTGGGAGCTGAGATGGAGGGCAAAAGGGTAAGGTTGGAGGGAGCCGGAGTGAGAGACTGAACGGACGAAACAAGAGAGGCAGAGAGGAGGGCCGGGATGTGAGGATAGAGAGGGATTAGTTTCGGCAAGTTCTAGATCCAGGACAGGGCAAGTCAGGCACAGCAGGAGGAGAGAAGTATGAAATGAAAGGCTGGATTAAAAAGCACACCACGAGGAGCTGAACTCAGATGCATGATGAAATAGAAGCATGTGAGGACGAGCTAAACTAGATAAAATTAGGAAAAAGACCCTTTCCATGTGTGCGGTACAAAATAAGGTCTAAATTGTGAAAAAACTAAAGGAAACGTATAACTTATATTAATTTATATTATTTATAGTGCCTTCCCCGATCGAGGGTGTTTGTTTTTGTCTTTTGCAATAAAGTGTTTTGTTTAACCCTTCACCTGTCTGCACTTGGGTTCTGTCCTCCGTTCCTGACATGTATATATAAACCCTGGCAGGACCAGTAAAGGAGTCATATTTCATTTTATATATCTGTCAAAATTACAATATTTTTTCATGACTTTATATGTTGCATAGTCAAAAAGGTTAGAACCTTTAGGACTGGCCAAAATCACAATTCTCATAAGAATTCATGTTAATATTATGTTATATAACATATATAACCAAACAAGACAGGATTTGTGTCTGTGATATGAAATAAAATCACAGGACAATGATGTACCATATTATGCTTATAACTCAAGACAGAGTTAAAGAGACCTTGAGAATGAAGCTAGGACATTAAGAATGTGAAAGCACACAATGAACCGAGCATATCTCAATTAATCATCAGCAAAGTTAAGACATGAATTCAGACAAAGGAAGTGATTGATGTCCTCTGTAGTGAAAGAGAGAAACAGAGAGATGAGAAGAGCATGATAACGATATCTCTACCCATCTCTTTCTCTTTGGACCTTCTCCCAACACGTCCTCTATCATTATCCAAGAGATCTTCAACATGTCCATATTTCTACACAGTTTTAATGAGCTTTAACTGTTTTGTAGCTTGTAGAGTAAATCAATGTCATTGTATTACATGATCCCTCAGGTCATAATCTTGGAGGATTTAGTCTAGTTCTGTTATTCTGAGTTTCTACAACCTCCTCTTTTCGATCAGGAAAACACAAGAGCAGACACAAGACAGACAAAAATGACCTTGAAAGTGAATGTGATGAACTGATATGTTTCTTTATAGAAGTTTACAGAGTTTATGATCAGTCAATTTAACTTCATAGGTGACAGGCTTATTATTTAGACAGAGAAAATGTTAATAATGAGATAAATAAAGGTTTGACATAAAATGATGAGGCAAGGTTAGAGACAAAGAATGATTTGAAGAATGTGCTATTAAGTTAAATAACCCTTGAAAATGATCTCATGAAAATCAATATCTGATATTGCTTTTGGAGGGACATTGCTCCCCATTTAAAATAATAGAGTAAAACTACTCAAGTCATTACCTCAACAGTATATAGAAAGCTGAGACAAAGTCACAATTCCTGAAATGTTGAACACAACCAACTGGTCTTTATCGCCATCAAGACCTTCTATTGAATTTTCGCAGCTGGCAAATCCAAATACTTCTAAAGCTTTCCCATGTTTTTTTCTCTCATCTCTCTCTCCTTGTGTCGTTTGCACACTCTCAGGTGTTCTGCCCTCTCGCTCTCTCTCTCTCTTTCACCCTCACTTTAATGTAGGACAAAGCATCTATATAGATAGATATTTTCAGTATCTCGGCCCCTAGGACATTATACTGGGAAACTTCCAAGGAACAGACCGCCCCACTTTTACGCTACGAAACTGGAGCGACCAATTTCACTCTGATACATACACACGCACACTTACGCATATGCACAATCGTACATACTCATCTAGACATAAGCTTATGTGTATAAGTTCGAAATGACGTGTTCACCACTATTCAGTTCTATCTCTCATGACCCGCAGTGCAATCTCATGTGTCAGAAGAACAAATGTCAGTCAAACAGCTGAGACACAAGCTCGGCCCCAAAGAGGCTTCAAGTCTTCAGGGAGTTCTTTTGCAATCTCCTCTGCACAATGAAAGCAAGTCATGTTAATTCCCATTCCCTCATCAATCCTTACACCAGAGTTCATAAAACCGTAACCCTATTTCAAGACGTGTCTAATAACAGTGACCCACTTCCAACTTTTACACTTCCCTTTTTTCCCGAACACTTTTTTTAAGTGTTGGGAATTTCCGATTATGGAATTGACCATGTGCATAAAGAACCATCTTCATTATGATATGTCCATGTCAAAAGACAATTAACCACCTCACAAGGTGACATCTGTATGGAAATAATTAAAAACATTCCTACAGCGAAATGGCTACTGTGCACTGTGGGTTTCTGGTGTTGTTATGTAACACAGACTACAGCAGAGCGGGAAACAGCTGAAAGTCTACATTGATGCACCTCTAGGGAAGCTACAAATCAAACTCTCTCTTTGATAAGACAACTCTTCACCATGGGGCTAATTAAGATCTCAGATCCTTCTCTTTCAAACACACTTTAGCAGAACGAGTACACAAACGCAAGACCTTCAGAAAATATAGCAAATTCCAAAAACAAGTTTGATAGATCAGAGAACCTAACTCAGTCTACCACGGAGTTCCACTTTCCTTAAGGCATTTCTTACACAAATTCTCAATTTATTTTCAATTATCCGGTAAAAAGAGTGTTGGAATCTGGCTCACCATTTTTATTAAATTTAAATAAACCCGTTTGAGATTAGCTAAATAACAAGACGACGACGAGATTTTAAAGGACAATCTTGAAACACCTGATCATCTAGCCTACTTTCCAGCTGAGCGATTTCATATTCCATACACGCGCTGATGCTTCTAAGTTCAGCATCAATCACCAGTGACCCGTGGATCTATAAGGAGGGCGTGAGATTGTTACACAGAGCAGCAGCCCACATAGAGAGCCGTGACCAAGTATTTATGAGTGTTCTGTGTTTCAAAGAGACTTCAGAACGAATAAACAAGATTATACTTGGTGAAAGGAGAAGGAAGTCTCGTGTAGACCAACAGCGGAAAGGTCACAAAGCTTTGAAATAATGGCAAGCGGTTTCCACCTCTCATTTGCTCACCTGTGACCTGCGATCAGCCAACCACTGGGAATGTGACACTGGATATAAATGTGGCTCCCTGACAATGTTATAAGGATATAACTCTGAGGGACCGAACAACGTTCTGCTAGCCTGCGTTTTCCAGCTGGCCAGATAAGACAACAGACATCTCAATGGAGAAAAAATGTGAATATAAGCACATAAAGTGGTTACACACATCAGAGCGGAACGCTGCAGGGGTAGAGAGTGTGTGGGCTCTGAAATTTTTATGGTTAAAAATGATTGGAGACACAATGCAGGATGGCAAGCATGCAGGACGGCTTCTCCACTATTAACAAGACAGAATAACGCCATGCTGCTTTCTATTCGTCATTTTGTTTATAATAATAACATATATTTTTTAATATAAAAAATAAGTAGTATTAATAGCCCCTTACTAACTCGGGTAATTGATGACATCAAGGACTACCTAATCCAACCAAGAAATTGAGAATCTTATGAATATGTAATGCAAAACTTTGGCGGCCAAACATACAGATGGGGTCACATGAGATTTTATAAACTGTCTCTTATTTTTTGACATACTTAGATGTTTTTGATGCCAAACATAACATTTATAGTAATGGACTTCACCTATATATAAAAATGCATCTCTATTGTTGAAATATTTTGAAGTACAAGATACAAGAGGACCCATGTCAATTCAATCTTATAACCTTAACAACACACATTCTTTGAGAACACAAAAGATATAATTAAATAAGCAACAAAAGCCCTACGAATTTCATTGTCAATAACAATAAATATAGTGAATGTGTTATTCTTATGAACTTGCAACTTTGATTTATTTGCCAGTAGTTACGTCTATGAGAGCTTCGTTCTAGGTGGTGGGAGGGGTGGGTGTGTGAGGTCACTGAGTTTTGGAAGCTAAAAAATGGGTTGTCGCCAAAAAAAAGAACCACTGATGTAATGAGTTAGGTGATAGTGTAGGAGGTGTCATGTATTAATAAATGAGGTGATTGTTTTTATTTGGCTTGAGCGAAGAGGCAAAAATAATGTATTTATGTTTAATAAAACACCTTTAAGCGATCTTTGACAGAACAGGACGTTTTTGATATCTGGGTTCTACAAAGGCTTCACTGAATCATTGTGGCGAGATGCAGGTTTTCTAAGCTAATGCACCGAGCTTTGTCTAAATGCTATGTTAAAGCAGTGCTAACGGACAGGGAATATGACAGGGAAAAAATAACTGTACTTAATCTTAAATTACCTAAAATTAGGCCTAATGAAATACTTAGAAATGTCATATGTTTACAATAAACCAACATTGCAAAGTGATCTTCTTGTCGCAGTATTGCTTGGGTTTAGCTACTGCAAAATCTTTGTAGAAAAACAAGTTCACCCTACCACTAAAAATGACAAATTAAACATATTCCTGATAATCCGAGGTGAATCATACAGTGCGCTAAGGAAAATCATGTTGAACTTCTCAGAAAAGACAAAAAAATATGAAATCTAACATAAAATCCCCCACTGACCAACACTTCAAGCTTTTTCATATAGCTCCCTCAAAAGCTATCTGAAGATGCAGTCGTGTATTTTCAGAACTTCCAACATTTTTTTGTCATTATATTTTATTGGTTTCTGTGCTCTTCACACTGAAGAACTTAATCCATTCTTATCTGATCTTGACGTGGAGTGTTTGCTTCACAAATAAATGTGTTTAAGAGTATTATGAAAAGAAATTGAAAATTCCTCTTCGGCTGCAATATGGATTTGAACAGGGCTGACACATTTAAATAAAGTCCAGAGTTTACTCCTGACTACAAACTAGACAAACATACAATGACAGGCACGGCAAATCAGTTAAAGATCTGGATAAACGTTTCAAATAAAGCGAGCCCTTACTGTGCTAAGAGGTGATGTGTCATGACTATGGCCTGAGGGCATTCTCCCAGTGATCCTGAGAGGCAAAGTTGAAACAGTTCAGGCTGCTGTTTTCTCACAGCTCCCTCTGGTGCATGCGAAGCTGACTTAGCGCTTTGTGACAGACGTATTTTTTGATGATACGGCCTTCAGAAGGATTTGAATGGGCAAACACAGGATTAAAACATCTCTGTGTGTCTGTTTCAGAGAGATGGCTGTGAATTGGGGGGGGCAGAATATCCTTTGCTCTCTGACAAGAACACGCTCTCATTTCCCCACAAGCACGTATTTCACGCATGCACTCTAGATGTCAAAACTCAATTCTAGAAACATAGGCCGTCCGCTCAAAGCTAATGTGAAGAAAAAGATGAGAATGACCACACTCTCACACACACGCTTGAAGGATCTGACCTGCTGAGCCATCCATTAAACCAATCTATACCAACTGCTGTCACTTCTCTGCTCTAGAGTGCTCTAGATAGTGAGCTGCTTTGGTAACTACTTCCTTCACTAGCAGTCATTTGAATTAAAGGGGGTGTGGAATGGTGTTGCATGCATTCGGACTTATTTGCAATGTTAAACGTGCTGTCTTCTCATGCTTGACATGATCAACTTGTCAAAAAACAACTTGAACGGATTTCATATATTTCTGTACTGGATACACTACCCGAGCATTCATATAGGTTTCTGATTTTTTTTCCGAAAATGTAAATCCGTTTCTTACAACTTTTCTTAGTCCTTTATTGAACAATTCTCCCGGAAAAGTGTGCCGCACACTCACGTGTCAACCAAGGAGAGCGGGAGAAGGACCATGTCTCACTTTCACTTGTGTGCAGAAGAGAGAGAGCAGTATGTTTGTGTAGTTCAGCTGTGTTTGTTTGATCACTGCATTTGGGTGAAGAAAGTTATATAAATGTCGGATATAAAGCTGGATTTGGAGATCGTTTGAAACTGATAGATGGAGCCGTCCCAGCGCTAAAAGATGCCAGACATGAACCCGACACGGTAAGTGAAACTGAGTCATATGTCTGTGTTTTGTTAGCAATGGCTGCACACCTGCTTTGGTTCCCCCAGCACGTGTCGTATGTGTTCAGACATAATCTTACAGCTGTATTTGTCTTTTATAAAATCCCTTTCGAAGGACTACGGTGGCTGACACAGGGCTACTGTAGAAACAACATGCCGAATTCTATTGAAGTGGTCCTGAATCGTGTGTAGATAGAAATATCTCAATCTAAGGTAATCAAAACATAACGTTTCATTATGTAAGGTCTCAATACACCTCTAAAGACATAGTTATGTATATTATATTGTATTTCTGTCAATAGATCCCAATAATGATACATTGGACCTTAAAGAGGCAGCATAATTAATACGCCAACTTTCCAAGCAGTCTTCATGTCAGTAAAGCGCCTATGCCTCAAAACGATGTCCCCCGAAGGCATCTTACTAGGTTTTGCAGTGTAGCAACTATCTTCCCCAGTGGGATTTGACATATTGAACTGCTGTACACAGACATGCATGAACAATTTATAAACTCCCAATTGGGTATTATAAAAGGCCAATATACAGGATTTGATAGTGCTACAGTTAGTTCAAAGCTTCTATTGTGTCCTGTTCAATATGTTATTGTTGCACTCTTTTTTATTTATTCTTTTACTATATTTAATTCAGCTACTTCACAACATAATTCACCATTATTACTTTGTGTGTTTCATAATATTGTGCAGTTTTTGTAGTGTCTTCTCCTTTATTTTGTAGCACCATCTGGGCATATCATAGTTTGAAGAAGCTGCAGCTTGGGTAAATCATTGTAATTAAACTTTGGAAAGGCTGTCTTAAAGGGATACTCCCCCCCAAAATGAAAATTCTATCATCATTTACTCACCTTTGAGTTGTTCCATATGTGTATGCATTTCTTTTTTCTGATGAACACAGATAAAGATATTTGGAATTATGTTTTTCACTAAACAGATCTATGATAGTCAATGGGTGTTGAGATCTGTTTAGTGATAAACATTCTTCCAAATATCTTTCTCTGTGTTCATCAGAAAAAAGAAATGTATACACATTTGGAACAACTCAAAGGTGAGTAAATGAAGACAGAATTGGTTGAAGTATCCATTTAAGCTCTGTCAATAGTGTACTTATGACATTTGTGTCACTGATATTAGAGCGGCCTATTCTTGAGAAAATAGAGATATCTGCAATTTAGTGGAGTGTTCTGTGGGCACCTTCAGCTGCCTTCATCATAATCAATAATAAATATTCCTGTGTGGCATTATGTCCTTAAAATATCAATGAAACGCTGAAAGTGTAATTTGACAATGGAAATGTAACCTTGCATACATGCTGTATTATATTCTTTCAGAGTGCATTTAATTGTATAGAGACAATTGTTTTTATTACCTTTCCAAGAACACTATATGACACACCTTTTCAACAGACTTCTGTCAGGTTGCCATTTCTATTCTAGATTGCTTCATTTATGTTGCTAAAATGCAATATATATATATATATATGCACGACTATACGGTATATAAAAATGTGTATATATGCACAACTAATTGATGTAACGCCTGCCCTGCATTGTGTCTCAATTGTCAATTATTTCACATGTAATCAAAAACAGGACAAGGGAAACCAGTATAAATGGACTTGTTCATGCTAGTAATGAAAAATGTTACTCTTTGTCCTGCTGTATAAAGTCAGAGAGATTATCTTAAGACATATGTGTACGAGTTCAACAAAGGAAGAGGGATAAGAAGAGGATTGAGTGCCGCTCATGTCTTAAATCTCTTGTCTTCTTTTCTTTTTTCTCAACTATCATTTTTATTCATATTAACTCTCATCTTTCTTCATTAACAGAGTCTAACTAATGCAACTAAAAGATTCTGCCTTCGATAGTTGATGACACAGGCCTAGATTTTCTTATTAAATGTTAGATTGCGTCGCAGGGAAGCAAGCAGAACGTCAAGGAGCCGAAATTTTACCCGATTTCATATGGTCAAACTTTGGATGATAGGGGATAACCCAACTAATAAGGGATTTTCATTGTATCAGTTTAATGTACATTATATGGGTCGATCAATACTTGAGCACTTTAAACATCACCTCCCCCATCCTCCTCGAGGCTTCAACCAAACACCTCCTAATTGTGTTTGAAGTCTAAATTATTCAACGCAATAAAAGAATGAAGAAGACTCTTAGCTTTCTCGGGATTAAACTGCATTTTGAACGATTTTAATTGATAATAAAACAACTATGCGATTGCATTACTCGCAGTCCTCAGCTCTCTGTCTGCTGTTATAAAAAAAATGATTCTGTTTTGGAAAATAACATTTAAGGCAACTTCTTAAAATGTAAAAGACTTTTCATATCTTTGAATTGCCAATTTACATCAGTGAGTGTCAGGTTATCAATTTTTACAATGATGTGTTGAATTAAAATAAAAATGTATTTCACTGATAGCAAGTTAATTAGATTTCATCTAGTATAGAGAGAAAGAAACAGCTGCAATCTGTGCATAGTCAATTTTGCAAGAATGGCAGGAATCCTAATTTTTTATTTAAAGAGTAATTACGCTGCAAGCAGGATTGAGATTTGATTCTCACATTGATAAAAGGGCAGCAGCATCATGTACACAAACATATAGGAAGTGCAATTAAAGAGAAACCTGATCTCCTTTTGTGTTATTTAGAGTCTAACTTAAAAAAAACATTGTTAATTTGCGTTTTAGCAAAATCACTTTACTATGTAATGTCTGTTCTCACAAACCGGGAAGATAAGACAAGACTGTTATCAATCAGTCCTCTGTAGTCAATAGCCCATAGCTGATTGGAAAGTAAAGCATTAATCTTGCAATAATACATTTAAGGGATGAATTATGAAACCAATCCTGTCTGGTGAGAAGTCTTTTTGCTTTCAAATGTTAATTTGATCATTATGGCTATCATTATGCAGTCCATAATTACTGTAGAGAGAATCTGTAGCCTATATGACATAAGAGAATCCAACTTCAGTGACTAAGAGACAACAGCACTGACCTTATGTTGACTGAAAGCCAAAGTCTTAGATAATGAGAAAAGAATATAATGATCCAGTACCTCTGTGTATTTCTTTTCTTTCTGTGCTTTACTGTTTCAAGATACCTAAAGTATATTTGCAGATAAATGGAGAATTTGAACTGCATAAGACTATATTTGTGTGTGTATTTTTATGTGCTTCTCTAATGCATAACTCTAAGACCCTCCGCCTGCTATTTCTCCATTTGTTAGTCAAGGCAATCGGCGTCCGCTCACACACCGGTCTTGCAAGCAAGCAGGCGGGCGGCTGAGTGCTTAGGGAGGCACTGTCATATATCATTCTCCATTCACAGCGCCGCCTTCCTCCACTGTTACTATAAATATAACCAGCAGTTCCTCCATTATTAATGCACATAGCCGCTCCAGCCATTCACACCACCATCTGGAATTCAGCATCATAGGTTAAACACAACTACCTTTACATGCCTGTTTAGGGGACCCACTCATTGCACTTTAAACATGTTCTGCTCTCTCATATAAATGGAGTGAACGGATGACCAGGCACATGATGAGTAATATGAATGCACTGACATACCTCAGGACACACCATCAGAATACTTACTATGACAGAGTATTAAAGCAACATCCATCAATGACCTTGTCAATCACACTGTAAAAAAGATTTTCCAGCAGCTGGGGGCAAATTATGTAAATCATGTAAAATTATGTTTTCACCATTTTTCTTGTAAATTTGAGGTGTTTTGATGTTACGTTTATTGACTATATTTTAAATAACATGAAAAATCTGTCAAATAACAGTTTTTTGACATACAGGGAAAATCTGTAATTTTTTTAATGAAATTATGTTTTTTTTACAGTGTATGCTTTTATTGTGTGCACTATTTATCAGACATTTATCTTGTCTCTAATCGATAATCACCAGGTAGGTCACTGCCACTTGCTTTAAAAAATAATGTGTAAAAATGACCTTGATTAAATCAACGGTGTTTAAAACTTGCAAGTGCACAGATGGGTTTTTTCTTGTTTTGTCATAATTCATGCTTGCCACATATTTCATATCTCTTTAGGCAAATAGCTACAGGCTTGAGTACGCACCTGTTGCAGTGAATGAACAAACACTCGGAATCTTGTTGTTATTCTCCTGTCAAAAAAACTCCAAATTCGAGTTTGGCAGACCAGCACATCAATCTTGTATTTTTGCTTAAAACATATGACTGATTCCATAATGTCAGTGGTCTCCAAAGCCCAAAGGAATAGTTCACCCAAAAATTATTTTATCATTATTCTCCCTAATGTCTTTCCGAACCTGTATGACAGTCTTTCTTCTGCAGAACACAAAAGAAGATATTTGAAAGAATGTTTGTAACCAAACAACATTGGCCCCCATTGCCTTCCATTATATTGACACAATAGTGCTCCTTCAGTCACTTGACCTATTCTGTTTACACCAATACTGGCCGGCAAGGACAGCCGTGAGCGGATTTTGACAAAGGCAATCGAGTTCACTGTGCACTTTAGTTCAAAAGACATAGACCTGTGCATAGCAAAACTTAATAGATTAAACATAACAGATCTCTATAATGTGTAATTAACGTGTATAAATAAAGAGATGGATACATTTCCTGATCTGCAGGATCCTAATATCTACAACTACCCTATCAACTTTTCATCGTCCTACTCCGGAGACTCTTTAAAAGCCTGAGTGGTAAAAATTGACATTAATTTTGTAATGGATATTCAACTTTGGAGTCTGCTAGCTTTAACTTGCTTTGTTCTCATAATTGGAAGGGTAACACAACTGTGTTGTAAGCTAACGTAATCAACCCTAGCTGCCAGCTTAGCTATATCACTGATCTTGCAGGTTAAACATTCCCAAAAAACTAAATCACCCTCCATTGAAGCCATGGGTGGTGGTCAGACACGAAGGGGTTGTGTTAGGAGCCCACAGCGATTGCACAGCTGGACTAGGCGAGTGCTGCTCTCCTGTGTCTTGTTTAGGATTTGATAGCGATGAAAAACCAATATAACTCACTTACATATCTGAATTTTAAGATGATCTTTCTCTCCAACGACTCTCTTCCGGAAAGTATCTCCATAGATATCTATGAGTATCCCTGCTAAAAGCCTAGTATCGTGGGTCCTAACACGTCTCTGCTGGAAAGTCTTTATAATATTAGCGCAGGTCCTAGCTCCTGCCTGACTTTTATCCTTCTTTTTTTGCTCGCATGATCTCTTTCCTGCGTCAACATGAGAACTATAACTTTTCATACTATGGTGGACACCACGTGTTTTGCCAATCTATAATACAACGCTAGTGGCCACTGTAAATCACAAACTGTGCCTTTAAATTATTGTATGACCACTGTCAATAGCAATGCATACAGCCACTCTAGCAATCTCCTGAACGCAACGTTCAGTTTGCATGATGTCAACCTCTGAAGCTCTATACAGACATTTCTGAGATATTTCTTCTGTGTAAATTAATGATGATAAGTGATGATATCCCTTTAACAAAATATGGCCGCCTCGTAGCATGGTGGTAGAAATGCTAAAATCATGATCAAATAAATTTATCACTTTGCATAGAAGGGTATGCCAAATGCTAAATAAGTGTAACTAGAAAAAAATCTGAAATAATGCTTATGACAATGCTTATGACACTGTACATTAAAAATACACTAGTGTCTAAAAAAACGCACAAAAAATATACGAAATAAGCATGAACAAAAAAAAAACGAATTTTGGTAACTCAATGTCAATGCCCATTAATGTAGATAAGGAGATTTATGACTGATGTGTAGTTCTAAAGGACTACTGATCTAGTTGTTCACTTGAGCTGGAATTGCCACCAGAGCTCAGTTGAATTAGGCTGATTGATTGTCTCTGTGCATGTGGCACTGATGCATTTAACCAAAGCTATCAGTGTATGGAATGGGAGCTAACCTTTTGTGTTAAGTATCGAGAGCTGTGAAGCCAAAGAATGGGTTAGCACTACTGCATATGAGCAGAGACAGAAAGATAACAGGTATGCGTCATTTGTCTCCTAAGTGTTATTCATCAGCTAACACTGTGGATTGCCTGCAGAGTTAATCTGTTCAACACAACCCTAAAACACGCTCCTAATAAACAAACTGGATGGGCTCCTTTGCTCTAATGGTATCGAAATCTTTAAGATCTGCAGGGGTGTGAGCTGAAGTCATTTTGCTAACTGATATTCTCATCAGAAGCACTAGCTATGGTGTACTGCTAAAAATGATGAATGCAGGATTTAGCACTGGTGGATTAATACAGGTTTTAGGGGCAACTGTTTGATTCTGCAAACAATGGGATTATATGCAGAAGTATTTGAGCGTAGTGGACTGTCTCCTGTCTTCATTAAGCAGATTTCAAAAACAATCATGCTGTATGAAAATGAGCGGTTCAGTCACACACACACACAGACACAGAGATTTGCATCCGGTATACAGTTTACGGTCCAGAATCAGCAACCCAAACAAAGAGCATGAAATTGAGTGTATAATCTGATTCACAGATTAGATGAGAAGATAAAATACAAACAGGCTAGGGTATGTTGTGATGTAGCTGTACATCTAAAATCTTAAGATGATGACATCAACTGCTGAATTGGGAAATAAACATGTCTATAAACACTATTGGGCAGATTCTTTTAAGATAGGGGTCATGACCCCATATCTTATTCATATTCTATTTAATTTAAAACCATGGAAAATATAAGAAACCACTCAAGTTTTTGTCTTTCAGCATGTCTGCATGTATTGTATCCATTCCAGTCCAGTGCATTTAGAATTTCATAAGAAACAAACCTCAGGAATGAAATAAAGTCAGCCAATGTGATGGATGCAAGAAGTGACAAAAAAACATCATATTCATTTACGAACTGTTCAGTGCTGTTAAAACAATGAGAATTTCTTTATAGTCAATTTAGAAAAACTGAATATAGCTTTGTAGTGGTGTCTCCATTTATTTAATTGGCTGTCTATTTCATGTTTTCATTAGGACCAAAAACTGAGCCAAGACAACAGAAAAAAATACAAGACTTGGAAGCTAAAAAATGTCTCATGACCCACAAAAAATCCTTGGTTTAAAGAAAAACTATATACACTTATAATAGTGAGTGTACCATCCAGAACCTTAACTTTGTGCTTGATAAGCATGCATTAGCAGCAAAACAGCCGATAGGAAACTCAATATGCCCATAATGCACTGCCACAGCAGCAAAACTGCTGTTATGGGCCGACCAGCTCACCAACACTGCTTCCGTGTCTAAAAATAGCTCTACTTTGATGATGCACCGGTGACTGCTGGGAAAATTCCTGCCCACTCCCCCTCTTTTGCTGCATCCCTCATTTCCTCTCAGTGGTGCAATTAGCATGGGATCTGGTCCACAAAAGTGCAGGAGATCCCGGCCAATCGCTCAGTTCAATTTGCATGAGTGAGCTTATCCTCATGCGGCAAACGGGCAGCACGTGAGGAGCGACTGGCAAAGTAGGGGAACGGCAAACTGCAGCTGTATTACTGCAACAATATTTCACTTGGTTGCAATGAAGCAATGGGCAGAGAGAAAGACAGAGAGCAATTGGGAGTACTGTCGTCAACATTAAGATTGTGTTCTACTTATGCAAACACGCAACAGATGCTGTGAGAAAAAACCCTTATGCCCTATACACGCACTGATGCAGACACCATCACACACTGTGTCTAAAGTGCTAGACCAATCTCAACAGCAGGGCCTGCGTTTGGGTCTAGAATGGAGTCACAGTACTCTGGAGGGAACAGCTCTGTCAGTGCGACATGGTTTTGTAGATTTACTCAAGCACTCAGAGTCTGCCAAAACCACACAGGCACCAGCAGTGAGCATGACACCTGTCTCAACACCCCCAGCACTCTGTTACTTACAACACATGCACTTGTAAAAAAAATATGGATCTTTACTGCTTGTTCAACTTTGTAAAGGTTTGTAAAGAGTAAAAAATATTGTCTTACTTCACTTCTATAATTCTTAAAGCATCCTTGATACAGTATATCTATTCATTTATAAAATTCATTAACAATAACATGTCTGTCTTAAATTTTAGGTATGTTGTTAGGTTTATTGTAAAAAAAACATTTATGTTTTTCTTTGATTTAAAAATACATTAAAAAAATATGGGTCGCAAAAGGATAACAAAAGATCGAAGCACACTCTTTATAAAAAACTTTACTCTCCCTACATAAATTATTTTAAAGAAAACCAACGAAATCTGTATACTAGAGTCTTAGACCTTTCAAGTGATATATATAGTTTATCATGATTCAATTAGAAATTACATGTACAATATTGACGCAAACTTAGGAGTCCCGTATACGGCCCGGGTGACAGCTAACAGGCTACGTGTTATTTATGTGTTTAGAACAGGATGGGAATAAATCTCACAGGAGTTTAATGTTCTGTTATGTTGGGATTTTGAAGAGTTTCTGTAGGCGATTACTGTTCAAATGGCAAGAGAATAACTATCACCTGTTTCTTGTGTTTCCGCTTAAACATTACTCATGCTAGAAAAATGTCCCAAACTGTAAAATTACATTTAATACACTACCCTGTGTTACAGATCTAGTTAGTTTACTTGACATGTCAAATTGTGTTGCATTCATGTAGGTCTCCCTTTCACAAGCCAAGTTTCATATTTAACTTATTGTTAAATTTAATGTTAAGAAAACCATTTACAATAAGTGTTTACCACTGTCTACAACTGAAAGTTCAGCCAAATAGTTATATTTTGAGCATGTGCCAGCATCATCTCATCACCTCTTAGGCCAAAGACAGACAGAGCAACACTCTCAGGGCAAAAGTGGGAAAGACAGATGGAGAGGGGAATGGAGAGTGAGAAGGGGAGGCAATATAGAGAAAGGACAGAGCTGAAGTAGGCCAGAGCGCAAGGGAGTCCTTCTGTCCCAGATCAGTCCTCTACCTCGAGCAGAATGAGAGAGGAGAAGGAACAATTTGAGCGGAAGTGCGTAAGCGAGTGGGCTACATTCCGACAGCCTGAACTGTCCCCCCCAAGAGCCAAGAGAGTAAATAGTAGCATCAGTAGAAATTTTACCATGTTCAAACACACTGGGAGAAAGGAGAGCAGTAGTAGGGAAAAACTCTCTGGGGTTTTGTCAAGATTATGAAAAAAAACATGATTATCTGTATTTTTATAGAAACTGTCTCTTTACAGTAATCCGAGTAAATTGCCGTAAAATGACCAGAACAGGTTTTACGGTAAATGCATAAATGTGCTGTCTACACAAGCAATGGCGTTGCTTTTTTATTGGTAAGATACCAAAATAACTTTGTGATGTCCCACAATTACCTCCAAACAGCTGCACTGCTTTGTATTCTTTGAATGCAAACACATGCAGGCTGTATTTTTTGTAATGTTTCATTTAATTTTTTAAGGAAACATTTACATTCAAGCTCTTGTGTTTTGAATAACTTTGATGAAGAGATACACACAAAGTTTTGATGTTGAGAGATTCTCCCTCAACCATTGTGGATTTAAAATATTAGTTCCCCCAAAAATGAAAATTCTGCCATCATTTACTCACCCTCAATTGTTCCAAACTTGCATATATTTGCATACAAGGAAGTTATTTGGAAGAATATCAGTAACCAAACAGATCTCACCCCCCATCGACTCGCATAGTATTTATTTTCCCTACTATGGTAGTAAATGGGGAATGAGATCTGTTTGGTTACTGACATTCTTCCAAATATCTTCCTTCGTGTTTAGCAGAACAAAGAAATGTATACATTTACATTAAGAATATGCTTTTATCAAAAGCGACTTACAGAGACATGTGACATACAGGAGCAATAATACATTGGGTGTTAATACAAAGTTACTAGTTTCAGCAAAAGCTAGACCAATACCTGTTGAGGGAAAGAGAGAGGGTTATTTTTTTTTCTCATTTGTCTGTTAAGTATTCACAGAAGAGATGGGTTTTAAGTAGTTTTTTGAATGTTGTGAAAGATGTGGTTGAATGGACTGAGTTAGGAATAATGTTCCATCAGGAAGGGGTCGTGAAGGAGAATGAGCAGGAAAGCGATTTACTGTCCTTTTGAGAAGGCAATACAAGACCCCGCTCTTTTGCTGAACGCAGGGTTCTTGATGGGGTGTAGGAGTGTAGGAGGGTGTGAAAGTATGCCGATGCAGATCCACTGATAGTCCTGTAGGCAAGCATCAGTGACTTGAATCTGATAAGGGCTGCAACCCATATACAGGTTTGTAACAATCTGAGGGTGAGTAAATGATGACAGAATTTTCATTTTTTGGGTGAACTCTCCCTTTAGCATTTCTTCAGCTATGTGCAGTAATGACTGGCTCACAGAAAAAAAAATTCCCATTGGACTCTATCTCCCACGATCCTCCATTCTCCCTAACCTCTTTCATGTCTGTAATCCCCACACCTGCCCATCATCAGCATCATCTCCCATGGACTATAGATAATCAATCTGTTTTTTTGTTCATTGTCTAGTCATAAATCATTCATGTCAAACTCTTTGTATAGTTAAATTCTCCAGGTCTTGTTTCCCTCAAAGTGCATACTTTTTTCAGTGTTTCCTGGAGATTCCATGACAGTCTATAGCAGTATATATCACATATAGCAACATACTAGTAATTTTCTGGTAATGTAATGTAAGTTAAGAAGTTATAAGATACCTTATTTTATAACTTTTCACTACTAATTCACTAAAAAAGTTGCACAAGATCTTTATTATTTTTACTAATAATAAATTACTAGGAACTATTTATTGACCAATTTAGCAAGCCTGTGAAACAGGCTAATGTAAATGCAATATAATTCCAGATTCATTTACTTTAGAATTACAGTTTTCTAGCATGAGGGTCATAATTTTTAATTGCTTACTGCCATTGAATTGCTCAACAGCCATATCTGAAGTTATAGTGTTAAACCACTATATGACAAGTTTATATATAAAAATGCAACAGAAGACCTCAATATAATGCTGTGACCGACATTCTTACAATCAGTTAAAAGATGCAGGGCAATTGTTTATCTGATGAATTGCATTAATTGTACAGGGGACATTGATAAAAACAGAAGCACAAAGACCTTAAGGATTGGCCATGAATAGCAAAAGAGGGGGTGGTACAGGGAGGAAACATAAACTGACAGTAGCTGAGTAAAATGAACAGGAACGAAAGAGAGAAAAGCATTTCAAGTCTCCAACACTGGCCTAATTCAAACGGATCCAATGGTATCGATCCATGGCGGTCAGGTAGCACCCACTGTTTGGATTCAGCTTAGGAAAGCAAATGCGTCATTAGCTCTCTCTTAGGAAACACGGATGGAAATGCTTGTCAATGGACATTACAAATCTTTATCTATCTGGAAAGTGGGAGGTGAACTTGGGACATCATGATGCTACGCAGTTCAATAAGCGTAATGTTCAGTTTGAGCCAGTGTCCACGTCTGAGGACACCTGGGTGAAATCCAGCATTAACTGCAGCAAAATTCAGTTAAAAAACGTATATTTATAAATAATTTTAAATAAACCTTAAATAACAGTTTCCCTATTATTCTTGTAAATTTGCGGTCTAATTTAAAAATGTAGAAAATCCTGTAAAAAAATAAAATTTTGAGGCGCCAGAAATAAACAGTAAAATAAAATAAAAATCCCTCTAAAATTACATGTTTAGCCTGTGTTTTGCTGTCTTCTTCTGTAATATTTCTTTTTAACTGTATTTAAAAAAAATCTGTAAAAAACAGTAATATTTTGTAAAAGTACAGTTTTAGCATTATATGTGGAAGATCTGTAAAAAAGAGAACAGAAAAATTCTGTTTATATATTTTAGTTTTATATATTATAGTAAACTGAAATACGTAGAATCATTATGTCTTAGTGTTTGGTTGTTTTATTACAACATATTTAAAGATTTCTAGTATTTCAAATATCTTTATTGGTTAGAAATTGAGAGTGGATGGGGCTTAAAATATTGTTGTGGACCACAGAGGGGCCTATAAGTGAAATAGGTTGAGACCCACCATAACTATTGATGACGCACCACTATTTGACAACAGTTACTAAGTTGTCTAAACATGCTTAAGGGTTTTTTATGATGTCACTATGGAACAGTAAAGCCTGAAACCAGCAGGATCCAGTTCTGTCTTGTGGTGTTTCAGTTATCCAATCGTTCAGTTAGGTGTTATGTGAGTGTGTGATCATTAATCTAAGCCTGTTCTTGTGAAATGGTTTGAACATATTTTCTCATCATCCACCGTTGGGTGTACTGCAGGAGATTTTTCAGCAAAAACAAGAGTGTTTGAACTAAAAAGAAAACTGGAGTAGTTTTGTCTTTCAACACCATAACTGCAAAAATAATAGAATAACACACAAACGGGTATTTGGAAAGAAAAACATTTACAGTGTTCATTTACGACTTAAACAGCTGATCACACAGTTCTTCTACAGTTTCTCTGCTGTATGGGTCAGGATGCTCAACTACTTGACTGTCCAATAAACGTCCAATAAATTTGAGAACCATCCAACATCTGTCATTTTTTTGTTCTTTGAAGAAGATACATTTATCGATACAACTTCTCTGAGAAATTGATCCTGACCCAGCCAAATAACTCAATTTATTTAATACAGACTAGTCAACTTGTTCATGCAACCCACCAACAAGTCAACTAAAAAGTAATTCTGAACAAGCGCACGGTGCCTACATTCACGTGTATGCATGAGACAAAGAGGGCAATGCAGTTGAGGGAAGAGGCCGGCGTTTACCACACCATCGAGTGGAAGGTTGCCAGAGCCGTTCCACTTCCCTGTTCTGTCAAGGGCCCGCTCATTGCGTCTAATTTTAGCTTTTTTGTGTCCCTTTGTCTGATTATCCACTCTGTTATCCAACCTCTAATCCCCCAGCAGCTAAAGCGCATACACTAACAGGAAAGACTCAGTGTGTGTGTGTTTGAAAGGTATACAGAGAGAGTGTGGGAAAAGAGAGCGTTTGACAGTTATGTGACAGCATATGACTAGGTAGAATGTTTTATTACAAGCAATGGTGGCAACACTATTCTGTGTCTGTATCTGTGCCAGGAAAGCATATTTGAGTCTCTTTACAAATTGCTTTGCTCTTATATCTTTATTTATGATCCTGAGAAGATGTAGAGAAAAAAAATATTCAAAGCACTCATATTCAAGATTGCAACTACAATGGAAAAATCCTCATGGCAGATATGCCACAATTTAACACACATCTTCGCTCTTTTGATTTATCGCCGTTTCTGTTTTTCTCTCTGTCATTCTGCTAGAGTTTGATACATCATATAATTAACTGTGACCTGCAGCAATCCTTCTCTTTTGAGTGCAGAAGCAGAATATATAGGAGGAGGATATACATAAGAGATAAATGCTTCTAAGAATAGATTTAGCAGATAATTACAGGGGACGGTCCCAAATATATTAAACGCACACTCCCCGTGTAACAGTTACACACACACACACACACACACACATACAACAATGTCACAAAGATCTCAGTTCAGCTGTGTGCTAAATAAATAATGTTTATTTGAAAATGCAGAAAGTTTTCTTGGAAAGTCAGGGTGCGGGGTAGGTTGAGGGTTAGGGGATAGAATATAGAGTTAGTGAAGTATAAAAAGTCTATGGAAGGTCCCCATAAAACATGTAAACCCAAGATACGTGTTTGCATATGCAGTTAGGTATCTGATGCAGTAACTCACAAAATTGAAAATTCTGTCATGTTTAACACAAGCTCTAGTTGTTCGAAACCTGTAGAGATTTTTTGGTTGGGATGAACACGGAGAAAGATATTGGACTAAAGCTTGTCACCAAACATTTCTTGGACCCCATTGATTACCATAGTAGGAAAAATGACAATGGTAGTCAAAAGTGCCCCAGAACTGTTTGCTTTGCTACATTCTTCTAAAAAACTTCTTTTGTGTTCAACGGAACAAACATTTTTTTTTCCTACTATGGTAGTCAACATTCTCCCGACATATGTGAGGCGTTCACTCATGAGGACACGGCTCCGAGTGCGACTTGGGTCATGTCCCAATCTCAAGCCCCCTCTTTCACCCTATTTTCTCCTGTGTGCCTGTACTGTATCAAAAATCTATAAAATAAAAAGGTCAAAATTAAAATGAAACAATATACATTGCTTCGTCTGAGAAAGCAAACAGGCTTTTACTTTTCTGAATGTTTTCCTCATAAAAAGATGTCAGTAATCTCACATCTGTCTCAGTACAGTTTGAGAAAAGATCTCAATAATCTCTCAAAATGTGCTGGACACTGTGTGTTGAACAAGGATATCTCTCACCAAATTCTATGCTACTCAAATTAAAAGATCTACTGTATACTGAATGTGTCTCATCGGTTTCTCTTTTAATTTCTCCAGGGACATTTCATCGTAGACAAAGGCCTTATAAACTATATAACTGAGCACTCCATTAAGTATCCTAAGCATTTAAAGAGCAACACCTGAGCCACAAAACTTCCTCTGGGCAGGTATATCTACAGCCTTTCATATTATATTAATATGTGCCAGAATAAATTGCATTTGTCAGACAAACCATAACTTTATAGCAAAGTATTTCATTTTGTGTATTCATAAAAAGAGAGAAAGAGAAAGAGAGAGAGAGAGAGAGAGAGAGAGAGAGAGAGAGAGAGAGAGAGAGAGAGAGAGGAACCGATAAGGCATTATGAGAGAGGTGCCATGCTTCCAGATTAGTCAGTAAGCTTTGCTAGTTGAGTAAGTCGGCATGCATGCCAATGTATGTGGGTGGGTGTGTTTCAGGGAGTGACAGGACACAGCATATCAGGGTTTTACCAACGCTCACTCTCTTTAAAATATGGAGGACCGAAAACATGTCATTCCACAAATTGACTCAAACTCATTCGTATTATCCACTTGACGTTTTTGATCTCTTGCTTTGACACTCTCTTTCTCTCCTAGACACAGCTCTAGATAAACGTACTACTTGCTGGTACAGTATGTACCTTCTTCTGTGCTTCAATTTCAGGCATCAGTTTCCTTAAACCACATTGTCTAATATCAGACTCGCTGCTGCAGCCCACATACAGATAATAAGCTATGCCAACACAGTCTGATCTCCCCACACACCATTCAGTCAGTACAGTGGTTACAGTGCAAGCTTGGCTCTGCACTCCAAATGGCAAACCCAATCCAGATATGGCTTAAGTTTAAATCACCACCAGTGAGATTTCAGCACCTACTCCTCCCAAAACCCCCTCCAACATGGTGATTCCACAATAAAAATCTCCACAAGAACCGTTCTCCACCTTTTCACACAAGCTTCGTAAGTGTTTCATGCATCTCCAGTCAAAGATATCAAGAGAAATAAGCCCTACTTACTGGCTTGCTGTGATTGTTTCTATTTCCAGATCCCTCCTTTGTAAACGGAGAGAATGACAGGAGTTATAAAGAAGGGAAAAAATCCAGCAGCTGGTAAAAAAACGAAACAGCGAAAAGAGAAGAACAGACAAGGCAGATAAAAGAAAAAAGAACGAAAAATGAAATGAATGAAATAAATCACCGCAGAAACAATTAGGCCTTTGGAAATTACATTTTAGAGTGTGTCCTGTGAGCCGGTGAGCGCTGAGAGCCAGTGCATATCCTCAGCGGGCAAACACCATTCCAGTGACCGTGCAATAGTAACACTTCTATTTCCTTGGTTCTGACAATCGATCACACCCTCTCTCTCTCTCCCCCTCCCTGCCTCCCTGCCACGTTCAAACAGCCCCGATCTCCCTTTCTCTTTCAGCTGGTTGGCTGGCTTCGTTCCTCTCTCATCCTCTTGTTTCCCTCCCTCCATACTTGCCATTCTCTCTCAATTGCTTACGCCCCTCCTCCCTCCCCCTCCCTTTTCGCCTTCGCTGTCTTCTCCATCGGAACCTAGATACAAGGCAGACCCCTCCTTCCCTCTCTCCCTCTCTCTCTTTCTTTGATGTTGTATGGAGTTCTAGACTCTTGGCGGAGATTAAGACTATAGAGCTTGTGGAGAGAAGAGGGGCAAAAATAAAAAATACATCAGACTGCATATTCTGCATTGAAACGCGGGTCGCTGCACAAAGCAATAACACGAACTCGATTAAATTCATTACAGAAGACATATGAAAGCGAGTCGCAGCATGGTGGGAAGACAGAAATAGCAGGTTTATGACTGAGCACATTTTGATGCAGTCTACAGCAGACACAAGGACGAGGGAAACAATTATTAACGTAGAAATGAAAAACGTATGTGGAGAACGGGGGAAAAGGGTGTGGTGAAGGGTTATTTAAGCAGTAAGGTAAGGGGGGCGTTCTTAATTGTCAATATAATTACTGCGATGATGGTAAAACAAAGACCTAATAAAATTAAAATCACATGTTAGTGTTAAAACTATTACCTTATTGCTTTTATGTTGTTTTATTAAGGGACGTAATAATTATTATTGACATAGTCCTGTTGTTAAAGATATTGTACACAACATGTAAACTATAACAGAATGTTGCTATCCTATCTGCACAGTGTCACAAACAGAAGCTAAGTTAAGAAGTCTTAAGGTACAATATTGTGACTACAGCATAGCTATTGACCAATCAGCATTCAGGACCGGAATCTGTATAGTAAAAATAGCTGACTATTTCTGAGACAAGCAAAATAAATAAAAAGGAAATTACATTAGCTAGCAGGTTCAAAGTGTTTAGCCAGTATTATTTTGGGTTACCAGTAGAAGAAAAGTTAACTTAAATGCAACAAAGTTACATGACATATTCAACAAATTGTTTATTTAATACAATTATTATACAATACATTATTGATATAAATTCATATGAATATTGATTGATTCAAATACCATTAGCCACTAGCCAGACCGGAAGTTAACTTTGAGCCAGGTGTGTGCGTCCAATGAAACCGTCTGTAAGTGTTAGACACTGACTGAAAAAGTTGTTAGTTAGATTCGACAACATTAAATAATATAAAAGAATTGTCAAACGAATGATGCTATGACATAACAATCGCTAACAATTAGCAATAACAGCTTTCCTGTAGCTCAGTGGTAAGAGCATTGCGTTGACAATGCAAGGTTGTGAGTTCGATCCCAGGGTATTGCACATACCTATGTATGAATGTATAGGATAATGCAATATAAGTCGCTTCGCTTCAGATAAAAGCATCTGCCAAATCCGTAAATGTAAATGTAATAACAAGGGCAGCACACCGCTGTGAGTTATCTTCTAAAAAAAAATGCTTATATTTAATTCTCTGTGGTCACTAATTTAATAAAAATTTTGCACCCATGCCTGAGATACTCTCTAAGAAATTGAAAATTGTAAGAAAGTGAACTTGGTAGTCACCCAATTTTTGATATCTTTGCATGTCTTCTGCAACATGGACAAATATTTCTCCAGAAGTCCTTTTATGGTCCTTCCTCCATTACTAAACCAATCATTCAAAATATTTCACCTGAAGTCCTTTTATGGTCCTTCATCCATTTCTAAACCCATCATCCTTGTTGCTTCTATCTCCAATTCCTTTCTTCCATCCTTCTTCATTATGACTCGCTGTCATTATAGAGCTCCTTTGCTTTTATCACTTCTATCATTTACTTTGCTTTACAACAGGCATTGTGTCTCCAGACTCACCCATATGTCTTTCTCTTCCACTATCTCTCGCTCCCATCATTTCTCACTACCCATCCTCCTCTTGAAGACTGATACATAGCCCTCGCATTTCCTTGCTCCCTTCACTTAATCGTACAACCATTTCTTAGCATTAGGGATACTTGTGTTTGTAGATGAGTGCATCTGATGCAAAAGATGCAGCTGTACTTTATTTTCTTTATCACCTGACACACCCCCAAGCACATACACCAACAAACTCAGGTTTACAATAACTTGACAATAAGCTTCCATTTGTTAAAATTAGTAAACTACATTAGTTAACATAAACGACTAACAAGAACTAACAAATAATACTTACAATAACAAAGACTAATAAGTGCTGTAAAAATATGTTGCTCATTATTAGTCCATGCATTTACTAATGTTAACCTAAAATGTGAACCTATGTAAAAGCATTGCTTAATATCCTTTGCATATTTTGTGAACATGATGTCTCTGCAAAATCATTTTCATTGTACTGTTCCTGTCAGACATGCACAAATACACAGCTGACAGCAAAGCAAAACTTAATCTGTCATGGGCTAAAACATTCAACATATAATTTTCTGCTAAATTAGCATTGAATCATTGTGGAATTTTAATCCTTCTACTCACTTATACTGTGAGTCAAGTTTATCGGCTTAGCCTGATCAAATGGGCACAAGTGCCTATTCCCTTCTGTCATTTACATCCATTATCCATTCATTTCCACCCTCTATAGACATGACAACAAGCGTTCAAGCTGCCCCAGGTCCTGGTAAAGAGCATTGGCACACTATTCAGCACAAGCTTTGTGGAGGTCACTACTCCAACTTTTGGGATGTACATTTGCTGTTCAGTGGAAGAGTTAGACACTGGATTATGTAATGTAATGAATAACTCACCCAAAAAATATATTTCACAATTTTGTATCCTCATGCCATTCCAAACCCATGTGTCTTCCTTCTGTGGAGGGAAAAAAATGTGAAATACATTTTTGACGTTATGTATCGTGACCACTATACAAATAAATATTCATTAAATAGTAAACGCACAACAGAATGACAGTCATTTTAGAAAGGTTTTTGAAAAATTACTGATATTTAATTTTTAGGCAAGACTATAGAGTTTAAGGAAAATGTAAGGAATTGATGTCTACAAATATAGGGACAGGTAAAACAGAGACAGGAAATTAAACATCGTGGCACAGAACATTGAAATAAGATTTCATCTTTCAATGTAATACATCAAATAATATTTAAAAAGGATTATCTTTCCCTAAAAATGTTACTCATGGCATTTCTAAAGACATGCATCTGTAGCTACTAATTCAGGTCTGCTTCAACAGACCATCAGTATGAAAGAATCTCACCTGCTAATCTGCAGTAGAGAGAAAAATAAAGAAATTCTATCGGGGATCAGAAGAAAGGTTTAGTTAGCCATTGTAAATACTTAGTGTTTGATAACGGGAAGGTGGGAGAAAGGTTGGTTGAGTGTAGGAAAGGATAACTGAATAATTCAAAACGAGAAGGAAGCACTGATGAAAGCAAGTGGGCTAGTGTCTGTATCACAGGCAGCATAAAAATGGATGAGGCTACTGTACATCTCTTTTGTGCGTCAAAGCTGTCTGTAACTATGAGCAGTGCCATCAAAAGAAGCCACGTTTCCTTGGGTCACTGGAAGACTAACAGTTGCTTGAATAGATGGTTAATGTATAAAACTGATAAAAGGCAATGTACTAAGGTGCTTTATTACTGATACTGTGAGGATAATAAGGTATTACATGGTGTCCGGGTGTTTTTTCGCAGCACTTCCGAGGTTCAGCCTTTTACCGCCTCACTTTCTTTCGACAATCTTCGCCTAGTTATGAAAAAAAGCTGTTCCACTTGGCTTCAGAATTAACCTGCTGTATGCCATAACTCTGCTCACAGCTGAGTGAAGAGAAAACGGGTCATGAATGGAAAAAAGGGACAAACGGAACATGATAAAAAGCAACAAACAAAATGCATATGAATGTATGCTGTATATGCATATGGGCAATGGTAATGAGCGAATATGTGAGCTAAACATTTCGAATAAAAATATGAAAAAAGGGAAATGGGAGATGCCAGGAGCTGAATGCTATGTGGAAAGCATAAAAATGAAATGCATATTTAAAGATGGATTTAAAACAGGATGAGATGAAAGGAACTGAAGGACCAAAAGAGGCTTAGTGATGGGTGAAATCTGAATGAGCTGGAGTAATTTATAAGACATCGCTAAACATCAAAATGATGCATTGTGGGTAATTCACCTCCAGTGAGTAAACAGATGCTTAATGCCTAAAATCAAGCACTCGTTAGTCCTTCTAAAACCTTGTATGTGCAGATTTCGTGACTTCTTTCGTTATAAATAATTATTTTTGGTCACAATTTATGTTTGTCACTGTGTTTTGCAAATATCTTACCAGTAATACGTCTTTAAAAGTGCTTGTCAACTTAGACAATGGTGTTTAATCAGCCCATTTCTTGATAAACAGATTTTGGAATGACGGCGACAATATACTATATCATATATTCATGTCTTGATCAATGACTTTGCTGCAATTAAGAAAAGTTAGACTCCACAGAAAAAACGTCTAAAAGATCCATAAACTTCCAAACACCATAAACCGCTAGTTTTAAAATCATTTTACTTGCAATGTTTTCATATTTTTACAACTGTACAGCAGAACAATTACAATTTAAAATTGTGTCTCAAACTCTCTAAGTAACAAACAAGATGGCTATACAAGACGTACCAGAATGTAATTATGTCTAGACTTGAGACATTAGACATTTAGATCTAGATTTTAAAAACAGAGTAAAATATATTCTGTTCGGATCGATCAAAAAACAAAATGTTACATTTAAGCACCATGTTATAAACATATTGAAATAAATACAATACACTGGCTTTTTATAGACCAAGGCAAGGCTGAATACAAGTACATCAAAAAAATGTGCATATCTGCAATCATTAAATCTGAGTGGAAATTAATCAACGCTTACATAGGGTCAGCAAGTGATGTCTGGCTTTGAATGAAGGTGACCTACAGAGCGCCGAAACATGACAGTATTCTAGCTAGTAGAATCTGATCACAGATCGGCTTTAAACATTTTTTTTTAAGTAACACAAGTGGTAAATAATAAATTAAACAATTGTGCCCCAATGTACCATAGTCACACCTATTAAACAAAAACAAAAACTGACACAGACATAAATTATTTGATGCTAATATTCATCAAATGTCAAATCATATGGGTGTTCTAATAATGTGCTTGTAGATGATTAATTGTTATTTAAGTAACATTACAGGTCTAGTAAAAACAGCAATTTTGTATTTATTGTTTTAGCTTATTGTAGCAGTACAGTGTTCTGGCACACATGAATCATCCTTAGCCAAATATCGGAAACCTGATACCTCCTAAAAACAATGTTTTACTGCATACCCTTATTTCGTTTGACAGATGGGCATAGAAAAAAACAAATCTACTAAAGCATGTTGCCTTATGTGCTTCAAATTTCTGGTTACATCTTCAACAACTGCAATTTAACTTAAATGAAAACGCTAGGAGGGAAAAGAGATTTTCCACATTGTGGAGCACCACATCACCATCATGTGGAAAGACTTATGTACTACAGGATAATCACAAGATGTAGTTTCCTTTGTAATACTAACAAAATCCACTGTGTGAGGATATATATTCTTAAAAATAATATTATCAACAGAAAACATTATAAATGTAGAATACAAATAATAATTCAGCAGATTTATTAATAAAATATGTATCTTCAATTTTCAAACAAAATCTTATTTTGATGGCAAAAACAGGTTTTTTTAGATAATGCCAAAAACGTTTAATGAAAACAGACAAAAAGACATATCACATTAAAGTTGTTTTAAATAAATACCATTGCAACAACAAATGGTCATTATCAATCTGTATATTGTAGGTCCAGATCTACTGTACCGTCAGTAACCACAAGCCTCAGTCTCTTAGGCTTACGATCGGTTATGGTAGTATTTTGTGAGTGGGAGGTGGAGGTGGAGAAGTGCAGTGAATTATATGGGTGAGTTCCAGACTGGCCCTGTTGCGGTGCATCTTTACCATTTTGGCCTCCATTGACTTTAGACCCTGCACTCTTACCCACAGAGGGAGACTGTGAGAAGTTTGAGGAACCACATGCTTCAACGACCAGCCTTCCTTGGGTCCCTGAAGGCTCCATGAGACAATGGTAAGTGTAATTTGCAGGTCCCGATCCAGAGTAATTCAAGCATTCGCCATCATTGCCGTAGCCCAGAGTAAGAGAATGATCTCCAGTAAAGTTTACAACGTAAGACTGGTGAGAAGGTTGAGTGTGTTCAAATGTGGTTTTAATCACTGGGACCCCATGGTTTGACTCTTTGTATCCTAGTTGAGGACTGCTGTGCTGTGATAAAGGAGGTGACCGGGTCGAGCTGAAGTTGAACTCAGTAGCATGATCACAGTGAGCGACATTTTGACCCAACCCATTCTTATTAGGTTGAGACCCTCCAGAAAGCTTCACGTTTTGAGTTGGAGCCACAACAGCATGGGGTTTCCCCGAATTGGGGATTTTGCTTTGTGGTACGTTGTAAAACTGAGAACTTTGGGAAGAGGAAAACAAAAATGAGGGCAAGGAAGGGTCATTTTTTGGGATTTGGGGCTTTACACCTGCAATGTTCTTAAAAGAGTTTGTGGTTTTGCTGGAGCTAACAAAATAAACCGGGTGAATGTGATCGTTTTGCTGACGGGGATTGGCAGAGTACTGTTTCGATGGGGCGTTCTTAGAGCAATTTTCGGTTAATTTAGATAATCCAATATTAGGACATGAAGAATCTTTTCCACCGTGCAAACTCGATGGCCCTGGGGAATAGGTGAAGGTGTTATCCATGCTGTCGTTAGATATGGGGCTGCCTGCAGCCACAGAAACTATAGAAGGATTCAAACCTCCCTCTGTTTTCAAAACATTCTTGGAGCTGGGGAAAAAAGGGTGTTTCCTGTCACGAAAAAGTGAATTACCAGAGTTGAACGCCTCTAGGAAGTCAGCATGTGTGGTGGACTTATTTCCTACGTGAAGGGAATGGAAGGGTGTGACAAGGTTACTCTGAGGTCCTGCTCCAGACAGGCTTTGTGTTGACTGCCTGAGTAAACCAGATTGGGGTTTATTATTCAAGCTGGGCATGCTGAGAGTTCCATGAGCTTTATCATCCATTTTAGGAAAGCCTGATTCGGACGATAGAATCTTTGTGCTAACAAGACAATCAAAAATGTTTAACTTTTTATCCTGTGAACGTGCAGTTGGGTGTACTGACTGTTTTACGTTTGAAGCTGTGTTATTAAAAATGATCGAGTCCTTGCGTAGAAACTGGGTTGCTGAATCATCCTGGTGTACCTCTGAACCTTTTGAAAAGTCAACATCAGCCAAGTACAAGTCTTGAAGAGGAGCAGAACTCATGGCTGCATTACATAATTTATCTTTGAAGAGCAGGTTAGGAGCACTGCTAGATGATGACGTGTCAGATTGCGCAAAGACAAGGTCTGGGAAGCTAAGATCGTCTCCGTTACTAAAGTTACTCTCTGGGCTTGGTGATCCTAAGTAAGGGGTCTCCGGATTCCATCCATCAGTGGGGCTTTGAGAGAAGGGGCTGTTGAAGGACCCGGTGCTATGTGGTTCACCAGGACAGTAATCTATTAATGAGCTGGCCAAGCTGTTTTGTGCTGCAATTTGTTCATAGCCGTCTAGATTCAAACATGGAAAGTCAAGGACGACATCTGAATAGTTACTAAAACTGCAGTCTGTGGTAAAGGGAGAGATGGGAGGAGACTGAATCTCAGAAGAGGTTATATTGGTAGACACATTATTCTCAGATACATGTGGCTGGGTCAGAGCCTGTAGTCTCGACAGACTTTTATTAATCTGAAACAGGTTGTGACTCAAGGATACCTCGTTGCTTTCTTTTCCTCGATCATTTCTGTCAATTTTCTCCAATGTCTGCTCTTTACCGTCCTCTTTTGCTCGAATACCGCCACCGATATAATTACCTTCTCTTAGCCCATCATAGCAAGGCGAGTAAAGTGACAGAGGTGAAAGAGATAATGGTAGAGTTGAAGTCTTAAAACCATGTGGATCCCTGAGGGCCTCTGTACTCTTCTCACAACTACGTGCCATCATTGGTTCCTGGCAGGGAGTCAGGGTTTCCTCTTTAACTCTGGTGTTCAGCATCTGCTGATGTGATGCCTTTTGAGAAGAGCCAGATGTTAATTTCTTTGGCTGTGTATGCACGGAATCGTTTTTCATATTCCCATCTTGTTTCTGAGATTCTTTCCACTCTACCTCCCACTTGCCTTCAGCCCTCCTCCGCAATTTGATTGGAGGTAACTGTTTAATGTCATTGATGTCTGCCTCGACTTTTAGGGCAGACACATTTTGTTGTCTTTGCACATCTCTAACATCAAACACATCTTGAACGACTTCCTTCAGTGGGGTAACATTTTCCTTCTTGATGCAAACCGTTGTAGAGTTTTGTTGACCTGTCCTTTGTTTAGTGGCGCATTCCTTTCTGCAATGCTCAAGGACGTCCTGAACTGCTTTGGTGGCTTTCTTCAAACCGATGCCCTTATCTGCCTCCCCATGACCGCGAATCCTTTCCATTTCTGCATTTAAAATTGAGACTGAATCCAATATGGCCCTAAAAGGGTCAACTACAGGAAAACATTGCTGTGGGCTTAATCCATCCACACTACTGCAAGCTTCATCTGCACTCTCCATTTCCCATTCTTTTCCCCTTTTCCTCTTAAGGCGGATTCTGAAGTTTTGCTTGTGTTCGTCCTCCATCTTGTCAGAAAAACTTGAGGTAGATGACTCATTTCCGTTATCAGTTCTCATACGTTCTCTTTTCTCTTCTACGTTTTCCTCATGGCTTAAGGTATCGTCTCGTTCCTCCTTCCGTTCACTCTTCTGGCACTCCACCATTTCTTCTTTAATTTTAGATGTTTTATTCTTAGGTTGACCGATTTTTCTTTCTCCAACAGATACATTGTTTGTATCATCCTTGGAAGCAGGGGATGTCACTTTTTCTTGCACTGGTCTAGAATGAGGACTCTGAAGACCTTTACAGAGCTGTTTAGATGAAGTTCTGGAAGAACCTTGTTTTTCTGATCCAACACCAAAATTGTGTTTAAAAATTAAACTTGATTCTGCTTCTGGAGATTTCAGTTCTGTTGTCTCATAACTGATGTTGTCGCTTGGCTTTGGTAACAGATTGTCCAATGTGTCTTTGTTGTTGTCGGCATCTGTACACAATTGTGCTGCTGCTATTACATTACAATCCTGATCCGGCTCCGTATCAACGGATTCACGAAATGCACGTTTCTTTAGGGGAATGCTGCTCTGGGGGCTGTTATCCAGAGAAACCCTGCCCATGGAGATAGGCTCGGACGAAAGCAACATGCTTTCTGACTGTGGCATATGAGATGCTTGAGTGTTTTCATGTATATTTGGCTGATTGGCTGAAGTGAGGTCCTGATTATGATGCTTAGCTCTCGTTTTGAGTTTATCATCTTTGTGAGCAAGTGATGATATCTTCATATTTTCAGCTGCACCAATGTCTTGAGAGTTTTCAAGTGAAGGCTGGCGATTATTAACATTTTTATCTAGCTGACTAAATTTATCACTCAAACCCTTTCTAAGATCTGACAGCACTACCCTTGCCTCTTTAAAAACAACAGTCCGGCTCCCAAAAAGCACCATTAGTTCCTTCTTATTCAAATCTTCTCTCCCAACAATTACTGTTCCCTGCTGGGTGGCTGTGGTAGTTTTATCCTGCACTACAGGCATGTTCTCAACACTTGGTTGTTTATTGTCTGTGGATGCTCTTGTTCGTTTCTTTAAAGCATTCTTAAAAGTACACCTCATAGAATCTTGTGAAGCCTCTGGAACTGTGACATTAACATTGTTATCCCTTTCAGGAACTGTGACATTAACATTGTTATCCCTTTCAGGAACTGTGACATTAACATTGTTATCCCTATCTGGAACTGTGACATTAACATTGCTATCCCTATCTGGAATTGTGACATTAACATTGGTGTCTCTAACTTGGTTACTTTCAATCACATTTTGATGAGCCTTTGCACAAACATCTACATGTTCATTCTCTACTGGTTGTACTTTAACTGTGTTTACCCTAGTATCTGTGTCGGTATCTGAAGAATGTGTTAGTAAATTACATGTTACTTTCAAGAACTTATCTGAACTTTTAACATTTACTGGTGTGAAATACATCTCCTTTACTCCTTTCTTACCTTGTTTACTGGTTTCTTTTTTCCCATCTAATTTAACACTCTTCTGCACTGACTCGGCTGCTGGTGTTGTACTTTCATCTCTCCCACTGTCTGCATGTCTCTGACCTGTGCTTTCAACTTTCGGTTCTCCAGGGATAGGTACCCTGACCAGACTGACTCTGAGGTAACGATTTAACCCTGAGAGAAGAGATACAGGATTATGAACAAATGGAGGTGATGTACTATTTACAGTACTAGAAGCGACAGATTGTGGCTGGTTTTGCCTGTTGTCCCCTGAGGTCCCTGATGTTGCACAAGAACTATCATCACCTTCCCTAGAAGCACTGAAACTGTCTGTGTGTCTCTTGCCGCCAGGAACCTCCCTGTGGCCATCTGTCAAGAATCTCTGCTGCATCACTGTGCGCTCTGTTTTTGATGTTTTATTATCATTACTCCCTTCCTCTCCAACAGGTATACGTTTATCAGTACTTGGTTTCCCTGTAGAGCTTAAAGCAGGATTATCGATGTCTTTGCACTCAGCCTCACTTTCTTTTTGCCGGGCATGAAAGCCAGAGCATTCCTTTCTGTCTGAAGCGAGTCTGGAATTTTGCATGATCAGTCGGGTCCTCCTTTTATTGAACCTGGAGATTGTAGATCGATTCCGTGTTCTGAAGCGCCTTAGACGACTACAAAGCATATTCCTGGTCCTTGAGGCAGCAGCCTTCTGATGAACAATTCTGACGGATAAATCAACGTTACATTCCTTGGCAGTCATGCCGTCCCCTTCCCGGACACTAGAAATACAACCAAGTGTAAATGGTTCAAACCTAATGACGGGGTCTTTAGTTAACAAGTCTTCATCCTTTCGTTCCTCTTGTCCATCCAGGTTATTTTTCTGTGCGTTCCTCTCTGGTTTTGGTTTTTCTTTCTCAATTCGGTTTAGTAGTGCCCTTTCTTTGCTCGTGGGATCCTTGCAGCTAAACAGAAATTCTGCAGTGTGTTGATGGAGGTAGACACTTAGCTCTTTGAGTCCAAGGTGAGACAAAGATGATGGGAGGTTTTGTGTTCTTTTTTCCACCTGTTTGCATTGCTCCTCCCTTCTCCGCCTATCAGTCTTTCTCATCTTGCTCAAAACAAGGGCGTTTCTCTTTGCCCGTTGGGAAAAGGTATTCCTCATTGGCAAGGCTGACAGAAAGAGAGAAGAAAAAGACAACTAGAGATAAGAGGCTGGCAATTTTAAGATTAAAAAGCATCTCCAAAAGTAGATTTTCAACTATGAGATTTTTTTTTGGTGCAATTTTTTTAATAATTGTAATCATTAATTTACAGAACTTTTCCATGCATTCAACTTTTTCTTTTATGCCAGAACACTAGATTAAAAAATATATATCAGCAAATATAAATAGTAAAAATACATAAATACCTGAATTAGATACAGTTAGAAATGGCTTTGGAGCGCCATTTCCCCTTTTTCTGTTAAGTCTCAGATCAGTCTCTCTGAACTCATATTTCTGACCCAGTGGATCATTGGAGCAAACCAAGTCTGGTGACTTCTCTCTCTTCTTAAATGATCCTTCTCCTCTCCTATATAGATAGAAATTATACAATCGTGTTTGTATAAGGCCTATTCATTAGAACAGTTAAATTTTACTATCACAGTAATAATACCCAAAGCAGATTAGTGTTGTCACAATATCAATTTTTTGACTTCAATACAATAGCTAAGATAAACATTGTGATACCAATACTAAATGATACCATGCAAAAAGAACTTACAGGAAGTAATTTAATTAAATATGATGAAACAAGTTTTTTACTTTTTTACTGCAATTTACACGGTGTTCCTGCCTTACTTTTTGAGCCTGTCTTCCCCCTTATTTAAAAAATAACATGTCACCACACAGACCAATATATGAGTGTCAGGTATCAATCTATGTACAGTCCTAAACGTGTACCTGTCTTAGTGTTCTTGTCTGTTAAGGTGAAACAATAAAATAAACTGTTTAAACTTGATGAATCTACATAAATACTAGCAAAGACCTTAAAGCAGTGGTTCTCAACTCTGGCCCGCGAGATCCATTTTCCTGCCGAGTTTAGCCCGAACTCTGATATAAAACACCTGAATAAGCTAATCAGCGTCTTTATGAATAGGCGCGTTCAACTTAATGCGGCGCTGCGCAAATCTATCAGCGTATGACATTTAAGTACCGCAAGAGCAATTCAACTGCAGATTGCTCGGTACGGATTTGAATCGCTCTCGCAGTACTTTAATGCCATATGCCAAACAATCTGTGCAGCCCAACATTAAGTTGAACGCGTCTGTTCCTGAAGTCACTGATTAGCCTCATAAGGTGTTTTATCAGAGTTGGGGCTAAACTCTGCAGGAAAATGGATCTCGCGGGCCAGAGTTGGGAACCACTGCCTTAAAGCATGTTTAAATCCATTCACTTCAATACAAATTCATTAAAAACATTACATAATGCATTCTGAGAGAGTGCTGAGAGCACGTGCGCGTGCACACATACTGCTGCCGCAAATGGAGGCATTTCTGGATGCGTTTTCTCTGAAACGCGCGCGTCATTGATGTACCGGTACCAAATACATTTGAAATTGGTATTGTTTTAACAGAAGGGTATCGCTCTACTTTTCTAGTACCGGTGTATCGTGCAACACTATAGCAGATGGCTTTAAAGCAAAAGTTATGTATTTTCTCTCACCTCTCACACGTGCAACATTCACACATTTCGTTATTCTCCCCAAAAAAGCTGTCCCCATAGTGACAGGTAATCTCTTCGCCTGGTGAGATGGGTCGAACCACTTTCACGCAAGCTCCATTCTTATCTCCTGGGACAAACTAATAATGGAAACACACAAACAAACAATATTAATAAATTATACATTAATCCTAAAAAACGTCTCATAATAAAATTTTACACCAGGAAATACAAAACAAAAAAAGAGGAATTGCTGATTCAAACAAGATGGAACTACTGTATTACTATTTATAATATGCTTTGCAAGTCAAATGTTTAGAGTTGACAAACAGACTACTTTCTATCACAATTTCCAACAGTGAAGACACAACACTACACAAATGCAAGCATGTAGTGACCTCACGGTCAAAAATAATTGTAATATATTTAACACGCTACCATTTTTTAAATACAGCTCTGCCATTTGGATTCTTTTAACCAGGTTTACATGGTAAGCTATTTCAACAGTACTACAGTTTCTATGTATGCTGGACATTTGCTGGCTGATTTTCTGTTTCATGGTCACTAAATAAATTTACTGGTGCTGAAACTTTTTACCCTCTGCAACAGAAAAAGGTCATACTGGTGTCAAACTTCAGGATTATGACATGATGTGACTTGTTGCCCTATACAATACAACCTAATCGTAAAATTGCAACTGCAAGTTAAAATAATAATTTAGCAGCCTACCTTACAGTTCGGTCTGCAATCTTCTCCCGCACATGGAAAAAGGAAGAAGCATTATCAGATCTTTATTAAAAAGCCTTTTGAAATAAAGATCTTATTACGAGAGTTCAGACAGTCAAATCAAACATTTGCACACATTCCAAACATGTTACGCCTTTCATTGTGTTCTGCCCATGGCAGTCAAGAGTAAATGAATTAAAAGTGTCTTTTGTGAAAACGCTCTCTCTCACCATGATTGATGAAGGCAGCAGGCCCCAACCAAAGCTGCGCACATCTCTTGCGTGTTGAGTACATGACACTGAAGTCGTTGACTCCTGCCCTCAGCACTGCACTATCTTCAGGGCTCAGCTCAGCTATGCAACCCTGAAGTACCTCCACCCGCTCTCCCACACTCCTGGAGAATTTCAAAAGTAGAGTCATACTCTAATTGTCTAAATGATACAGGTTGAAGAAAATACAAATGTTGTTGCAAAAAAGTACAAATTCAAGGCAAATAGTGATTCTAACCATTGTCGAGTGACTGTGATTTTAGCTCCATTAGTCTCTGAGGAATAGCGGTTACACGGCTCGATATTCACTCCGCTGTCCAACAGAAAAGCTTTCATATAGCGATACATCTAAATGAAAGGCATAGAGATTAAGGCTGTTATTGCAATAATAACAAAATGACAACTATTCAAATAAGGAATGTGCAAAACAATACAAATTTGCATTTATACAGCACACCTTCCAGGTTTTTAATTCAGTTAGCAACATAAAATAGAATGCAGGGGTCTCGAGATTATGTTTACCCCACATGGCAGTGGAAAAATAAACTTAATAAACATTGACGACTTTTACATGTACCCTAATAATGCGATTATAGTTAGATTATTATACTTTATTTTCCTGTAAACACAATAATTAAATATGAAATGTTATTAAGCTTGTAATCACAAAAAGCATAATCGAAGCACCTACAGCACAAATTCGTAGTAAACATTATTGAGGTTTACCATTAACAACTCGCTGTCACCAGTCTCAGCCCACCAGATAGAGCAAACGCAATGTTTGTTTGCTTTTTAACAACATGGCAATTTCCATGGAGAAAAAAAATTAGGTCTATATTATATCAGGTTTTGTCATTTAGGCGAACGCAATAGCATAGTACACAACCGTTGCTGAGGCATTTTCCATAAAATTTCTATATTCATCACGCCGCCCAATAAGCATAAAAATGTTTGCATCTGACTTGACAATATTAAATACGAGAGCCAGTAACACACCTACTGTCTCTGAGACCATTGTTTGTTCTGTGTATAATAGCAAATAACTAATAAAACATTAATGTAACCTGGAGTAAAGAGATTTGTTTGTGTTATGTAAACATGTACAGTGTTTATAATAATTAGATTAATTTAAATAATCAGAGTCATTGATCTATGAACAACAGTTTTGCTGATGATGTGGAAACATTTCAGCCACTCCACCACCATACTCATGTACCCTCATCATCAGAAATCCGCTGTAAATCATCAGTAAACATGGCGTATAGCATGCCGGACTTAGAGTCAGGGATTTTTGCAATATTATGCAAGCTAGTTTATCTTTACCAAAGTTACAAACTGGGGAACGAGACACATCTAAACACTTATATCAAATATCATGAGTTCATTCTTAATACATGATGCATTTAGTTTCATTCGAAAGACTTGTATTCAAGCGTATTGGAATAAATGTACTAATAATTCCAAGACTCAATTACCTCTATTAATTCTTGCATGTTAATTTTTAACAGTGTGAGAGGGGGCAAAACCATCCTGGTAATTTCTATATTACTCATTCTTGGCTAATTCAAAATAAACGACAGATGTCTTCTGTAACAATTACTGAACAGACGTATGTCTTGAAAACCAATACCACTCCACTGACACACCCATTTTAAGTCCACATAACAGCTGTCAGTTGCTGACACCATTTGTGTGCGGAGACTGAATTTTAAAAAAAGAAAACAAGTGATTTCAGTGTCTTGGTTGTTTGTATTTGCACAAACACTAATCTAAAAAACAAAACAATACAGTCTTCTTCAAAATAAATTGTGTTGTGAAGAATACACATTTACAACAGGAAAGATAGATACACTCTTAGGAATTCTTTTTGAAACGCCAAAAATGGCTGGTGAAGTTTTTCATTTGTAAATCACTTTGGATAAAAGCATCTACTACATGAAAGAGTAAAAGAATAATAACTCACATGCTGCTTCAACAGTTCCTGTCGGTGTGAACCCAGCACAGTGAAATACTCACTGACCCATTCTCCATCCAACAGAGCATCGAATGTAACCTGGAAGTCATGCGTGCGTTTGAAACGCAACAGGGTCTCTCTGAGGTAGCCCCATCGCCGGATCTCTGGAGGAGGACTTCATTTAGGAAGAGTGAACAGGGGGACAAAGCAAAAAAAATAAACTTTAATAAGTTTTACACTTATTATACACAACAAACATTTCCCTAAACTAATGACATTAGTCAAAGGCTTCAATCTTGTTTTCAATTACTGTGCCTACAAACTGTATATAATGTATTTCAGAGAAAATGAAGTAGTGGCATAAAAGGAATTAAGCAAAATAAGCACCTTATGTTCATCTTGTGGGTGCTGAACCCCAGTAAGGGATCCAGCACCAGACTCGTTGCCAAATCATCTGTCTCGCAAAGCTCTCTCACACTCATTCTATTGGATCCCTCCATGGTCACCCACCATCAACATGCTGGAACAAAATGTAGCCGGTGACTTACACATTCAAACAGCTGCAAGTAATTCTATACAAGAACAAGTGTGCAGAGAAACGGGGGGCAGATTTTTTTCCATTTACAACACCACCTTATAGTAAAATAAACATAACAAGGTCTCTAAAAGAAAACATATACAGCGAGGTCTACTAGCAAACAGCAACCAGGTCTACAATTACATTTTTAATCCCAAATGTTTAGACCTTTGGAGCTCACTGCGACATGTAACTTCTGCTTCTTTATAAAAACCATTGACTTTTAGATAATATTATTGACATGCAACAGATAAAGTGAAAGTGTTACAAACAAACAAATGATGGCTGACTGTACTACGAATTAATTGGACCACTTGTAAATAAATCAGCACCTGAAACAAGATCACATTTCAAAATAAAAGCAAAGCTTAAATATTTAAAGCGCTGATGAGTCAATTCTTTAAACAGATACATTAATAAAACCATGTTACACTATAACATATGTAAAAACATTCTGTCAAACAAATTGAGATCTAGTATAGACCCATGCAGCTAAAGCAACAGTAAGCATTTTGTAATCGTTGTCGCTATTGAGAAAACACTAGAAACGTTTATAGTTTGAATTGTAAGCAAGCATGAAACTATGAGACGCGGGAATGCGTGCAAGACACAGATCTGAAAGATCACAACGTTCGTTAGCATGAGGAAAACAATAACTTACAGCGCATACATTAAAGGTTTGAACGTGGACTTGTTAACCAACATTGATCCCGTCACATAAGAGGGAATGATCAACAAACATTGATCAAAAGAGTTAACGTTACATAACTCTGCCAAAGAGTTTAAATACTCAGAATAGATTGACAGGTTGCTGTCAGGAAGGTCGGGCCAAATGATTTTAAAGTTAACTTAGCCTGAACCTGCCAGAAGCGACGGGGTCCACTTAGCTAACTTGATAAAATAACCTGACCGACACAGTACATGTGGAAAATCCCTGTGCATAATATCTATCTTCATCACTGGTCGGATTTTTTAGATAAACAGCGACATAAATAAAGGCGATCTATAAAAAAAATGCACGTTGTTTGTTACCTGACGGGCTTTTCTTCAAATGTCTTATCGATTTGTCCGTAGTGAAATTGGTTTTAAAGCTAGCAAGCTAGCTCTTCCTGTTGGCTAGGAAAGCCAGTCCAGCTGCGGTCATATTCCTTCATTTTGCGTGTCTGGTGCAAAAAAATATGATAATAAAATAAAACGAAATCAAGTGAAGAGTTTCCCGTAGAAAATATCAACAATTTTTCTGTACTCTATTTGTTTTCGAACATACTGGTCTCCTAGCGGTGAATTCAACCAATCCTTAGCGGTCGTTACGCTAGTTCGCCTATTGGTTCATGTAACCAGTGACACGTATCTCAGCGTTTTTGCTTCATTCTATTGGCTGTTGAAAATACATGGCGTTGAGGTTAACCTATAGAAGTTAGGATATGAACATTAGCACAAGGGTCTTCCAATCAGAGGGTGAGAAAGAAACACAGTTTCCCGCCTCATCTGTGTTACTGCGTCCTGTTGACCTCTTACGTAACGAGAAATCGGGGCTGTATTTGATAATCTAAAATATTTCTTTGATGAAATGAAGGTTGTTCTTCTTAGCTTTTATGTTAATAGATTTCCCTCGCTCGGACTGTCCTATGTCGTTTTTTACCCTAAGCCACAAAATGTATGCTTTGTTTTTAATAATGTACAGCCAGCTATAATGTTACATGGGTTGAACGTGTTTTTCAATTCTCAACAAAATAATTACTACAACTTTCATGTTTTAAGATACTAGTTAACAGTTTAGTTATTTTTATGTCTTCATCTCACAACTAAAAGGCTTTATTGTGTTATAGAAGGAATATCAAACATCCAGTAGAAATAGTGTTTTATTTTTTGTAGCTGAGAAACCCAACGTCTGGTTTTAAATCAAATGCATTGAGAAAAAATACCTAAATCATTTTTCTCTTTAACCTGTATTGTTTGTCACTATGGTACAGTTAAAATGCTTGTAATCTACAACAGTGCATGAAGGAAGAATATCCCTGATTGCTTTTTAAGAAGAAAAATGATCACATCATCTAAACTAACTGCATTCTGTCAAATGAAACAGAGGTGCATGATAAAAAATACAATCATATACCAATAAACAACAACTACTACTAAAAGTCTTAATATCGTATTGCTGTTAAGCAAATATGATATGCACAAATTAGCCATGTGACAGTATCGACGATTCACATCACAATAATTGATGGGCTTCTGTCGCGATGTGCCGTATTATCGTGACATTTTTCACGATAATAACCATTTCAATACTTTCACTGTTGTCAATAGCAACACTTTCATATACCATGGACACCATATAGCTTTTCATTTGTTAATGGCCTTAAAAAAAGATATATAAATTCGTCTAACTCTATAGGTTTTGTTTACACTTGCTGTTCCTTCTTCATCTCGATTTGACAAAAAAACTACTGTGATTTCAAAAATCTAAACAACTGTAATAAAATATGTGAACTAATATGTCATCAAAAAATCATTCACTGCATTTCAAATTTACCATGGTAACAATATTGGGCAAATCAAGTATCACGATAAACCGTATCACTGAATACCAGCACAAGTCTGACATATTTACTAGTTTTGCTGAGATCAGCAATAATAGAATCGCCGTCAACCAAAGGAAATATAACAACTACATATTTCATCAAAAACATACACACGAAAAAGAGATATGCCTCAAATTGGTGTAATTTGAATCATTGGTCATCAGTCGCCAAGTGATAAATGTAATCATAAGTCAAATAGCACTTTGACACTCTACAGCATTCTGACCTCGGACTAAAATGTTACATCAGCAAAGACAGACACATTTTGACAGGAACACCTCAATTATGAGATCTGAAGCATCTTTAAAGTTAGCCATAGTAATTACATTTACAAAAACTTGGCCACTGTTAATAATTTCTTATAATAATTCTATTTTTTGCAACTTGTTTTGAGCATGAAGCACGCTTTCTTGATTTAATGTTAAGATTGTATAATAACTTAATTATACACATATAAAATTATTTTCTCAGCGTTTCTTTGAGGCAGCAGAGGGCACTAGTTTATTGCTTTGCAATAACCTTATTCCTACATTAAATTAAAGAACTAGTGACTCAGTTTTTTATGCAATCCACCACCAGTTGGAATCGTTGTTAAGAGTTTGTGAAGCAAGCGGAAGATATTTAATCCTAATTACAGCAACAACTCCTCAGAGACATTCTGCCTGGCAACGAAAACAGGTTTAAAATGGGAGGATACAACATGTACTGCTTTAATAATAATGCTAACTGGGAAAAGGTGACACGAGAAGGACCAATAGGTCAGTAGAAAATAACTGTTTTATGTTTTAAAAAGACAAAAAGAGCCATAAAGAATCATAACCAAAAGACAAAAGAAGAAAAGCAAGGTTACTGTTTGCTCTACAGAATGAGTCAGAGAAGAGTTGGAGAGAAAGAGAGAGACAGCAAGCAAGCAGGAGACAGGAAATGAGAACAAACAAAAATGATCAGGTCATGATCAGCACAATCAATCTCAGCTAATCTCTGGTCAACTCTGACCATACTACATTAAGTTCTGTTCAGACACATAATAAAACAAGTTAACTTACACCTGAGGAAAGGAGTTGTAATTGAAGACACAGTAAGATAGATAGTACAGAATGTTTAAATAAAGTTCTCTTTATTGATAATTGTCTTTCAAAAAAGACACTAAAAAAACACACATTAAGCAAAAAATTTCAAAGCTTTTGTTGTGATCCATCTACAAAAAGTAAAAAGTTCCAACATGATTGTTTTGAAATCATTGGATCTCTAAATGGAAATTATGCACCGGTGACAGTCTCTCTACCTCACACTTTCTCTTCACATCCATTCTCTCTGCGTGCGTCTATGTGTGCAGATATATGTATAACATTACACTCAGACTGGCTCTCTAACTAATGTGGGATGTACAGCTGTGTTTAAAACAACAATGGTGATCAGCACATAAACAGTGAGGGACTTTTAAAAAAAACTACACGCTGTCAACCCCCTCTGTCTCGCTCTTTCCCAGAGCCTGGCTGTGCATTCACATGGAGGCTTCTTTGGAGGCTCCCTGACAGAGAGACAAGTGGAGAGATGGAGGGGGCAATGAGCGGTGGAGGGGAAGGACGGAAAGACAAACACAAAGAGTGTAACAAATATATCAGACGCTCACGCACGCAGTCTCACGTATAAACACACATTTCAAAAGTTACATGAGGAAAGTAAAAGACAAAAAAGGACTTCAACCCTGGGAACTGTTTTGCTTTATAGCCATTTGGAGACAAAAGAAAGGTAGAGGGAGGTAGAGAAAGAGAGTGGGATAAGAGAGGAATTGTGGAATGGGAACATTGGGGGGAGGTGTTCCAGCGGGTGTTATTTCTTGGCTTTTCCACCCTTGGCTGAATTTCTCGGCGGGGTGACCGGACGACCTGAGCCCATTCCACCTCCTCCTCCATAGTATAGCTTCTTATCGGCTGGCTTAAGGATCTGAAAGGAAGATATAGGAGGAGGTTAAGCAACACTGCTCGACAGCAAATGCTCGCCTGTAGAATTTCCAAATATAGATCCATCCGCCCACAGTGTGAGCACTTCAGTACATATAGTGAACAAGACATAGAGTCAATGCTTATACACAACTTTGGAAATGATTTCATGCAAATCTAGAGATGAACATAAATGAAAATCAGGTACAGGCAGTGAAATAAATAAAAAAAAGATGAAAAAATTATTTTTCCTCTTACCTGAAAGGAACACATAAGGGTCTCATCCACACTCATCATGGCCCCAGCGTTATCAAACTCGCCACAGTAGTTAGGAGCAGAGAACAGGGTAACTAACTGCCTCTTAGCAAAAAACTCATAACCATCCTCCACCACCTGCAAAAAGAGAGAAGTTTAGAGCTTAGCCGTATGAATGGTCTCAAAATGCTTTGTTAAAGACCATCAAAGGTGCTTGAAAGATAACACTCTCCTGTCACAGAGTATACTGACCTGATGTGCCCTGCATATTAGGTCCATGTCGTGCTTGTGAAGGAATTTGGCCACCACGTCTGCACCGAAAGTGAATGATACACCACGGTCGTTCTCTCCCCAGCCCAGCACGTCTTTGTCTGGGTCAGCCCAAAGCAGGTCACAAAGCAGCCCCTGGTCAGGTACATCAGTGGGCCGCATAACGCGCCGCACCTGCTCCATTGACTGCAGGTCTGGAGAAAGACCTAAAGCAGAAACCATTATCTGTATAATGTAGTATTGAGGGCAAAGCCTAGCTTGCTTAACAGTATTTAATAACTCCAACAGTTACAAATGTACAAAGCAGCATCCAGGTTAAATGAAGATCAAATGAACTGTTACATTAGGGTCCTTAAGTCCTATGTTGTTTCGCTGACTTTAGAAAATGAATTTCATGCCAATCAAAGCAAACTTTATGGTCTCTAAGTGACATTATAAACCGATACATTTTCTTCAGCCACATTTTGTTTCTCCGGGAAAATCGCAATGTCAACACAGGAGTTATGACAGAACATTAAATTAACATGGGGACAGAGAACGTTTCTGCACTCACCTCCATGGCAACAGAAGATTTTCTCATCTACAATGGCAGCCACAGGTAAACAGTTGAAACAGTCTGTGAAGGTCTTCCACAGCTTAATGTTATATCGCCGCTTACCTGAAAAACAGAAACAAAAGTCAAAATATTATCAGAAGACTGAAATCTCTTTCACTTTCAATTTGTAGATAATTTGTTTTCACAACTAGGGCAACAAACATTAACTTATAAGTGATGGTACCTCAGTTATGTGCATAAATAAAGCGATAAATGCTGCACATGTAGTAATTGTTGTACTGCTTACACTCATCATAGAAGCCATATATACGGTTGATAGAGGCGCACTCATGGTTCCCACGCAGCAGGAAGAAGTTTTCAGGATATTTCACTTTATAGGCCAACAGGAGACAGATGGTTTCTAGAGACTGTTTCCCTCTGTCCACATAATCCCCCAGGAAAAGGTAGTTGCTCTCAGGTGGAAAACCTCCATACTCAAAAAGACGTAGGAGGTCATAGTACTGACCATGAACATCACCTGCACAGGAAATTAATCAGTAAATTCTTTGACTTTTTTTACCTAGCACTTTAAGAAAAATGAGGTTGCGGAAGATTTTGACATAGCCAGACACTCAGGAAGTTCTGAAGATATGCACATTTCAATTTAGTATCTTTTTAAGCAATCCTGTTTCTATTCATTTTACCACAGGACATGTGCTGCATGCAAATTAAGCTGCTGCAAAACAAATGTGTACAAACAGGAAACACAGTGCAATGAAAACCAGTTTAGATTAGATTCCATTACAACTGATTGAGATAGCATCTCACGACACTCTCATCAAATTAATACCCTCTCCAAGGAGCCGAGTTTCTTAAATACTCCTCTTAAAAGCAACCCCTCAAAAACCAACTGCCATTGGATGATTTAGCAGCCACTCTAACCCACCCCAGTACAAACTAGTTTTAAAAATATATATACGTTGACATTCGCAATGCGTGACATTCCTTGCACGCTTGAAATGAGCACCCCACAGAGGATAAACATATTTACCACAGATCTTGAGTGGAGCTTCCAGCTCCAGCAGAATTGGCTGGCTGAGGAAGATTTCCCGAGATTTCAGACAGAGGCCACGGATTTCATTTTCTGTCAGCTGTACGTTCTTGCCAGGCCTAGATCCTTTAACTGAAAAATCAGAGGGGGACAATATGAGTGTGTTGCAGGAAACAAGCCAAAACAAAAAAGCAAATGTGGTAGCCCAGAGCCAGATCTCAATTAAAAAAAGGGGTGACCATTTTAAAACAAAGATGAAGAACTAGAAGGGGATCTGTCTGGTGATCCATAGGTGTTGTGCCCTAAAACATTTTATCATGTGTCTCTACTGAAACATGTACCCAAGTGACCCGACCAAGCTAGACCTGAGAAGGAATTAATGGAATTAAGCTGGTTAGTTCACGCTTTTCTTAGTGTTTGTCAAGTCAAACACGCTAGCACAACCAGCGTAAACTCTTAAACCTGGGTGTACAGTTACACCATAAAAAATGTAGAGATCTTGCAACACTCAGAGGGATTGCTGCCCGTTGCTGAAGATCATGTGCATTTGGGTTTTAGATAGAATCAAATAGTTATAACAAACCAAAAAGGCAACTATTAACATCAAGTCATCAGATGAAAGTGAAAAGTTACCTTTTTGTCAGTTATGGTGACCCATAGTGTTGACAAAAATATCGGCACGTATCAATACTGAAAACTCTGAAACTGTTCCAATACGCAATACGCTGCGCTTTCCCACTCTCTCTCTTTTGTCTGACAGTGATTTGACACACACTGCATGTGAATACCGTGGCAACAGAGCCCCGCCTGTTGGTTCAAAGACTTGACTCGCTTGCGGCAGTTAAAAAGTGTTCATGTTAAAAAAATATTGCCAGTGCAGAACCTCACTAACGCATCCGTTGCTTGGTGCACGTTCGTTTACATGTTTACCAAAGCACTTCTATATATGTGCACTGATCAATAATTTCATCCACTCCATTTATTTGCCCTGGTTAAACATTGTTTTTGTCAGAAAGATGGCCAGTATGGAGTCTCCGCAACAGTTCTCATGTTTATTGCATGTGATTATATTTTATGTGCGCTCATCAATGATTTCATCATCTCATGTCATTCGCTCCGGTTAAGTTGATGTTTGAAATGATGCTGGTGCGGGTAAAGTCTCCACAACAGTTCTTGCGTGTGATAAACGTTTGCACTTCCATGTTTACCATAAAGCTCCATCTATGTGCGTAGATGAATGATTTCATCCACTAGTCTGAATCGCAGTTAAGGCAGTTTTTTCCTCTAGGAATCGAAAATTCTTTTAAATTACTTTTTTAAGGTATTGAATCGAAGTTAGAAATTCCAGTATAATTCCACTAGTGATCCATGTCCGAAATGTGACCTCTGCATTTAACCCATCCAGTTTGTAGTGAACACACGGAAATCAAGTCGTGAACACGCATACACCCGGAGCAGTGGTCAGCTATCACTGTAGCGCCTGGGGAGCAAGGTGCCTTGCTCAAGGGCACCTCCGTCGTTACCCACCGGCCCTGAGAAACGAACCGGCAACCTTCTGGTCACGAGTCCGACTCTCTAATCATTAGGCCAGAATCTATGCTCATGCCAGGACAAGAAAGCAAAAAATAGAACAATGCAAAATATTAAGCCTCAAAAAGATTTCCCGCTGCTTTGTGACAGAGAAGGCTTGCAGGATCTAAACAGACTGTCATCTCACACAACACAGACCTGCAAGACAGTTCAAACATGCCCTTTTCAACTTGCTTCATAACACAGTGTTCTGACTTTAGCTGGCAGCGGCACAATAAAAAAGCATATGATTTATCTGGAGAGAAGAAATACTGTGTCTATTTGGACAGAGCACTGAGGAACCTGAGGGAAGCTGAGAGTTCCTTGATATCTGTAAGGTCAATATGGCCAGCTGATGTATTACTCTAAAAAGATACATTTCAAGACAGGCCAGGAATGCTCAGTTTACTTGCAATATACATTTTACTTGGCAGGCTTGAGGCAAGAACATGGAGCTTATCCCAGTGACTCATATAATCAGGAAGTTACGCACGAATTTTGGATATGGCTAATTTGGGCACGGTCACAAAAATCGATCCATAAATCCTACCTCTAAATAAATGTTTAAAATGAGGGGTTTCAAACAGATAAACCCCCAAGGACACAAACAGTCCTATGGCAATGAACCAGTGTAATGGCTTCACAATGCCAACCTCATACAAATAAAAAAATTCTATTACCGAAACAACTTTGTTTCATAATATGGAAGTACATCTTTTATATCACTTCTTGTTTTGGTTATTGAATAAATACTGATGTTAAACGCATTTCAGTTCCACTTTAAAACGATTTAAGAGCAAACAATAACCAGACAATACACACCTCAGCCAAATGTGTGCAAAAGGTGTAGACAAACAATTGGGTAGGGTGTGCAAAAAGGACGCCTTTAAGGTCTCCAACATTGTGATCAGATGATCAGTGATTTGAGGTCCTGGACCGGAAGCCAGTCGGTTTAAACAGTGAAAACTGGGTATAAATAGGATCCTGCCACTCGTCACTTTAAAACCCAGATTAAACACGGCTAATGCTCTCACAGCACTTGCACTAAAGTTAGTCACAGGGCCAATAAGCATTACAGGGCTTACTACTAATGCAAGGGTGGGGTTGGAACTAGTTGATAAACTGCAAAAGATAAATAACAAGGCATGCAAAATTCATGAAAGAAAGGACTGCAGAAAATAGTCCAGGAGTCCAACCATCCATAAAACAAACCACTTAAATATATATAATTGGTAAAGTGTAGATAGTTGGTTTGTTAAAGTTAGCTAAATTCCATAAATAACAACAAAGACAGGAAAATGCAACTACTCTTCAAAAGTACAGTTCACAAAAGCATACAAGTACAAATGTCCACTACATCTAGCATATCACACAATGAAAACAGACAGTCTAACACTTAATCAGTTTGGACACACATAGCCTCACATGTGCAAGCATGCTTTTCCTTAATGTACTCTGAGGTGATACCCTAATCTGATTTAATAATTTATATAGACTTAATCCAATGAAGGCAATCAGAGGGTAAACCTAAGGTGAAGAAAACATCTATTTAACCGACACCTCCTTCTAGAATGACATGTGTTAGCAGATGCTGGCCAAAAATAGCAATGACCGACCAAAAGCATCAGTCAATGCGAACATATGCATCATGTCACCTGTAAACTGTACAATTAATTTTCTCTTGTTTGGCCATGAGAATTAGAAACCCTGTGACAGGTTTCTAGACTTATAAACAATTGTAAAACATGGCAAAACCTGAATAATTGCTATAAAAAAGCACTAAGAGAATCAGGATAAAATGGAAAAGCAGGCATTCAGGAACAATGAAAGCAGTATTACATTAATTATAAATACAACTGTTATCAAGCTTGTTTATATTTTACTGCTCTTTTCAACCTTTTACTGCAGTTTACGCAACAGTGCAGCCAAACGGACCCGGAGCCAAGAGGTAAAAGGGCCTGGTATACGTGGTAAAGTGCACATTTTGTGTCCCCTGTTCCTTTACCAAATCCCAATGCTTTTCCTGGATTAAAACATGAAATATAATTCTAAATAAGTAAAAACATAATTCTGTTAAGGCTGCAGTACTTGGCCTTAAACCATTGACAACCACAATGCATCTCTCTTTATACTTATATGCTTCCGTTGTAACAGAAACAGATGTACAGTAGATAGCTCACAAAATGGCCTGACACATTCCTGTTATGCAACACACATCCATATCGATAACGCTTTCTGTGATTAAGATATTTGATAAACTTGCTTGCATTTACGCTAATCTGTACAATAGTTCACAACGAGTACCATCAAGACGGCACAAAAAGCAAATGTCTAACCTTATTTCCATTTGTCTCTGCAGGCTTCATCTTCAATAGTCATGATGAATGCCCAAGTCTTTCAACATTGAATCAACTGTTTCTATGTGATGGTGATAAACATCATTTAAAACATTAATTTACAACTGCTAAATAAATATTAATAGTATTAAGCAACGGCTGGTAATAATACATTCATGCTCATAGAATGTTTCAAACCAAACTCTGTGGCTATAAGATAATTAAAACAAAAGAACCCAAGTAACTTCCTGTGAACCCAAAAGATGATATTTTGAATTATGTTGGTTACCAAACAACAAAAAGACCCCATTGACTCCCACTGTATTGACACAAAACCACTGGAGACATTTCTCCAAATCGCTTCTTTTGTGTTCCACGGAATAAAGAAAGTTATATGTTATAAAACATGTTATATACATGTTTTGAAGGACTTGCGGGATAAAATATCTATATTATATCTAAGAATAGAGATTACATATTATATAACTCTATTATGAATACATTTATTGTAAAGATCCTTGGGATTTACTTCATTAACTATATCCTCATTATTTACAGTAATCCTATTGATGGCGGTTTTAGACACAGGGTTTCCCCAGCTGAAATAAAAGTTTTAACAACCAACCAATGTACAGTGGACAGACAAAAATAAAACTGGCGGTCCAATACACAGAGGGCTTGAAGCACCAGAGCACCCAGAAGATTCTCCTCACACACCGGCTCATGACCTCAAAACGATGAGAGCATAGAGAGAGAAAATAAACAACATCTTACTATTTCTAAATCCGTTCTCTAACATTAAATCCATTTAAAATTGTCTATCTGTTCGTTGGCAGTTTTAGGACATTAGTGTAACGTTAGACTGGTTGACTAGCAACGGCTAATCCACTCAACTTCCTCCGCCGCAAGAATTGTTCACTTCGGCTCTCTTTGTGGATATAAAATATAATTACGATTTATGTAAGACAAATACGCAATACACCCATAAGTAAACAATTATTTGTTTTAAGCATACCTGTGCAAAATAATGGTCAATATGTAAAGATTTGCGGAGTTCTCACCTTCCAGGAGACGCTGTATTATGGAGTCGATGTTTAATTTGTCCGGCTCCGCCATTTTAGTGGGGTTTTCGCGTTTATTCAATCACGTCGAGTCCGCTGTTTTTTATGCTCTGGGTAACTAGTCAAAAATAAAGCCCCAATAAACCGGCAATTCGTATAAAAGGATTCGATATGCGAATGTGAGTTGACTGGCTATATTTCCTTTGTCGTTTGGTTCATCGCTAGCTGCTACCGCCGTTAGCTAGCTAGCTAAAGACTACCCGTATTTAACCACCAACCAGGAAACGATTTGTATGATAGAAAAATAACAAAGAATATCCCTTCAATTTATCTTTTGATGCCGTTTATGCCTTACGACTATCAACGCTGTAAGGAATATCCCTATTTTCTATATTTTGACAGCCTCTTCTCTTATCGTCTACGGAACTTTAAAAAAGACCGTGTTGTCGAAGAGCGAAATCGACAGAGGTTGGTAGGGCCCGCCTCCAATCGGAAATCCTGCGAGACGATTGGAGTACATATCACATTTGAACTGAGAATGTGGTCATTCTATGGCTAATGTTCACACACGTCATATTTCCAAAGCTCCGCCCCGAGTTGTAAAGTAATGACGTCAATGAGATGAAAAAGGGAGAAATCGGTGAGAGGATGTTGTTCACAAAAAAATATGAACCTAGTTGACTTTAGGTTTAAGGATAGCATTGTAATACTTAATGACCTAATGTCACAAAATTAGGAAGACGCCCACATTTGAAGAAAGATTAACTTTAAGTGCTAAGATTCGTCGAATTTCATTTACAGTACAGTTTTCCAACACAGCACTGCCCTCTATAGATAAATCAACATAACCGCATATGATATCTCATTTTTTATAAAGGTGAACCATTGAGAGACAGCCGCGTCACACGTATGACAACTTTTTCGAGGAATATCCGATATTGTATTGGAGGCACTAAAAGTTACTTGACCGATTTACTTTTAAGACTATATAAATGTCAGACATAACCCAGCCGGCACATGACCGACCTTCAACGTTGAAATATGGTTGAAATAATGACAGTTGTTGTTTCAACGTTGAAACAACGTTGATATAACGTTTAATGCTAAATGGTTGAAAACCAACCAGTACATTACCAACCTTCAACGTTGAAATATGGTTGAAATAATGACAGTTGTTGTTTCAACGTTGAAACAACGTTGATATAACGTTTAATGCTAAATGGTTGAAAACCAACCGGTACATTACCAACCTTCAACGTTGAAATATGGTTGAAATAATGACAGCTGTTGTTTCAATTTTGATTGAAATTGCTAAATGGTTGAAAAAGGGTAATAAAAACACTTATAAATCAACTTTTTTTTTTTAAAAAAATTTAAATTATTAAGATCATTATTATTATTATTTTATTATCCATTTACATTTTTATCATGAACCTTCTGGTATAAATATTATCAACAGCAATAAAAGATTGAGCTGCTTTACCACAATGAAACAATTCCTATTGGTTATTTAACCTTATTTGCTTTGATTATGATTGGTTAATCTGTCTGTCATTCATGAAACTGGCCAATGAAACTGCGCGCGCCATTTTATGTTTGAAAATATGACCGTTATCCTGACCGTCTTTCTGATCGAGGACGTCATTTGAAGCGAGACTGGTCTGGCCAAGGGAAGAGCACGATAGAAAGTGGTCTGCGAGGGCGCGGGATCAAAAAGGTAAGACTGATTTCACAAATATACGCAAGGTCATGAGTTAAACGCATTATGTCAGTTCTTGGGAAATTGTAAATGCACAGTTTGTTGAATGAATTTACTAACTCGATATTCAGGGAATGCTTTTCCACATTTGTGTCGCGGAGGGCTAACGTTACTTTTAAAGATGTCGATTGAGGCCTAACGTTACTCGTGCCGCTTCAGTGTCGTTTTGTGCTTTTGCGGTTGCTACATCGATTTTAAGGGATAAGACATTATACGTGTGCACACAGATACAAAATTTCAGGAAAAAAAGTGTAACGTTACATAAGCTAAAAATACTGACTGAAACGATGTCTCCACATTCGTTTTCTTGTACCACATTATCATTGTTAGTTAGTTTTATATTAATAGTACATCTTGTTCTTGTATATGAAGTTATATATGAGAAAGATAGTGTTTTCAGCTTGCCACTGTAAATCTGTATTTTTCTGTAAAATATTTGTGCACATTTATTTTTGTCACCTAATTGACCTGATGCACAGAACGTTCTGATTTAGTTCTGCAGTAATAATAGAACAGAATTGTATGGAAGAGAAAATTGGTATTACTGGATCAAGATGTTTGAATTGAAGCAGACATATGATGTATAATGTGCGAGAATGACTGAGCTGGCTTATCGAAAACAGGGAAGCTACTGTGCATAAGGTCAATTGTGATCCTAATAACTTTGACATCCTTAAAAGCTTTTCCATAAATTTATAGCAATTTTGTTGATCTTGGCTGTTTTGATTTTTCCCTTTAGATGCAGTCGTCAATGCACACAACACAACCAGTACAAAAGTAATGGAGACCATGTCCAAATATTTAAAATATGCACCAGAGAGGATGGGTGGTAGTGGCCTTAAGAAGACTCTTCCTTGAAGACACCTTTTTTTCCTTCTTTTTTAATGACTGTTGCTAGTAAAATGTTAAGTTCTACGAAAGACTTCTTGTTCTACAAACTTTCCTTACTTTTACTTGGATTCTTTTTCACTTAATTGTTGAGATTTTAGAATGTTACGAAATGTGTACATATGTTTGTTATTATTTTTATATATAGGCTATTGTGTATATTTGCAGTGTGTATGAAATTAGAATTAAAAGCTTTTTCCCTCTGCATTCTGATATCATTAAACCCTTAAGAAAGTGCTTTGTTGTTGAATGAGAATTTTTTTCAATAAATTATGTGAAAGTGTAAATGTGGAATATAGATGTATATTTAAATTCTAAGAAAATTATTTTTCCATTTGGTGTAATTGTTCAAAACTTTTTCTTTAGAAAATGAAGCATCTCATCCCTGCACTGCAGATTAATGAACATCTAATTGTTAGAAAGAGATTTTTTTTTTATGCCGTCCAATTGCAAATCATGTAGGCCTACAGCAAGTTAAATTAGTTGCTGAAAACACTATGGTTACCGAAAATCATAGTTTACATCTCAGTGTTGACGTTTAAGCAAAATTACAGGTACGCCGGTGAAACAGGGTTACAATATCAACGTTGATTCAATTTGCAAAATCGAAAGGTGATTCAACGTCGACAGAAGACCATAACCCGAAAGGCAAGAGTGAAACGACGTCGCGATTTCAACGGTGAATCAACGTTGTTTCTTCCGCGGTGAAACGACGTCGCAATATCAACGTTGATCCGTTTTGCAAAATCGAAAGGTAATTCACCGTTGATTCAACCATGGTACCTGACGTTGTTTCAACGGTGAATCAACGTTGAAATGCCGGCTGGGAACCGTTTAAAACTCTGGAATCTGAGGATGAAAAAAAATAGAAATATTGAGAAGTATCATAACCTTTGAAGTGGTTATTAAGAAGCGCTGTAGCAGGCTGTTGCTTAGAAGAAACAGGTTCGTTTTAAAGCCCTCCATTGGTTTACAGCTGTAATGACGTTTTGGTGAGGAGATTAACCTGAAAGCTGGAATTCATATGTCAAATCCTATGCATCAATATTTGCTAGTGAGTCCCTTTCATAACACTTATAATGCTGAGATACCTTTGTGCAATATTCTGCATTTTTTTTTCAAGGTTCAGTGCATTCAGTAATATAATTCAATATAACGACTTATCATCAGACACACTCAAGATTTGAGAAACCTTTTCAAATTTAATCACAATATATAAAAGTGTACTATTTCAGTGTATGTGTTCGATTCAAGTTAACGGGTGAAAACTTGTGGGGAATAATATGATGTTTGAGGCCACCTTTTTTTCTTTTAGTGTGAAAAGAAAAATGGATGCATTGTGTCTACACTTTCAAGTCAACTCAGTATTATTGTCATTCTGTAATGTGGGACATACAAAGGAATTAAATGTCTCACATGACCACAGTGTTGCATATGTAACATATAACTTATACCAGTGGTCTCCGACCTCTGAAGAACTACCGTCCCCACTCAAACACACCTGAACCATCTTATCAAGGTGTTCAGGGTTGTTTGATAAGTATAGACAGGTGTGCTGAAGCGGGTTGGAGATGAAGTCTGCAGGACCATAGTCTCCGGGAGCAGGGTTGGAGATCCCTAACATACACATTTAGCCACTAAGATTTCACCTATCTATATATATATATTATACAAATACTTTATAGTAGTATAAGTAGGCCTAACCAATGAGCTAAAAATTCAAGTATGTTTACCTGCAAAGTATTCTATTTATTTACATCTATTTATTTACATTTATTCACAATTTTCCTTGCTGCAAACCAGCTTTACATACATCATAATTAAAAACTTGATAATGAAAATACTAGGGGGAAAATTAAAGAGAGTATATGGTATTAAGGTGCATGGTATTTTTGCAAGTTTTTCTCTAAGCAATGTACACTGATGGAACTTACCGGAAAAAAATGCTATGATTGTCAGAAATTGTCAATAATTCAATTGAAGTATTTACTCTAGATATAATATTACTTTAAATATTGTTATTAGGACTGGGAACCTAGAATTACAATATACCAGAACAATTTGCAACAATATCAAAACGTGCAGGAAAAAATATATTTCTTAAAGAATGTAAACTTGCATCCACTGTATGTAGTGGAACTCAAGTTTTTATTTATGAATCAAACAAAATCAGCAGCAACTAGTGGGGAAAGAAAAGATAATAAACATCATCACGAGCGTCTGGCTGGAGTGGGAAGAGCATCAGGCCAGAACCGAAGCTTGGACTGACAACCTCTGGTGTTTTAGGGAACCTGAGGATGGGACATTAAAAACAAAACAAACTGATATTAGCGCAAGCATAGAGGACACTCATAAAAAGTGTAAGAAAGTTGTCTGTGTTTGGTTCGACAAGCTAATTTTATTGCGGCATAGACTGCTTAAGTTGAGTTAACAGCGTTATCGGTGAGTTAAGGGCTCGGCATAGTCCAGGCGAATTGCGCTTTCGTTCTGCGTTTTGGGGTAAAACGAAGCTCGAAAACTTTGAGAGACGGTATAGTGTTTTCGAAGAATTCAACACCCCTTTGTTTCTGGAGGTATTACAATTGCGTCGAAAAGTTACCACAGATTTGTGACCGTCAGCCCGGGAGGTTTCCAGCGCTGTTTTACGCTCTCGAAGCAGTGCCGGCTTCTTCACAGCCTTCTTAGCAATAGGCCTACTTGAAATAAGACCCTTATAATTCATTTTGTATCAATGGCTATTCAAATGCAAAATCATAGAATGAACGTCCTAGATCGACAAGGAAATGATATATAGTCTAAATATAGTAAAAAGAATATAATATTATTGTGGACAAATACAGCGCATTGCTGTTAACATTAAACCGCTGGCCACTCCGTCTGTGCAAGCCTGACTGTCTGTTGCCCAAATACATCTTCCCAACGAAACTATTTCTCATTATCTTCTTCTGTGGTTTCTCTTCTTGTGTTTCTCGTGGTAGTTTTCGCATATTCTGTGTAGGTTTACCTTGCGTCAATGTCCGGCTAATGAGGTAAACTCACTGCAAAAGTTGACGTAGTGTTTGGGTCACGACATTATGAATAATTCAAATAAAACGAAGGTGTGTTATCATGTTGACACTAAATGTACCATATAAAATAGTATGATGCACATAAAATATATACATACGTATGTATGTGTATGTAAACTATGTACTGTTGATCTCTTTCAGGCCAATTCTCCACAAAGATACTAGTAGTTAACAGAATAAACAGGGTAAAGAGAAAAACAGTCTTTGTTTGACAGTGACCTGTGAATAGTATTTCAAACTGAAAACATTACAATGTGATGGTAAAAATAGTAATTCATTGCTATTATTTGTCTACCTAAAAGCATTGATATTCACAACAGTAGCATGGATGCACACAAAAAGTTCAATACTATTGCTAAAACTATTGAAGCTTAAAAGAAAACCAAGTGTATGTCCTGTCTTTTCTCTCTGTAAACACAATGTATTACCTTGCCACTCAGTCAGAAGCTTAAGTGATGCCTATTTCTCCGTGTGTACGTGTTCACTACTTTCTGGATGGGTTGAACGCAGAGGTCACATTTCGGGTATGGGTCACCATACCTGACAAATAGGTCACTTTCACTTCACTTAACCGAGGGGCCTTATCTCCAGTTTAGGGCATTGTAATTTAGAAGAGGGATAAAGCCTTTCAAAATTGAAAATAGTCTTTATAATACACTTTTATGTATTGTGTTTAAGTTTGAAAAAAAGGTGTTATGTGACTTACGTCTGATGATAAAGCACAATACTGAATTATGTTACTGAATCCACCTTGAAAAACATTGCAGAACAATGCACAAAGATATCTCAGCGAACCAGCTTCCAATACCAAAAACGTATTGGGAGATCTTTTGTACACGGACCCTGGTTGGAGCCCAGTCTGGGAAAGAATGGCTTTATTTGTGGAGTTTGCTCTTCTCCCTGTGTCAGTGTGGATTCTTTACACCTAGCAAATCATCCATACAAAACTGTTGCTTTCCTTTTTTGTTTATTTAACAAGCAAACAAGTCATAAGTTAGTTGGCTATATGGTCATTAAAAGTTGGCCATCCTGTTGCTCACCCCCTCTCCATTCCTAAATAACTAACACAATGGAAATAAATAAGACAGAGGTATATACCAATATGTGATAACCAATAACCAGTAAAAACATTCACTTAATGCCACCACACCCAGGTTGCCTTTATAAGTCTTAAGGATGTTATGAAAGGGGCTCACTGACCAAAAATGGATGCATTGGGATTGACATATGAATATCAATATTGATTTTCATTTAGTTTTAGTTTTCATTTAGTCACTAAACAAACTCGTCTATAGAAATGTGCCATGGTATAAGTGTTTGTGAAAATGTTATTTGGAGAAAACATGCAATTAGACTTACACAATGGCCATGCCATTCAGCGTTTAAAAGGTCCATTTAGACAATATTTGATTTTTTATTATTATTTAATCCTCATAAATAGTTGTAGACTACTTAATGTCGCAAAATACATTGCTCAGAATATATTTTAGATAAAAAAGGTTGCAATTTCAAAGTCTGTTGGTTTGTTTGAGCAATAAAGCCATGCCAGTAGGTAGTGGTAAGCTCCGTGGTCATTGTGCATGCACAAAACAACGTGTTAACACGCAAATACGTCAAAGCGTTAGTTTCACACGTTTTGGCCCCTCTGGCCTTCCATAAAAGTTGAGTGGGTAATAATGCTTGTTTGAGATGGCCAAATTCTGCGCAGAAACGATCATCGGTGATCAGCGGAAGATGCATGTCCGAGTTACGTCTTCCTTCCTCGGATGTCATCCTGACGTGTGGCAAAAAACTCTCGCGACGGCCCCTATATACACTGCACGGCTGCGACGCGGCTACCGGAACGGATCGCGGATATTCAAGTCCAGTGGTTCTCAACTCTGGCCGGCGAGATCCACTTTCCTGCCGAGTTTAGCCCCAACTCTGATAAAACACCTGAAGATGGTAATCAGTGACTTCAGGAACAGACGCGTTCAACTTAATGTTGGGCTGTGCAGATTGTTTGGCATATCGCATTAAAGTACGGCGACAGCGATTCAAATGCGTACCGAGCAATCTACACTTGATCTCATACACTGATAGATTTGAGAAGCGCCGCATTAAGGCCCGTTCAGATTGCCCGCGATAACATTCCAGAACTAAAACCATAGATTCTTATGTAGCCTTTGATATACACCGCGAATATCCGCGGGGATAAGTTTTTTTCGTCTACTGCGACCAATCTTTCCCCATTCGCAAAGCGAAGAAACGGACCGTCCAATGAGAATCGATCATCATCAATGGACTATTCATATTCATCCAGTTCTGTGTCCGGTATTGTTTATGCTACGCGTGTCTCTGATCCAGCTTGGATATACTATTAAAACCATATTTCTGTTTATGTCTTGTCTTGCTCTTTGGACTCTCCCCGTCACACGTGAAAATTTGAGGTGGCATTCAAATATAAAAGTATAAACAGTATACATAAACTAATATATATAATCTTTCATATAAATACAATTCACATGTTATGTTGTAGTATGGGATATTACAAATACAATGGAGGTACCAGTAAAGTCATCAAATACAATCAGTATCTTAAAATGTCTTTATTTCTCTTTATATACAATAACTAAGCAGTTTTAATTGTAGGTCAAAAGCACAGGTACATGTAAACAAACATCAAGTCAAGTGAACACATAAGTGTTTGTTTAAATAGTACAGCTGCAATGCAAATGCCATTTGGTAACTAATTAAACCCCAGACCATCTTCCTGAAGTAACGATGAAAACGATCACGGTACAGCTTTAACTCCTCAATCGGTGTGAACCCAACATGGTCTTTTTCTCTTCCTTTGCTCATTCAGGCAAAAAACAGTAAACTCGTCTTCGCTGCCGCTGGAGAAATCCATTTCTTGTTCTGCTGTTAGGGTACGCATTAAGCTTTAAGCTTTTCTTCTTCTTAGCAGCCGAAGCTTGAATAGCAGTTGATCGCCACCTAATGTTTAGGCGTGAGATATAATCTCCATCAGCGCCATCTACAGTGCGGTACAAATAGAACACAGGCGAAATTCGTTTCGTCGTTGATATGAAGGCTGCCGGGTCGGGTATTCGTTTTGTTTTTCCGCATCTTCCGCAATCTCAACGGGCCTTTAAGTTGAACACTTCTGTTCCTAAATACGCTGATTAGCTTGTTCAGGTATTTTATATCAGAGTTAGGGCTAAACTCGGCAGGAAAATGGATCTTGCGGGCCAGAGTTGAGAACGTCGAGTTATGCAATCTACTGTTCCCAAAAGGAGGGAAACGAGGTACAACACATGACTCTTGCGCTCTTGTGCCATCTACTGAATACACATATATTCACGCCTTAAATGGCAAATAACGCATGACGATGTGGGCGGGGTTGCCTGCCCACAGCATATAAATGCAATCGAATGTGTCATTCCCTTTGTTCAGTCCAGTTCTTCGCCGAGTTTACGACTTCGCGGGGGCAAGATGTGTTGTACCTCGTTGCCCTCCTACTGGGAACAGTAGTTATATGCATGACTCAACATACCCATTAAGTCGGTCTACTCGGTACATGACTATGTGACTTTTATTCACGCCCCGTCATGTCGCCGAACTAAACATAAAGTACCAGCACCGTCACGTAACCCATGCATCTCATGGAGGTGATGGCCCCTGGCCTGAAAATCATGCGGTGAGCACAGACCGAGCCAATGTCGAACATAACCAAACAAACGCGTGCAGTGACACCCAACTAGCTGCCGCGCAAAAGTCCTCTACAGGGACTCCTCTTAACAGTGCCCATGAAGTTGCCATGCCCCTTGTTGAGTGTGCACGCACCCCCATAGGCAGGTCCAAACCCCTGCTCTTGTTTGCAATAGATATCGCGTCCATGATCCAAAGGCGCGGTTTGGACAGCGGCTTTCCCGAACTGGATTGGCAATACATACAAATAGCTGATCTGAGGAACCGTGGCTTGCGACTCCTCCACATACCTACGCAGAGCCTGAACTGGACACAAAGCACATAGTTTCTTGTCCTTCCTGAGTCCTCAGAAATGGTTGACAGGGCAGGCAGCTCAAAGGGGAGTGTGTTTTATGTCCCCGACAAGACTTTAGGTATATACGTTGCATTTGGGCGCAGCGCCACCTTCGACCCATCCAGAGCAAACCGCATACATGAGGGATTCACTGAGAGTGCATGTAGATCACCCACTCATTTCGCCGATGCCAGCGCCAGCAGCAGCACCGTTTTATATGACAGCATTCTAAGATCTAAAGAATCCAAGGGTTCAAAAGGGATCCACACATAGCCTCCAGAACTGAGACAAGGTCCCATGAAGGAACCATTGATTTTATAACGGGCCTCAGACGCCTTGCCCCCTTCAGGAACCGAACAGCGAGTGGGAGTGCGCTTGGGGTAGCACCGGTTATGCTTTCATGACAGGCCAAGTTTGCCGCAAAATGAACTTTTATAGTGGAGTGGGAGCGACCCTGTTCCAATAATTCCTGCAGTACCGTCAAAACCCCACAATCGGGTACTGATGAGGTGAAAATGCTATCTGCCCACACCAATTTTCAAACATGTGCAATTTCAGCGCATAAAGTGCCCTTGTCGATGGCGCTCTAGCACTCTGAATTGTCTCCACCACATTGGTAGGGAACCCCGCTGCCCCCCCCCCGCTCCCTTTCAGTGGGTAAGCCAACAGAGAACAAAGCTCTGGAAGAGGATGCAGAATCTGCCCTCCTGCTTGTTCCAGTAGGTCGTAGGAGCGGGAAAGATGCCTCCAACGATGCCACGATGCCTCCGACAACAACTCCATGATTCCCATGAACCATGTCCGTGCCGGCGAAAATGCGTATAACAGGGTATGGGGCCATACATGCGACTGCCCGTCCCTCCGAGAACAAAACTGGGTTTCCCCAGGGAACCAGAGTCTGAACGCACGAAGGCGTGATCGTTACCTGTCTGTGTAGATGCTGTGGCGCGTTAAATCTCGTGCTCAGTACCCATCTCTGGAAGGCACGCATAAAGAGGAGACCCAACCGGACTGCCACTATCATTGAGGCCATGAGCCCCAGCAGTCTCAATATTAAATGAAAACGGACCAGTTTGCCCAGCTGGAACTGAGCCAGGCAGCTGTGAAAAATCTCGATCCTTCGTACTTACAGCATAGCTGTGTTCTGTACGGAATCTATCTCCAAAACGAGATGTATTATCTGCTGCTTTGGGACCAGGGAGCTCTTTTCGAGATTTATTCGAAACCCCAGAACCCGCAAATGGGAAACAAGTGCTTGTGTCTGTAACACTGGTTGCTTTCTGTTGTCTGAGGCCAGGAGTAGGTTGTCCAAATATGCGAAAACGGTGCTAGTGCTGCCTCTATGCATCCTGTTAAAATGCGTGGTGCTTGGTACAGCCCGAACGGTAGGACTTGAAATTCATACGCGGTCTCCTTGAAGGAGAACCTCCGAAATTTCCTGTGCCCTGGGTAATTTGAGATATGGAAGTATGCATCGGTTCCATCCACTTATGTTAACCAGTCTCGGGGATGCAAGGAACACAGAGGATGTCGTACCGTAAGCATCTTAAATTTGATTGTCTGAGATGTTTGTTCATTCGTCTTTGTTTGCGTCAAATCCGCACAGCAAATACAAAATTAGCGTAAAAAAATTATGTCAATTTCAAAATAAACATCCTGTGCAGACTCCCAATGGTATTTCACAATATCCCTGACATAAGACCATAAATGGAAGACGAGAGGGTTATCCTCGATCAAAACCAGCAGCGAATCTTAAACGACCAGTTACTGAAACCCTATTATTGTATTTCCAAGACCCAAATAAATAGTGCGATCCCAATGTTTTGACCCATGCAATGTATTTTTGGCTATTATTAAAAATTTTCCTGCGCTACTTAAGACTGGTCTTATGGTCCAGGATAACATATATGGTTGATTATAATATGTAGGCCTAAAAGTTTTTATTAAACATACAAAAGTAAATATAAATGTATACAGATGTTAAGAAAGGCTTTGTAAATCAATATTGTTTTTTAATGATTTTTTATTACTAATAACCAAAATGTACTGTTGTTTTTCTATAACTGAACTCCAGCTGTCGCAACTTTCCATCTCAAGAGTTTGAGAGTATATACTCAACATCTGTCTGTCTGCCTGTGATTGATTAATCTTTTCATTTCAGGCTTATCAATAAATGTTTGCATTTTATTTTGTAGACAAAACTATTATTGTGCCAACATATTTCAACATATTTCTTACTATTATTCTAAAATTTAAGAAAAAGCAAGAAATGCTTTTGAAATGCATGAATAAGTAAGGAAAACCAGGCAGCTATGAAGATCCCAGAATAGATGGAAATTCCTTCAATACTTCACAAAAGCATCTTAGAAGAAGATCAAGAAGGTATCTGATAAAAGGTTTAAATGGTTTACCTCTTTTTACTTTTCTGCAATCACTTTCATGTGCATGTATAGTGTTACAAATCAGTGAAATCTTTAAATTCACAGAAGACCTACGGAAACTATTTAAAATATTTTGTTAATCTGTCTTCAGTTTGGCACTCGAACTTTTTATATTCAGATACATGTTTTTAAATGAATCCATTGTTGCCTAGCATCCCAATCTCCCAATCTCTGTGTTTCACAATTCAAAGCCCACCCACTCAACTCATGATCGTTTCTATACGTCATGTGTGTTTTGATGGTGACTGGTCATGAATCATGGTGTTATGATGTTGGAATACAAACTCATCCTATGTTTATGATTGTTGATTATGTAAGAAGAAAGCATGTGATAGTTAATGGATTTTTTTTGGACAATGTAAACGTACAAAGAAAAAAATGACGAAATTAAAAATAAGACGTTGTATACATGTAAACTATTAAATATCTCGTTATGGTCTTCGAATGAAAAAACTAAATTGATAACAAATTATGAATAAAATGGAGATCGGCCTCCTTACTATGAGAAGTTGGAAAATGGTGGGATAGAAGGTTGGGATAAAGAACGCAGAAGAGGGAAAAAGGAACAAGTCTAGTCTGGCCTTTTCCTCTGTTATACCGACCACCTGCCTCCCAATTTTACTCCACCCTCTGCATTCCTCTACATAAGCTTACACACATCACACCAACTTCATCAGAGGTTACCGTTGTAAAGCTGAGAGACTACCAAAGAAAAAGACACAAATCGAACCGGGACGACTTAGAGAAGAAACAACAGGAAACTACAAGAGAGTTCTTCATATTCTCCACACTTAATAAAAGGTAATAAAAACATTTTCTTTAAAAAATAGTTAAAAGTATAGAATAGTAAGCTTTTACAATGAATCAGCCTATAATTTATTGATAATAATTTTAAATCTAAGAAATAAGGGGAAAACTGTGAAATCTCATTTACAAATAAAAAATTAAGTAATTTTCAGCTTTGATCAGACTTCTGTGTGATTAAAGGAGGTTACAAGGGCGGTTCCCTTGTGTTTCGATACCAAACAGTTATTTTTACTTATGCCTGAAAGAAAGCTGTGTAGATGAATGTTAACATTAATATAAAAAAAAATCTTTGTACTGTATGTAACAATATATAATACACTGTTTCTGTTAAAATTATTTTAAAAGATTGCATCTTTGTCACCCTCTCTTTTTTGGGATAAACCAAATTGTGCCCACACACCACCTGGTCACCTCCTCTAGTTCTTGACCAATCCATCAAGCTTTGCGTTGTGTTAGTAAAACAATGCAGTGGTGCTATACAGAATCAAAAAGTTAATTGCGATGAATGCAGAAAAAAAGCCACAAACATTTGTAGGTGAGTGTGTAGGAAAATGGAAACAAGTTATTATTGTACTGCCACCCGCCACTAGACTAAAATACATTGAGATCAACTTAAGACCATCTTCAGGGAGTGGAGGTTTTTCTGTGGCCAGGAGCAAAGGAAAGATAGGTGGGGTTGTTTGGACCTGTTGAGACTTGAGGCTTGCTTCAAGATTTAGGGTTAAGACATTGTTTTTCACTACAGCTCAGAGGTAAAAATTCCTGTATGGGCATGTCTGAAGGGCGGAGCCATTGCATATGGGAATAAATATATGCTACATGCAATAACAAATAGATAAGCTCTAGAAAGATAACACAAGTGAGAATTTAAAACCTCAATCTTTATCATTTTCCTTTTTGTAATCTCTTTTAGAATGGGCTCATCTGGTGTACATATTGTGTGTGTGGCGCTGGGAATCTTAGGTCTCATCGCTGCCATTGTGACCATCGCTGTTCCAAGATGGAAGATTTCTTCCTTCACTGGCCAGAACATTATCACTGCCCAGGTACACAACCACTGCTGAAGATACAAAATATTTGTTTTTGTTTAAAGATTTGTTATTGACATTAATAACCTCTCTATTTCCCCGCACAGCTTGAGGAGCAGGGTTTATGGATGGAGTGCGTGGTCCAGAGTACTGGACAGCAGCAGTGTAAGGCTTACGAATCGCTGCTCATCCTGAGTTCTGACCTGCAGGCAGCCCGGGCCATGACTATCATCAGCAGCATGCTCATCTGCCTGTCATTGCTTATTCTGTGCGCTGGTGCTGATTTCACCACTTGCATTGAGAACCAGGACATCAAACCCAAAATCAGCCTATTGTCCGCCATCGGGCTGCTGCTTGCGGGTTTGCTGCTGATCATTCCCGTTAGCTGGTCTGCTCACAACGTGGTGCGCGATTTCAACAATCCATTGTTCCCTCAATCTCAGAAGAGAGAGCTGGGTGCCTGCATCTTTGTGGGCTGGGCTGGTGGAGTCCTGCTGCTGGTGGCTGGAGGTCTGCTGTGCTGCTTTAGCCGACCCTGCTCTGGAGGATCAAGTGGAACTGCCAAATACTACAGCAATAGCGCCTCCGCTCCAAGCAAGAATTATGTATAGATAAGAGTTGGTTAAGCTAGGGCATAGCCATGGTAATTGTAACTGCAGTATAAAATGTATCTATGCTAGTAAATGCTTTAGTAGTTGGGTATGGACAAGGTTAATCTGGAAATCTGTAAATAATTCAATTTTCAAGCTAATCATAATTATTGAGCTATTGAACAGCTATGAAATAATGTTAAGCATATCTTTTGAGTTGACAGCTGATTTCTGTATCATGATATTGCTAATGAAGCGGGTTCAGATATCCGCAGCTATGTACAAAAGCATTTGTTAATCGAAATTCAGCTTGTGTCCAAAACTCTTTCGGGTCATTGTTTCTGTGTCTGTCTATTTTTTTAAAAGCTGTAAAATTGCTAAATATTTAGACAGAACATATTTTTGAGGAATTCAGGTCAACATTTCATTTTATGTATTTTGAATTTGTTTTCAATAAAATGTTAAAGATTGAATTCATTTGTGTTTTACAAAAAAACATCATGATGAATTTTCTACACAGAAATGAATAAGTTAAAATACCAGATATTTATTTCAAATTCTATAAAACATACATTTTAAAATGAGCTTTAAACAAATCTGATCACATTAAAGAATATTTTTAACTAACAAAATCCCTGAATGTGGGCAACACAATTTTTATCCTCTGAAAACATTTCCCATATTTCTATTTATCTTGTTTCCATGAACGTATTTTATTATTTCATTATACACAAATCTTTTACACATCCATCTGCATTTCGCATTCATGTCTCATCACCTTGCACCCATCTCTCTCATCAGCTACTTGCTTTCCAGTTCGCTCACTCGCTTGGTCAAGTCCTCGACCATCTCTCTCAGTTTCTTCACCTCATTCTGCAAGGCCTGCACGTCCAATATGTAAAACAGAGAAAGACAAACCAGCTTAGTTTAGACTGACGCTCAGTCATATACTTTACATAATTCACTGTTTGATCAATTTTCTTACCGCACTGTCAGACTGTCGGTTGCTTAAGGAAGATGATGTGGTGCTCATCAAGCTCTTGATCACTTTAAACTCTTTATTCTTGGTGGTTGCTACGAAACCATCTTTCAACGATATCAGGATTGGTTCTCCATCTTTACCATCAAACCATTCATCTGCCTCCACCGATGGCTCCGGACCAATCGTATCAGGGTAAAGATCCTCTTGAAACAAGTCAGACTAAAGCAAAGAAACAGAATTAAATTCAACAAGATTTTTTACATTTCAAGTCAGCAATGACTTGATGCTACATATGCTAGTTGATTTAGTTTAATGAATAAATGTTTTAGTCCAACTTACTTTACGAGGCACGGTCATCACAATAGGCTCACACTTTCTTTCATGGAGTTTATAGAACCTGCAGAGAAGTGTTTAAACAAACAATAATAAAGAGGTTAAACTATACGCCGAATAATACAATTTGTTTTATATGTCTATGGTTGAAAGCATGTAAACTATATATCAGCTTGTTACAGCTTGGATGCGTTTACCTTGCAATCTCACACTTGTTGACCTCCAAGCCTCTTTTAGGCATGTAGCCCATGCCCTTCTGACTCTCTTTACTGCTGTACATGGAGAGATAGTGAACGTATGGGGCCTCATCTGTGACCTCAAAGTATCTGATGCTGCTGTCACCCTGTTGAATGATATACAGAGGGTTAAAAACAAACAAACTTTAAGACTTTACACTGGACAAATCCAGTTACCATTGTGTAAGACAAACACTCTGTAATCAAATGCAAAAGATGTTAGGAAATTGCACATTTGGTGGTGATGCCGTTATTAAGAGGCTGCTGCTTATTACTTTATATAAGATATCAAACGTAGGATGAGAACTTCTGTAAAGTTTGACACGAGGCCATGAAGATTCACTATTTCATATTTAATCTACAGCTGTCAAACGATTAAAGCGATACTTCACCCAAAAATGGAAATTCATTTACTCACCTTGGAGTTGTTCCAAATCTGTATAAATTTCTTTGTTCTGATTAACACAGTGATATTTGGAAGAATACTCAAAACCAGACAGATTTTGGCCCTCATTGACTACCATAGTAGGAAAAAATACAAAAGTAGTCCAAAGTGCCCCAGAAATCCTGACCTACATTCTTCAAAATGTCTTCTGTGTTCAACAGAACAAAAATGGGAGTCGATGGGAGTCAATGGGGCAAAATCTGTCTGGTTATAAGCAAATTTTTAGCAAAGACTAAAAGTTTGTGTTTACATAATCTCTTTGCACTGTGCATATTAATTTTGTTTTATAAACACAAAAAATACACATGGATGTATATATATTTAGGTAATATTTAGATGTATTTATTTATATTAACCAACCATGTTTAATAATTTATATATATATATATATATATATATATATATTCAAAATATATTCATGTATTTGTATGTGTTTAGAAATACAAAATATATGCACAGTACACAGATCGTTTGACAGCCCTAATTTGAATGTAATATGAATGAGTAAATATGTCTAAGATCTGGCCTTTTTTGTGGAAAGTAGTGTTTAAAGGCATGTGAATGTTTCTTGCCTTTCCACAAAGGTAAACGATGCCGGTGTCTGGGTCAAAAAACGGTAACAGCACTCCACTGCTGGTGTCTAGCTCCTGCAGAGTCATAGCTTCCCCAAAGTTCAACTGCAAGCACAAAGAACACTTTTGAAACCACTTGACATAAACTTCTATGACTTTCCAATTGAACTAACTAACTAATTAAAACATTTACGCCATTGAGACCTGTAAGTCTTAAAAAACTTTAATTTATAACTTTAAAAACTTTTTTCATAAGCATGCAGCTGTTCTTTTTTAGAACTACGTACTTAGTTGACATGATTAGGATGAAATCAAATCGATTCTGACTTGTTACCACACTTTATTAGTTAGCAGAATTTTTTTAGTGTACTTCATGATGTACTCACAGGGTCCCACAGGGCAACCTGCCGCTCGCTCATGCGGCTGAAACCAGTGGTCAGGATCTTCCCATCAGACACAAAGACAGCTTTAATCGGCCTGGAGCCTTCATGAGGTTTGTCCTTCTCCTGAAACGCAGAGATCACATGAGCAGTGTCATTTATGTGACTGTACGTACGAGGAGGCATGGAAGCAATTCAATCACACTGTAAAGAAGCACGCACACAGATGACCGTGCCCTCGCGAGGGTCAAAGACGCGTAGTTTCTTATCCTTGCAGGCGGTGACGATCTGAGAACCGTTTCTGTTCCAGGAAGCACTGTAGATCTGATCACTGTGCGAATCAATGCGCAACACTGATTCTCCACGGGCCACGTTCCACAGAATAATCACATTATCACACCCTTCAGAGAGAAAAAAAGAGGCAAGGGAGATATGGTGAGTGAAGTACACAGTGGTGGAATCCAGAGATAAGATAAGAGAGCATGACAGTGTATGTAAATGATCAGCAGAGGGTGATATTGCTCTGTTTGGATCATGAATGAATGCCCTTTTGGCTCTTGAGCGGATGCCAGATGTTAGGTTACCTGCGCTCATTAGCACATTATGGGCAGTGGGATGCCAGCTGAGGATGCCCACACGTTTAGAGTGGCCGTCCAACTTGACCACGGGATCCTTCAGAGGTGAGACCAGACCCCCATCTGGAATCTCCCAGATCTATTAGATAACAACAACATGTAATATGTGATTTTAGTGCTTGGTATACATCATTTAACAATAGGCCTAGATAAATAAAGGAGGACATGTCACTCACCATGACACTACAGTCTTCAGAGCCACTGGCAATGATGTTGTCATTGTGTGGGCAAAACTCGATGTCTAAAACAGGTCCAGTGTGACCACAGACAGTGGGTGAGGACATGTCAATGCGACCAGTCTATGAAACAGAACCAAGGGAGGCAAACTTAGACAAACATGGACAAAAAATACACAAATAATTAAATACACAACTGCAACATGAAACATGTCTTGCTCTTTAACAAACAAGCTGATGGGAGCAGAAAAATTGTTTAGGTAGAGTTGTGGAGGGAATGAGTTCTGTGACTTTGGTCATCTGATCTTAATTTTACATCGATGCCTTCAATTATACCTATTAACTTCTAACCCAGTTAGAAAGGACAGCATTCTGCTGGAGTTCCCATCATGTACATGGAAATATTTAATGTCAAATGGGACTGTTGTGTTCAGGTCCATGTGCAAGAGGCATTTATATATGATCAATTCCCTTTAAAAAAATAAAACAATTCAAATTTTGTTGAATTCAAAGTTCTTCAGAAATCAAACTGTACCAGGAACTTTGCTTTTTATACAGTCGGGTGTAAAGATTTTCATATATTATCAACGTCACAATTTTCACATTTAATTGAAATGTTTGCCTCTCAGAATTAGGTGTTAACACTAAAAATACAAAGCGTGATGATCAATAAACCAAAGAATCAGTGCACAAAAACTTTTCAAGCCACTCAAATGACTTGATTCAATTTTTTTGTGTGCACAGAGCAACAATGACTATTGAGCAATGCACTCCCCAGGACATCGAAGAGGACATAATGCTCATTCACATTCTAGTATAAGATCCAGGTAGAGCAACAAATGGAAACAAAAAGGAAACAAATCTGAATTAAATGTTATAAAATAAATTTCTATTGAAATCCCCAAAAGTGTTTGTGTTCTGTAAAATAAAATTAATCTAAACAGTCATACATTTTGAAGTGTGTAAAAACCTTTGTGCACATTTTGACTTTTTGACAAAAAGTCAATCACACAATGAAAGCAGACACGTCAAATATTTTGCACTTGAAGCGTCAAAGGGCAGCTGTCGTTTTTCTCACTTTTTTTTCACTCACTCAATCTGCAAGCTGTCACCACATCCTGTGCAGAGTTGACAGCTACACACTCCAAATATGGCAAAAACAAGTGCAAGAGTGCCGAAAGAGAAGAGATGCTAGATCTGGTGACACGTAACAAGGAAACACAACCTTGAACTTCCTTATTTAGACTTCATGCATCTCTAAAATTCAGACATTTAGAAGAACATTCGATACAGGTAACAGTCTGTCACCTATTTGAGTTGTTGCTTGAGTTTGAATAAGAACTTTACTGCAGCTAAACAATTCAACTCTGATTTTAACACAGGCCCACACACAAATGCATATATAGTGTATATGAATACATATGGAATCAACAATCTATAGAGGAAAGGGTATATTATTTAACTATTGTATCGAGTTCTTTCACATATTCTTTCACAATTTTGCCATCACTAGGTGTTCTGGTGTGACAAATTTAAACCTAATGTGTGTGATGAAGATGCACCTTGTTCAGGGGTAGGACAATAAAAGCTCCTCCACCGCTGGCATCCACAATCATGGCCACAAACTTGGGGTTGACAGAACAGAAGTTGCTGTCCCAAGTCATCTGGGAGATCCTGATGTCATCATAGCACTGATCCGCCTTTACCGCCTGGCCAAAGACATGACGGAACTTGCTGGACCTGACCACCTTCCTAGACATGGTGACCTGAACAAAAGTTGAGGTGAAAAGATAAAAATACATACATGTAAGAGGTATATGAACAAGAATGAATCATATAATGGGCGTCACATAAACTGTAAAACATATTTTCATCATGTCAAAAAAACATACTTTTCATTCATTAGCATCACACTTTACACCTTGAATGTTATTTTAAGGTGGGACTGAAAGGGGATGTAAGTTTATTATTTTTCACAAAATACCTAAATGTTACGATAAGTTGTAACGTTTCGTCATTTCCTTTGACTCAAATTTGGTGGTGAGGTAGGCTGCACTTAAGTTGGATTCTTGGTGTTATACCGAAATGCCTTTGAATTCGAATAACTAGCAATGAATAGTTACAGAAAATGGCCAAGTGAGTTACTAAAATGCTTCAGACAAATAAAACCAGAGAAATATAGAGAAAGCATCTGGCCAGTTGCCCCAGTTCATCATTCTATGTTTCAAAGTACATGTAGGCAATGAGCAAGAAAGAGGAAGGAAAGAGGAAACTGAAGAACTAGAGAAGGAAACGTTCTGTGTACTTCTCCAAGTCTAATGCCACGTTGTGTGCAGATTTAGGTAATAAAGCATTTTAACAGTATACCCCCTTTTCCATGCATCTCCCTTTTTATTGCACTCTCTCTCTCTTTATTCATTAGTGTAAAAATACACATTTTTATGCATACATCAATCGTTTTTCATTCTATTGAAATATGAAATGTTACACAACTTTATAAAACAAGAGAAAGTAACGATAGTAGAATTGGATGAATAGCACAGCAACTGTGGGAGCACACACGTTCAGTTAAACCACATCCTTCCACTCAAACGACCAACAGTTATTACAACCTATACGGTATGTTTAAATACACATCGCTATTTCTTATTTTCTTCCCTTGTCGTGCATAAATGGCTAATTTAAGGCATATGGAAAGCAGCAACTTGCATTGTCTCCTTAGTTTCTGTGCAACAATTATGATATTGAACGATGTTTGAAGTTCTCTAATGTGACATGTATTTTGTTCTTGTTGTCAAACATATAACAACTTCACAACTTCCTCAAATAATCAACCGCATCCACAGTTCAGAAAGGACACCTACTCAATAAGGAATGCAAGTTCCACTTTAAATATTTTATTTTAAACAATCATTAAAAAATTGTTTCTCTTTCGCCATATAAAATATTATAGAACGAGTAAAATATATAAAAACACTGCGCTTATAAATAACTAAAGATGGATGCGTCTCAAATGTCAGGCGCGTGAGCTTTGCGAGATTCGAGGCTCGTGCTGTGCTGAGGTTTATTCTGACGTTTATTTGGCTCAGCCTATTCAAAGTGCGTTTGGAGTCACGTCTGCCCCAAAAATGTTCTCTAGGTAGCTTGGTAGTTTTTAAAAACGCATCCGAAGATTAGCAATGGGATGCAAATCACTGAGCTCCCGGCATCCTACTAACATATAATGTAACGGGACGGGGAACTGTACCTGTGAGCTGTGGCTGGGGATGGGCCTCTGGCTCCTGAGGTGTGAGGATGAAGAGTTGGATTCCGACGGCGGACACAGATGAGGTGAAGAAGGTGAATGGCAGTAGTTGTGGCCAGAGCTCACTCTAAATCATGGAGGAAGTGAGAGTTTGAAATGTAGATGAGAATGGGAGGTGTCTTCGCTTTATGTTTCCTTTTAAAGCGCTTTAAGTTGCAAGCGCATCACGTTTTTTTTACCATATACAAACGCGACCTTGAACACTTTCTTTAGGCTACGAAATGGCAGAATACTCAAACGCTGCATTAAAGTGAATACTTTTGTAATGACAAACGATGGTAAATTACGTCTTATATGAGCAGAAACAGATAAGATGTCAGAAACAGTGAATATATTTTACGTTAATGGGTCAAAATTATAATATGCTATACAAAGCAAACTGGGATTAAGCTCACATAAAGTACTTTAGGCCTATTAAAAACGACAAAACACTAAAATGTATTATGAATATTATTTAATAACAACATTTAATAATAAACTAATATAATCACAATAATTAGGAATTATTTGGTGTTGGCAAGGATTAAATGGATAGTTCAACCATAAAAGGAAAATTATTTCCCGTATTCCAAACCTATATAACGTTTTCTTCCCGAACACAGGGTATTTGGAAAATCGTTGGTACCAAATAGCTAACAATGGCCCAATGGACACAAAACGACTTCAAAATATCTCTTTTGTGTTTCACAGAAGAAAGAATCACATAGGTTTTCAATGGCACGTCGTAGAATAAATTATATCATTTTTTTGAGGCCTCAAATCTATTGCACTTGGCAGCCAAACTATTATATGGTAAAGTATTATAATTAGTGCTGTCAATCGATTATAACATAATATGATTAATCACACATTTTTTCGAAAATAACATTCATATTTTTAAATATACTTTTACATTCGAATAATTTCACATTTAATCTCCAAATTAGGCAACATTCTGATATTAGTACTGAAACTGATGTCTCCATTAAATTGATTATTTTTTCTTTATTTTAACATTGATTATAGCCGTTCCACATTGAAGTAGCCTACAGTATGATTGAGAGCTATCGTGTCTTTACAGTTAGGAAATGTACGGAAATTAAGTTCTCAAACACTTTACAGTCTTACAGTCTAAATTCTCAATTAAATACAGAATTAAAGCTACAAAACACACTGAATTCTTCTATTTTTTTGTTCTTAGATTAACATTAATGAGCGGAGTCACAGCAGCAGGTTTAAGAATACTGCCCCTGCTGCTATATGAATATCTGACGTCCTTTCCCATTTTAAAGGAGCCATTCTTTTGCTGTTTTTGAGGCTTTGATTATGCTTTTTGGGTGTTTAGCAATGTATGTTCATGTTTCTAGTTTCAAAAAACGCTTTATATTTGACATATTTCAAGTCTATTATTCACTGCTGTCCCTCTTCTAACAAAACGACTGGATTTCTTACAGTATATTTAGAGTCCCTCCTTCCGAAACGCTCTGATTGGTAAAGCTGACCAGGTCTGTCGTGACTGGTTCCCCGCTTAGAGTGTGTAAGGATGTCCCACCCATACCATATCAGCAAGCTTCGGCTTCTCAGGCTGTTGTGATTGGTCGGTTTCCCTCTCAGTGCACGTGTATTCATAAACTTTGGCTTTTACTAATAAACAGTAACAATGGCGTCAACTTCACTTCATCAGATTAAAACATGCGGATCGATCGAAGTGTAACGGAGGTCTGCAACTGCATACGCAAATGTCAATCTTTGTTAGAGATCGCGTTTTCACATTGCCGAAGGAAATGACACCGGAACGAATTGCGTCAGACCGGTTATATTATCACTAATAAGTAATAACTGAAGCGTTTGTTTTGCCTTTTTATATCCGAGTTGGATAATAAAACAAGTCGATTGACCAGGAGACATTTGCAAGCAGGACTTCAAAGGACGTTTCATAGAAGTGTTTTAGAGGTATGCGCACACACACACAATATCAGTGTATTGCACAGAAAAACTTTCACAGCCGATGTTAAAGTCATGAAAGCTGTTATTTGACTGTTGGTTATCTTAGAATGTGTGTAACTGAATTCTTATTACCAGCTGTAGGACTGTGATGAAAGTGAAAGTAGTTTAGCGCGTATCTCAGTCAAATGTTTACAATATCTGATAACCGAGCACTACTCCAGCGGCTCTTCTCTAAGGAAGACCTCGCCCATTTTTTGGCATATTCCTTGGGAGGTTATTAAAAGCACTCGGAATAATAGTGACTTCATGAACCCATCATGTACCCGGGAAGTATAGGGCTGTTGTCCGATTCCAGCCGTTCTCTGTAGTCCTTGAAAAGCAAATTCTGTTAAAGACAATATCTCACTTGGCCCTGAACTTTAAGCTTTATCATTTGCAGGTATTATTTATGCTCTAACAGCAACATTACATACTAACTAAAGGTAAAAAAATGGGATTGTGGGGAATGGGACCTTTAACAACTCTTTGTATTCATTTAGGATTTAATTTAACACGTTGAAATCTCTTCTTACGAAAATGCTAGACAAAACGGGCTTTCTGGCATAATCTTGTGTGTTTCTGTTCATTCAAGCACAAAAGAGAACTTGATTCTTGATTAGTGTCTGACAGAGTTTCACTCTGTATACACCAGACGGGACCGCTATTGCGTTGTGCTGCATTTCACACCTAGAAGCTGTCTTTCTACACTGAACACGTCAAAGCAACTTTTTTAAATTGCGCATTAATGGTTTAAAAGCCTTTACACGAGCGTGATTATATAATGTAACGCTAGACAAAGTGTGTAGACATATGCGGTTCTCGTAAGTGGTCGTACATAATTAAATAAAGGGTAAAAAGGAGAGTCAAAGACAAGTTTAAAAATATAAACCTCAATTTATTGCACAATCGCTGCAGGAGACTGGGGTTTGGAAGATCTGTCTGTGTGAACAAATGTTACCGTGGACAAATGTATAAACTAGGCCCATAAAATAAACTATCATTCACACTTGTAGATAAAACAGTTTACACGAATGTAAATAGAGCACTACAATGAATAAAAAACATCCATAAATAAAGATGAATTGTGCATGGATCTCAGCGAATGACCTAATGCCTGAAATCTTTCCAAAGGTCAACACTGTTGAACTGAAAACAAGGCCGCTATAAACACACGAGCGCCACTACAGCCTCGTGGCCACAAGATGGCGGCAAGAAGTAATCAAATTCAACAGAAACAAAAGTATATTGGACAGTGTGGAAACAAACGTCGACAGATCTTTCAGGTACCTTCTGTCATCCTATGTGCACTAATTTTCTCAGCCTTTGTACCTAAATTAAGATTATCAACGACAGTGGCTCGATTTCAGATTAATATTAATAATAACAATATATCCATCATTGTAATAATGTGAAAACTAATGATGAGTCATAAATTATTAACAGGCTATCCAGCACCTGCATACTAAGAAAAAAATATTAAAGATTCACACACCATGTCGTTATTTTTTTAACACAGGACATTAGAATATACAGACAGGAGAACATCATCCATGAGAACATCCTTGATCCTCATCCAAAACATGGTTTGTGATGCAATCCATTTCCTCTAAGAGTTCTGCTCAAGTTTAACATGCTCTGCACATTCTTACAGTTCTTAATTAATTACAAAAAGAAACACATTCTTGATAAGCATTTACGGACACATTCTTTCCCCGACAAAGGCAATACGCATCAAATAGGATAAACGGTCCAGACGCCTGATATACCATTGTGACCTCTGCCCCTCATAACAAATAACTATGTAACCATCATTGTTCAGTCTTTTCAAGCAGATCAAGCGAAAAGAGTTTGAAAAGAAAACTGGCCCGAAATCAGTTGTTGAGGTCACTCGGTAGAAGTGAGCACTGACAGGGCACCCTGAGAAGAAGAAACCCCAGGATGGCATGGTAAAGATGTCACTCTGAGCAAAATATGTCAGTGTTAATACACAGATTGTTTCTTTTCAGGACTGGTAAAACATCTCCTTTTTGGAATTCACATGTACAAACATGTTTTTGTGTGTGTGTATGACTATATATGTACATATTTTAATTATGCATAGTTATCCAGTGTGTTTCAGAGGTATGAACATATTAAGACCACTCATCTCAAACCAAAATGTCTATATTGCAACCTCTCCAAACTTTACGTTTAAAATTAGGTAACTAAACTAAACTAAACCAAACCAAAATTCAACAAAATATTATGATATACACTACATACAGACACATTACTATGATGCTAATCACTCTAAACAGCGTAAACAACTCTCCTGTCAGACCTCAACCATAATCAAGGTCATTGTGATATCACAACTTTAGCTTTTCAAAGACTTTTGAACTGTTTACTGAATAATTAAATGACCAATCTCTGCTATCTCTTTGAAAGGTCACTGGACAATTCAAATTGAGCATCACCATCTGAATTACATAAAACATTCATATATTTTCTTAATTGTTGCTTCATATATTACGTTGAATATAAAAATGTCAGTATGTATGCTGCTTTCATTTTATGCATATACAGTCCACATACAGGTATTTACATTACCCATATGGACTTTAAGTTCTGGTTCTAACTTTGTCCCAAAGCCCTTTTGGTAAATAAAATAAACAGTGCAGTTAATTATTGGATATGGTTATATTGCCTCTGGGCTGCTCTCTTTATATCTTTCCGTTCCCTTTCATTAGACAGATATATTTGATGTATTAGCTCGGTTACTGCACATTAAGCACATATGTCAGTGGTTGCATTGCGCAAGCATTAGAAATCTGCAAATCCTATGTTGCATTTAAGGGGATTGATTTATCTGTGTTCTATCTATGAACATGCACCACTCTATTTCGGTTACATCTAATGTTTGTCATTTTATTTCATAACATTAAAGGGGTTTAGGTTACTGCGCACTCTTAGGAGGGACTGTGTTAACAATCTGTAAGATATTGTGTGACAGCGGCTTGCATTTTAAACACCTTCACCAGACACCTGAAGTCTCAAATTTGAGTATATTTATGTCGGTGTTTGTTTGTCAGATATATCTGAGCAACATTCTATCTAACATGCACTGATTTTACAATTATACTTCTGACCAGTGCTATTGGTTGATGTAATGTGTGGTTGTGTATTGAAGATACGTGATTCCTAACGGATCAATATAAAAAGAATAGCAGTAGTAGTTGGTCTCTTCAAACATAATTTAAATAAAACATCTTGTAAACAGAAATTACATCATAAAAAAATAAAAAACTACAATGTAAAATGATGGGCTAAGTGATACATTTATAGCTACATTGTGATAGATACATCTCAATGAATCTATCACTTTGTTTTCTTTTTATCCATTAAATAAAACTAAAAAAGTCGGAAGGGTCAGAGGAGTCATCCTTGGTTTGTTTTGCTCAGTAGTGCATAAGCAGTCTAAGGGTTACGAATCTGTGCAAAAAGTGCAGGTGTATAATACGATCCATTTGGTACAACATCTCTATAGTGCAATCCGCATTAAGAACTGATTCACTAAATCACATTCTCAAGTAGATATAAAGTAGAATATGATTGCTGTTCAGCTTGTAAACAGCTCCATCAACCTGACGTTTTCTAGTAACTAGACTTAAAACGTACAGCCTTTCAGCATTATAGGCAATCCAAATCATGCCATTAACATGAGCTGACATAAAAGCTTAAAAACACTCTGATGAGTTGCATCAATAAAAATATATGGCATCAATTGGGCTCAAGTGAGCAGTACCAACGCAAAGACGACGTTTATCTTCACTGGGGAATTCATAGTCTAGTGGCACGTGTAAAATTCCTCCAACATAGGCTAAAAAACAACATAAGTGCGGAAGATGTCAGGCAGAGTATTGATGTCTTTGAGCAAACAGAACACGATTATAAAATAGTCTGCCTACTGTTGAATCCAAGGTTACGCAGATAATTGAGGTTAAAAGCCCAAAATAAATGAAATAAGTACAAAATCCAATTTTGCAGATTAGGATATTAAAACCGAATGGACAAGGTGAACAAGACTATACAGTAGCACAGCAAAGAAAACATTCTCTGCAGGTTTTAATTTTAGTGTAACTTTCCACATGGCGACCTTTATAGACGATAACAAGCATATACTGAGTAAAGTGCACCCGACAACTTTAGTCAGCCAGAAAACATACAAATGGCACGGCTACAAACCAAAGCATGACCCCTTTGCCTTTCACACAATAAATATGGACCCATACCGACACAACAGAAAAATTTGATAAAAAAAAGTTAACTCAAGTATTTCCAGTAAATGCTGCTGTGAGACTGGTCATGCAGTATGTTTTGAGTGCCTGTTTGTGTGGCATTAGCCGTGAGCAATGCTGTAACATTTGATATGCTGCATAGTCTGTAATAGTGTAACAGGTTGTCTAATTCAGTGCACACATTATTTCTGCACTTGCAATCTCTTGTTTGTGTCACCAGCAATATTGAGAATAAAATGTTTTCCGAAACCCCATGCTTTCAAACAGTTATTTCGAGTAATGAGAATTTGATTAAGTGAAAGTGTAAATCTGAGAGCCAATCATTCGTGGGCTCGATTTCGTCTCATTTTATCAGAACAACAAAAGGCAAGACGATATTCAATAAACGCTTTCAATGCTGGTGAACATATGACATCACATAATGTCAGATCCCCTGTGTATGCTCATGTGTGTACATATAAACGTGAGTGTAAGCTTACAGATCACTTAAGTCTAAAATAAATAAATAAATAAATAAAAAACCTGCCTCTGTTTGAGATAATAGATCCTAATAGTGCCATGCACAGACAATGTTTATGCAAAGACAGATATGTACATTCTGACGCCACAAACAAGCATGTGTGTCGATGCTGGCACTGGTGTCCCCTAAAAACATGTAAAACACTTCTTTCGTGCACACATATATATACAAAGCACAACAGCCACCCCCCCTTCCAAGCCCGATTACGATACATTTCATTACTAAAAGAGGTCCTCACACCCCACAAATCCAGACCAGCAGGGCCACTTTCAGTCAGAGTGACAGTCATGGCTGTTGATCCACAGTAGATCGTCCAGTACCCCCCAGTGCAAGTACAGTATAGAAACCACCACCAGGACGTGCATGATCTGATGGCTGTTGCACCAGTAGTCAAACAGGCCTGGGCGGAAACGCTCGGGAATCCGGGTGATATTTATGACCCCGCCCAACACCGCAAGTGCATCCATGGTGACGAAGTGACGCAAAGAGGTGGGACTCCCTCCGCCCACACCCGCCCAACGCAGTAGGAAAAACGAGAAGCGGAAAAGTGCTTGCCAGGCAAAGGAACGCAGGCGTCGCACTCTGCTGCGTGCTGTGATGGCACAGTAGATGGCGTAACTGGATAGCAGGATGTATATCAGCAGAGCCACTGTGCGTATGAAGGGGTAGCAGAGCAGAGTGCTGTACAGGATAGGCAGGGCTCCTGTAAACCAAAATGCAGCGTTACTGTGATGATACAATATCTTGATAGTTTAATTAAAAGTGCATGCTTATTATTTTACATGCATAAAACATTATTACTATTTGTATTATTATTATTTCTTTAGGCATGGCAATTTTTAAGTGTTTCCTGTTACACTCAGAGAAAGTTGTTGTATGTTTTCTTTTGTTTTTAGAATTTAAATATCTGCAAATCAAAGCACATATAACATTGGTCAGAATGCATTTACCTTCTGTCACTTCAAAAATGATTAACTTTCATTTCTCCTCAGAATAAACTATAAAATTATATTTCATTTTAGTTCATAATTTAAGGTCAATAAAGCTAATTTGATTTAAGTTAAAAAGCTTCATTCAATTTTTAAGTAGATTTTTTACAGTGTACTATTTCTGTTTCGTTCTGTTTCCTGTTACAGCATTGTTTACAGCAACAACAACACTTCTTGTTTGGTTAAATGGTGCAATATTCTGTAATATGACTGTAACTGAAAAAGAAGAAGAACAAATGTACTTATGCATATGCTGCTCTAACCCGGGATCCTAATACAAAAAGTGAAGAATACACTGAAAACACATCACTTAATCAGGTGACAAAGAGCAAAATGATCAGATGCAGAATTCCAAGTAAACCTCATGTCAAGAAACAAAAAATCATGCACTTAGAAATGATGCAACTGCACTCTGATTCATCCGACACCAGTCTGAGATGCTGACCTAGCGTGTTGATCATGCAGATTCCGCACATATCGAGCGTAAGCAGCCTTTTGTAGACAGGCTCGCCACCCTCATGGTTCATGAAGAGATGGTAGACCACTGATCCCAGCTGTGGAGACAAACAAGCAAGGAAGTGCACCACGCCGAGCCACGTCACGCTGATCTGAGACCAGGGGATGTTGAGTGGGAGCAGCACCAGGAAGCAGAGCAGAGGGATTCCTACGGAGAGAGGAACAGAAGAGATGACAACAGAATGAGACAAATGAGTTTGACATGCAAAGACCTAAAAGTCCAGTTGAAACACATCTCGCCTGTGAAAAGTGTCAGAAGATCAGAATTTGGAACAATACTTAAGCAATCCCCTGCGATGCTTTATTGTGTCTTGTGAGCCGAATCGTCTCCGTGCAAACAACACATGGATTTATGGAGGCCTGGGGTACGGCCCACTAGATTTAAAAATCATAAAAATCTTGACAGTCCATCTTGAAGGGATAGTTCACCACAAAATAAAATTTCTGTCATGAATTACTTACTCTCTAGCAGAGTTGTAATGTACCAAAGTAAAAAATAATTACAGTACTTACGTATGTTTTGGGAGAAACTGCACTTTACTTGAGTTTATAAATGTCCGCAAACCGTTACTCTTACTCCACTACATTTCCTGAACAATAAGTGAACTTTTAATCCAGTACATTTCCCCTAAGTATGTTTGTTAATATAAAAAACGAAGAAACAGAACAGAGACTGACCATAGATCAATAAGCGATCCAGTCACGATGACGGTCCTTAACCAATCGTTGGTTAAATCTTAATGCACAAGTGAAGTAGAGACAGGCATGCTCGAATTTCAACACAAGCCCGGACATGTCGGATGCTAGTAGCAAGGAAGCAGATAAAGCATCATACTCCTAATAATCTCTATGTTTACAACAGTTGTAACGAGGACGAACACCCATGGCCGTATTTGCAAGTAAATTTTACCTAACATGACGTGTTATATGATCAAACAGCAACCAGCGCAGAGAGAGAGAGAGAGAGAGAGACACGCACCACTGTGTGGAGCATTTTTAAGTGTCAGAGAAAGAAACAGGACTGACCTTGCAGAGTAATTTTCTGAATTAAAGTGTCTTTATCAGTTTGTAACTTGTGTACTTCAGACTGGAGCGGGTGGTCTAGTTGCCCTGCCGCTCGCGACATCATTTGACATCATACAGTGTCAGAATTGCTTGCATGGATGTTTTTTTATCATTTTGCAGTGTTGCCTATAATAATCGAACAGTTTTCGTTTATTCATATTTCTATTCTTAGTTTATAATGTGGAATGAATTTTAAATGAAGTGTTTTGTTGTAAGGTTACAGAGTACAGTAAATTCTTTCAGCTGTTAGTTATCGGCCTAATATGGGCTATTCATGAAAGTCCTTATCATTTTATTTAGCCTATTTGTTTTGTTCAATTTTATTTTTAAGTTATATTGTATCATATTGAAAAGCAAGACAAAATATAAAAAGCACATTTTGACAATTCAGTTTATGCAATAGTGAAAAAATTTGCTGAAGAAATGCTCTTTTGGGTTTTCGGCCAAGTGTTTAATTTTTATTTGGCTTCAGCCAAGAATTTTCATTTCAGTGTATCCCTAGTATATACACTCATCTAAAGGATTATTAGGAACACCAAACTAATACTGTGCTCCTTAATTCTACGGTGCATTGATTCAACAAGGTGCTGAAATGTCTTTAGAAATGTTGGCCCATATTGATAGGATAGCATCTTACAGTTGATGGAGATTTGTGGGATGCACGAAGCTCCCGTTCCACCACATTCCAAAGATGCTCTATTGAGTTGAGATCTGGTGACTGTGGGGGCCATTTTAGTACAGTGAACTCATTGTCATGTTCAAGAAACCAATTTGAAATGATTCGAGCTTTGTGACATGGTGCATTATCCTGCTGGAAGTAGCCATCAGAGGATGGGTACATGGCGGTCATAAAGGGATGGACATGGTCAGAAACAATGCTCAGGTAGGTCCTGGCACTTAAACGATGCCCAATTGGTACTATGGGGCCTAAAGTGTGCCAAAAAAACATCCCCCACACCATTACACCACCACCATAATTGCATTAATGAGAAATTGAACAGGTGTTCCAAATAATCCTTTAGGTGAGTGTGTATACCAATTTAAAGGACCCATTCCTTGCTGTTTTTGAGGCTTTGGTTATGTTTTCTGGGTGTTTTACAATGGAGATTCTTGTTTCTTTTTTTTTTTTAACGCTTTATATTTCACATATTACAAGTCTTTTGTTCACCACAAAACGACTGGATTTCTTCCGGTCTATTTAAAGTCCCTCCTTCCAAAATGCTCTGATTGGTAATCCTGACTCGGTCTGTCGTGACTGGTCCACCGCTTAGACTCAGAGTGTGTGAGGATGTCCGACCCATACCATATCAGCGAGCTTCCGCCTCTCTGGCTGTTGTGATTGGTCGGTGCCCCTCCCTGTGCACGTGTATTCATAAACTTTGGCTTTTAGCAATAAACTGTAACAATGGCGTCAACTTCATTTCATCAGTTAAACACATGCAGTTCGATGGAAGTTTAACGGAGGTCTGCTAGTACATGTGCAAACATCAATCTTTGTTAGAGATCAATTTTCTTTCCTACTATGACAAGGGAAATAACACAGGACCGAATGGCGTCAGACCGGTTATATTAATTAACACTAATAACAGAAGTGTTAGTTTTACCTTTTTATTTTGGATCCGAGTTAGATAAAAGAACAAGCAGATAGACCAGGAAACATTTGCAAGCAGGACTTCAAAGGACGTTTCATAGAAGTGTTTAAGAGGTAAGCCGTACACACACAATATCAGTGTATTACACAGAATAGCTTTCACAGCCGATGTTAAACTCATGGAAGCTGTTATTTGAATGTTGGTTATTTAACAATGTGTGTAGATGAATTCTTATTACCAGCTGTAGGAGTGTGATGAAAGTGAAAGTAGTTTAGTGCATATTTCAGTTAAATGTTTACAATCTCTGAAGTCCAAACAGTACTGCAGCGGCTCTTCCTCTTCTCTAAGGAAGGTTTTTTTACATGTTCCTTTGGGCAGACTTTATTAAAAGCACTCGGAATAGTGACAACATGTATCCTGGCAGTAGAGGGCTTAAGTCCGATACCAGCTTTTCTCCGTAGTTCTTGAAAAGCAAATTCTGTTAAAGACAATATCTCGCTTGGCACTGAACTTTGAGCTTTATCATTTTGCAGGTTTTATTTATGCTCGAACATCAACATTACTCACTAACTAAAGGATGAAAAATGCGATCGCAGGGAACCTGGCCTACCATCCGACATATTTAAAGTTTTTCAACGACTAGGGTTAAGGCTATAGTCCAGGTCTAAAATGAATGTGTGAACTGTCTTAACCCTATATAGATCGCCCAGAAATATCTTGAAATATATCAGTGCCATTGTTGTGTCTTAAGATGCACACCAATAATGTATTCTACTAAGGCATTTTTCTAAAAGCGACATAAATATCTTCAACGAAGGCATAGTCCTGGCTTAAGTCAAGTAGAGTCTGTGAAACTGGGCCTTAGACTTTTTCTCCAGTCTTTTTCTAAAAGGTGACTTAAACTTCTACCAAAGTATTTTTCTGGCAAGATATTTGTGCTTTTATTCAAGTATTGATTTTAGGTACTTTATACATCACTGCTCTCTAGTTCCAAACCTGTATACATTTCTTTATTTGGCTGAACACAGAGAAAGATATTTGGCTGAATGTTTGTAACCAAACAGTTCTTGGACCCCATTGTCTACCAAAGTAGGAAGTCAAAAGTGCCAGAGAACTGTATCTTCTTTTGGTTTAAACATTATTCCTACTATGATGACAGAATTTTTATTTTTTGGTTAACTATCACTTTTAAACATACAGAAGAATTACTGGATTCAGGTTGGAACCAACTCAGATTTGAGCAATATGTGACTCTTTCTCTCTCTTTAGGCTTCTGTTTTTTCCCCAATGTCAAATTATTTTTTCTGGTCAGGTGAAGGCATCAATCCCATCCAGCACATCTATTTTGAGTGAGTTATCTCTGCTGCCTCAACTCTCTTACAATCTGACACTATAGATAGATAAAATGCACTCTCCCCCAGAGAATGCATGTGCATCTGGGTGGCAGCATGAGGTTTACTCGTTTTCTCTACCTTTTCACTTCACTGACAATAATGATAGCAAATTTTCGAGTCAATACATCGAGGCAGTAATTGGACGTCAGATGCATGCTTTGATATTCTTATTTAATGTGGTTCAGGAGTACGTGACTTGAAAAAAACCACTAGCTATCAGATTATAGTTCATCAAATGCCAGATGCTAGCACAGCATGTGGGTTTGAACCCAGACCCACAAATAACAACAGTAAAATATGAGTGATTTAATGAGATTATTCTGTTAGGCGTTTGAACCTTTTACAAACAGCACTTACCCACATTACACACATGCAGATAAAAAAATAGACCTATGAAAAATCTTGTTGTGGAGACATGGTGTGCCAACATATCATGCAAAGTAAAACACAAATGCTCAAAACCGCGCAAACAATGTAAAGGAGCACATTACTTTCTTCAAGAATGGAAATCATCCTATTTGGTTCGGATGAGCACAAAGCACCAGACACCTGTGACAACACCCACAAGCAAACTTATCTTCACCACATTCAGGCTTTTTATTCCTCACAAAAATGCATCTGTATTTCTGCATACATAAACATTTGTGCCTGACTTTCAACAGCCACGTCATCTTTTGGGTCAGGTTAAGCTGTGTGTCACGCATTTCAAACCCCCCATATCTGCTGATTTAACTACAATGAACAAAAGGCCACAACACTCTCAGATATACTCCGTGTACTCTCTTGAGCCTCCGTGTTAGCATGAGAACAGACAGCCACTCTGCGAGTTGACACAGTCTTGACCTCATATTGTGTGAGCAATGCAACAATAGCATATGGGTGTATGTCTCTATCTATTATCATCAAGCAATAGAAATGTTAGTAGCGTGACATTTTACCTGTTTCCAAGAAGGGAAACAAAGGCATGCCTAATGCATGTGCTGGCAAAAAAACCAGTCTGGTGATCTCTGCAATTACAGGTTTAGAAGCGGAAATTCCTTTGGAGCAAAACTTCGTTTTATATGCCTGACATCACATTCATAACATTTGCACCCTATAACCAGTTCACTAGGAATGTTTATCTAGACACGGCTTTACAACGCTCATGATTAATGTTAATACATTTCCATTTAGACATTTGGCAGACGCTTTTATCCAAGGCGACTTATATTGCTTTATCCTATACATTTATACATAGGTATTTGCAATCCCCTGGGATCGAACCCACAACCTTGCGTTGTTAACGCAATGCTCTCACCACTGAGCTACAGGAAAGCTAATACATGTTATGGGAAGATAAAAACAACTAGTTATTGACATCTATAAATTGACAAACATGCATTCATGTGTGTTTCTAAGGAAACAAACATATGCAACCTTGGTGTCTCTGGAGCCGTGCTATTGACAGAAACTGGTTATTGAAAAACGATGAATTACACAGGCTTCAGCAAACTGTATAGAGCACAACAACAGCATTGAGACACTGTGATGACAGATGGAGATTCCTGCATGTGGAAATGCACATATGTGGACATAGTTACGAAAAACATCTTTTTATTTCACTGCTGATTTAACAATTACGATTATTTAAACAGGATTGGGTCTATACCTTTGAATGGGTAATAGAAATGCAAATGTTGGTAAGCAGCCGGGATTGGTGAAACCAGTACTGATATGATTTTAGGAATTCAATTCATCAAGAAGAAGAGTAGCCTAATAATACAAAGCAATTCTCAAAGTGTGTATCAACTTCACAGTTCACAAAAACGGAGGAAGTCGTCATCTTCTCTAACGACAATATTTTACATCAGTCTCAGACTCACCATGAGTATAGATGTTCCCCAGCTCATTGTGCAGATAGAAGAGACTTTTAATGCACTCCTGGACGGAGGAGATTGGTCTATAGCCGGTCAAGACATATCTGTTGAACTGTAAATGTGGAGGAGAGTTTGCCCAGTCCAGCAGTCGGGGGCCGTTTAAAAATGCCATAGCAACCAGAAACCGTCACGACGCCAAAAGAACTACACTACACATCTACACGTGCGCGTACAACACAGACTAAAAAAAGATTTGACACCCTAGACATTACTCGGGGGAGTCCAGTCCGGTCATGTGCAGCCAGTTACATGACTTAAAAACCCGCTCTTTGTTCGTTTAATTTGAAATACCGCGATCCCGCTGGTTGGCTTTAAACAGCGGCGGTGTCATCCACACGGATTGACGTAGAAGTTGCAGCCCGCGTTCATAGTGAGCTTCGCTAACATACAGTGTTGCATTTAACATTTAAACAAAGTGCGGTCACGCCCTGCCTAACCCTTCCAAACATTCCCCAGCAGTTTCTGTCAGCTCGACTTCATAGGTAACCCGAGAACGGGCGGCTTTCTTCTGCTGCTCATGAAACAGTCGCTGGGTAGTTTCACCATCGGGAACCGCGGGGCTTTATAGAAACGGGCGTTTTAATAACTTGTATGAGGTAGGGAATGGCTCGCAGTAGCCTCGTTGCATGAGGGTAACCTCCTCATATTCCCATAGGGTCCGTCCAAAGCTTTTGCATACACTCTGACATCGGCTACCAGCGCTTCAGGACCCGCGTGTGCAAACCACATAGGACTCTTTAACAGAAGTCTTCAACCTGATCCATGCAGCTGTGTTGTTGGACAAATAGACGCTAGTGTGTAAAACAATGTCTACATTGTGACGCTATAACAATATTGCTTGGCACCGACCACTAGCAAAATGGGGTTTTATGGAGTTAAAAAAATCGCGAAAAAGCGAGTTGGATATGTAACATTACCCAGTTCTCAAAGAGATGTCAAGTTTTCACCAGATATCAAGCATCCCCTGGTATTCCTCATACCATCAGTGACAAGCGCTGTTATCCGATGAGGAAGTGCAGCCTTAAGACAAAAAAATGTACACACTTCGCGCGTGCGTGTTCCTTTAGTTTCCTCACTGAAGATATTTCAAAATATAACTCAATATTTGATCTATTTCCCTGTCTTACACTACCCAAATAGCTCGTGCGCTAACGGGCTAACGTTAGCTGTCGTCACCTTGATTGGGCAGACTACAAAACAGTTAGACATTACAACCAGTCTCCCGAAAGAGCAGCAAAAGCCTCCATGTATTCCATCTACTTCAAATAAGAGATCAGCATCCGTACGTTTTGGAGTCTGTCATCCAGCAAACGGTCAGCTCAGTAACACGTCTCGCTGTGTTGCCAAGTGATGTTGCTGCTAGCCTAAGCTTGCAGTGATTTCAGCCAGCAGTTTTGAGCGAATGCTTTGGTAAGGTAATCCGTTTTTGATAGGCGGCTATGCAAAAAAAAAGGTTTATGTCCCCTGCACTCCCTCAGCACATTTCTTATCGTCGCTCTGATAACGGTGTGCGGGAACATTCGGCTAGTGGAGGGGCGCAGCGGCCCGGCCTCGAATCATCCGCTGTTGCGGCAGCGTTCTGATCCAGTCTGGACCAACGTGGAAGAGGAGGGGGTGGCACGAGGGCACGCGAGATAACAATTTTTGCTTCGTGAATTCCATCCTTTTATAAATTCTAAACAAAAAGCAATATTGAAAATTATTTTGTAGAAAATGTGTTGTAATTGAAACGATTTTTTTTGTATTTTAATGCCTATGGTATTTATAATGACAGCTAAAGCAGGAGGAAGCAAATGTAGATGATTTTCCTATATTACGATTATTTGGCCTAATAATGAGACAATAAAAAGTCAAATTTACTACTTCGTATCGTTTGTAAAGGCGGATGTTGTGCCTATCACGTAAAATATGTTGTACAATTTTTGAATTATTAGACAATCAAGCTCACTTTATTTAGCAAGTAATTTAAGGACAAATCCAGCGGATTGGTTATCACTAGCTGACCCACTGAACGCAAGCCAATCGCATTTATTTTCACTCGAACAGGCCATGGCTCAACCAATAGAATGCGAGGATCGCTTCTAACAGGATCATTTAAGGGGAGGGAAGAAGACATATTGACATACTCAGTTGATTGAATTCGTTTGCGAAGGGTTTTATATAAGCTACAATATATTGTTTTGTTTGTATTACTTTTATTTACAGTGCTAGTGTAAACGTGCTGGATAAAAAGACGAAGGTCGGGTTACGTTTTCAATGATACTGGATTTTGAAGTAGCTAGGTTTTTGTATTTTAAAATCCATCTCTGTCTCCTTTTTAATATATAATGGTATGAAAACATAATACTAATACATAGACCAAAAAACCCTCCAAAAATTTTCCAACCACTAAAAGGTGCAAGCTGAATGTAGGTGTCAAGTCAAATGCTTTACCAGACCACAGCCTTCTGACAAACATTTGCAGCAGGGTAATTGCACATAGAGTCCGAATTTTTTTTAAAGAAATACGACCTCACAATGTGTCAATCATATTTACACACTGCCTACCATATTTTCGTCCGTCATAAAAAAGAATTCTGCGTGCTTGTCATTGGTAGCAAGCATTTTGAGAGATGTTTGACAATTCAGTGACACCCTAAAAACGAGCGCCAAATACGGCCAACTTTTCTCCACCCAATCATTTCATTTTAAATCACATTATGTTAAAGTGTTACTTCACCCAAATATAATAAATGCATTTGTTCTGATGAACACAGAGATGGGTATTTTGAAGAATACCCCTTTGACTACCATTGTATGAAAAAGTACTCTTGTAGTCAAAAGTGCCAAAAACTGTTTGCTGTCCTACATTCTTCAAAATGTCTTCTTTTCTGTTCAATAGAACAAAACAAATTATAAAGTAATTTCTCCTACTATGGTAGTCAATGGGGGGTAAAATCTGTCTGGTATAAGCATTCTTCCAAATCTCTTTCTCTGTGTTCATCAGAACAAAGACATTTATACAGATTTGAAGCAACTTGAGGTGAGTTAATGATGACAGAATTTTTGGGTGAAGTATATCACTTTAACTCTGATCCATGTTCATGTTGAGCTACAGGATATTAAGCACCATGGTTGACAAGAGTAAATGGTGCATGAGATGCATCTGGGCCTATGTTCTAAAAATCTGTCACATTTACTGAACAGAATCGCTATGATGAGATAAATTGCTTAGGGATATTAGACATTTTAGCTCAATTAACCATATGCAAGCATGTAAAAAGGTAACAACTTTAACCTGTTTAGTGCTAGATTTTATTAAAATGGTCTTTTAAAGAGACATACCAACAGAATGCACAGTGGGTTATTTATTTCATACAATTAGCGCATTTAAACGTATAAATAGTCTAGTTTTAAAAAAAGTTTAAGTGTACCTAATTTAAAAAAGAAAAAAAATAGAGAAATAGAAATAGAATTAGGAATAGAAGCCAGAACAGGCTATTTTGAGTTTGTAATGTTGAAAGTAATGTTTGAATATTATTTTACTTTCATACTTTTCAACATTTCACAGAATAAAAAATAAATTCACACATACCATATTCTATGTCAGGAAGGAGTTTTCAAACATTAGAGCCTTTGACACATTTTTCCCTCATTGTTCACACATGATGAGTCATCAACCACCGGTGTTAATATTCGTTAACCTGTCCATTGCATTGACTGGTCATGTATGGATATATAAGGGGCAGAGCACACAAAATCTATGCATTCTCTTCTGCTTACACAAGGCTCTTAGTTTTAAATAGACATTCTGAAAAGATCTTTCAGGTAAGTGATAAATTATCTACTTTGTGAATCATTGATTAAAGCATTAAAAAGCAAACAGCTTTTCTTAAAGTTTTTTGATGACACTGAGTGACTAACAGCACAGACATATTGTTATTAATTCTGTAGACGTAACTTTCTTATTATTTCTGTTCAACACAGCCAAATAATTTTGCACATCCCATCGCAACTCACAATGATTCGCCCAGGCTTGGGCGTTTGGATTCTACTGTCCTTTCCTAATCTAACCATCCCAGCATGCTTTCGGGGAAAAGCAGCCGTCTGTCAAGATGCTGAGTTTGCACCAGGGTCTGACCTGGCTGGTGAAGGCTTCGACATCACTAAGATGCAACGCTTAGGAGCTTTTGTTATTGATATGAGCAAATGGGAGCTCGAGAACAAAACATGTAATCTGTGCAAAAACCCGTTCATGCAGGGCAAAAACCAGAAGCTCCCAAAGTCGGTGATAGACTGGCGCCCCAGCCAAAAATGCAGAATGTCATTGTCCAGTTCTCTATATGAGTCTAGTGAGTCGCTGGTCAGTTCCAGTGTCTCTTCTGTAGAGAACAACTGGAAGGCTGGCCTTGAAATAGGTACTCTTTTTAGTAAAGCATCGGTGACATTAGCTGGAAGTAACTCTAGACTCGCTGACTATTCCCTGGCAAAGACCAAGAAGGACAAATTCAGCTTTGTTAAACAGTCAGTGTCCTGTGCATACTACAGGTAGGACAAAATATTACTTGTAGGCTGTGATGCAGGGCCATTGTTTACTGCGTAGTCTTGAGCTGTCTTAACGTAAAATAACATGCACTTAAAATATATTTTAAGTGTTGACCACTATACACTTCTGTCCACAGCTACAGGATCTCAAGCAAGTCCTCCATTCATCCTGAACTGAATTATGAATTTACAAACCTTCCAGCAATCTATGACAACCAAACTAAAGAAAGCTACTGGTCATTTGTTGAAAGGTTTGGCACTCATTACATTACAAAGGTAATGTAACATCTATCCAGATGGCAATGCATATTTTTGTATCTATCGCCCTGTGTGTAAACGATGTCTGTAACCTTTTTAGGTGAAACTGGGTGGAGCTGCACAGTCTGTGACTAGTGTCAAAGAATGCATGGCTAGTCTACAGCACCTTAGTACAGAAGAGATTAAAACATGTCTGGATGTTGAGGCATCTGTAAGCGTAAGGGGGAGGGCCAGTTTAAATACAGCATACCATCACTGTAAACAGGCTAAAGATAAAAAACTGAACAAGCGCAGTTTTGCTCACACTTTTAGTGACAGGTTTGTATTCTGACAAAAATGTTTAACGTGTTCTTTCTATCTGCATGGGAAATCTAAACTTGAGTTTTATAAAAATATATTGGAAAATATCATGCAATATTTTAAATTATACGCTTCCATATATTTGGACCAAGTGCATAGTTTTCAATAAAATAAATTATTTAATATATTGTAATTTTAACAATGTACTATGTTATATATTCAAGTATTAAACTATTTCATATATTGACAGTTAATATATAGGAAAATATTTTTCTTTGCACAAGGGTGTCAAGTGACTATAAATTGAGAGTCCGCCCAAAAAAATATCTGTCATCACTTACTTTACTCACTATTGTCATTTCAAGCACATTACTTTTTTCTTCCGCAGAACACAAAAGAAGATATTTTGAAAAATTTTGTGACAATAAACAGCAGCGGTACCTATTGACTTGCACTGGTTTTGTGTTCATACAATAGAAGTGAATGGGTACAGTCTCTGTTAGGTTACCAACATTCTTCAAAATATCTTCTTTTGTGTTCTGCGGAAGAAATAAAGTCATACAGGTTTGAAATGACAAGAGGGAGATTAAATGATGACAGCATTTTGATTTGTGGGTAAACTATCACTTTAAGTAGTTTTTAACATAATTTAATTTGAAAGGGGACATATTTTATCTTCAACACCCTATTGATTAATTTCTTTGCTCCATTAATTTGAAACATATGCATCAAACATTTGAATAAATTGTAAACATTGGTCTAAATAAAAAGTTATCTTTTGCTTTAAAGGTTAACAGAGATCACTGGGGGTCATAATGAAGACCCTGCCCTTCTCTTCTCATCGAGTAATGACCCTGGCGCTTACAAACAGTGGCTCTCGACAGTACCAGAAAATCCTGATGTGATTTCCTTTTCATTGAAGCCCCTTCACGTTTTGATGTCGGTCAAGAACCCTAAGCAAAGCCACTTACGTCGAGCCATTCGTGACTACATACTGCAGAGGGCCCTTTGGAGGAACTGCTCTACTCCGTGCAAAGTCGGAATTGCAAGAAACCCCAAGGAACCTTGTGAGTGCAGCTGCCACAACAACCCAGCAGTGAAAGCCAACTGCTGCCCGGCACAGCCTGGATATGCTCAGATCACCGTGGTTGTGGTGAAAGCAACAGGTCTATGGGGAGATATCTTCTCAAGTACTGATGGGTATGTCAAGGTCCTGCGTGATCACAAGATTCTTTTAGGACGTACAGAGGTGATTTGGAATAAGAACTCACCTACTTGGAACAGAGCCTTTAATCTTGGTAACAATGTTCTGTCTATGATGGGTCATTTGAGACTAGAGGTATGGGATAGGGACAGTGGGTGGGATGATGATCTTCTGGGGGCATGTAATATTCAGCTTAAAGCAGGCAATACATCTAACTTCTGTAGTCTTAACCATGGTGTGCTGTACTTTAAGACCCAAGTAACTTGTGCTCCTGGTTTAGCTGGCTCCTCATGTTCTGAGTACATTGGCTTTCCAATGTCCACTGCTCTAGAGAAGATATACGTGTCACGACATTCCCGGTCTCTTCCAAAAGATGTTCTGCTGAAAATGGGGGTGCTGTTAGATGAACGCCGCGTTTTGTTTGGCCAAAGCGGTCATTTTAAAAGTGATGCACCGATTTTTAAAGGGAAAGAAGAAAAAGTCAAAATGAGTGAAAACTTTCTCTAATTATAATCTATCCATTTGCAATTTCTTAAGAGCAATAATTGACCTTTTTTACTTTGTTTAATTTTTGTATCTTAATACTTTCATATGATATGTTCTATATTTTATCAAATAAGCATTTTTACAGTTAATAAAACAACAAAAACAGCAGCATGAATGATTATATATTTCACGTTGTTTATTCTCTGTGTCTTAATACTTTCATATGATATGTTCTATATTGTATCAAATAAGCATTTTTACAGTTAATAAAACAACAAAAACATCAGCACGGATGATTATATATTTCACTTTGTTTATTCTTTGTGTCTTAATACCTTTATAAGATATGTGCTATGTTTTATCAAATGAGTAGTTTTGCAGTAAATAGAAGATTAAAAACATCTTTCTTGTGTCATTCTTGCTTGCAAATAGCGTGGGAGAAAAGGTCTGTCTTATACCACAATAGAAACTACAACGGCCCATGTGACTAACAGCTCCTCTTAGACACATTTTGTTCATCAGTTTTGATCTGACTGTTTCTGTATTATAATCTAGTTTTACAACCTCCATTATCACACAAGCTGAATTATTTTGACAATGCAGAGGTCGATGTGTTAATGAACACGCATATGTTCCACTGAATTGTATCGATCCACCCGTCTCACCACCGAGCATTTTCAGCACGGCAGTGGCTATTCAAGACCACATTATTCTTCTGAACTGGAAACCAAGCCCCCACTTACCAACCCCATGTGCATGTTTTGTCATGCGTAGAAGGTAACGGTAAAGCCCACCCACTTGCTTACGTTTATTTCTTACAAATAGCCCTCTCACAAGGTTTGCTTACAACCGCCCGTCAGAACACAAAGTAGCTCAAGGTATGAAAATAATTTTACATCATCTCTAAAAGAACATACTGTATATGTTTTATTTACGGATACATTATGTGTAGTGTCTGTAATGTTAGCTATGCCTTTTTAAAGATTGTTGTCTGTGATGTAACCAAACAGCCATCGTGGCCAATTCACTTGGATTACTTTTGTGTCCATAAAATAGAAGTGAATGGGTACCATCGCTGTTCGGTTACCAATACTCTTCAAAATATCTTTAAATATTTTAAATAGACAAAAGTCATAGAGGTTTCATATGACAAAAGGGTAAGTAAATGATGACAGATAAACATTTTGAGGTGAACTAGCCTATCACTTTAAGCTGAAATAATGCATGAACATATGCTTACATAACCTAATTTTATAACAATATAAAAAAAAATGTCATGTTCTTTCATAGGAAAGAAGAGCATCTATACACCTTACAACACCAATTTCAGTCATGTTGATAGGGCTTGTCATTTACCTTTTGCTGCCCAATGTACAGTCATGCTCTAAAGGTAAACCAAAAGAATGTGCAGAAGCAAATTTTGCCCCTGGGTCAAACCTGGCCGGAGAAGGATATGATGTGACCAAGATGCAACGCAAAGGAGCCTTCGTAATCAACACGTACACCTGGAGTCAAAAAGATAAATCGTGCATGATTTGCAAGAATCCCTACATGGATGGGGAAAAACAAAAGCTTCCTATATCTGTGGTGGACTGGAGGTCCAGTCAGAAGTGCAGCATGAAAATCTCAAGTTCTCTCTATGAGTCCAGTGAAGAGCTGGTCAGCTCCAGCAGCTCGTCTATTGAGAACAACTGGGCTGTGAACTTGGGGATAGACATCCGTCAAAATCAAGGCTCGTTCATTATGGCTGGAACTAACTCCAAGCTTGCAGAGTACTCTATGGAGAAGACCAAGAAAGACAAGTTTAGTTTTGCCAGTCAGAGTATATCGTGTGCATTTTACAGGTAGAACACTATTCGCTGATTCATTTCATTGTTGATTATTAAATTCTTTGTTAAAAGAAAATTAGTCATTATTCTGCATCTACATATACGAAAATATCTAATGTCTAAAAATGTTTAAAATGGGTGTTTTTTTTCTCTATATCTATAGCTACAGGGTCTCTAATAAGCCTGTTCTCCATCCTGAGTTTAAGCGCTCTATAAAGGAACTTCCCAAGATGTACAATATAGATTTCAAACAGCGCTTCTACAAGTTCATTAACACCTATGGAACCCATTATATCACTAAGGTAATTGCAGTTTTTATACCCTTTACATTAAAAGGATACTCCACCCAAAAATGAAAATTCTGTCATGAATTTCTCCGCCCAAGTTGTTCCAAATCTGTATAATTTCTTGTTGTACAAATAGAAAGATATTTGAAAAAAAATGTTAGCAACTGATATCTCTGGAACATCATTTACTACCATAGTAGAACAAATTATAATGGTTGTCAAAGGTGCTCCAGAAAGGATTTGCTTTCCTAAATTCTTAAAAATATCACATTTTTTGTTCAACAATAGGTACAATAATGTTTCCTATTTTTGACATCCCAGAAATGTCAGTTGCAGTTTTTCAAGATATATATTTTTTGTTCATTAGAAGAAAGAAATGTATACAGATTTTGAACAACTTGAGGGGGAGTAAATGATGACACTAATGTTTAATTTTTGTGTAGAGGATCCCATTAAATGTGTTGGTTGAAATCGCTTTTTTAAATGGCTCAGCTACTTCAGCAACTGTGCTAACAATGTCATAGATCCTGAACGTATAAATGTATAAAATGTACATTAAATAAACAAAGTTGAAAACTGCCAAATATATAAAGGCCTAAAATGTTTTAACAAAGACTGACACATGAACTCTTTTTCTCACTTTTATCAGGTAACTCTTGGTGGAAGTGTGCACTCGGTGACCAGCATCAAACAGTGTGAGACCGCTCTTCAAGGCTTAAGTGTGGACGAAGTGAAGATATGTTTAGATGTAGAGGCAAGTGTCAATATTCTTGGCAAAGCCGACATGAAAGCAGAAAGTAAACATTGTAATGATGATAAGGAGAAAACAGAGAGCAAACGGAGTTTCTCTAACCGTTTTCAAGACCGGTGCGTTTAAATCACGGTTAATTCTTCGTTCCTTGCCCTAACATCTTAAATGACCTTGTGTTTTTTTTATTTAAGACTCACTGAGGTCACTGGTGGTCATACAACAGACCCTGAGCTTCTTTTCTCAGGAAGCAAAGACCCAACAGCCTACAAAGAATGGCTCGCTACTCTCCCATTAAACCCTGATGTGATCTCTTATTCTCTGGAGCCCCTGCACGAGTTGATCTCAACTAAACATCCAGTGCGCAAACACTTGCGCCAAGCCATCCATGACTATATCCTAGAAAAATCTCTTTTGAGGAACTGCTCTCAATCTTGCAAGACCGGCATTAAATCCAATCTCAATGATCCCTGTGTCTGCACGTGTCACAACAATCCTGGGATTACACCCAGCTGTTGTCCTTCTCAGCGTGGACTTGCTCGGGCACAGGTCACTATTGTGAAGGCGCAGGGCCTGTGGGGTGACCATACCACAGCGACTGACGGATATGTAAAAGTGTTTGACAAACAAAATATTCTGGTTGGACGTACCAATGTGATCTGGGATAACAACTCACCCAACTGGGAGAGGACCTTCGATCTGGGTGATGTTGTACTGTCGGAGAATGACAAACTGAGACTGGAGGTGTGGGATGAAGATAGTAAATGGGATGATGACTTGCTGGGAACATGTGAAGTATCTATAAAACAAGGTCTGATTGAAAATTTCTGCAGTTTGAATCATGGCCAGCTGTACTACAAAATAGAAGTGACGTGTGCACCGAGTCTGTCTGGACCTTATTGTTCGAAGTATGTTGGTTCTCCCATGAACTTTCACCTAGAGAAGGTTTATGTGTCTCGAAATGCAAGGCCTGTGCCAGCAGAAATGCTGATGGAGAAAGGAGTGCTTCTGGATAAGCTTTATTTCAATCAGAAGTCAATTTACGGTTATAAAACCATTCTGTAGTCCAGTTTTGGCGTTGGGTGGGATCTAATAATACAACAGGTATTGGAGATATAATCTGTTTCTTTGTGTATTTATCACTTTTCTAATATCCTATTTAATATCAGTCTTTAACATTACTCAACGTTGGAGGCTACGTTCAGTATTTATTTCTGTTATTTTTTGCAAATGTTATCAATATTATATTGCTTTAATTGTCTTTTTATTGCAAGTAGCATAAATAATTACTACTATGGTATTTTAATTCATTTGTCAGGTACAGTACATGTATGCAAAACATTTCATGTACTCCAAATCAACTTTGTAGCACTTCATCATTAAAAATTCTAAATACACACTTCTTTCTTGTTCAAGACTTTGCTGTTTATGTAACAAAAATACTCTGATTAGGTTTTTCTTAACTGGAGCCTCTGTGGTGTGAAACAGGATGCATGATATGTGGTTTTCCTGTAAACGGATGATAAGTGAGAACAAAATGTGTGAGCTCATTGTATTGAACCAGTTTTTTTTTTATTTTCCGTCATTTTTCTTACTCCCTTGCCTTGAGACGTTATGTAATACCTTTGACACAATAAGATCAAAACATAGGTTTTGAGTTGTGGGTATTTTCATTAGTCTGTATTCTGAAATAGTGCAGGCTTGAACCCCATTAGCAGAAGTTGGCAGTTGTTGGCATTCATATACCTTATGTTGTCTTTCACAAACAAACACTATGGACACGAAGGTGGAAGATTTAGTGTTTCATAAGAATTAACATAACAGCCAGTGAAATGCTTAGCACGTTTTAGTTAGATACAGAGGCAGATGGGACAAAAACTCAACACAAGACACATTAACAATAAAGACTTTAGGGTAACAGACACAAATGCGATAGGACCACAATTCTAAACACCACACATACAAACACAAAACACACATGCCCGCATAAATGGGCATTGGTAAAGCTAAAATAACATGCCTTAAAACACTATGTCACAAACTGCACAATGGTGAGGAGCAAAAAAACACTGCAGATGATAACAGTCTGCCCTCAGGAATCAACCTGGAGAAACAGAGAAGAGGTGGATGAGAAGACAAAGTTAAATGAACAGGAGAATCTTAATGCTGATTTAGAAATGCTTGTCCTTGTAACACATTTGTGGAAGATTCCAAAGAAACATACAACTGAGAAAACAAAGAGCTTGAATGTACTGCCATACACATCTGCCAATCGCATTAGAGTAAAACAAAATGGGCCCACTCTTTCATCTACCTCTGTACCCATTCCCATATACACCACTAAGGGTTGACTTGCTACCATCCTTCTGTCCTGTAGAAGGAAAATGAAACACAATGTTAAGTTAAACACACATTAGAGATGTCAGAATCTGCCAGCTTGTGTAATTGGAGTTGCTTCAGTACTCACCAGCATAGGCACCCTGGCTTCCGGTACTTAGCGCAGCTCCATAACCTGCCGCAGCTCCATAACCTCCAGCACCTCCTGTTAGGAAATTTGTCAAAGATATTTATATTTTATTGCTTGAGTGTATTAGTCATAAATGTCTACTAGCTACTAATGTATTAGTGATGAAGTGCTTGGTGACGTGTATTCTCACCAAACTTGGCGGCAGTCTTTGCAACATCAGCACCCAAACTGAGTTGTTCAGCACCATACGGGTAGCCAGCATCACCTGTTGGGTATAAACATACACATGTACAGATATCTCAAAATCAGGAAATCCATTATGATCTCTTATTGACCTATCGCTAAGCCCCGTCCCCTTAGATACTGTCGCTAGCTCAGACAAACACAACGAGTTCGCTAATGCCTTACAATGAGAGCTGTCAGTGTGAAAGCCTCGTCCCAAGAGTTTTTTCACACATTTTGCTCCAACGTTGGGGAGCATTCTATTGAGACTTAAATATATTATGGAGGGAAATATAAAAGATTTTAGAATAAATATGGTAGATAACAAGATTAATATTGAAGCGAGGGATTACAGATCATAATGCATGTGGGAGAAGCCGGTCATCATGATCCATATGACAACACTATTCATGTACAGCAGGGTAAGAGTAATATAATTGACATTTAACCAGTTTAATAAGGAGGGGCACCAACATGAAGACTTTCATTTTTTCACCTGTGAGAACAGCATGGACACACTAACTTTACAATTTTTAGACAGTGATACCTTGCTGAAGCACATGATGACATTAACGTTCTGCTTGAGCACATGAGTATGACAACCGTTTTCTTTGGGATTGGGGTTGAACCAGATAACTGTACACACATTTTACCCTGTCTTATTAAGGTTTAGCAAATGGAATAAAATAAACTACATTCCCCATCCTCTCGTGAGACCTAGAATCAGCACATCATTTTACCATTTTTGTGGCATAAACACCATAAAATCGATGAGAGCTTCGTATTTTATCATGCTTCTCTATGGCGCTGAAACCTAAAGTTCCGGTTGATACTCAGCTGCCATTGGCTCATCTGCATTTGAGGGGAGGGGCTTAGCGATAAGTCAATTCTGTCTCTCTCTCTCTTTGGGTGAAACTTTTGGCAAACTTCCAAAGTATGTCTAATGATCTAGAACAAATGATTCAATTGCATTTCAATGACAATGATTCTTATTTCCGTGCACAATTTGAAACCTCTCCTTTAGAATCTTTAACAAAGCACCAAAAAGCACACAATGATCGTGGGATACCATATAGGCAACTATGGATACTGTACATCTAAATTAGACTGACTGACTCGAGACATCCTAGTAGCGTTATGTTTATCTCATTGACTTACCATCAAGCCCAGCTGCAATGACAGGTGCACGGTAAGGAAGCTGACCTACACCACCTCCAGCTGTGTGATAAATAGAGCAATATCAGAATTTGAGACTTTTAATAAATAGTGTGCGATATTACAAATATGTTTATCGAGACGTCACTTTATTTTTCTGCATTTACCTACTAAAGTATCCAGTGCTCCTGCCCCACCTAAAAGACGAACAATGCATGTGTTGCTTGAATGTTTAAACTCATTGAGTCATGTTCATGTTCAATCACTTAATTCTCTTTTTTCTTCATTACAGGTAAGAGATGTACACGTTCACAAGTCAAATCCTCAGGCAAAGCATCAGGAAAGCCAGAAAAGCGAAATTTGCATGCTGCATTTGAATAACAAACATGTGCACTGCACGAACCCAGGCCAGTGTCAGGCCCGAGGGTTGGAATTTCTCCGAATGTAGTTCCACCATAGTTACCAGTCTTGCCTTGAGGCCCAAGCCCAGCTGAAACCACAGGCTGGCCTCCATAGGGCAAAGATCCCGCAGCCCCAAGTACCTCACCTGCCCCTTTAGACAAATCAGAGGTATTGCTCGATCACAACCACACAGGAGGAGGAGTAAAGTCATATAAAGGACAGATGTAGCTAGGGAAACAAGCTCAAGCATCAATGATCATACAGGTTGGCAAGAATGGGCCATAAACAGGGAACTGTCTTTGCTTACAGCAGACCTTTCGACATTCTTACCATACTTCCTAGACTTGGCATCAGCACCCAAACCACCGTTTGCCAACAGACCTTGACCTCCAAAGCCTGCTGCCCCAAGACCAGCAGCTCCAAGGCCAGCATGTCCGAGACCGGCTGCTCCGAGACCTGCAAGAGCGAAGGCTGTAATTTGACAGATCATGCAGATGATGTTGTCTTTAGTTAAGGTATGCAAAAACGCATGGCCTACCATTAGCATTTTCGGGAGCTGCAAATTGCAGTCTTGTTCAAATTATCTTTGCATAAGGGAAAACAGAGCTGCTCCCCCTAGTGGCCAGGCTATTGTACTTAACTAGATTACATCCAACCTAAAAATTATTTATATTTATCACCACCTCACTCTAGATGTATATGAATATCTTTCTTGAAAGAAGGTATCTAGTAAAATGTCGCTTAAGCTTACAATGGTAAATTCATAAACATGTATTCGATATAATGATAATAGTCACTCATTGTCATCATGTAACAACCCGGTCTGACTCACCTGCCCCGTATCCATCTGCAGCACCATACATTTCACTGCCAAATCCATTACCATAGCCTGTTGAGAAGAGAATAGTGTTATATTATATATATTATTTATATATAGTTCTATCGAAAAACAAAAAACGTCTTCAACGTTTTTTTTTTCAAGCTGATGATGTGTAAAAGTAACACAGGAAGTGCCTTGGGTATTTTCAGTTAAGGTCTACCACTTAGCAACCAAAACATTTCAGAGAAAAGAAAAACAAACAGTGTGAAATTTAAGGTGCATCGTGCACAAGTTTGCAACCTGATATCAGACACCTAAGATGCCTTAGAGGAGCTCTGCTTCTAAAGCTCATCTTGACTTCGTGCTGTATAAGCAGAACTGACCACACTTGGACCGATTGTTTAATGCACCACAATGTTGCACCAATTACAAAAGGTGTCACTTCAGTACAAACAGAGATCAGAACAAATTAAATACAGGAAGAAACAGTCAGGGGATAAAGGTTAAACTGTCTCAAATATAAATAAGCAAAACCCCACTGGAAAATCAGGAAAAACAAAATAATCCTTAAAACAGCGAAGTTTACAAAATAAAAGTAATTTTTGGTGAACAGAAATTGTAACATTAAACCCTTGTGACAGCAGGCCCCAGCATCACCAATATGACTAAAAAGTGTGCATCTCTAAGAAAAAACACATTACCAATCTGCTTTCCTCCTCGCACTCCCTGTGGATATCCACCTGCGGCAAGACCTGCTTCAGCAATAACATAACTGTTATTAAAGTAAACTATACTATACACAGACTATACTATAGTTCATTTTTCGTACTGGTTTACTTCTAAATACTAAAAATGTCTACACACCTGCTCCATATCCATCAGGAAGACCAGTTCCAAGATAGCCAGCTGCACCATGGCCGTACCCTGTGAAAAAAAAGCACATCAATTGTAAAACATAGCCCAATTATATATGATAACAGAAAGCCTTCCCGGTACAGAACGACATGATGGTCGGAGGCCTGTAGGACAGAATGATCATGCAAGTATTTCACAGTATAATTCCATACTTGTGGCCTTCGGGAGAAAATATTTCAGCATGCATGTGGACATACATCGGTTTAGATAACAAAGTTCGGGTGAAGCACAACAACACTCTTATAAATAATGTGCTATAAAAGGTTCTTCCGACGCCATTTTTGAACCATCTTTTATTCTATGGCATCATGCAGCACCTTTATTTTTAAGAGCGAGGAGAAAAGGAAACAGAACAGCCTCAACGACCAGATTTTGAGGCATCAGTTCTACAAACAAAAATGAAAAGTAAAAGAAACAGGTGTGGTAGAGAAGGGCACCTCAAGATTGACCCAACTCCAATGAGCCCATGAGAAGTGGTGGTCCATTTGTCAAGTCCATTATGACTGAACACTCCTATTTAAATGCCATATCTTCAATTCATTTTAGGGATGGATTGATTACTGTATTGACGTAAGACTGGAAAAACACCATCTAGTGTCATTTGCCATAAACCTATAAGATTCAACTTTGAAAGTTAAACAATTCTGGTTGGTTTGGTGACTTTTCAATTTTGAAAGACTGCTCCTGTATTATATCAATAACAGTTCATCTCAACACTTAAAGTGCTGATAGTTTCTATCACGTATCCTACATGGTTCCTTCTCCCAAAACATCTCTTGTAACTAAATGCTGCTGCTAGAGAACACAATTTCAGCTTAACAGATACAATGAAGGTTTTATAGCTCATTCTACAATAATCACATCTTCTTCTGATGGCTTAGCCTACACATCATGGACTAGGTGCAGACTGAAGGTGCAGTTTACCCTTAAACTGAGCCCTCATTCCATTGGCCACTCCCGGTCCTGATGAATAACCTATGAACCGCAACTAGAGTTACAATGTGCTTCTTCCACATGGAATCAATCTAATCAAATTCTAGGATGAAGGTTTCAACACCCTGTCCAGCCATGACTCCTCCGTGACTACATCCGAAACTCCACAATACTAGGTAGCATTTACAAGGATAATACTTCTCATAACACTAGACCACTTTGCGAAAGCCTTGCAATACATATTTTGGCACAGGCATATGTAGCAATATAACAATGCAGCTTAAGAAGCTATTTGTGCTTCTTTCTACATGATTGCTTGTTTTCCTATGGAGGGGATCAGTGCATCATGCATTGTAAACAGCTTAAATGTTGTAAACAAACATTTAAAAAGGCCATAAAAGACACATATGAAAGCCACACAGTGTGCACACATGCAGGTTTACCCTTGCCCCTTTCTGTCTGTGACATGGATTGACCTACTCTGGGACCAACACCAGTAAATTTAGACACACCAACTGGAAACAAATATTAAAATAGTGAGAAACATAAAAAAAACATATTGCATGTTCAACATCTAGCAATTTAAACACCAGAAATTTAGCTTTGACTAGCAATGAATCTAAATTTACACATTAGTTGAGGAAAAGTCCTTATCTGCCACTCAAACTGTTCCTTTGTCACGGAAAGCACATTATAAAGAGTCTCTCTAGGAGGTTGAGACCTGCAGGCGCAGCTTCCACGTCAATCGCTTGCAGCTCAATCTGATTTAACCAAAAAGTGTTTTTTTCTAGAGCTTTTTGAATGATTGCTGGTAAATCTTCCCTGAAATTTAAACTGAAAGAAATGGAAGAATGAGTTTTTGGACAGTTTACCAAGTTTTGATGGTTTAGGCCTTTGCCCTGTGGGCGTTCCAGCTGGTGCACCGTATCCTGAAGATCACAAATCTTTTTGTTAATGATAGTCTTGAAAACACTCGATATGGAGGAGAATGAGCACTTTTGTTCTGTTACACTTATTATTTGAAGCATGAAAACTGCTTTATGGTAAAAAAAAATGTGACCACTTAATACCATATTTGCTTTAGGAGGCTTGGCATGTAAGATCGTGGTAAAACAATGTAAGTCTCAAATTTAGTGCAGACCAAAGTAATGCTGTAAATGGGAAGGTTGGCCTGTGGGCGCACAGTAGTGAAGCGCGGGTCGTCTCTTAACAAGGGGCAAGTTAAGAAATGGTCACTTTATTTGTTATGGCGGGTCATTAAAAACAAAAATAATAAACTTGTATGTTACGTGCAATTCCCTATAGCCTATATTTAATATTTGGGCCTACGTAACAACGTAACTTGCGTGTTGTCCCCAAACAGAATACGTCACGAGAGCGCCAAGCAGCACCCGCCGCCAACAACAAAACAAAAACGGAGAAATAAAAGTGAAGATGGACGATGAGGTGCGGGAGAAATTAAGGTCGGGAATCACATCATTAAGAGAAAATAATTTCAAGCTGATTAATCTAATTTTTGGGAAATATAGTAGGAGCAGGTAACACCAGTATCGGCTATACGTGAAGTGCAAGTTTCTAGGGTTCATACGCGTATGTAGTTGCCAATGACAGGGCGATGTAACATAATGTCTGTTTCCAAGCAGTTTTAGGCTGAAATAAAGCCTGTTTTCATTTAAATTACAATGCCTAGTATATCTATTTAACGGTCGTGGGTGCGAGGTCGGTTTGTAAAAAAAAAAGACAGTCCTAACAGTGGTGCGGAGCGGGCTAAATAACTTCATAAAAGCGGGACCCGCGGGTTGGAAAAACACCGACCCCGCGCATCACTCGCGCACACCCTCCTGCAGCGCCCACATGTGGCATACACAAGTACTTCAGTCAAGAACATAAAAAGTTTAATACTATTAAATACATTTTAATACATTACTTTAATACCCGTTTTATACTATTTACTGAGCATATAAAAAATGACACAGACTAAATTAAATGTTAAACACTGTTATTCTTCTTAAGGGAGATCTGTAGATTTCTTTACCTAAAGGTGTCATGAATTAAGAAATCAATTTTAACCTGAGCTTTTGTTATATAAATCGTATTCAAACGAACATCCTGTAAGTGTCAGAACTGAAGTCGTCCTTGTTACTGAAATGACAACTTTTATTGACACCAGGCCCAACCATGTACCTATCAGTAACGTCATGGGTTGAACACCGCCTCCACAGAAGAATATCAAGGACTACCTCTCTAGCCCCGCCCACTGGTTCGCGTATGACTTTAGCCACTTTCGCCATTAACACATACTACACACTCTTGTCTAACTAAGTTTACAGAATGCTCCAACTAAGCATGTAGCTTGTCAAACAGACACAGAAATGTACATCACATGGCACAATGTTATCCAATCATAGCAGTGGGCGTTTACTTACAAGTCTTCAATAAAAACCAAGCGTTTCTTGTGCCGACCTCGAAACCAGAGGAGAAAATAGCCTATTACTTATTGATTTTAATGTTTTTTAATCTAAAAACCATGTGAACGTCATAAGTAGCCATCATGCAACAGTATATTAAAATAAAAAAGGCCAGTTCATGACACATTTAATACTTTTTCATATATTTATTTATTACCTAATATAATTTATTGCATAATATATATTTTTTAATTTCTGATCATCGAAATGGTCAGAACCGAGTATATGCACACAAGTATGAGTAAGGGACATACCGCGTCCAGCGCCATGGTATCCTCCTACACCATAACCTGGCAACAACAACAGAGATTTGAAGGTTACAGGAGGAAATAACGGCCTGTTTAAGCTGACACCTAATCATGGCTAATGGAGAGCATATATCACTACATGTAAAATATTTTAATCATAGCACAAGGTCAGGTTTTGATTGGTGAGATCAAATTCAGTCTGGTACACAACCGTCAGCTTAAAGGATAGAGGTGGTATTACACTGGAATGTGTCATAATGTCTATCGATTCAGACATATTAACGTTACATTGTTTGTTATGGCACATGCACTCACCTAGTGGGGCTCCATAGCCATTACCGGTATATCCTGAAAAAACAAAGCATAAATTGAATACCTTTTTCAATAAAAAAAGTATTTGCTGAATGAAGATATTCACCTCTTCCACCTTGATAACCCAATGCAGCTCCCAGCCCATTGCCCAGGCCATACCCTCTTCCAAATCCCTGTCCTGCTCCCGCATGGCTTGCTCCAAGACCAGTTCCAAAGTTGCCTGCTAGCACCAACAGAGTGTATCGAAATCCATTAAAGAAAAATTGATCGCCAATAAGTTATTCATCTGCATTTGTTTTACCTCCATAACCGAGTGCTCCATATCCTTGTTTCAGTCCTCCTGTAATCCCAGTGGGTCTGTAGTCTCCCACTGAAAGACACAATACAATTACAAATGCAACAAAATGCACATGATAAAATAGTACATGTATCCATGCTCACATGCATTTTTTACCAATAACACAAATCAGAATACGTTAACTCACCTCCAAGATAACGGCCAGCTGCTTGAGTAAAAAATGAAAATAGTTGTCATCATCTATATGGCTATAAAAATTATTTAGGCTACACTTAAAAAAATGTAACGGTAATTTTATGTCAAACAATTTACACTAATGCGTAAATTTTAAAGCTGTGGCATCAATGAAATATACTGTTTATATTGTGTAAATGTAAGTAAGGTACTAAGTAAAACTAAGTAAATGTGAGTAACTCAAATATTTCTATTAGAATTCACCAAAATATTAAGGGTACATTAAAAATATAATTTGTAAATAAATACTTTTTTTCATAAAATAAAATTAAATGACATGTAAATTTAAGAGAAATTAACTGTTGGATTTTTTATATATTTCTTATATGTCCCATTGTGTTAATATAACTGTTTATTTAGTGATATTTACTAAGCGACATTAATATTTTTTAGAGTGTACATTATAATAAAAATAAAAAAGCTGTTATACTGTATAGCATGTACTGGTGGCAAAGACACACAATGAAGATGCTTTTGTCACCCGTTTTTACCAAACCTTTGTTACTAATTTTAACTGAAGCAGAGTCTGAATATTGTTGAATTACCAGCTGTCTTTCCTGGCTTGCCCACCCCGTATGCACGGGCTCCAAGAATACCAGCCGCTAAACATGGAAACACAAAAATAATGAAAAAAGTAAGAAAAAGTACTGTACATGTATATGGAAACAGATTGAGTACATCTACAAGTATGTGCAGATTTACCACATAGCGATGTACAGATAAGGACGTCACCATATGGCTTCTCACCCACAACAAGATCAAGTGGGAAGGTCAAAGCTTCACAGCTGAAGCACAGCTTCAATGGGTGACACACACCAAAGCAGATAAGGCTTTGGTATATTATGATAGTCTAGCAACACTACTTTGGAAAATTTTGCTTGAGCTAAATATATTAATATGTCCTAAACATCCTAAACTAAGCTATTAGCTAAGCTATTTGAAATACATTTTGGAGTTTTTCCAATTTGAGATTTCATATTTGCACATATTGAAGAGAAGCTTCGCCACTGGGTAAAAGGCTGGATTAATAAGGATGATCATATGTAATATACCTCGACTTTGCCCCAACCTTCCCAAGGCTCCAGTCTGTGGTCTAACTCCTGTTTAAAAACAAAGGAAACACAATCATAAAGCACAAAAGAAAAATAATTACCATTTACCATGATAATACCATGTTTTTAATGCATGTACCATAACAATTATTCAGTAGAATCAATCGGAAGAATAAATAAAAATACCACACTACCAAAAAAGCACATTTCAGTAATTTACTGGGTAAATGAAAGTCCTAAAGCAAAGATAGACAGCAAAAAAAAATTTTAACACTGGCTTGTCAAGTAGATTTTGGCTTAGGCTGGCATTTCCTGATAAAAACCTCAAACGTGTGCATACAATGCTTGACTTCTTTCTTGCCTTCTCCTGAAGCCTTCCTGTTTGAATTCCTAGAATCCAGCCTATAAAGAGAGCCTGTGACAGCTGAAGTAATAAGCGATTAACAATGTGGATCTCATCGCATCTGCCGCTGTCTCAGCATATTAGGAAACAGGCCTCTATTGATTTTTAAACACGGTGGGACAAAATAGATGGACTGTGTGCGGCTCATAAAAGTCACCACTGACAGAAGGTCGACAAATTTTGACCAACGCTGCCATCGTCAGGCTGCAGTGTTTGATCTTCAGACATGAAATACGAGTGTTAAAGCTGCAGTCAGGGAAACGAAGGTTGGATTAGATCCAGATGTGTCAAACATTGAATCCCATCCAGAGGTGCTTTTTCTCCATTTATCGAAGCTGTCAGAAATGTAACATGAAGTCGTCATGTGTCTTTTATTGCTAAGGTTTTCTTTAAACCTGACATTCTATGATTTGTGACTGCTGCATGAAAACACAGTACACCTATACCTTCACACCAGTAGAATGCCAGTCGATACAACATTTATTAGTTTTTTAAGTAGTATTATTTTAGGAGGATGCATTGTTTTAACGAAAGAATGGCGGAGATTAAATGAAATGCAACTTTTTATTAACAGATTTTTCGCATATTTTTTGAAAAACGGTCAAATTACAGATAAATTTACAAGAAATACAGGGGAAACATTCTTTTAGAGGAAAGACGGTTATTTTCACGGTATATTTCTGGCGCCCCAGACTGTTTTTTTACCTGTCTATTATATTAATACAGTCAAACCCATCAAATTACAGAAAAAGACTGCAAATTTAAAAAAAAACATTAGAACAACTATTTTTTTTAAAGCATACAGTGCATTGTTGAAAAATGTTCAAACGTGCCCCTACCATGGGTTGAATCAACCTAGCATATGTTAATTTATAACCAAATGACTGCACATCCTTGTTAAAAAAAACTGGCATTGTGAAGCACCTTTATTTTTAAGAGTGTGATCTCACAGGAATTCGTGACTATTTAACAAGGTGCCTGATTTGTATAAATTTGTACAATGTGAATCATATTTAACATACATTTATCAAAAAAAGCATAACTGATGCCCCTCCCCTAACCCCACCCCTAAACCTAATATCGCTGGCGCGGAAGCAAATCGTACTAAAACTTTCAAATCATTTGAATAAGTGTAATGGAGGCAAGCTAGTGTAGAGCTGTGCAGTATGTAAACCAAACCTTCCCGACCTCAAGGACTCTCTAGCGACAGACGCTAGAAACTGCGGTCTTTAGCCTCCTTGCTAGAGCGCCCGACTCCCATGCCGGACCGATCCGGTTCGAGGCCCGCTGAGAGCGGTGCGGAGCGTTCCGGTTACATAAGCCTCATCATAAAAACTTGCAACCATCCATATTTGGATTGATGAGCCCCCCTCTCATAATTCTTATGGTGTTATCAGCATCTTTCCAGTTTTTGTGTCAATCACCTGATCAATCTACATATCTATAGTGGTTTAACCAGAAGCAACATTTTATTTTTATTTTCAGCAAATAGTCATGATTACACCAAATAAAAAATGAGATCAAACTTATTCTCCTATTAATCTTTTAACAATTAATCAGTGATAATAATATTTGTTCAAATATCATACCAATTTCCCATATCCTAACGCAATTTTACTGTGAATTCTTAAGTACTTAAGAAGATATATCTTACCTCCTTGTATGGTGTTCTGTACTAGCCACAGCACCAGCGAGGTCTTCAGGATGGCTTGTGCCAACATGATGGCAGATACTGTAGACAGACAGGTTTACAAACAGACAGAAATGCAAGCAGAGCTACAAATGGTCTTTGATGCAAGTAGTACCCAAGGTCAATCTGTTCAGTGCTTTAAATATTCTCTGATGCCTGTGTCTTTCCTCTGACCAGCCCTGCCCTCCGCTGTTCCATTGGGCATCCCCTGAGCAAGCACTTGCCCTTACTCTTTCTCCACATCCCATTCTTCCACCTCCTTTCCTCATGCTCTACCGAGCCTAAAGAGGACAGCCAGTTCCAAAAACATCATGCACATTCTAAGCGGTCAGGTATGTTAACAGGTCAATGTTAGAGGAAAAGCATATGCCAATTCGGCAGCCATCAAAGCGCTATTAAACTAGAAACAGAGGTGGGAGAAAACTCATGCACTAAGGTGTCTTTGATCAATATGGAAGGAGTTCAGATAGAATGATAAAAATCAAGTTGGGAGCTGGTCATTTTGTATTTTGGACAATAGCATCACCATAACAAACATTGTTGTTCTAAGACAACCTGTACAAGTGAATCATCTTTTTCAACATGTGCACAATGAGTCATCTAAACAAAAATAAATCTTCTTTCACCACGTCCATAAAGTTGTAGATAACTCTAAACAGAGCTCCTAAGTCACTCGTTGTACCTATCTGTCAGCTGATCCAATAACCAGTCGAGGTCAAAGGTGCACATCAGTCTGCTTGCCCTGGACACGCATGACCCGATCCTTGAGATAGGCCTCCACCTCCCACAGGGAAAGTGTCGTGATTTACGGCAGTAAAAACACTATGAGGCACAGCACGAGCTCCTGTTTGCAATGAGTCTGAAAAAAACATCTACAGGTTTACATTTCTTTTTGCTTTCAATAACTTCGTCCTCAGACGTTCCGTTTGAGCCATAAAGATATATTTGTAAGCCCTTAAAGCCTACTGTAATTCAAAATGATCTGACAAATGCTTTTTGCAGACTTTATCAAATCAGTGTGGTACGCATGTTGGCATTTGTTGCTGTTGGTTGGGAAGTTACAGGTGTCAAATTGAAAAATTATAAGCGTCCAATAAGTTAAATATATTGAAAGAATAATGCATTTATATAGCGCTTTATTGTGTAATGGTGTACACTCAAAGCTCTTTACAATGATACGAGGGGCGTCTCTCCTCAACCACCAGCATGGTGCAGCATCCACCTGGATGATGCGAACGGCAGCCACAGTACAACGGCGCCAGTGCGCTCACTACACACCAGCTATAGGTGGAGAGAAGAGAGATATAGAGATAATTCAGAAGGTGGGGATTATCACGAGGCCATGGTTGACAAGGGCCAGGCCCTTGTCAGAGGGTTAATGACCACAGGGCGTCAGGGCCTCTGTTTAATGTCTGGTTGTAAGATTAAATCTAAAATAAACTGTCAATTTATTTCTGAAATCTGATTGGTTTTAAATGTTGACCCAGGGTCCACATGATGTTGCCCTAAGGACATCCAACACTTGGTAAAATCAGGAGAGCCCTGTTTCATAGTGTAGAAGTTCATTGTCATTTGTTGGCACAGTGTAAACATGACAGTTTTGATTCCCAACATTGGAAATTCAACTGGAAAATTACAATGTTGGTATTTGTTGGCTTTTGTCATGTCAGTGTGAACCAGCCTCAGTCATTTAAACAAGCATATCACTACTGGCCTTCTGAAACCTTGTATATCCATTTTTCGTGATTTCAATTTTTTGCTATTACTCAATATTAAGGGTCACCCTTCATGTTTGTCACTTGGTTTTACAAATATCTAACCATAAGACAAAAATCATTAAAAAGTGTTTGTCAATTTTGACACTTTTTTGTCAAGATCAAATTTAATATTGACAACTGAAACAAAAAATGCATATAAGTGACAATAAATTTCCATAACATGCATGATTTGATATTTTACAATATAAACAAACACTGAATGGGCTCATTTCTCTATTGGGAAGGTTTGGAATATGCATGCTGCATGGTATACGGAGACGGGCAGAATAGAAAGTCCATCTCCTGTGGAGCAAACTGGTCTATGGTGGAAGGACAGTCACAGTCTGCTGTGAATAAAATTGAGAAGTTATTACCTGCAGCTTATGAAGTCCAGACAGACCTGGCTATTTGCTTTCATACCGGTCCCATTTAATGACCATGGAAATACCCTGGAATAATACAAACCAGTGTAGGATGTCAAGATGCAAGGTTCCACATTAGGCATTTATAAAAGTTTGTTTTTCACAAGAGGACAGACACTGGCAGAGACCTACTCCGGTGAAGTCATGTTTAAACAGCAATTTAGAGCCTCCGCCATCTCCTCATCAACAGTTCAGATCCATTTTAGCATTTCAGTTTGTTTGCATTCATTCTTTCCCGCGTTTTTATTTTCAAAAGGCATAAAGGAACACCTTGCAAACCAAAACAGAACATGCAGTAAGTAAATACAGAGGACAAAGCACTTGTATTTGGATCTCAGTGGCAACGTTTCCAACTTTTAACTCCTCTAAAAAACTATTCATTTTAATACCCAAAGCAACAGACACCCATCAGACATGAAAATAAACAGGTTTAAAACTGACTGGTGGAAATGTCTTAATCCAATTTATTTTTATACGCAGTAATTATTCTCCTGGTAACAGTTTACAAAAAGGTTGTATTTGTTTACATTAGTAAATAAATTAACTAACATGAACAACACTATTTCAAACTAATTATGCATGTTGGTTCATGGTCCAAAAAATTATGTTTTTTTATTAATGGGCTTTTCAATGAATATGAGTGAAAGTAGAACAAAAAGTATGTCACGTGCATCACACATATGCCTGTGTGTATGTATATGTACACTAAGAAGATACAGGTGTAGAAAAAGAAACAAATGTATACACTGGCAGGTCTGCTGCTACTTGGAAATCTTGGGTTCAATTCTCCACTTAAACGGACACCCAGACACAAACCACAAGCCACCCAGAAGTTTGACACAAAACAGACCACATACTGTCCAAAAGGACAATACCTGATAGCTGGTGGCCATTAATAAGCACATTTAACATTCCTAAATATACCTCACACGCAGTCTGAGGGTGTCTGAATGTATTTTGTGAGTGTCTATGCATATATGCCCACCATATCATTGGACTAGATCCTTGGACTGACTACTTTTCCACTGCCTGGGCCGCAGGCTGACTTCATGCCTGGCGATTTATATACTATATGTTTGTTTTTGAAATGGAAGTTGTGCAGACAGTGATGATAAAGAATCTCCTAACAGTGTGCAAAAGAGATTCACACTTTGGATTGCTGCAGTCTCAGACGTCACACACACAGTCTGCTCAATAACTGTCTGATGCATATAGCACACATAGAGACATTCTTCATCTAGCGAATGCTAATCTGATGGGCTGGCTTTGCAAACTCCACAAGGGCACTGTTTTATCTATTCACTATTATCGTTTGTGGTTCATCTTCCATGCTGGTGTATTGTGGTATTATGCAACTGTGCCTCTAAGTTACATGTACAAAACAAAATGTCAGTGATTGCAATGCATATCAATAAGCACATTTAACATTCCTCAATATACCTCACACGCAGTCAGAGGATGTCTGACTGAGGATGAGGTAAAGACAAATAATCACAGGCAGCTTTCACGTGTATATGTAAGAATGTGTTTATCTGCAGTAAATTAGTATTTATCAGCTGAAATCGTTTATTACTCTAAAAATCGTCTTATATACTCAGGTTGCATAATAGACCTTTCCAGTGCTAGCCTTCTCAAGCAAAATTTACTATGTTATACTCGAACATAAACGTACAGTCTAGTGTGTTTGCTGGTATGGTGTGTTTAACATGCTGTGTTTTGAGCAGGTACGTCAGTCACTCCGCTAACACCTGCTCTTGAGCTGTGTTAGTGTTGCGCTCCACTGAGCGTGCTGTAAATGGCAGGAAAACACACTGAACCACAGAAAAGTGGCGACTTTTCATACACTTGTCTCTTATGTTAACTTTTTACAAATAATTTTGAGTCATAATGGTTGGCCAAATTGAAAGTGCCCAGTGAAGCTTGAATTTCAGGCCAATACAATGCTATGGTCAGAGCTAAAAGAAAAGTGCTTAACAAATATGTCTACAAAAAGAACTAACATGGTTATTCCCAGGGTCCAGTTGTGGTAAATATAAAAGCATCTTATTTTAGTTGGTCATGTGTTCATAATTGAAATAAAATAGTAGGTGAAAGAACGGTCAACAAAGACAGACAGCCTATTAAATACATAACATATATTCACTCTACATGCACGTCTCTCTTCTATTGAGTACAATGTGAAAATAAATGCTTTCTAGGGCTGTAGCGACGCGTCGATGACGTCGAAGACATATTTTTGCGTCGACGCTTCGCAGCAGCTCGCCACACACACGCTGGAGACCAAAACATGGGTATGGGAATACTTCAAAATTAGTCCCAAACGTAAAGGTGTCGTTACTTGCGCTCTTTGCCAGAATTGAGTTGGTATACCACGCCAGCACAACAGCAATGTTGGAGCATCTGAATCGGAAGCACCCCATTGTCACTCGTGAAGGAGACAAGTACTACCGTTGGCTAAATTAATAACATGTTTGTGTAGTGTAGCTTGAGCTCTGCTCACTTCGGTGGTGCCAGCTAACTATCTTGGCTCTCCGTGCAGTTTGTTCGTGCTAGGTAGCTACTGGCGCCTAGAACGATGTGTTTAGCTAACGTTAGATATTATCTAATGTTGGCTTGAATGGAAGCTAGCTTACGTCTGCAGAACACCGCTATCTATTGTAGCTGACGTTAGCGTTACCTACTAACCTAGCACGAACAAACTGCACAGAGAGCTAAGATTCGTTGGTTAATTGGTTAGCCTAGCACCACCAAATTGCACAGCTGCTAGATGCCATGTTAGCATTCAAATAAACTAATCATAGCATAGCACTACAATGAGGTTAAGAGTAGATTTAAAATAACCCACAGTAGCTGTTGTTCTAATATGCATTGCTTTCATGTTTTCTAGGACAAAGCAAAGAACCTTGGCGTCCTGTCCTGAGAAAGAGATACATAGGCAAAAACAGGAATTTTGTATAGTGTTAAATACTGCACAGTGGTTTTTTTTGCACTACAATTTTAGATTTTTTTGAACAAGAGAGTTATGCTGGTACTGTAAAGAGTAAACAGGCTGGTCTTTTATTTTGCGTAACAGTAAAATAATATTATTTATTTTATTTTGTGTAAAGAAGAATATTTTTTGCTGTGCATAACTGTTGTTTAATAAAGTATAGTATTAAGATGTTTTTGGTATTTATTTGAGATACATTATCGTTTTTACTAATCAGGCAACAGATAAATAAGCGTTAGATTGATTTTCCAATTAGTCATTAGATTAGTCGACGAATCAATGAATCGTTAGATTAATCGTTTCATAAATAATCGTTTACCCCCAGCCCTACTCTCTATCACACAGACACTCTCTCTCTCTCTCACACGCTCTCTCTCTCTCACACACTCTTTCTGTCTCTCTCTCTCTATCTGTCTCTCTCTCCATCACCAGCTTTCTCTCTCACACGCACTCTCACTCTTTCTGTCTCTCTCTCACACACTCTCACTCACACGCACTCTCACTCTTTCTGTCTCTCTCTCTCTATCTGTCTCTCTCTCCATCACCAGCTTTCTCTCTCTCTCTCTCTCTCTCTCTCTCTCTCTCTCACACTCACTCTCTCCATTAATTTCACATACACCTGTTTCTGTAAACTTGGCACATTTCTTGGTTTCAGGAGACATGTAGACTCAACACAGTAGAACGTGTGTATACAGTGTTGTAAAGATTTCTTTGGTTTTGACTGGATCCACAGTAAAGAATAAAGAAACCTTCGACCATGAAACTGGTCGAAAGCACTACACTTTATCATCACTAGTTCTAGTGTGTTTAGCTGCTCATGATGTGATAAAATAAATCAACATTGTTAGATTATGGGATTTCTGAATTCAATGGGCATTGTCGTTCACATATGTCTCTTTAGTTTCAATATCCCTCCCATATTAAGATTCATTTAAGAAAAATAGAGAGAGAGAGAGAGTGATAGAGAGGGGGAGAGTGTGTGTGTGAGAGAGAGAGAGAGAGAGAGAGAGAGAGAAAGATGGAGAGAGATAGCGTGTGTGAGAGAGAGAGAGTGAGTGAGTCTGTGTGAGAGAGAGAGAGAGAAAGATAGAGAGAGATAGTGTGTGAGAGAGAGAGAGTGAGTGAGTGTGTGAGAGGGAGAGAGAGAGAGAAAGAGAGAGAGAAAGAGAGAAAGAGAGAGAGAGAGCGAGCTCTAATGTCAATAAAAACTGTGTGAATGTGAGCCTCTTTTTGCCTAATGTTTTACCATCAATCCAGTTTTTTTAGTTCTGTTGAACACAAAACGAGAAATTTTGAGGAGTTTAGGAAAGCAAACAGTTCTACAGTCACCTTTGACTTCCATTTAAATGTTTCTTACTAGTCACTGATGTCTGCAAATATCAGTTGCTAACATTCTTCCAAATATCTTTCTTTGAGAAACAGAAGCAAAGAAATGTATAGGTCTAGAACAACTCGAGGGGGAGTAAATGATAACAGAATTTTAATTTTTAGGTGGACTATAACTTTTAAATCTCTTTAATCTCTTTTTTTTAGTACTGTATGTATTTTGTGAGTGTCTATACATATATGCCCACTATATCATTGGACTAGATCCTTGGACTGACTACTTTTACACTGCCTGGGCCGCAAGCTGACTTCATGTCTGGCGATATATATATATGTTTGTTTTGGAAATGGAAGTTGTGCAGACAGTGATGATAAAGAATCTCCTAACAGTCTGCAAAAGAGATTCACACTTTGGATTGCTGCAGTCTCAGACGTCACACACACAGTCTGCTCAATAACTGTCTGATGCATATAGCACACAAAGAGACATTCTTCATCTAGCGAATGCTAATCTGATGGGCTGGCTTGCAAATTCCAAAAGGGCAGTGTTTTTTTTTAACCTATTTTACCACATTTTATCTATTCTCTATTGTTGTTTGTGGTTCATCTTCCATGCTGGTGTATTGTGGTATTATGCAACTGTGCCTTTGAGTTACATGTATAAAACAAAATGTCAGTGATCGCATGCAAACAGTTGGTTCTTCCTGACTAAGTGAGCGTTTTTGTCCAGTTTAAGCTGCTTAGAAAAGCGACAATCAAAGGTCTGGCTGTCCAAGACTTTACTCAAAAAACAAAACATTTACGGTGATTTTACGTGAAACCATTTACACTGAAAAATTTAGTAAATTTTAAAGCTGTAAAATCAGTTAAATATACTGTTTAAATTGTGTAAATGCATGTAAAAAAATGAAGTATTGGCCTATGTGAATGACTCAAATATTTCTATTAGAATTCAGCAAAAATATTAAGTATATATTTAAAAGACTTAAATAATATATCTTAATGTTTTAATATGCCCCACTGAAATGATTTAAAAATATTTTATTATGTTAATTTATCGGTTTATTTTTTGTTATATTTACTAAGCCACATGAACTGTTGTTGTGTTATTGAGTGTTGGTTAACAAATACTAAAGCTTTCAGACAAGCTCATCACAAAAGTGTGAAACAACGTTCACTTGTGTTTTTCACACTTGCTCATACAGATATGCACAAACATAATGGAAAATCCACCCCAATACTCATTAACCTACATCTTGACCAGCCAAAAGATTACACAATGCAGCCATATAATTGCTAATAAGTCATTTGGATACTTAAGGTTACATTAGGTTACCTAAAGACAAAAGATTATACAGCAAATTAGGAAAGTAAATACATGGGGTACAGTGACACCCCCCAGGGTGCTGGGGGCTAAATGATAATACAATATGAATCATCTATTCGAGGGCGGAACCTGCAATATTTCCGTTACCAACCTAGAGCTTTAACCACTAGCCAGTCTACACTACCCTTCATGATCAAAAAAATCCAACAGTTCAACTTTTGTTAAAACAGCAAAATTGTATTTAACATCACACTTTTTGTCAAGAATGGTCTGCTTAGTAAAGTTAAAAATAAAACAGATGATGTTATGCTCTAATGATCATAGCTATGTTGATTTGCCCATTTTATTGGTCTACAATCTCATTGGACTAAATCACTGATGAACATTAAGATAACACTGAATCATATTTCTTATTTTGGGTTACACATTAACCAGAATGGCATGTGAGACAAGCATCTCCTCTTTAAGCATGCAGCAGCTAGCAAAAGGGGACACACGACTCCACCTTGTGACTTGTAAAATCATTACACTGCATATCTCACTCATGTTTCATGCTTGCTAATTAAAATAAAAAAAATAAACAACTAACAATAATCAGTCATTTATTTCCCCCACGACATAGAATGATTTGTCTAAAAAGTACATCCTGACCAGAGCCATTGAGAGAGAGAATAGCGTCTTCTCCATTGACTCACATGGAACAATGTTTTCAGTTTCAATAGTTCCCGGAAGTTACTAGTAACACATTGAGCTGCGACTTAACAGATGAGCTGAGGTAAACTTTTAACCCATTTAAAGACGAATGCCATTTAATGAATGAAAAAACGAAAGAAATAAAGCAATTAAAGAGAAAACATAACTTCCTGGAACTATCTGAAGGCTCCATGAATCACGTGAAGCTCCAGCTTTTTGGACTTCCGTTGGCAGAACTCTCTCTCTCAATGTCTCTGATCCTGACGTGCCTAGAAATTCTACATGCGTCCACTCACTAATGGCATATTTAATATAGGTGGGCCAAGCACCCCATACAAAGTTGAGTCGTGACAGCTCAGATTTAAAATATTTCCCACCTCAAACCTGAAAATAACGACTGGAACGGCCCTTCAATTCAGACATCTCTTAACTGGGGCCGATCGATCCACTCCATACTCTTAAAGACATAAGCGCCAAGTTTTATTACGTGAAATATATTGAACAAAAATGTTAAGCACAAAATATTAAAGAAAGTCTATTATGTAAAGTTAGTTACTAAATTCAAACAATACACACTGTATTTGAGCTCTTTAATGTGTCGTGACAAATGATTGACAGGAATCCATTAAGGTAGGACATTTAAACCTTGAACTGACCCAATTCCCACTTCGAGAAACGATAAGGTTTCTCAAGTAACCCCGGTTCCCTGAAATAACGGGAACGAGCATTGTGCTATGGGAAATCTGGTATTAGCCAGGCTCCAAGCGGCGTTGAGTCAAGCTTCATGCCTAAGAATGAAATTCGTTGAGTGGGAGTTAGCAGGGTCTTGCCGAGGTTGATTTTGAACCCCAAATTCTCCAAATGCCGCAGGACGTTGGCCCTGTTTATGCATATTTTCCGTTCCGACTGAGCTAAAATCATCCAGTTGTCGAGACAATTCAAAATGCAGATGCGCATCTGTCTCAGAGGGGCAAGCGCAGCATCCAGACATTTGGTAAATGTACGCCGGGCGAGAGAGAGGCCAAAGGGTAGGACCATGTATTGGTATGCTGTCCCCTCGAACATGAATCTCAAGAGCGGTCTGTGTCGGGGCGTGAAAATGAGCATCTTTCCGATCCACAGAGATAAACCAGTCCCCCAGATGGATTTGGGCAAAAACCCATCTGGCAGTGAGCATTTTGAACAGCAGTTTCATTAGCGAGCGGTTCGAAACATGTAAATCCAGAATGGGTCTCGGGCTGCCGTCTTTCTTCAGAACGAGGAAAAAGCGGCAGGAAAACCTTGATTTGCTGTGAGTTGTGGGAACTTTCTCCACAGCGCCATTCTCTGGCAGGGCTTGTACTTTGGTTCTGAGGATATGTGTGTGATCTACGGAGACCATAGGGTGTAATATGCCACAGAACCGTAGTGAGTAGCCGTTAAGAAAGTTGCTCTTCGGATACCCGCAGAGAAAGCGCTTCAGGAGCGTAGATTCCGCTGCAGGGCTGTTCGACGGAGAGTGAAAAGCGAGATGATTGCGCTGAAGGAGATAATTGTGGGCCCGAACGCCACTGGCTGTGATTTTCACAGACGTGAACCATTAGGCTTCAGTGACAGTGACAGCAATACGAAGTGAAATGTGCTGAAAGGGAACCTCGGATTTAGAACATTTCCCACCTCAAAGCTGGGAATAATGTACATTTTGTAACATTAAAACGCCGTTCCAGAAATAATTCCAGGGTTTAGGCTTGATTTAATGATGCTTTAAACACATGAAAAACTAGTAATAAAGCGAAAATCGACATACAGTGGGCTTATCATGCTATCATGTACGAGTCATGTACAAAAGCGTGTAGACACCCAACTCGTGTGTATAAATCCTGCAACTGTCGACTAAACAGCCGCAAATAGAGAAACAGAGTTTCATTATACATGTAAAGGAACAATTTGATCCTATTTACTTAACAACTTTTCCATGCATTACTTTCTTCTTAATTTATCTCACACACTGCCCTGCACCTTTGAGAATTCTCCCTGTTGGCAGGGGCCTTGTACTCATTACCTTCCTCTCGTAGCATTACAGATCTGCCTATGCACTTGACCAAATATAAACTTCATGATTCTTGGCAGACAGACAGATTTAAGTAGGGGAGGAGTCTCATGGTTTAGGCCAGGACAGACCAAAGGACAAACAGACAGAGGTGTAGAAAGAGAAAGTGGCTCATAACTGGGACAACAAAGAATAAAAAAGGTCTCCTCATACATTTCTGAAGCAGAAAATGTAAGTGCTTGTTGCATTAGATGTATACTTATGCTATTATTACTGTACATAAATATTAAGAGCAATGAGGAAGACTTTCCTTCTTTTAACAGCAGTAATGCAACACAACGGAAAGCTTGTTTGTCCTTGAGTGAGGGACAAGTGGGTTATTGCGATGATCATAATAAGTCTTATCGAAATGTTTCAAAATAAAGGTTTGATATTAATCGTGCTACATAGTTTGAAAGGGGTTGAAGCTCAAATATCAAATAGCATTCAGGGCTGAAGCTTTTTAAAGGGACCGAATAAGCAACAGGCCGCAGCAATTGCCAAAATGACATTTCAATCGATGGTTACAACCACATGCTATAAATGCAGTTATGCGAGAAACCCCTTCAAAAGTTGAGAGATTTGAATGTAGTGCATATTCACGAGTGATTTGGTCATTATTTAACCTTATCTGGCAATACTTTCATCATGAACTACTATTCGAAACCACAGTACGGCTGCTTTCTTTCCCTGCCTTATCTACATTTTCCCCATTAATTTCACAGAGACTTATGCAGTTTCATTTCATAGTACATTTCCCTGACCTCCAACCTTAATACGCTGAATGAAAGTACAAAGTAATGTTACTTTTGCACAATGTTTAATTTGTATAGAAGAATAAATAAAGGTATTTTAGTACCATTTTCAGTCATAATCATCTTTGTAAATACATAAAGGTTAATAACCTCGGCAATTGTTTATTGTCTGTGCTACAGATATGGCAATGTCTTCCACTGCTATGGTGGCCCGGCGGGCCCTCACCGCTGCATCACAAGGGGGTCATGAAGGAGGAGGTATGACATTATTTATTTTAAAATGGTACACTTCAACAAGCATCTTCTTATATATTACAAACATTAAATGAGTTAATCTGATGGTTTAATCCTTCGAATCATACACAGCAAGGACCTGGAAGATCCTGTCCTTTGTATTGGCCCTGCCCGGTGTGGCTGTCTGCATGGCAAATGTTTACCTGAAGATGCAGGCCCATTCCCACGACACCCCAGAGTTTGTTTCATATTCACACCTGCGGATTCGAACAAAGGTGACTCATACCTCTCTGTACACCCCTACCTGTATATGTGCCAAAATGTGAATCAGCAAATGTTCAGTTTATGTAGTCTGTAAGGAAACTAAAAGGTAAAAATGCAAAAACAATGCAAATAGAAACATTTTGTGACTTATGTTTAACAGTACGAACATGGATTTTCAATTAGCTTTTTCTTTGTCTCCAAGCCATGGCCTTGGAGTGATGGAAATCACTCTCTTTTCCACAACACTCACACGAACGCTCTGCCTACCGGTTATGAGGGACCTCATCACTGAGCAGGACGCCCTCTGCTGTCTGCAGTACACTGAACTGCTTCACAGTGTCTCCTGTAATGTCAATCTTCACTCTGCAGTGACTGACAGAACTTTAAAATCTTGAAAATAAATAAAGTGTTTAACTGTGATAATAATTTTGTGTCTTTTTATAAATACAAAATGATTCTGTTTTCTTGCAGAAGAATTTTATTTGCAAAATTTCCTAAACCAATATTATATTTGTCTTCAGTTAGACATATGACCGATGCCATATTTCCTTGCATTTTGAATGATTTTGCATTAGAACAGCATTATCTTACCCTATAGAATAGGTAGAAAATATAGCAACACCAACACATGTTTTCTACAAATGTTACAAGTGTAAAAAAAACAGCCATGACAAAAATACTGCAGAGCTCATTTATTTTCAGAAAAATTAACTGTATAGAGCCATGTACAAAAAGAAAAATATATCTAACATAAACAGCTCTGTCACTCACATCTTATTCACGTAACATACTGTACAAAAATGCATACTATATCTAGATACACTCCAACAAATGTGGTCTAGCTTTAGCATCAATCCCCTATATTGGCAAAAGAAAGATGAACGAATTAACCACAAATTAACACAAAATACAATATGTATTTATAAAATAAAGGTGCTTACAATTGGTCATTCTACTTCATATACAAACACAATTTCTTGGGGAAAAATTACCATAAAAATATTCAGGATTACAGAGATCCAAATATTTAGAGAATGTTATAAGATATATTTTAAATACATTTTAATAAGAAAGGGGAAAAATTCAACAACAATTCACCAAAAATCCAGTATTTCCCTTTCTATGGTTTGTGCATCACAGCAGCAACAACATTTTCAAATGTATACATTCATTTTGCTATCCACAACTGTTAGCATTTTTAGCTGAGGGCTGTTTTGACCAGGTTTAATATGTCCCGTCTAAGTCCTTCAGTAGAATCTGCCTCTTGAGCTAACCGCAGGAAGCAGTCAGCAAAAAGAGAGGGATGAAGAGCAGCAGGGTTGGACCCCTGAGGCCTCAGCAGCATGGAGAGAGATGCTTGGCCCAGTCGCAGGTACGAGTAGCGCTGTGAGAACCAGTACACCTGGGGCAAAAGAGACTTGAGCCAAGCTCTTACATTGTCATTGTCAGAAGTGGAAGATGAATTTGATTTTTCAACCTGTTTAGAGGCTTTGGGATGTTGTTTACAACGTTTCAACAAAGACCTTGCCACTGGTTGCTGGGCCTCCGTTGATTTAATTTTAGACAACTGAGATCTTTCTAGTACTGGGTGTGTGGGGACTTTGCAAGCCAAATCCAGATCTGTACTGATATCATCAGAAGAGCAACATCTGGTCCGACTTTTTAGGACAGATGACACTGCCGATGAAAGAAGGCCAACACACAAGTCCTCAGCTGCCCTTTGTAAACAAGGTACTAAAAACCTACAAGCACCAATCATCACTTTGGCAAGTGGGGTTGTTTGAAAGCTTGACTCAATTTCATCCTCTTGCCTACCCAACCCAACAGAGCCTAGAGATCCCAAAACAGGACAATTTGCATCTTGCTTTGACTCTTCTGTCCTCTGCCCTTCAATTCCATCAGTCAATCGACATCCATGCAGGTAGTGCAAAACTGGTAAAAGCATCCCACTGTTAACATCCTTGATACAAATGGCCTCACCTTTAGCTTTCTGGGCCTCCACGAATCCTCCCGTCAACAGGGCTCTGAAATAGTCAGACACAACCTCTTTTGTTCCTTCTTCCCCAGCAACAGCCTGATGATTGGCTGGAACAAGGGTTCCATCATCGAGAAGGAAGTTTAGATCATGTGTTGCCTCCTGGTACGGACACAATCGGTTCTGTTGTGGTTGGGAACAATTATAGGAGTTTCCGTCCAGAACTTGGGTTGTTTTCATTGGGCTTGAAGCGGTCCCACAATCTGTGCTACAATTGTTTCTGCCCTCCTTGGAGCTTGACAAAAGACTGGAGAGGCAGCCAATCAGGAGGGAGAAGTACAAGAAACTGAGTCTGACAGAGGACACTTGCTCAACAGGATGTAACCAAGCAGCAAGAAATGATTTGTACTTCTCACACAGTCCATCATCTTCTTGAACATTTTCTTGACTGTGACAGCCAATCAGATCAAGAGCTGCTGCCAGCCCTCCATTGTCCAGCAGCAGCTTCTTTAAAATAACTTTGTTGCTGTAGCAGAAAACAAAGATTCAGGTGATCATGTCAGTTACATACCACATTAGACCTTGAAATATGCAAACGTTTTAAAAGAGGGATAATAAAACATACCTGATAATCAGAGGAAGAGAAAGAACACAATACAACTTGTCAGATTCTGAACCTGACAGCATGATATGAGTAAGAACTCCAGTGCCAAAGCCAGACTCACTCTGAACCTTCAGATTACAGAGCAGACTCAAGCCTAAGGAAAAATAGAACGTGTTAACTTTGAATAAACAGCAGTCTGGAGAGTATAAATCAGCCAAAAATATATATTCTTTCAGCATCAAATTTTTAAACTGCATATTTGTTCTCAACAGAAAAATATTTGTTTGGAATTTCATTAGGACGAGTAAATAACATAAAAGTTCTTAAAAGGGATAGTTCACAAAAAATGTGTCATGGTCTTCGCATTCATTTCTTCATGCACAACACAACAGCTATTTTGAAGAACACTGGTAACCAAACAACACTGGACACCACTGACATCCACTATCTGGATAAAAAAAACACAGATGTCTCATACAGGTATACAGGTTTGAAATCACAAGAAGGTGAATAAATAAATGTCTGTTTTCGGGTGAACTATCCCTCTAAGAACTTACAAACAATATGCAATATAACTGTATTTTAATATAACGTCACACACCTAGTTGTGTAATTCTGGCTTTTACTTTTTCTGACTGTTTGTTTCCAGTCTCTTGTCCTCTCACACACAGTCTCTGTCTGATCAAAGCAACAGCTCCAGTTCTAACCAGAGCCTGCAAGCAGTTTGGGTTACAGCTGAGCCTGCCTAGCATCCGAAAGCATCGCCCGCTGGGTTCATGGTGCTGAGTGAGATAAAACAACAGCCCCGAAAACACGTTTGTGTTGATGAGTGATATGCTAGGGTCTGAAGCATGCGAGAAGCGTGACAGAAGCAGAAGAATGGGGGACTCTGGGGCCCAGGGCTCAGGATGATATGGATGATGGCAAATTTGGGTTTTAGACAGCATAGGGGGACTGTCTAAGGCCACAATGCTATAGAGTGAAGACGTAGAAGAGGATGAAGATGCACGAAATCTCTTTCTGGGAGGAGAGGAGATCGGGAAGGGAGATGAGGGGGTTGTGTAAAGTTTTATTTTTCGATCCTCAGGCTGAGGGGTGGAGGTACATGAAGGGTGTGGAGAGGATGGTGATGCAGGTAGGCTTCTCAGCCGTATGGTATGATGAGTTGAAGAAGAGGGTGATGAGAGGCGGTTGGATTTAGAGTGGGAGGGGGGAGACAAGTGGGGCTGACGCAAGGTCTGCGTTTCGGGGAGCTCAGAGGAAGGCGTAAGTAGTGAAGGCGAGAGAGCGGATCTAGGGCTGCCACAGACAATATCACTTCCACTCGGTGATTCAGACAGCTCTCCTTCAGAGGAGATCAGACCTTCAGAAACCAGCCAGGACCTGAAAGGAAGGCAAACACAAAGAAAATGAGCAACATTAGTACCATTTTTTTTTAATATAACACATATCATCAAAAAAAGCTATACACAATTGAATCAAAGAACAAAGTTTATATTAAATCACTAAAAATGCGCACCATCACCAAACTGCCAGGTGTAAAAATATTGTATATTTAGTTCAACCAATATAAATAGTGACTCATAGTGTACCTGAGGCTGAGAAAGCTGGAAGATCCCGATGTCTGGTCTTTGCTCACATCATCCCTCTTGTTCCCCTCAAAGGTTGAAAAGTCAAAAGAGTCGAAACATGAGGTTATCAGTTCCGAGCTCAGAGAACAAGACGACAGGTTAGCGTCCATCTTCCCAGCAGTCAGTTCCTCTTCTTTAGAAAGTTCCACCAACCGCTTTATCAGCAGCGGCACCAAGCCCAGTTCCTGCAGCTGCTCAAGGGCTGATTCATCATAGACAAAGTCAACACATGCTAAAATGGCGAATCGCGTCAGCGGATGATTCTGATGGGCAGATAAAAAGCCAATGAGCACCTCCAGACCCCCGCTCTCTTTAACTTTGGCCCTGTTCACAGCCTCTTTGCAGCACAAACACAGGGCCTTGAAAAACCCACCCGACTTAAGAGGATCCTTCTTCACTTCCTGTGCAAACTTCTGTATGACACCCAGTGAACCAATCTGTGGCCTCAAGCAGCCTTGAGAGCACAAGTTTGCCAGAGTCTTCAGAGCTAATTCTTCCATCGGCTGACTGTTTTCCCCTGAGGCAAGGACACCCAACTGTGTCATTGCCCCAGACCTTGACATCTCCCTGGCGCACTCTGCACTACAGCCTCTGGTAAGCTCATGAAGGGCACGAAGAGAAGCCCGCTGTAGTACTAAAGGGTACTCTGGAGCAATGAATGAAGCAAGTGCAGGTAGAGCTCCTTGTGAAACCAGCTGATGTCGGTTGGCAGGCGTGTCTGAAAGGTAGACAAGTGCTCGGGCAGCAGACTGGGCACATTCCAGTTTTGGAGCGGAGAGCTCAGGTGTTGGAGTCAGGGACGAGGGAGAGGACGGGGGTGGAGATAGACAGAGAAGGAGAAGTGGAACACCACCTAAGAGAATGAGACAACAACATTTACCAGCTTAGGGTTTTGCATTAAAAAGCTGACAGTAAATAATTACATTGATAATAATATATAATTGTCTTCTATTCTCAAGTGGAATTAATGATTGAGACATTTTTAAAGATTTCTGACTGACAACTATTATAGGTGCAAAAACCTATAAACTCACCTGCAGAATGGACCTCAGCTGAACCCTCTGGGTCCATGGCGAGATTTCCCAGAGCTCTTGCAGCTCGATTTTGCACCGTATCCACAGAGACATTCCTCTTGAGAACATCAACTAGAAAAATTCAAGATGATTATGACTTGACTACTTTATGAATACATCATTAATTTATTAAATGTAACATAAAAATGTGGTTTTCAAAGAAACCTACACTGACTTACCAACAGCAGATACACCATCAAGCTTCCGTACCTACGAGGGCAAAAAAACTCAAACATAAAAAAACATGAAATGTGTGGTTCACTTGATAAAATGTTGCATTATGCTCTTACTTCTGTTCTCGTCCCTCTCTCAGTACAGCAATTGCCCAGTATGCTTAGTGCCAGGTCCAGTAACTTTCTGGAGCTTTCTGGTCGTCTGAGAAGATCCAGCAAAGGTGGCAGTCCTCCTCTTGCTCTGAATTGTGCTATCCTACTGCCTCCTCCTTTGATGTGCTGGGTCCGAATGGCCACCAGCGCTCTCCATTGGCAAGCTCTAAGTCTCTTGTCTGCATCTCTGGATTTTTCTCCTGCATTGATGGGTTTATTGCCAGCTTCAGTCAGTCCACTATCTGTTAGTATACTTGCTTTGGACAACTGAGTCAAACACCAGGTGAGTGAGGATTCTGGCACCTCTGGAGTGCTCGTTGAAACTTTTGAACTTCTTTTAATTTCTTGTCCTAAAAGAGTGGACATGATGAATCTGCAGAACACCACCACTTTTCTAAGCAGCTTAATTTTTTTTTCTTTTTAAAGATTCAACGTTTCAGTGACTTTAAATAAAGTTATGGCTAAGTACGACGCCAAATGGATATTATTAAATAAAATGAAAAACAAAACGAAACAAAAATATTTTCTACTAGTACGTACACAATTTCCACATTCCGTCTAACAGAGAAAAAAACATTTAAAACTACACCTACCATGTTCACCAATCAGAGCTAGCGCAACATCCGAGCAATGACTTCTGGGAAATCGAGTCTTTTCAGAGTGCGACATATTTCGTCAAGGCCTACGCCACGAAAGGTAGGCCACAAAGAATAAAGCACAGACAATGCTGCCTAAGAGTACTCTATTTGGGTGTATTTTGGTGTTTCGATGAAGAGTAAGAAGGCTTTAATAACCTTTCATCCTACTCACGTCAATTTTCCTATGCGCAACAAAGCGCAATCGCCTCAGATTAGCACAGTCGCCATCTTTAGCAGAACGACAAACAGAAGGGTTTGTCAGAAAGGAGGGGAGGCATATGTAGAATCGGTCTCTTTAAATGGGAGTTGTAGTTTCAGGAAAACTGTCCCGATGGTTTTATATAATACATTGGATACCTAAACGTATGAACATATAAATATGATTTATACGAACATATTATGAACTCCCAATAAAGAGAATATTCAAAGCAACTTGATTTTTTACCATGCGAATGAATGCTTACAAAATAGTGGAATCCATTTCCCACAATCCTCCGTGGCACGATCTGTCTATTTCCGGTAAACAACAACTCCCTTTTCAGCGCTGGATCTGGTGCGAACAAGGTCGTTGTTATTATCATCGCTGTTTTGGAGTATCGGGGAAAATCATCGGTGGAGTTGTTAAAGTCCACGGTTAATCGAAGTATCAATTAAAACAAAATAATTTCAGAATGGAGGTCATCGAATCAATTGTCACAGACGGCATTGAAGTGGAAGAATCAACGACTACAATTTCAACTTTGGAGACTGAAAAGTCAAAAACAGGTGAGTTAACGTTAGGCAATGCAGCAGTATGCGCACTGGGGAGTTCAAGGGAGGAGGACGTAAGATGAGCTTGATGCATATATTGGACTTCCCATTATAAACGCATTGGATTGTTTAGGAGAGTTCTAGTTTTTCATTTTGGTCAATTTTCCCAACAAATAGTTTTAATATGCTTATTACAGCATTGTAGTTGTAGTTGTTTCTAATAAGCACACCGATATTTTACAAATTGAGTTCTTATTGCTTAAATAAAAATGAATTTGAAACATTTAATAAAACGTTAGAATAACGTTTAAGAAACAAAAAAATATTATATTGCATTGCAAATTTAACATGTTTAGTTGTAAACTTAATGCTTAAGCTGTATACTAAATTTAAAACTGCAAAATGTGTGTGCAGTGTCTGGTTTGCATTAATAACTGCTATTATAATTTTTTTATTGTTTTTATTCAGAGTTTGTGTGGACACTACAAGCAACATGGCATCTAGTCCATGTTCGCCTGGAAATGGACCAAAAGTTTGACCAGCCTGTGTGCAAAAAGAAGAAGCTGTGGGAGACTGTGGCTGAGAAAGTTACTGAAAAGTTAAAGGTGGATGGCTGCACAGACATCCCAGTCAAAGCCTTTGAATGCGACCTGAAATGGAGGAACATGTTAGCTACATACCGCAAAAATGCTGAACGAGCCAAAAGACTGGGAATCAATAGCGTACACTGGGAGTTCTTCAAGGAGATGCACGAGGTGTTGGGTAGAAGCTATGAGGAAATCGAGGCTCAGCGCAAAGCAAAGCTTAATGGCACGAAGCTTGGCAAGGCAATAGCCAGTAAAAGATTCACACCAATCCTACCAACGCCCACCTCAGTCACAGCCACGCAGTTACCCAACACCAAGCCCCCTCAGGATTTACTGCAGTTGTACCTGGAGCTGCAGGAGAGGAAATTGAACATGTGGGTACAGCAAAAAGCTCTAGAAGAGAGGAAGATTGAAGCCATCAATAATCTGGCACGTGCCATTACTTGTCTGGCACAGGACAGTAATGTGCAACTGACTCAAGAATGTGTCATGCCAGAGATCAAGATTTCTCAACAATAGTCATGTCTTTGGTATGTTCATATTAGATTGAGTGGATTTCTATTTTTGGAGATATTGTAAATCCCGTTAAAAAAAACTGTTCCGACATGTCACAAAATGATAAATGTAATGTTACCTTAATGCTTTGTCACTTTCTGCAAAGTAGCCTGTTTTACATCCATTGAAAAATATGTTAACATTACTGAGCAGTTCATGTCATAGTCATGTAACAGAGGTAAATGACAAGTTGTTCATGGTATTTTTGGGTTTTAATAAAAAAAGTTCATGCAAAATGTTTTTATTTTTTTCATACCACAAAATATTTGGTATTTTAGAAAATGTTAACATTGGTCACAAAATGCTTTTGTTCTGCTTAAGAAGTCCCCGTTTCCAACCCGCTGTAAAGTAGATTTACGATAGTGTCCCTCATTTTCACCCCTTCCACATTATCTTTTACCTCTTCAACATCTTCTGTTGTGGTTTTCTCTACCAGTCCCTTTGTCACATCCCCCATATCCAAAAAAGCATTGTTTAATATACAAGCTGTCAGAACAACAGCTTTTGCCCTTTCAAAGTTTCCCATATCCAAATATGTCAGTTTCAGGAATCGCTGTTTTAGGTCGGCCACCACCTGCTCGAATCGGCCCAGATGGGTCGCCACCACTCTATTATAAATGTTTTCTTGAGGGCTTTGACCCGTAGCAAATGGAGTTAGTATTTGCGCTGTGAGTGGGTATCCAACTCTGGCTATCAGGCAGGTCCCCGGAGGCACCATCTCAGGGTTTTGCTGGAGTCGTTCAACTAATGCACTTCCTCTGTTTCTTTCTGAGCCTTTGCTGATGTGGTAGTAAATGAACCTCCCCTCGGTGTTGCAGACCAGTTCCAAGTTCAGCCATGAATCAGGATGGGGATCAGTCTTAAGCCTCTTTGCATCAGGAGCGTCGCTTTCACAATCCTGCCTGGCAGTGAGTATGCGGATGGGTATGCGTGTGTCTCCCAATACCCCAAGCACTTGAGGGAGACCTCTCTCTTCCAGGCATTCGTTGCGAGCCAGGCAGCTGGAGAAAGGAACCAGATGAACTGCCCCCTGTCCTACAAATGGATGAGACGAAACCAGTAAAAAGAATGTTGAAACTGACCAAAGTTATGACCTGTATGTGGTAATCTTTTAAAATCATTTAGTAACCAATACTGCATTTTTATTGACCAGTAATAATTTAAAGACACCGTAATTGATTGACTACAAACTACAGATTCATACCTGTAGGCCATTGAATGAGCTGATCTTGTAATGCTGTCACTCGTTCACAGAACGAAGAGAAAATCCTATGTATGTTTCCTTTCTCCAGATGGAAACTGGAGGACACATTGCGATAGCTGATGCGTTTGGAAAGGAGGGTGAGGGATAGAAGGACAGTGTGTGACAAGGACAACCGAGCTCTTCCAGACAACCGGTTCTTGTTTTGGTTTGTGCTGGAGCTTTGCAGAAGATTGGTCACATACTGACAGCAATAATAATAATAAATTACAATGAATAAATCATTTATTACCAGCAATAGAAATACCAAATTTATTTGCAGCAAGTAACCTTACTTTAACTGCAGGGTGTCCGTCGGTTGGGTCAGGAAGCTGTGCGCGGTGCGCAGAGACAGATTCGTACACAGGTGGCCCTGACTCGGGTGTCAGCTGAGCGGGAACTGAACCCTCTGTTGGAGAAACTTGAATAAAAACAGAAGAGGAATGCCCTTGTGCCATAATGTCAGCCTCTAACATTTCCTCAACTGCCCGGTCCAGACGTTGATCAAGCTCCCAGTAAGACAGTGGCTCCCATTCAGACTGCATGAGGTCCATTATCGCCCGTCCTGCGGCCGCTACAAACTTATTTCGGGACTCCATCTTTGGAGAAACGTGACGTTATTATTTCAGCAAAACAAGTAACGTTATCTTCATAAAATCAAGCGGTGATTCAGCTATTAGAACATACTCAAAAGAGCAACGAGCAATTCTTTATGAAAAATCGTCCCATATGTCAGTTCAGTCATGTGTTTTGTTAAAATAAGTGAAAGAAAGGAAAAAAGCTCGTTTAGATAAAGACGCGAGAAGCCAAAACAGCAAAATATTTAGAGCTCTGTCTTCTTCTTCGTTGTTTTGAACAGCAGCGTGCATCCATTGTTTTGCATAACACTGCCATCTTCCGGTGATAACTGACTCCTAAATGTAGTCATAATGTATTGTTTTCATGTAAGTCCTGTTAACAAAAGGGATTTTTTTTATTACAACACAAATATTATCACACCACATTAAAGTTGGTCACTTAGTCCTATTTTAAAAAGCCTGCATTTCTAGTTCAGATTTACTGGAACCTTCAATATTCTTTTCTGTTTTATGATAGTTGACAAACAAACTATGTCAACGATTGGAATTGAGAGTAAAAAGACTAAAAAATATATTTCTAGTTTAACATTTACTTTCAGTTTAGTAACAGAGCATTGTACTATGTGTTATTTTCATGGGGTGCAATAAGGAACACACTTTAATCACAAATGATTATTCTCATAATTATTAGTTTTTCTAAAGGCTTCACTTCGTCAGGCTGTGCAATACCACACTGAGCACAACATGTATGTAAAGATTCTCTTTATCCATTGTTAGAAAGCGTAAGACAAATATATAGGTGGACTAAAACAAAGTTTAGATGAGTATATTTTTTATATTTCTCTCGGCCCCAGCTTTTGTTTGTATATTGTATGAATGCATCCAAATCTCCTGTCGCCACATTTAGTTTCACATATCTTAAATCTCAGGATTTTTCAGTGCCACAGGTTAACCTCTGCATGGGTTTCCTTGATGCCGTTAAAGAGAAAAACCTTTGCATCTTTAATTGTTGTAATCGTTCCATTCTCAAGTAAAATATAGTTATGAATTATAAGCACAACTGTGGAAACCGCAATAAAAAACAGACATTGAACATTAGACAAGGAGTGGAAAAGGGTTGATTTTAATTTTCACTGAAATGCAGTTACAGTTACTGCAGCATAATTTTATTTTTAATTTGTAACTTATTTCTTGCAAGAGCATCGTGAAGGAACACTGCCGTCACTGCAGGATAAAAGTGTGTTCGCAAAAACATCAGGAGCTTTTGTTTTGGAGATAAACACAATGTCAGCGTTTTTTGTTCAAGTTAAACATTCACTCAAGCAACTTTGCCCAAAATCCTATTGAGCATTCGATTTTTACTTGAAACTTTCCACATTTTAAAATGCCTCACACAAAGAAAAAAACTGACGAGAATGAACACTCCCAGGATCTGATTTTAAATACAAAATCAGAGAATAACATGTCAATACTACAAACAAAAGTTCAAAAAGGTACAAGCAGACGCGAATAACACAAAACTGTAAAGAAAAGCAACACACACTTTAAGAGGCAATGATGCAAGTGAAAACATGTATTTACAATGAAACCACTGTATATCAGAATTCATCATATTCATCATGTTCTGTATATTACAGTACAGGTATGACCTGACGACATACGTTCTGATTTCCAGCAAGTTCCAAGTGCGTTTACACTAAAGTTGGTAACATAAAACTGTTAAGCTTGTGGCCTTTGCACTCTAGTAAAATTATGATGGCTCGAAATAAGAATAATTTTAATACCAATACTCATTAGCACACAACAGCATACTGTAAATGCAATCAGTAAAGTGGGCATTTGTGAAACCTTACAACCACCAACACAAACCCACCCCACCCCCAACAGATCAAAACACACAAAAAGCACAAAACATTTAACTTTCCAAACAAAACATCTGCGTGAATTAAATAAGAAGCACAGGTTTTAATATGTCTAACCTATGACTGCTGACTGACAAATTCATTCAGCAATGAGGGGGAACACATTAAACAAATCAACTTGATGTGGAAGGGTTTGCGACAATTCAGTGAGAGTTAAGCTGCTAGTGCTAGATGGCAGGTGAGGGGTAACAAGGAGAGCGATATTCAAAATCTCAGCAAAGTTACAATATCACACAGGATCACTCTCACTCATGCTTCCCCATCCTTTAGAACTCAATACACGCCACCATCTTAAAACACATTTGCTTGTCCGCTGTTCTGGAAACTCTTTACCCCTGGCCGCTTTCCCCCACCCCCCCCACCCTTTATTATCCTTTCTTTCTTCACTGCACGGCTTGTTCATTGGCAGTGCTGCCAGAGTCCTGAGGCTTCATAACATCAGGAAGTTCAGGAGGGCTTGAGAAGGACTCTATTCTTAGTGGCTCAAAAGCATCATCTGTAATACAAAGCACACACATTAAACAAATACATTAACAAAAACAGCATATAATGAGAAGGCAAGCAGAAGAACAGGAACTGACCATTGATACGAAAAGCCAGTCCTACTGTGGCTGGAGCCTGAGGTCTGGCCGTCTGATTTGTAAATCCACAGTCTCCGAGAGTCTTACTATCTTCTAGCAGCATGTCATCCTGGGCAACAAAGAGAAAATATCTAATAAAACGTATAGGATGATCAAAAGCAGTACGAAGTCAATTGCATACCGCAAAGGGATTAGCACAACCTGAAGATTTTATGTAGTTTCTGTACAACCTGTTAACCTATTTTTTTTTTTTTTGTTCGTTTAAACCTGACTGGCTTTTTCTTATGGAACATATAAAGCATTTTGGGGTTATATCGTTGCTATGATTTTCTATTTAAAAGTGAATGGGGACTGAGGTTGTCAAAATGTTGTATACAATGTGTGAAAAACAAACAAACAAGTATAAAATGAAATTTAAAGGATAAATTAAAAAATATAGTTTCAGCTATGGGTCCTCTTGCATCCTTTTCCTTAAAAAGGTAAAACAAAGAGAGACTGACACTGTAAATATTTTGGGTAAACTATTTAGCTAAGAACAAGAATGGTGAAGATATTAAAATCAAATCTAATATTAACAAATAAAATGAGAGTATTTAGGTGTATAATACTTTTTTTTGGCTGACCTTGTAAAGCCTCTGATCCTCTGGTGCTCGCTTTAGGATGCCCTCCACAATTCGCTTCAGCTCATAGACTGTGGTAGACTCCTTAGCATCTGTAAAGATGGTTGTCTTGTGACGTCTGATCATTAAAAACACATCCTAAGGAAAAAACAAGCAGTTACTTAAAGAGAAAATGTTTTTCAGTTGATAAATGTGTGCGTTTATAAACAAATTCAGAGCATTTAATGTCCCTCAAACTTATATTTTCTCATTTTGAGTTAACAACCCAAAATACTTAAATGAGCCAATTAATGGAAAAACAATAAACATCAAAGGTTTAAATGTGTCACACTTGAATATGCAAACATTAGAACTGGCATTTTAATGTAAGTTAATGAAGAGAACAGCAGATGGTGAACAGCTGAAACTCGTCAGGACATTAAACTAAACAGTGACAACTGTGAGGCTCTACACTTTAGAGGACTCTCATGCTCGACCCTATGCAAATTAAATGCTGACAGCTGCATTTGTGTTGCGTTGTTTGTTGACAGTTAACTTACTGGTTACACCTAGGAAATGTAACGTTAACGCGTTGCTGTGCTGTTTGTGTAATACTAACAGGCAATTTAGGACCGATTTATAACTGACTCTATAGATGAACAACAACAACTTGACACCACCGCTAATGTTGAAAGACTAATTTTCGCAAATTTAACATTCCTACATTCATTTTTGAAGAACCGCAGAGTGGAATTGGAAACACCTTATTCTGAACCGGGCGGCGAATCAACTCTACAACCGAAATATAATCCCAAAATAGCTTAATTTATTTTAAAAGAAGTAACTTTATAAATCCTACAGCCACAGCCCAGAATGATCAGTGGCAGGAACAGCCCGTTCCTACATAATAGCCCTGTCATGAAATCAACACCGCGACAGTCAGAAGCGTAACGTTAGCTTACAAATAAATAACACAAACTGCAATGGATCGATGGTCTATTTGTTAATATTTGCTAACAGCTCATACACAGAACGCGATATATAAACGATCTAGTTAGTGACACTGTAAATTAGATGGATTTAACCGGGAATGTTAACAGTTAGCCAGAATGCTAAAAATATTGCGAAACAAAGAGCTTTGTATAAAGCCGCATTTAAACTAGCTAGCGACTTTGGCAGCCCGCTGGTTTGGTTATAACCCTTTATTGTTAAAAAATCGACAACAAAACATCAAAACAAACGATATATATTATCTATTCCTTTCTCACTCACCATTTCTGAATGACTGTTTCGCTGACTTCTTCCACTATCCCACGCTGCACTGCGGAAATCAAAGCGCTCGAGCCAGTCCTCCAAAATCCCAGATGTCTTTGCGTGAGAAGCCACTCTTTTCTTTGCTGACGACGTTCGCCCTCTATTGGCCATAGCTAAACTTAATTATATTGTTTTAATACACTATACGTGGCCTTAACTGCTTGGAATGCTGCACAATTGTAATAATGCAAAATTGTATGTTTTTAATAATTAACATAACCTTTGATAATGTGGCATAAACATTAACATAAAATGAAAAGAAGGTTGAAAGAGAAAAAAAAACTTATTCACACATTTCAGAACACCTTCAGGCCTGGTTTCACAGACAAGGTTTAAGACTAGTCCCAGACTAATGAATGTTTGAGCTGTCTTAACTGAAAATAATTTACCCCAAAATATATAAGTGCCATTGCTTTATTTTAAGATTCACACCAGTAATGTTTCTTTTTAGGGATTTTTTATAAAAGCGACTTAAACATGCTTATTAAACTAAGACGTAGTCCTGGCTTAAGCTAAACCTTGTCTGTGAAACCAGGCCTTGGTCTCTTTTAGAAATTTTGGTGACAAGAGAGTTTTTGAAAGCAAAATTTATTTGAACAACATTGCTGTGGATAATTTTTAATATGCCTTAATCTGACAGTGTGGGTTGACTACAAACCACTAAATCATGTCTTTTTCTAATCTTGCTTGTAAACTTTTTTTTCTAAATACCTTTAATGGCATCTGTGCAATATGATACATAACGTTTCAATATGAAAGTCACAAATAAATAATACATCAGTCTGGGTTCCTCCTTTAGACTTTCTGGTCATTTTTTCCCGTCTGTTCTGAGCTTCTTTCTCGCTGGACCTCCAGTTTGAAGTCACAAACCAATAACAGAAATCAGGCACACTAGAAGTAAAACAAAGGAAAATAAATGAAAACTCCATATGTAATTTATTTTGTTATATCAATATTCTGTTCTCTTTTATGAGAGGTAAACATAAAATATTTATATATAAACATTTTAACTATCTAGATAACATACTGTTTTATACTTGCCAGTTTCACACTTTCATGATACAACTATGCAGTCAGCTGATTCTCCTGTGTTACAAAAGTGGACCTCTCACTTACATGATAATGACAATAATTGTGAAGGTATGTTGACAAAAAGGTGCCATGATTTATCATTGTACTTATACTCACTGAATATTCGTTTCAGTGCCTCGACCTCTTTTAAAGGGTTTGGTTTCTCAATTTTGAATGTGCACTTTGCAAGATTGTCTTCACTGAGCTTGATAGGACAAAAACAATGAATCACATATATAATTTAGTAAGACTTCTAAATATGACAATTCAGACACTACTGATGTGATTGTTGGATGGATGGCAACTACACAAAGTTTTGCAAGTCTAACTATGATAACAAAGTGTATCAATCCTAGCCATAAAAGAAACCTGAGAAACTAGGGTATAGAAATAGTAAAACATTCTGCCTACAAATATCATTCAACTATTTACTATAGAAATTATTCTTTTATATGTCCCATACTTTGTGTGAGAAATATATATTTTTAATAAAACTAAAACTTTCAAAATACATACTGGCTGATCTCTAGGTGAAGTAGAGGCTTTACTTCCATCGCAGCGATGGAGGAACAGAGGGCGGTAGTTGGTGTCTGGGTGAACACTGCAGTTGAAACGCAGCACGCCGACTGGTAAATGTACATGCCAATTGTCTGGATACTTCTTTACTAGATTTTCCACCATTCTGTACGCAAACAAAAATTGTTTTCTTCTAGCTCTGAGCCCAATTGTTAACTTAACATTATGAAAAGATCTGTTCAATTTCATACATACTTGACAATGTGGTATTGGGTGTATGGTTCAAGTTGTGAGGCCTGATAATGGTGAAAGGCAAGGGAAATCTCCATCTTCAAAATAATACTAAGTGCTCTGTTAACCTTGATACCAAGAGTAAGCAAAAGAAGAGACAAGATCAAAAAGCTATCTTTTGCAAGACCTTTTTTGCACCTAGGGTAAATGCTCTGATATTATTGAAATAAACATATTGCATGACTTACCGTTCTGACCTGAACTCCTCTGGCCCCCCACGGTGTGAGAAATCCCAACGGGTAGCCATATCGGGAAATGGCATCACACAAAAACAGGGCTATGGCATCAGAGTTAGGCTTTTCTGATGGAAATATTTCAATCCATTTGGTGTAATAATCACAGATGACCACTATGTGGCTATAGGGGCCTTTGCTGTCTGGAAATGGCCCGGTTACATCTATACTCAGCCATTGCCATCTCTCCGTCACCTGTAAAGTGCAGACATTAAGTAAAAGACCAATGGCACTAAAATAATTCCTGTATGAGTTCATGCATGTTAATCTCCAAGAAAAGCATACCCTTATAAACTTGGAATTTTGAACTTTGTTTGAATTTTTAGTTGTTTTTAAAGATGAAGGATCACAAGTGACATCATTTCCAGAATCCTGTGGGAAAATATAAACACTATTCAGGAGACTGCCAGGATTTTAGCTAAAACAAAAAGAAATACATAGAATGACAGGTCTACATACACTGGTGTCAACACCCTCATCATCACCCTCTGCCAGCTTCATCCACTGTATGCTCTATAGAAAAAAATAAACATGTAACAGTGTACAAGTAATTAAGATTGACAATTATACTACAATTCTATCTACAATTATAAACATGAAACCAAAAATCAACAATTACTTGCCTGCGGTTTACAGTAGTCATCATGAAAGCTACCAGCATGAAGAGGGCCACAACTGGAACCATCAGAGTCCTGCTGAGCCACACGAACAAACTTCCCCTCAAGGCTGCCAAAAACATTAACCCAAGAGATAGATCTATTAGTAAACCAACCACTGAGGACTTATTTTGTCAGAAATAAATATGATGCTTATAATTAAACTACCGTGGGGTTACTGGCTTGGGCGTTGATTCTGGTATGATAGGCACTACTGTTTTACGATTCTGAAACGTGAAAAATAAATACAAATACTGGGTTTGAAAATAAAAAGAAATTGTCATGTAAGCACTATTAAGTTATATTAATTAATAGAGAAATTCATGTAAACTCCTATACGAACCACGGATCGTCTTTTGACAACTGGCACCTAGGTGTGGATACATTTAAAATGAAAAGCAAATAAGACAACATTGCAACCTTAGGCACTTATGAACAAGAGACCAACTAAAACAAAACTCACACTTATAAACCTTTAAAGAATAATGTAATGAAAACTTACCTTCCACTGGAGGTGTTTGGGGAAATTAAAGATAGTTGGGACTGCGTTGCGACGCAACCGTTTATGATTTCCCACTTGCTCGAAGCAATCCTTCTCGAAATGATCCGAGCACAGCACCGAGTTCCCAGTGGGCCACCAGTTCTTCCATCTCATCCGCCGAAGCCATTCTCTCACTCTCAAGCCGTCTGCTAATGGAAACCTTAAAACATGCAAAGCGAAAAACGCAAGCATGTAAATGCATATACCAGCTTCAACGGAAAATGTGTTGTGTAGTGATGGTGTTGTAATGTTTCTTAACACTCAGCTCATAGTAGCAAACACCCACATCAGACAATCTAAAACTTACTTGTGAAAAGAAAACTCGCCCCTTTTGTATGCTTCTTTATACTCCCTATCTGACCGTTTCTTGCACTTATAAGCTGAGCAGACAGGCATTGTTTTAAAAGAAAGAAACAGGCCTTACTTTAAGCAACAGTAACGTTACCCGTTAAAGTATGATCAATTAACAGATATCACTGAGCGTAATTTACATTTCCGGAAGCTGTAGTTCTTCACGCGGGATTTTACAACATGGAGTATCGCGAGTGCCACACACTGGACATTTCACATTATTTTAGCATATAGCTGTTGCCGTTTATATCCTTATGCGTTTTCAGATTAACAACACTGTCTCGTCTGTTTTTATTTTATTTATGGCAGTGTAACGTTACTCCTGTAACCAGACATTACTATTTTATTGACGTGAGATAAGTATTGTGGAAGCTCTACGCAAATAACGTTACATCAATACAATATGTTTTAGGCAAAGACAATTGCGTTGCGTTTCTTTAGGTTTTTTCTTTTTAAAATCACTTTCATATTCTTTGCCAATGCCTTCTCATAGCTTTATTCATGCACACATTACAATCCACTTTGACTTTATTTATTAGACATACAACAACACGAATCCTCGCACAAAGCGACGTGCAATATAATCTTTGGCAAAACCATTGCGTTACTGAATAGATACTATTAAAGTTTGTCGCGTAGATGTATAAATGTTTTTATATGTTTTATAAAGTGTTCATATTTGCGATTTTCTCAAAGCTTCATTCACATTAACGTAGTTTTAACAAGCCTATATGAAACTTACGTGTGGAAAGAGAACTCGCCCCGTTTGTATGCTTCTTTATATAATCCGTCTGAACGCTTCTTACAGTTATAAGATGAACAGACAGGCATCGTTACAATGGACACAATTGTATTTTCTCATTTACAGAAGTTAGATTAGGCGAAAAGCCTTTATTTTCGCGTTTAGTCTTCTTCTCGTGTGATATGAATGCAGCATTCCCACACGAAAGGCGTATTATCACCATCTATTGGACATTTCACGTTATTACAGCAAGCTTTTCTTACGGCCCTGAACTGTCCATGTTAAATGAATTGTTGTAAAAAGACGGAACACGAAACCTCTATATTATCAATGACTAAAGCTGTAAACTTTGTGTAAACTATAGTGAAGAATTATGGAGAAATATAAAAAGAATAAAAATGCTTATATAATGTCTGTCAGTCACTCTGTTTGAAGATGAGCTGTGTTATAATCCTAAAGTTTCCTTTCGAATCGGTCCACGCACTTTTCCCTGATGTTTGACGCGTCACATAACGTTTGTTTACACGTTGCTACGGTGAAAAAAACATATTAGGCGTGACAACATCCTGAGGAATATTTAGCGTGATTTTCATGTTCGAGTGATCTTTGAGAAGTCTGAAACCCTGTCTTTAGGTTTTAATAAAGTATTAAACCATCAACAGATGCCATCGATTAAAGAGCGTCCCACATTGAACTCTGTTGTCGTGAAGGGCAAACGACCTATGCATCGAAGCACATTGATTCTAGGCGATCAGACTAAATCATATTATTCTACAACACACGAAGAGGTAAGAGGTTCAATCCCAGGGAGCACATGCTGATGTAAAAGCGTCTACCAAATTGATTAAACTAATGTTATCTTAATACATATATATTAAAAAATATTCTGAATAACGATTGATGGTCATGGTGACAATTGGTACGGTTTCAATCCTTTTTTTCCTCCAAAGTGTTTTTCTGGGAGAGGACGCGATGGTCAACCGCTGGTCTTTCTGCCTCCAGATTCACTCTATCCATCACAGCATACAGGAAAGCTGGAGATGATAAGTAACATGACAACAACACCTGCCACAACACACTCCAGAGATGTGCACGGACCGAAGGACATTGTACCAGTAAGCGCAGAGTGCTTATTTGTGAAAAAAAGGTTGTATTTCAGGCTGTTAAATGTGATTTACAGTCATGTAGTATCACATATTCCCAGTAGGAGGCGGTGTTGGGTTGAAGTTAATAAAACTGAGTTTGGGTATGTGCTTGCTTTCTAAGTACGGGAGCAACCCTGAACCTCAATGTTCCTTCTTGACCCAAATTCCTAATATTTCTTCTGAAATGGTGTTGAATGCATTCTCACTTCTTTACAATGTTAAAAGTGCTGGCGTCTTGTGGTCAACTTAGGCTATGATGTAGTACTTCTGCGCTCGATACACTCCCCCAAGGTTCGTATAGGTTTCGGAAAGTATTATTTAAACATGAAATTCCCTTACGTAACAACGTTTCTTAGTCCCTCATTGGACAGTTCTAATGGAAAAGCATGGCAACGCGTCAACCACAGAAAGCAGGTGAAAGAGCACGCCCACGCCTCAACCATGGAGATGGCGCATGTCAAAATACATTTTAGTCCACTCCTATGTCAATCTTAAAGGTTTCCTGGCTGTCGCTCAGCAAATTGGAGTTTTAGCCTCCTTTACAGATTTTCTTTAGGACCAGGTTCTAAAGACTGGCTGGGACATTTAATGTGCTTCTACTTAAGCCACTCTTTGGCTGTCTTGGCAATATGTTTTGGTTCTTTGTCGTGTTAAAGGCACATCCACTACCCCTTAACTTCAGTGATCTAGTTAAGGGGAGGAGGTTCTCGTACAAGATTTTACAGTACACTGGCCCGTCCCTCAGCTCCTCAATGGGTTGAAGTCATCCTGTATCCGTAGTAGAGAAAAAGCATAATGTTTCCAACACTGTGCTTCTCTGTAGGGATGGTATTCTTGGGGCCTTAGTCATCATTTCTCTCCCTCCAAAACACGAGTCAATTTTGGTCTCACAGCAGTGCCAGCACTTTCGTCAAAGCCCTTTTTTGAATAATTTTGATGTTCATTGTCAAACTTCCGACGTGCCAGGTGGGCCTTCTTGGGCAGGAGGACCTTGCGGGTGCTTTAGGATTTCAATATATTGTGGCATAGCATGTTACCAATGGTTTGCTTTGCTAGCTGTGGTCCCAATTGTCTTCAAATCGCATGAGAAGACGTTTACATTACCATGTTAAAAGCATGAGAAGACGTTAATATTACCATGTTAAGCATGAGAAGACGTTTACATTGTAATGAAGTCAGAATGCATTAAACACCGTTGCAGGACCACTTTAAAACCTATTTCGTCTGGAACATGGTGGTGGAGAGGTTGAAATGGAAGTTACATATTCTGTTGGCAGGCATCTTTTATATACATAACCTGACTTATGAGTACTTCCTTGAAGTGACAGGACTAATCTGTGGGCAATATAGGCACATAACCAATCTTTGGAGCCAGATTTCTTGCTCAAATACTTATTTCACTGACTGAAATGCAAATCAATTTATACCTTTATATAAATGTTGAACTCTATCAGTTAAAATAAACCTACCTTAAAGATTATAGACCTTTCTTTTCTTTGTAAGCGAGCAAACTTACAAAATCAGCCGGGATCAAATAATTATTTTCCTCACTGTATGCACACAGCATCATGTACTGCACAGCACCGGGGAACAGAACAAAACACGGAACCGTGGGGGTCTTGAGATGAAAGACATCACCCACCCCAACGAGATCACTCAGTACCAGACCACATATAACAATGAGCACTGCGACACCTCTCCTAGACATCTAACAAATGAATCCAGTGGACGGCCAATCTACTGGCACAGCCATAATATTATCACAGGTACTTCAGAAGTCAACTGCTCATTATTCAAGAGGTCATAACTCATTTCTACATAAGCGCTTGATCTTTGTGTGCTGCAGTATGCAAGTTCCCTTAAATGACCTTTCTAGGACCTATGTTGCTATTTTGGACAACAGGAGAAGAGAGGACTCCAGCTGGGCCTGGCCGACTGAGAAGAGAGTCTGGAGACATGGTTCTGTGGGAAACCCGGCGCTGGGACACACAGCACGACTCTTTTCGGCTGTATTGAACTAATCAAATTCGTACTAGTGCTAGTGCGCAGTTAATAAAGTCTTCATTCTTCTGATCAGAACTCTTAAATTAATAATTCTGTCTTGTTCATTTCATTCCACACATTGTTTGGGGAACATATATTTAGCTTTTCAGACAGAACTTTTCTCTCTGCTAGCATGGAGGTGCTATAAGGAAAAGGGTTTCTGTTGTGCCCTAAAAACAAGATGACAGCATACTGAAATTAAAACGCCAACAAAGATCGTTGATAGTTTCTAATCTTAGTTTATTATTGTGCTGAACACAATCAAAACACAAAAATGACAATTAAAAGAACAAACACAGAAGACAAACTTAAAACAAGCCAGTAGAAACAAAGAAACACACATGACCAGGAGAGAAACTGAACATATATTTACAGCCAAGCAGGTGTTGGATTAAGAAGTGGCCAGAGCTTGAGGACAATAATAAGGTCCACACAGCACTAGTACAGCAGTATGGGTAGAAATTCCTTTACGCAAACAAGCATCTCACTCCAGTTACTTCTGTTTCCAGTGCAATTTCAGAACAGTGCAGAAATGAATGTTTCCAAGCCATTGAATCACAAAAAGGCAACATTTGAAGACCTCTGATTGTGTTCTGTGTATCTATAACATAATTCAGTAGTTGCCTTATTGGCTTAAAAACGGAATACAAGCAATAGTGATCTTTATATTTTGCACTTACCACACTTACTATGACATACAAATTCGTGGATGTGAAAAAAATACGAGTCTGATGGCAAAGAAAAAAAAGCCAATCATATTTTTAAGATATTATATAGCAAACAAAATAACATGTGAACCTCAAGTGTTATCTGCCTAAACTAAGCAGGCTATTGGTTGTTTATTTTCACTGTTTTAGCAATTGGTTTCTGCAAGAACCAAGTTTTGTGGTCTATGGAGATTTGACAACAAGGAAGGGAAGATAACCCTTTCTTCAGCTTTGACTTTTCTCTTACTCATTCTTCTTTTCCTTATGTTTCATAAGTTTGTTGATCTCTCTCTTTGCCATGCCAGCGTATTTGGTGATGATGCCATGCTGGTTGAGGCCAGGCAGAAGCAGAAGGAAGGTCACTGTGAAAAATAACAGAAAGCTTTGTATGAACTGCCTTTTAAATTTGCCTGTCAGTTGTAGATCCACAAGTAACCTTAAACGGTTAGGGTTATTGACGCAATATTTCACTCTAAAATAAACATCAATTTTGTGTACAGGGAAGATAAGTAACATATTTCTGAATTAGAACTGTGTCTATTGAAATACAATGGCCTCTTTGTTGCATAGCCTACACTTTCCAAAAGCTAATGCAAGCCATGCACAGGGAAGGCAGTCCCTTCTAGCAGGGAAGTTTTTCAATGTCATTTCTAATTATCGGTTATTTTTTAAAAATCAACACAGATTTTGAAATGTTAAAAAGGCGTACTCATGTAACCGAGTACTTACCAATCAGGTAGGTAAGAAAGAGGTTATGAACCTGTTGCCCAATCCAGGCTACTGCCAGAAGACTGCTGATCACAGAAAGGAAATACTGCAAAGAAAAACAAATGCATTACATACAGGAGGAACCTATCTCCTTCAGAAGTTACACTGATGTAACGGAAACATTAGGTTTTGAGTCATGTTTATTCTAACAGTGATAAAGTCGACTCAGTGGTGTGAAATGGCAGCCTGCACAGAGTGGTAAATCAGCTTATGAGTCATTAATGATGAAACAATGCGCTGCTGTTCTTCAAGTGATCAAAAAGAGTTTCTGTGTACCATTTTTGGCTTTTCTTCCTTCAAAGCAAATAGACGTTTCCACCAGCCAAGAACACGCCACTGGGTCTTCACAAGGTTGCCACAGATCTCATGGAAACGCTGCTGCTGTTCTGTGGTCCTGCACAGGGATACCAAAATAATGTTATTTTAAATTTCCTTTATACCAAGTATGCAGAGGATAATATGCAAACGCATCAGTCAGTGATGAGATCCATGATTCAAAGCAGAGAGTCTTCACCCTGACAGGTTTTATTTAGCAATAATGGCTGTCTTTTATAATAATATTTGATACTTAAAACGAACTTGTTAAATGCAGCACACAAACATATATTTATAACCATTTACAATCCCCGACTGCAATTTTTTATTCCGAGTTCACAGTTTTACAGGGAAGCAGCATCCGTTTGTGCTTATGCACTACATTTTATTTCTAGACATACATGACCATATTCAAGGTTAGGAGCCATGGGATGCTGCCAGACTCTAAAATAAACAGCAGTGCTCTCATCTAGACTCGTTCTGTAGAATGGGGGGTGCATAGCAAGACCTCACAGAGTTGATGTGTCTGTGCAGAGCAAACAAGCCGGATCAGCATAGTGGACTTTTGCTGAGTCAAATTAACTCTGTGGTCTGACACTGGATATCCAGCAGCAACTGCAAGCTGCCACTCAAGACTCTTATCCCAAACTGGAGCAACTGAAATCGCCAGGGATACTGAGAGACTATCACGAAACCAGAGGGGGCAAGACTGTACATGCTGTACAAATGCCTTTGGATGTTCATAGTAATAGATGATCTAATTCAGAATTGTTCATTACATTAAGGTGGGCAGATTTAACTTTTGCAGAAATGTGTGCTTAGTTGTATTCAAGGGACACTTCCCACCGAAAAATGAAAAGTCTGTCATCATTTACTCACCTTTGAGTTGTTCCAAATCAGTTTAAATTGAATTGAACTGATGAAGAGATTTGGAATAATGCTTGTAACCAAACCAGGGCTCTGGACTGATTTTTCACACTGGTGTGATCCACTTTCTCAGTTGGTCACACCAACATACAATTTGGTCGTACGCTTTTTTTGAACGTGACCTTGCATAACGACCGCAGTTGATGAATCGTTCTGTTAATTTGCCGGTCTTTTAAAATAGTCTAAATAAAGAGCGCTTCATATTTGCAGTTTAACACTTGCGAGCCCAATAAATCCAAAATAAATGCAAGAAACTTTGTATTTGCCATTTTATACAGTTGTTATTATTTGGTTTTATATTTGCTATGAAATTATCTGATACAAAAATAACCTGTCACTCTTCACAATCCTCCTTCATTGCCCTCTTTGGAAAATGCTGTTGTTTTCCATTTGCCTTCTTTATTTTTACCACATAAAATTAAATTAGCTAGCTCAAAAGTAACTCCGAACCAAGTTATTATATATGTACTTTACTACACATTGTCATAAGTAAACTTAACTTAATCTTACCAACCTCTTATGTTAAATGGTGTAAGCATGCTTGTGATCTGATGTGTTTTGAGTGACTTATTTGATGGGTTCAGACAGTGAGTCTCGTGAGTTCAGTGTTTGACATACGAGTCGTTTAAACAAAATGAATCGGTTCAAATGAGTCATTACGAATCGGACATTAACGTACATTGGCGCGCTGTTGGGTTTTTCACAGCTGTTAGGACACCGCAAAAGATAGAAGTTAACAAGGAAAACACTTCACTGGATAGTATTTTTCCTTTAAGTCAGCTGCATGTGCGGAACACATGTCAGGGATGAAAAGGCAACTTGTTTTTGAGCACATGCACACCCAGCTGTAATTCAGGAAAAAATATTCTCAATTCACATACACACACTCAATACACCAATCACAAGTGCGTCATTCACTACTCATAAATCACACTTAATGTTAAAATAGTTTTTCGTCAGGGCTAAAATTCATTTAATGCACTTGCAACAATGCAAACCTGTGAAATCTTACCTCGGATGATATTAAAAACGATTGCATTAGCGAGAATTTTGGACGCAGTCTAGAGCCCTACAAACAGATTTTGCCACCCACAGCAAACAGTCCCGGGGTATTTTTTCCTACTATGGTAGTCAATGGGAGGCAAAATCTGTCTGGTTATAACCATTCTTCTGTGTTCATCAGGACAAATAGATGTATACAGGTTTGGAACAACTCGAAGGTGAGTAAATGACAGAATTTTCATATTGGGTGAAGTATCCCTTTAATGCTCAAAGTAGACCCTCTTCAGAGGCACCTATGATAAAACGATGATATTAAATCCAAAGGCTTTGAAGATTTCATCACTCACCATTTGTTGGAACCAAAGACACGGGGGGCAAGAGTGGGCACCAGGTAATCAGCCAAGCACAGACTCATTACAGTGCAGGACAGACCAGTAAGCACAGATGGCTCCAAGTAGTAGATCAGCCTGTAAATAAAAAAACAAATACCACCAACAAAAGATGTTACAGTGGAAAACTGTGTGGTGCAAGATCGCTTCAAAAAAGTATTAACACCAGATCTGACTGCCATTTAAAACCTAAATTGATCCCATTTTACTCAATATAACTGCATTGTATGGAAGCACATGTTGTGCTGTACCACAAGTAAAAAAAACAGCCCGTGTTGGTACACCCTGTGAAGTTCAACATGTTTGCATAGCATAAGGGTTCAGAACAACTCATTAAATCTTAGAAGTGTGATAAATAGCCTATTAACAAATCCTATTCAGTTTTGAAGAACAGAAGCTAGGAATCTTAAATATTTGAGAAGTGAGAAAGCGATGACGTTAAAAATCATTAAATATTTCTTCCCTTGTTTGTCTGACTGACTTCATCCGATTAGCTCAAGTGAAAGATTAAGTCTTAAGAAGCAGGACTAATGCTTTTACATGCTGCACACTCACAGGAAGAGGACTGTGGTGGCGCCCACTAATACTCCAGGGTACCAGGCCTTCTCCCAACGCAGGAAGCGATCTCCAGCCAGGATGACCTCTCCCCATCCTTGCAGTTGCTCTTCTAGCTGACTCGTCTCTTGAGCCTAGAAGATTGTTTTCAGTCAGTATCACAGTATGAACAATGGCATGGTATTATAGGTGATTGTTGCAACATGGGAGTGTCACAAATCCTGGGATGGGCACATCCAGGTGGAATGTGAAGCATGCTAAATCAATGATGACAGGAAGTTATAAGTATGAGGCTAGTAAATGTATTCACACACTAAAAGGAACACCCAGAAAATCGACAGGCAAATCTAGTTTCTTCTGTAATGAGAAACTACAGTTGAAACAGCCACGATAAGATGAGAATATAACTTAAATAAAGGCGTAGTTTGGATTGAATATCCCAAATACGAGCTCACGGTAATTTATCGCTAATTTACACCACGTTTCACAGAAACATTAACGTCACGTCAAAACCCGCAGAAAGGCAGGCGTGTACATTTTAGCATCAGTTTCACTTTCTACAAATGACATTAAATTGCACATAAACCATGTGAAACAACCGAAAAACTTAAAGCACCGACTGCGTTGGAAGAACTAAAAATGCTTTTATTGGATTAAGTTATTCGCCATGCAGCTAATCTTTATAGCGTGACTAACATTACATAATAACGTTAACGTTACCCTCGCTATTGCGATATTGTATAAGAATAAACTGGAACTGTCAAAACCTGAATTCACAGTGTATTGACAACATTAGCCGTTTGTATGCTCACTTATGTAGGCATAACGTTACCAAGCACTTTATACAGGACGCTACACGATGAGAATATTAGCCCTGTAGGTTCATTTGCTAGCATGTATCGTTAATATACGCCACGCAGTTCAAACGTACTTTACATTCGCTATTCAGACATTTACAAATAACCGACCGATCAAGCAGCATCACACATCTATTTCATGTCGTTTTTCAACCTGGCCAAGCTAATGCCAGCAGCAGTCTGTTTAGCATACTGCTAAGGAAAACGAATCCATTTCATGTACACGCCTCGCGTAACAGCATATTTCGACGACATGCGAACGTTAAATAAGTTACGTTAACAGTCAATTTACCAACACATTTGCACTTTTGTTGTCGCCCTCGGCCATTGTTAAGTCTTCCGGATCTTTGTTTTTCGGATAGCACGATTAAATGAAAGTGACTCAGTCTCCTCTGTTGCGGCGGTCTGTCAGTGCCCGTTATTTTCAGGATGTTTTATCAAAAACTCAGAACGCAATGCTTCATGGGAAATGATGTTTACGTTCAAAACAAACGACGCAAACGATTTTCTTTGAGAATGTGAAATGTAAATGAGGCATATGTAGGACGCAATCACGTAAGGATCTCTTTTGTACATTTACGCATCATTAAACCTCAACTCTTTGGTATATTTATAGACCATTGTCAAGATTAATATTTGCTATTGGGTTGAAGTACTAGGTGTAACGTAGCATCTGCCAAAGCAAAGCCTTCTAAATTTTAAGGAAACCACAACGAAATCCCCTCGATGCTTTGGGACATATAAGCTTTGAACCATGGGCCTAGGTTTAAAGTCCCAGTGATTTTAAAAATTACAATTCAAAATTTTTCATGAAATGTATCAGTGTTTATTGTAAATAGCTTACCAGTGTGGGCTATTCTCTTATAAAATTCATGTGCCCTCGTTAACTTCTAAAATCTGAAAATGCATTATGCGGTATGCATTGACTAACTACTCCAGTCAGTCAAGTCTGCTGCCAGTTCTTTTCAAAATGGAACGACTGTTTTGTACATCCAATAACATCGCAATTCCATTTTACTCGGAAATGCGTCACAATGCACAAGTAAAATCGATCGCAACTTCTGGATCAAAGGGACTTTAAAGGGGAATTACCCACCCTCAAGCAGTTCGACAAGCCTAGGACATCCGTTCATCTTCTCAATGCAAATTAAGCAAGCTTTCTGACTCTCGCCAATAGACAGCAACGCAACTGATTTTTAAAGCGAAGAATGTTAATTTGCGTTGCAAAGATTAACGGATGACGTAGGCTTGTCAAACGACTTGAGTTTGAGTAATTCATGGCAGAATTTAAATCTTTCGGTGGAGTTCCCCTTTAACCATACCCTTGGGTTAGCCTTATACAAACACATTTTGAGGGTGTGCTTTAAATAAAATCTACTAACTAGTAAAGTATGAACATCTAACACATCGATCCTTGGTCAAAGTGCCAGTCACGCAAGGATAATAACACAAGCAAATGCTCTTGTGAAGACCAAAAAGTTTTAATTATAGTTTTATTTCATCAACGTAAAACCATTAAGAGACAACAATTTAACCATCACCACATCACAATCCAATACTTATTTCTCCCACTAAAAATGTAAAACTAGGTCAAGATCAGTAAAACGCAAGCTTTAATGGGGACATGTATCAAATGATACACTTCCACAGGCGAGTCAAAAAAAGAAGCAATCTACACTAAATCCGTAGTAAAGGAAAGAGAAAAAGAATCTTCAATACACAAACAAGACTAGAGATGCATACTTAGAAAAAACGCATTTAGAAACTGATTTACACATCTCATCATATTGAGCCTGCGCTTCATATCTCAGTCATCTGGCTTTCTTCTTTATCAAGAATCAAATCAAAGAGATCTCAGACTGAGAACTTACCAACCTGAAGCACTTGCGATTGTGTGGCACAACGAATAACAGTGAATGTTCCCAAAGCCACTTGATGCATTTTGCCTTTTAATTGTGAAATCTGTGCGTACATAAGTGAAGTGTAAAATACGTTTTTCAGTGTTGTCCTATTTATACTCGAGGGGAAAGGTCTTTTGACGTCAAAAACTCTTAAGGTCTGACGAAGGCCTTCTGACTTTGAATGGAGTCCCTTGAGTCTTGTGGTTACACAGCACTGTAACATTCGCTCCAGCAGAAGACAGCTCAGCCGCAACTCGTGCCCGAGTCATCCAAAAACAGAGGCCGGCGGATCCCTCGATGAATGGATCACTCTCTCTTCCATCCACTTGCTTGCAAATATAGTTAAGAAGGTTCCTAAATAACGCAGACCTCTGCTCTAAGAGTGGATAAACTGTCCCTGCAAAATCATTTCCCTTCTGCAAATCATATTTATTTTGACAGTTGACAGATGTTTATTATTGTTGTTGATACAGGGGTTGGTTGGGGGGGTAGTTCAAGCCGTGTGCCTTGACCCCCCCACCCCGCCTCCCCATCTTTATGACCTCCCCACACATCTCAGGGAGACAGATGCAGACCCATTTGTGTTAGCTGGATCGCCGGGTGCAGCTGTGCTACGGGGATCCGATGTGGGCCTGAGGGAGGGTTTCCCCCTTTCCCGCATGGTGCTCTGTGGCTCCAATGCACCAGACCCAGTGGATTTTGGTATATTTCTACCTTCGCTGGACCAAAGTGATCTACAAGGATCCCATTCACACCCATGCCGTCCATCCCTCATACAACTGTGCCAGGTTGTCTACGTTCGTAGCCTCCTTGATGACATAATCCACCTAAAGCAAGTAACGCACCAAAGGATCATTGAAAACAGGAGACATAAGTTAACAGATCAAAAGAGGGAATTGCTTTCTTGAGCAAGTACCTGCTCTGTGACACTCATTCTCCTGTTAGGGTCCAAATCTCTCCCTTCCAGTTTGGCCTTGACCCTCTTCCACACGCTTACAGCATAGGAATTCCTCTCTTGCACAGCTGAGGGAAAATTGATGATCGGTGATACAAGTTGTTTTAACGAGCAAAGCTTTTAGTCGATCAGATCCATAAGCATTTCATAGCATTTCAATCTGTACTAACCTCTGCCAGTTTTAGGATCGCGCACAGCTCTCTTGGGGCTGGGTGCCAGACCTTTACTGTTGATCATCAGGGTGCTTGGGGGAGTATCAACTGGTGTCCCAAAGTTCCGAGGAAGAGCTTTGCGGGCATTCTGGGAAATGTCATCAGGCTGGGTCTTCACTCCACTGCAGCGCACTGCTATTTATGACATTTTTACATTATATGCATTTGACGGATGCTTTTATCCCAAGCGACTTACATTGCATGATACTATATATTTGTATCGAATATGTGAAACCCCTGGGATCGAACCAATGACCTTGGCGTTGCTATCGCCATGCTCTTACCAATGAGCTACAGGAAAGCTACAAAGTTCAATTAATCTGAACACAAGATGACAGAAAAACAGAAAGACATCTTAAACTTACCAGCAGCAAAGCTTGTTTGGACTGCCAAAGTAGGACTTGCACAGTCACTTCCTCTCTCAGTAACCAGGGGAGAGGCGAAGCTTACCAAGCCATTGTAGATGCTATGGAAAGCAAAACGTTTTTAAACTATATTCACTATAAAATCCACCTATAAGCTCTGTTTTGAGGAAAGCACAACACTGAAAGGAAATCACAGGAGAGCTGTGGGCAAGTGCTTACTTCTGGCTCTGAACTTTGAGCTCCTTTAGGGTGGCTGGGATCTCCTGCAGCAGCTCAACCTGCTCTTGGCTGCGTGCTTGACCTGTGGCTTGCACTACGGTAAACAGCACTATCTGAACATTATCCTGCCACGCCTTGTATTCTGATAGGAACTGACGTACACTGCCCTCGTACGTCACTTCCTCTCCCTCTGAAAGAGCGTTTTCCTCATCCTGTCAAAATCATCAAAAAAATATTAATTATTTTTTAAATTAGAGTTTGGAAAAATGTTAAACATACCATTGTTTACAGAATGTCATTAAATACCTTTGCCATAGCACGCAGCAGGTGTTTTACATCAGCGAGCTGACGGTTGTGATTGGACAGGATGCCTTTAATGGAGTCTACCAGCAGCTGCAGGGTCTCCGTCACATTCTCCAGCTGTTGCTCTCTCTCCTCCTGCATAGCTCTCTGACTGGACATCTCCTGGGTGAGGTGGTTTTGTGCATAAACCAGCCACTCGGGCCCACCAATAGACAGATCCATGGCAGGACTCTGCGAGGACAAAGTTAAGTGTATCAATGTGGTTTATAAAGTTAAACAACGTTTATCACCACATGCTGTGCAGATGAACATAAGATTCTGAAATTGAACTATCCCTGTCAATTATACATAGAAGTAAAACTAGGAGCTTCACAAACCAGTCGATGTAGCAGCTGAAGCTCCAAAGGGGAAACGGAGGTGCTGAACTGGGCAGCGTAGGAACACGTGGCCTGGCATCGCTTCACAAGTTCAAAAAGCGCAGCATCCATGTTCAAAGCATCTGGAGTGCGTATACGCAGACCTTCAAAGTTAATGATGGTGCTGCAGAGAAACGTGACCTGATTGGCTCGCTGACTTTCCTTCATCACAAGGGCACGGCGCTCTGCTATAGTGGCCTCGAAGTCCTGCAGCACCGGGGTAAGTGCTGGGTTTGCACCACCAGCCCATTTAAGCCTTTGCTCTATGCTGCCCTCTAGAGCTGCCAACTTGTCCTGCAATAAAAACAGCAAAGCAAAACACTGTTGGAATAGAATCAAACAAAAAGTGTAAATTCTTAAAAGCAAAGGCGGCCTTTAACCTGGACAGCAGCTATAGAAGCTTCATCTTGACTGAGTTTGTAAAGCTTCTTCTTCATGTTGCTGAGGATGATGGAGCGAGGTGGGGGGCTGACTGTCATAGGCTGAGTTCTTGCACCAAGAATGTCCTCGTGCTGCCACTGTTGAAAGTCAGAGGACGATTAAAGCCACAAAAGATTTTGTTGGTGTTTTAACAAGATACATTACATTCACATTGTCAAGAAACCTGAAAAATCTCCTTACCTGAAACATGGCAATGTGAAGCTGAGTTCTCTGTAGGCTGACCTTACAGGCTTCAATGCTGACCTCCAGACGTCGTACCAGGTCTAGTTTTTTCCAGGCTGTGTCGTAAGAGCTAACTAGCACCGTAGCCCTGTTGAGTAGCAGCTGGGACAGCCGGCCGGACTGCACGCCCTGCTCTACCGCTTTCTTACAAAGGTCATCCAAAGACACTTTTCCTTCAGCACCAAAGTCCTTGGCCTCTACCTGGGCGATGAGATCCATGCCAAGGGAGCTGAGAGCACTGCAGATTGCCAGGCCCAGAGCCTGAGTAGGAAGCCCCATTAGCATCTGCCTCACAAAATCAGCAGTAAAGGCTTTGATGGGCCTCGTCATCTGGTCCTCACTGACAACAGTGGAGCCACGGTACAAGGGCTTCACTGTGGGGACTGGACCATTAGAGGGCGGAGACTCATCAGTGGGTGTAGGGCAGGATCCTATTGTACAATATGGAGGAACAAAGTCTTATAATGTGAAATAGTAACACTGTTCATTTTCTATTTGGTAGTGATTTACCAGAAAGTGTCTGTGCAAATGAGCCGCAAAGACAGAAGAAGTCTCTGATGGTCTGGAGTCTCTTCAAGAAGAAGATCTCTTCCAACACCTGTCTGGTCTGCACATTATCAAAGAAATGGACCTGTGTAGCTCTAGCCTCCCGGATCACATCCACCTTTCTCCAGGCAGCAGGCACATCCATAGAGTTGAGCTGAAATAAACAATCATTCTAATAAGATTACTTCTAATGCAGGTTGAACAAAATATCTCCTAAAAACATTCCAACTGTCCAAAATAAATAACCGAATAGCTCTAAATATTTTACCTTGTCTATCAAAAGTCCAAAAGCAGTCTCCAGCTGGGCAAACATGCCATCAAAAGCTACCAACAACATCTGCCCAGCACTCATCTTGGGTGTTTCCTGAACTGAGCTCTCCATGTTGCGTGGCTGGATCAACTCTGAATACTGGACCCGTAGAACCCTGATGCAACACAACAAAAGTTAAGACTAAAGAGAAGTAACAGAGCCTAAACTCGGACAGCACATCAACCATTTATAAACTCCATGTTACCTGGTGACCTCCAGACAGTGGTCATCCGCATCCTCATCTAGACCCATAGCCATGTTGCGAAGTTGAGCCTGGAGAACCTCGCCCAGACCCTGCAGCGAAACCCCGTCTGCACACTGATCGATAAGCGCGTCCAGCTCAGCTAGCATCGTCTCTAATGTGCTCTCGCCCTTTAGCATGCAGCGCAGAGCTTCTGGGAAGATGATCTGACGGAAGTTTGTGTTAAGCTCCTGCAAATACAAAAAGACAACTAAATGGTAACCTGAGCACAACACTACATTACTCCTTTCGGGAATTGGTGAGCGAAATAACGGCCCTTTAAACACAGAAAACATTCGTACCTGGAGGCAGGTGTAGACCCCATTGGACAGGTAGACAGCTTGCAAGGTCTCTGCAGGACTGAGGATGTCCAGGTCATGTGACAGGAGTTGGCACTGCTGCAGCAGCTGCACAAGACATGTGATGTTTCCACTCATGCTGCAGAGTTCCTCGAGGAACCAAGCGCCATCACGGGACGTCAGCTCCACCAGCTGCTCTCCAGCACTAGCTGCTGCTCCATCCATGACCAAGTTACGCCTATTGATACAAAGACATTTTGAGTACTTAAAAACAAATTCACTAGACTGCGAGGAAACTAGTAAAATACAGATCACAACTTGGGTTTCTGTTATGAGGCTTTATACAATTCTTTGACATTAAATGACATTTAACATTGTAACACACAGACCTGGTGATGGCACAGAGAGCTGAGATAATGATTCCAGCCTGACTGAAGGAACTCAGCTCAGAGTCCTCATGCAGAAACACTTTTATGCATCTTTCAATTTCCTGCAGCTGCTCCTCACACACGGGCACACTGGCACCCTCTGCCTTGAGACGCTCTACCTGCCGCAGCAGACGAGTGTTGGTCTCAGCCGCATTGTGCTGCAGTGCCAACTCAATGCTGGACAGGAACTGACATATGGCAGGAGGGGGCTGAGGGGCAAACTGCATTTCATACCTAAAGAGAAAAGAGCAGTCTCTTTAAGTCCATTTACATGTATGTTTTTTCCAACATAATTATTTTACAGGCTTTTTTCCAGTTTCCATATAAGTTTTTATATGCAAAGACACTTTTAAAAAGTGTAATGCTTAAACGGCTTGAATTGAGTTTTGTAGTGAATGTAAATTATAGCTGTTATCATTTGACTTAAACTAAACTTAAATTGAAGACAAGCAGCAGTTGCACTTACTGATGATACATGGTCTGACAGTGCTCCACTGTCATGTCACAAACCAGCTCTTCCATCCACTGTTTCCACGAATGGACTCTGTGTCTGTGCAGCACGGCACGGGGGTACAGCAAAGCCACTGTGGCGTAGCTATGCAGGTGCTCGAGACAGCCACGCAGCTGAGAGCGCCGCTGTTGTAAAAGAGCGCTCACCTCCGCCTCCAGAGCCTCACACTGGCTTATCAGGTGTGCCTGACCTGCATTCTGCAGGAAGGTGGTGGCTGGCACATAGCTGGGAGGTCCTACAGTTCAAAATCACCAAAACAAAAACAGGAATGGGTTTGGTTCGCACTGGAACTAACATTTACTTGACCACCAGAATAGTTGGTTCAAGTAGTTTGTATTTACCTAAATCAATAGGGCTGCTGATCTCCTGCAGGAGGCTGGCAAGCTGAGTGGCCTCTAAACTGGCAAAAGCAGCTTGATACTGAGAGATCCACTGATCTAAATCAGACAGCTTCCCCTGAATGGCGTCCTGTACTGTTCTCTGCCTGGACTGCAACTGAGTGTGCTCAGAGTACCTGTGAAGAGATCGGGGAGGAATGAGAGCAATGAAAGCAACCTTAAAACCGTTACATTAAATGTATCCTTGTACAAATATTTAGACAACAAATGTGAAACAGATCAAGTGAGATGAATGATCAGGCACAAATTTTAATGAGCTGAACCTAAGGCAGCTTTTTCAATGCGGTTTGACCGTTCGCGGTACTTGGTCACTGAAACTCCTGCCAGGGTGAAGATTTTTAGAAACTCCAGTTTCAGCGTTGTCGTGAAGATGGTGAAACCAGAGATTTGGTATATGATGTCTTAATGTGTGCCGCTATCTCCTTTGTTTGAGGTCAGATTCCAGGTTTCTGATTGGCCAACGTGGCTATATGGTTGGTTTGGCATGCTCTTGACAGCATGTTTTTGCATTTTCATATTGACGCAATTTTGTATGTGTGGACTATGCCCAAGTCTAGATTCTTCTGCTGACCTGTGCTCCAGGGTGTGGATGGGATGATCCGCTCTGGTGTCAGCTCCTTCCAGAAACTCCATCTCCTCCAGGAGCTTGCCCTGTACTTTCTCCACCTGTGTGAGCTGCTGTTGCAGGCTAAGATACTCGTCCACCGCCTCCTCCATCTGTGGCACCACACCTGTCATCTCATCACGGTTCTTAAACCAGTTCACCTGAGAAACGAGGGGAAAAAAATCTGTCAAAACTGACATGTAAAACTAATTTAAATTCCAATGTTCTTCTGCACGATTTGCAGAACACTTCAAGTATTTTTACCTTGATTTCAGCCACACGAGAGGAGAACAGGCTACGGGTGATGTCTCTTTCCATCTCTCTCTTGCTCTGCTTGTTCTCAGCTTGCTGTCCTCCTCCTCCATAGACGGCCCCAGCAAACCCCACCTCCCCGCCAGCTGTCCAGTCCACCAGGGGATCATACACAAATGCCTCCAACAGGGTCAGCAGAGTCTCCCTTCCTCTGCGCATTATCTGGATCACCTAAAAGGCACGTAATTTGATATGCATGCATTTTCTAAACAACACTGTTGATTACTGTTACTACACCAAGTAAGCAAATATTCTCACCTGTTCACAAGACAGTCTAAAGATGCCCTCCACTCCACTGACCCCCAAAGCTGTCTCAATGTTATGAGTCATACGGAAAGGAACCTTCTCGGGTACTCTCAAGCTCTTTCCTGTTAGGATAAACCATTTAAGTGTTCATAAAATGTATGCAAGGGTTAGGATTTGATTCTTAATGAACAAACACTCACCTTTCTCAAAACAGACGTTGTAGTCAATGTGCACCACCTCACCGGTTGTCATATCAATCAGCACGTTGTCAAGGTGACGATCCCCCAAACCAATGATGTATCCCACCATTGACATTACAGCAGTTGATCTGGCGTAAGACTAAATTTAACATGCAAGAATGGATTACTTAAGGGTCCCTGTTTTGCCACTGGTCCAAAATGACTTAACAAATCTCTATAACACCGATAATCAATCTAACTGGTTGATTGTAGCAATTTAGCCCACACAGTAAAACACTTGTCACTGGAGACATCTCATGTTGTTGCACATGGTTAAGACATGGTGTAGCATTGGCTCCTCTCACCTGAGTTACACTCCACCACTCATTAGGGGTGGTACAGGAACACCACAGCTCTTTTGCTAAGAGGTTAGGAGGCGTGGATTCCATCAACTCCCTCAGAACATCTCTCATGACACTCAGCGGCCAATCCCGGCGCGACACATCTAAACTGAGCCCGACAGCCTTTAAGGCAGGACCAATTTTACTATAATAGAGCTCACTTGGCCGGGGCACCATTGGAAGGTTTTGGGGCTGCTGGAATGATTCCTGTGCCTATAGTTAAGATAATGGATGTTAAAGGGATTTGTTAAACGCAAAATAAATCTTTTGAAGAATATTTTCAAAAAAGAAAGAAAACAGTTCTTGGGCACATTTGACTACTGCTGTAATTGTTCTTACTCTTGTAGTCAATGGTGGCCAAAAACTGTTTGGTTACAAGCATTCTTCCAAATATCTTTCTCTGTTTTCATCAGAACAAAGACATTTATACAGATATACGTAGAACAACTCAAGGGTGAGTTAATGATGACAGAATTTTCATTTTTAAGTGAACAGTCTGTTCCGTGTTAAGTGTGATACCTTTCTTTTTTCCCTTACCTTCTGAGCTTGGAGCACAGCCTCACGCTGCTGCCAGCGTTTGTAAAGTCCAAAGAGAGGAGTGGCTCCATCTACCCACTGGATGAGTCCTGATCTGGTGCCCAGCGGCGTGACAGAGTAGTGACGGGCATGAAACCTCGGACTCTCCTGCTGATTTATTTTAGTAAACATGGTGTTGACAATGGACAGGAACTGCATGATCCGCTCATCCAGATGCAAATCCTCTAAGCCTTAAACACAGAGGTTCACATTACAATTCACCACAAAATGCATTTGGAAGACGATGCCCGGCCTTAACTGGGTCTTTAACTCTTCTCATACCTTTAAAGAGGTAGGGGTAGTTTTTGCCATCTGAGCCGAGAAAGTAGAGCTTCTTGGGTTTGGTTTTAGTAGGCAGGATGGTAATAGTGTTGCCTACGCTCTGTATGGTGACCGCATCTGTGGCAGACACCTCCCCTGGCAACGCCATCTCTGTGTTAGCCATAGCGGTCAGACGGGGACTGATCTCATCCAGTCGAAGAAGGTAACTGGCTCGCTTCTGTGCCCGCTGCTGCAAGCTCAGCATGATCTGCAAAAGCACAAATTATATTAACAAACTGCAAAATGTGGTGCATGTATAATCAGAACATATGCACGCATCAGTCCAGACCTGTTTAAAGGGCACCCAGCTGCTTGCAGGATTAGCTGGATTAAGAGGGTTTCTCAGTCTCTCTAGCGCGTTGTTGATGGTGTCACCGTACGTCTCCTGAAACCATGCTTCGTGAGGAGTTTCCGCCAGAGTGGCTGTGATGCTACGAACGTGATCCAGTGCAAATACCACAGGCTTCATTAGAGCAGAGTGCTTCTCTCTCATAATAGCCACCTTTTCATCCCTACCCATCAACGAGACAAGAGAGAAAGAGGTTGAGAATTGTATTCAAATTTCAAAGAAGCACAATGAGTCATGCTCTCTAATGTTTGCATTGAACTGTCTAGCAGGGGTCGTGACTCACTTGCGTAGAGTATTGTTGTTCTGGACTCTTTTAACTTCGTCCTCCAGTTGTTGAATCCTGCGCAGGACATGCATGTGTTGCTGCTGCAGCACCCCCAGCCAGAGTTCATCCCATAGGAGAGTGACCCTTCTCAGCTCTCCCACCAACATCTGCACCTGTACGTGCACACGATTCATACAACAAGGTTTGAATTCGACTCAAAGTATCATACACCCAGAACATCAGCATCAAGTTGTAAAGCATTACCTGAAGCACCATGGTGGGGTTGGCAGAGGACAGCTTGTCTACGATCTTGCTGTAGCAGTCCTGCATCATGGCTTGGTCCTCGCTAGAATACATCACCATCTCCTCGCCACGGCTGCTTTCCTGAGAGGTCGGACCACTGCCCATCTCGCTCTCCCCACCGCAAAGAGCCTCCCCTTGCATGTTGCCCAGCAGCGTGGGCAGAGACGATGGCAGCTTGTTACCTAATAAAAGCAGGACAGCCGTCAATTATACCAGATTCAAAAAAACATGTGGTAACTCTTTACAGCAAATGCTATAGAAGCTACAACATCCTGACGGATTACATAATATAATGCTTAATAGGAAGATCAGGATGCCTGTAGGTCAAATAAGTACCTGCAGTCTGGGCTTCTCCTCCAAGAGAGATGGAACCAACGATGGCAGGGTAGAGGATGAGGTGGGGTGAATCCTGGGCCACTCGGCACAGCAGGCTGCAGATGCTCTGGCGGATGTAGGCCTCAGGATGATTCAGTCTGGAGAACAACTGAGGAATGATACCTAAAGAGAAAACAGACATATAAATCCACCCAAGGCACAATTATCCTATAATCCTGTGCTATTACTAGCTTTTCTGCTTGTTTACAAGATGTCCAGAGGAAGGGGTTTATTACAACATTCAATATTTTACCTCTCCATGGCGCAGTGGGGGTGGATGCCAGGCCATGCTCCAGGCCTTCCCTCAGCTCCCCAGCATGCTTCACGAGCAAGCGTAGCAGACGGAGGGTCCCCATGACAATTACATCGTCGCTGCTCTGTTTGCTGCTCTGATTGTTCAAGAGCAGTTTGGGATCATCTTCATCGATGGGAACCTGATAAACAGAACATGTTTAGTAAAAAAGAGGATTGGTTTAATTTCTGAACAGTGATTGGCCTAATTTTCATAAAGATCATTTTACCTGTCCAGCATTGAGTTTGAGGAAGGTGAAGTACGCTCTACAGGAGACCCTATACAGGCTGAAGATCCGATCAACCACTCGCCTCCACACTCCAATCAGCCCATCAGTCACACTGTCTTCTACATCAGAGAGCCATGGACAGGCACTCAGTAGCTGTCTGCCAATCACATCCACCATGTCATCCTCCTCATCCTCTTCATTCTGCAGGGCCATGTCTTCATCCTGCAGCAAACACCAACAGGTACAAACATAAATACACAACCAGACAATCGGGAACAATCATCTAGTGGGCTTAAAGCTTTTCAAGCAAAGAAACAACTTTAAAAACTGCCATGTAAGGACTGAGCGAGTAACATTAGAACATATAGATTAAATAGATGGTTCACCCAAAATAACAAACTTCTGTCACCATTTATCCGCCTTGGAATTGTTCTTAATCTGTAAACATGACTTTGTTCTGATGAACACAGAGAAAGATATTTTGAAGAATGCTATAACCAAACATTTCTCTCGTCCCATTGACTCCCATTGTAGGAAAAAGGACGTGATTTGTTTTGTTCTGTTAAAAGAAAAAGAAGATATTTGGAAAAATAGCAAACCGTTCTGGGGCACTTTTGACTACAATTGTAATTTTTGGTTACAAGCATTCGTCCAAGTATCTTTTACAGTGTTCAACAAAATACAAAAATGTAATGCATGTTTACAAGTAGAGAGTGAGTAATTCATGACAGAATTTTCATTTCTGGGTGAACTATCCCTTTAATATCAATATGCCATCTTTACTATCAGACAAGTACGGTAAAAATGCACAAAAAATGTTTTTAAATTATATTCTGAAAAATGACATGTTATATCACAAGCTTGACAACCCTTAATCTAGAACCATTAGGCTAAAAAAAAACTCTCACTTGACCAAGAAATGGAAAAAGCCTGCATAAAACTAAAAACTGTGAGACCTGAATTCCAGCTGGGCGACACATGGCTTGACCCAATATGCTGAAAATGGCGTCCTTGTCCACATCGGTCGTGCTTGCTGGGAGCAATTCCTCTATTTCTTTCTTCTCTTCAAGCAGCAGAGGAACCCCCTGTCCTAGACTATTAGCACACACACGAAAATAAACAAACAACAAAAATACAGCAGTGAGTGTGTGGGCTAATATAATGCAAAGGACTTTGTGGCATTAAAGAGTAAATATTTTTTGTGATTTTTAAGGACCTACTTTGGGGGTTATGGAGTGTCCAACAACAAGTTTACATACATACATACATGGTGTAAAAACGCTTTCATTTTCAAACAATAGGCAGTCATTGTTACCTTACTTTTTGACAGACTCAAAATTACTCATTCGGCGATTCATCTGTCTAATCCCCTCCTTTCTGTCAGCTTACTATGATCTGATTGGTCAGACAGTCTAGTCTGCTGTGGTCTACCACGTTTAGTATCGCAAATGGAATGTTGGTGTGCATTAAACAGAGTGATGCAAATCTGACACAGAACTGAAATAAGAACGACAGACGACTCGTTCGTGTGATTCAAAGTTGGCATCTTTTTTCCCGAGCCAATAACTTTGTTATTTGTTCACTTTTTTCACAAATTTTAAGGTAGGGCTGAGCACGATTTGCTGAAATATATATCACGTGATTTACGCATAGCTTGGGAGTGAAGTACAGTAAAATACTGCTGCATCTGAAAGCCAAAGGGCGCTCTAATGCAGAAACTCCAAATACGCACCGCAGAAGAAAACCATAACACACGTATGCTGCGTCCCAATTCGCATACTATCTGTCCTAAATAGTATTCGAACCGGGAGAGGGCGGAGTTTAGTGACGCTACACTGTATTAATAACATGAAATAAAAGATGTTTCGCTAAATTCATAAATGTAAGTATGAATGAATAAATACTTAAATGCAAGGAAGAGCTGTTAAGGATCACACTGTCGTCCAGGCAACAACAGCCACTTCCGTTTAGAGTTAGTATGTCCCAGTGCGTGAATACATTTTTGTTACTTTTCCAAAGCAAAAACTGTACATACGTTTAGGGCTTAGTATAAGTGGGCGAACTTGGATGCAGCATTAGTTCTAGGAAATGCCTAAGGACTTGGTTTTATCACTGTTCCTCAAGCCAAGGTATTTTCATGATAATGAAGTACAGTTATAATGATCATGTTTGACAGGTGTTGCTTTTTTTAAATGCACGTTATAAGCAACTCAAACTAGCACTGCTTTTAGATTTAACAGCATTTCCTACGCATCCTAGAGCCATGCTTCGCGGACAAGCTACACATAAAAAATGATTTATTGGTTAGCGCGATTCATCGTGCACAGCCCTATTTTAAGGACATTGTAGTAGTTACTATTTAAATAGCACACTGTAGAAAGAATAAATGTAAGGAGAATGCAGAGGTTTCCATACGCATCACTAAGGGTGCTCCGATCAGAATTTTTCGGCCCATCGCCGATTACCAATCATAGGATCTACATGAAGACATCTACTAATTATCATGTAGAATTGTTTATTTAACAATTTCAAAGAACAGTGTATATTACCTAATGAATTGAGAGATTAAAAGGATTTAGGGCTGCAACTAACGATTATTTTAATAATCGATTAATCTGTCAATAATTTTTTTGATTAATCGATGAATCGGATAAAAACAAAAACCAAGAAAAGCATTCATTTCCAACCCTTTATTCAAAAACAGAACTAAAATCTTTAGAAAGTGCACAAGCATGTTGCTCCTTGAACATCCCTGAGCTGTCATAATAATGATAAAATAAAAATGGACTAACACAAAAAACATATACATGTATGCTTTACATCTGCCAAATATATAGACTTTTTTTAAAATAAAGTGCCACCTGAGCTGCCAGAACAATAAATAATTTATAAAAAATAAACAACAACACAAATCAGAAAATTTAACAGGATTTGTTTGAATGTCAGAACTTGTTCTCTACACTACACTACACTGCAGACAAGAAACTCGCAGATGCACACACTCGCAGACGCACACACTCACAAACTCTCACACTGACACACACACACACACACACTCACAAACTCTCACAGTGACACACACACACACACTCAAGTTCACTTGAAGCTAATTCATTAAATTATTACCATCATTGCAGTAAGTGTAAGGTTTACTTATAAACCACAGATGACCAAGAACTATAAAAGAACTTTAAAATTAAATTAAAAAGTACAACACACACAAATATATTTGTCAATAATAACCTATATGGGACAAAGCACAGAATATACACTGCAAAAATTGCTTTTCTAACATAGTAGTTTGGCCTGTTGTCAGTCAAAATATCAAAAAAATCTTAAATCAAGATACATTTACTGGACACATGAAATAGCATAAGAAATTATGTCTTGTTCTCTGAAAAAACACCTCAAAATTAAGTGATGTTTGCTTAAAACAAGCAAAATGATCTGCCAATGGGGTACGAAAAATAATATTTGGACTGGAAACGAGAATTAAGTAAGAAAGGCTTTTTTTGCAGTGTAGCTATACATGACAACAGATTGATAAATGAATGGTTCAAAAAAGGCTAGTGAATAAAAACGTGTCTTTATTCTTGCAATGCAAAGTGCAAAGTAACTATACCACCCTGCTTCACTACTGTTATTAACCAGCTAACGCTAACTTTTCATGCTTGTCAAGCTGGATAACGAGTAAACACCAGCACCAGGGACATTACGTTCTTCACTTCAAAACGGAACAAAAGTAGGATTCTGTAGTGACTTAACCTGCTGTTGAACTCCCTTCATCCTCATCAAAGAGTCCAACATGTTTGCGTTCAGGTGCTGGATCATTGCCGTGGTGCTCCTGTGCCATGTCGCTTTTGCATATTTTGCAGTTAACACACTTTTTCTGTTTATTTAGTGTGAAATCCTCCCGCCCCTATGATGACTTGTGTCGCGCGGATTTCTCTGCCTCGGCCATGTATCTTTCCTCTACCTCCGCTCGTTTTTTTTTTTTATTTTGCTCCGCCCTGTCTATGAGGCGCCAAACTCTGCTAGCATCAGTGCACAAGAGAGACCGAGTGTGCGCTCAAATAAAGTTTTTTTTTTTAATAATCAAACGTCTCCGTGTCGCGCGACACAACGAATCGATTATGAAATTCGTTGCCAACTCTTTAAGTAATCGATTTTAATCGTTGTTGCAGCCCTAAAAGGATTCATACATTGAAAACTTGTAGACATCATATTCCTCTCCCTTTTTAGAAAGTAAACATAAATGATCGCAGTCATAGGAACAGCTTAGAGTATAACATAGCTTTACATTTGAATACTTATGAAAAAAATAGAATAAAACAAACAGGTACAAACTAAAAAACCTTTAGGAGTGGAAACCTCATTTTAAAGGCAACCCAGTGTTTAGAGAGATGTATTGCCTAATAGATTGTAATAGTCTTACACTACTAGCATTTGTCATTAGAGACGCTATGTTTTTTTTCAATGACGTTATCAGTACTTCACTAAATATAATGTGCTGTAGGATAATATAATACAGAAAAATAATATGCTATTTTGTGTATTTTCATTTGTTTTAATTTGCGTTGCAGAAAAAATACAAACATGCATATTAATAACCAAAACCAGTTCGAATTTATAATAAACAAAGTTTTTAGCCAATATAAAATGCATTTTATCCAGATTTTGACTTTTTGATGTTGATTTCTCAACTACACCGTGCGGCAGTTAAACACCCCTATGGTCTACACGTTTTTTTGTCATTTGAACGACTGTTATAGAGATCGCCGATCAAGCTATTTAAAATGATTATCTGGCAATAATGATCGGCGACCGATCAACGGAGCACCCTTACACTTCACAACAAAAGTGGTTGTAAATAAAACAACTTTAAACAGCTTTACTGAGTTAATTGATCAAGAGGGTTAAATACCTGGCATTGTCCACAACCTTCCTGCCCCATCTGTATGCCCAGCTGGCCAAAGCAGCCCAGGATTTGGCCATTTCAGGAGCCTGAGCAGTGGAGAGCTGGTAGAGCTGCCCTAAGACAAAATCTGGCTCTCCAACACCAACATTTACTGGAGAAATAATAAACATTTAATTCCTCAGATTTAACGAAAATACCAAAAAACAATCAACTACACAACATGTAAACATGAAACCCTATGTTGGTAGGAAGTGGAAATATTCCAGGCAAGAGTTACCTGTGGTCTCTGTAGTAATGTTTGGCATTCCCTGATCCTCCAGCGGCAGGTCAAACAAGCCGGAGATGTTCTTTGAGAGGGTGGAGAGACTGGTAGACCCAGAGTTTCTCTTCACCACCATTTTGAGTTGCGGTGTCAGATCTTTCCAGTCTGCCAAAAGCCACTTACAGAGCGTGAGCACAGAGCGACAGGCAGCATGTTCACTCTTCCCGGAATGACAATATGACAGCGCGCAGGAACTCAGCATTTCCATAGCAGATACAGACTGACCTGAATGACAGCAAGGAAACATCCAGACATAGGCATGTTTTCTTTAAACATTAGACAATGAAAACCGGACAGCTTTTTATGAAAAAAAGTACCAAAGTTCATTTAGAAAATCAGTCATCTTAATTGTGTAAATTATGGAAACTTACCAGCAGCAAACAAAACTTTGGCCTTCTCAATCTCCAGGTCGGGTCCCCACTTCTCTCCCACAGTGCCCTCTAGTGACAGCTGCTTGAAGCTTTGCACCAGATCCTGATCTTCAGAATCACTTGCTGAGGGTGTGCCACACTGACCAAGCAGACGTGTGGCCAGGGCGATATTACCCTGCTTACGGGCAAACTTGACTGTAGTCAGACAAAGCTCCATTAGATGCGAGTCCACTGGAGCAGAGGAACCTGAGAGAACCATTCAAGACATCATACTTAGTATAATGACAGACAGCAAATATAGGTTTATTCATATAGAAGCATTTGTTCGTGGATAAATTCATTTACAGGAAACGCAATAAGTGTCCACAGGCCAAAAGTACTCACACTTGATACACGCACACATTAGTGCAGGAGACCTTACCATTCAGTTTTTGGAAAAGCTGGCGCTGGAAAGTGGTGTATCGAAGAGCATGAAGCCATGGCTGGACGTCCTGCTGCTTGCAGGTGGTCAAGGCTTCACTGAAGAGTGGGATAAGACAGTCCTACATACAGAAAGAAAAGCAAATCTATTACAAAAGAGCCAAGCAATAAATACATTTGAGCGTTTTGATGTTTCTAGCGTTCATGTGGTGACTCGAACCTCTGGGTGCTGGTTGCAAAGGGAGTTCTCTAGAGAGTTGGCACAGTGTAGCTGAAGGGTGCTGAGGGTTGCCAGGTTGTCAGACAGGGTGAGGGTGGAGAGACGCAGGGGACCCAAAGAGATGCGACCAGTCTGCTTCAGATACTTCACCAGATTGCTGAAGGTCAAAAGCAAAACGAGCACTGTTATTATTAACAAAGTGTAGAAAGATTCAAAGTAGGGTAAGAAGGAGACGGGAACCGGAATACATTTAAACATTTTATCAAAATAAAGTAAATAGACAGCTGGCAGCCATTCACGGATGACTGCCAGCGAATAAAACATAAATACAAACATAAACATGTTCAGGCCCGGTCCACTCTCATCGACGGTCCGGTCGCTCGTTCTCTTATATGCTCCCGATCTCCTCCGTGATACGAGACCGGTGCGCGCACAGCTGGCGCTCATTAACAATTACTCACCGGTCTCGAACCAAGGTCTCGCCCCGCCTACTCCACTACACAAACACTACACAGCTTAATGTGGTAATCCAAGCCAGCTGTGTTTACTTACTCTGATGAGGCTTGAACCTTCTGGTCCTGTTCGTGATTGGTTGAGGCAATGGTTCCTACAGCGCTTCTGAGCAGCTGTACCTCAATGGCCTTCTGGAGCTCTGAGGGGTCTGGACTCAACACAGCAGGAAGAAGCCTCTTCAGGTCTGTCAAAGCAAGAGAGCAAATATCTAAATCATCGAGTGAAACTGATCGTTTTTCTGTGACATTCACAACCACCTCACAAACATTTCTGCACATCGCTCATGACCCCAAGCATGTTCGGCTATACAGATGTTGATAAGTACAGACTGTAGGCATACCAATCTTATCCTTTGTTGTGGAGTTAAGCCGGCCGTAATCCTCCCCAGGCAACAACTCCAATTGGGCACGACATTCGGCAAAATCTCCCTCCTCGAAACTGTTAAGAGCTCTGTAATACCAAGACACACAGAAGCATTCCCATGAATATTTCACTCATCTAAAATCATCAGACGTATAGTCAGAGACAGTTGCTTCACTGATGCACACCTGATATAGTTTAAATCAGCCTTGAGGTTGACACCAGAACTGCTGCTGTTCTTCTTGAGGTTCATCATGCTGGCCTGCCACTCTTGTACAGACTCCCAGTCGCTCAGGGCCACGTAACACTCGCATGCCTTATTGGCCAGGAAGTTCAGCACCTCTTGAGAACACTCACTGGACTTTAACAGGACAGTCTTCCTACCCTCTGCTACTAAAATAGACAAAACAATCAGAATCAAATATAAACACCTTACAGTTCTGCTCAAAAGTTTACATACCCCTTGCAAAATCTGGAAAAAGCTGAAACATTTGGGAAATATAAGACGATTTTTGAAAATTAAGGTTTTTTATTAATTTAGTCAAGTTATTTCACTAAAGAAATATTAACAAAGTTCACTCTAAAGAATAATAACAGAATTACAAAAAATATCCCAGGGCAAAAGTTTACATACCCCTGATTTTTAATACTGTATGATGTTACATAAACAATCAATGACAGTTTTTATGTTTAGTTACAGTTGTTTAAGGGTTTCTTCGATTCAAGTGTAGATTTCTCTGTATGCATTTTAATCACTCTCGCGGTACGTAAATGTGATATGTCGAACAATCTGCGCAGCCCAACAGTAAATTGAACGCGTCTGTTCCTAAAGTCATTGATTAGCCTCTTCAGGTGTTTTATGAGAGTTGAGGCTAAACTTGACAGGAAAGTGGATCTCGCGGGGCAGAGTTCAGAACCACTGCATTAGACTGTCCACTGATCTTCAAAACAATCACCTAGGTCCTCCACAATCTTTGCTTTTTCAGCATTTCTAGATATTTGACTCATGTCCTGCAGTAACTGCATGATGTTGAGATTCCTCTTTTTACATTGAGGACAATCAAGAGACTCATACACAACTATTACAATAGATAGAAACATTCAGTGCTGCCCACAAAGTCAACACGATACATTCAAAGTCAGGTGGGTGTAAAACCTCATAAATACTTTTGGTGTAAATTATTGTTTCATTTATACATATTATATTTCCATTTACTAATGTCCTTTATAAGATGTAAAAATACATAAATGTTTTTCAGGACATTATATATTTTTTCTAGTGGTGGGCATAGATTATTTTTTTTATCTAGATTAATTTTGGAATTAATCTAGATTTATCTAGATTAAAATGGCTCATTTGAATTTCTGCCGAAAGCATTCAGAATATGTGTGCTACCAAAAAAATGACTAAAAGTAAGTCTTTGAGAACGGGTTTCTCAAGCTGTTCTACTATGATAATTGGTGATGAACATAAAATATGTTCAATAAGATGTACTTGTGTTTACTTCCGCATTAGCTAAGGGATGATTTGCGTTTAGGTGGTACTTGAGACTGGAAGAGCTCCTACAGTACATTTACATTTAGTCATTTAGCAGACGCTTTTATCCAAAGCGACTTACAAAGAGTTAGGGAGCAACAAGCAATATGTCATACAGGAGCAATAATAGATTAGGTGCCAATACAAATTTACTGGTTTCAACTAAGGCTAGACCACTACATGTTGAGAGAACTTTTTTTTTTTAAACCAATTCCGCATTGCACAAGGTGCAAACAACCTTAGTCTTGTCGATGTTTCCATTGGGAAGCTTCTTAAAAATAAATTTCCCCTGAAGCAAACCCGGCGGCTTCAAAGCTGCATCCATGCTAGCACGTCACGTTTGATGTGGTAATTTCACAGTAACGTTATGTTGTGTTCAGACGAAACGCGAATGGCGCGTCAAGCGCGAGTGATGTACATGTTAAGTCAATGCAAAGACGCGATAGACCTACTTGCGGTGCGAATCGCGTGAATGACGCGAATTGTGCGAATGAACCCCTGGTGATGAGAAGAGGCGGCGCGAATTGCGCAAATCACGCGAGTTGAAAAATCTCGTTCTCGCCCGGTACAGTGCAATTCAGCTAGGTATACATCCGCGCTAAAATATCAAGGTGAAAGTCATCATAGCTTGGGTGGTATAGACCCAGCTCCCAACCCAACTTTGAGAATAGATTAACGGCGACATTTTTTTTTATCGCACGTTAAGAGTCTCACGTTAACGCAGCACGTTAACGGCCCACCACTAATTTTTTCCATTTTCAGAGGTTTTACAGCCACCTGACTTTAAATGAATCGTGTTGACTTTGTGTGCAGCACTGAATGTTTCTATCTATTGTAATAGTTGTGTATGAGTCTCTTGATTGTCCTCAATGTAAAAAGATGAATCTCAACATCATACAGTTACTGCTGGACATGAGTTAAATATGTAGAATCGCTGAAAAAGCAAAGATTGTCGAGGAACTGGGTGATTGTTTAGAAGATCAGTGGACAGTCTAATGACTCATGTCAAACAAGTAACCCTTAAACAACTATGACTTAACATAAAACTGTCATTGATTGTTTAGGAAACATCATACAGTATTAAGAATCAGGGGTATGTACATTTTTGCCCTGGGCTATTTTTAGAAATTCTGATATTATTCTTTAGTGTGAACTTTATGTTCATATTTCTTCATTGAAATAACTTGTTCAGGGCTGAACTAAATTAAAAATTAACCTTAATTTTCAAAAATCCTCTTATTTTCCAAATGTTTCAGCTTTTTCCAGATTCTGCAAGGGGTATGTAAACTTTATAGATAAAGAACACAACTGTATAGATAAAGAAAAACCTGACTTATTTGATAAGATTCTCACTGTTGCTGGTGTGTTTAGGACTAGACGAGATGGTGCCAGTGAGCTTGAGAAGAGATCGATCAAAGCCTTTAATGGAGCAGTCCATTCCTGTAACAGCACACAGCTGCTCCTGGTATTCCAAAGCGGCCTTTTCAAACCTTGACATGGAGTGTAAAAATTATGTGCATGCTTGGAAAGCATCCCATTTAAAGATGACACACAAAAGCAGCAACATTTTCTACATGCAATTGATCTTTGATGTTTTATTTCTGTTAACATACAAACCTAAAAAAGTTTTGAGATACCATTTCATATTAAACAACATTATCCTACATACAGTATAAAACAGTTCTATAAACAAGATATAAGATCTATAATTCACATGAAAAGACCTGACATTTTTTCACGGTTGTAAACTGGATTCATTATTTTTAGTACAAAAATCGCTTACTTTCCCTCAGCTTGCAGGGCAACTGAGCTCAGCCAGCCCAGACTCTTGCCAGTGTTGGCCAGACTCCAGGCTGCCAGACCTTGTATGGCCTCCGGGCATCGCAGCTCACACAACGCCTCCACCAGCATAGTGATTGGCACCTCTATCTCTGGCCCCTTCAGGAAAAAACAAAAAAAGGTTCAAATCTGAATGGTGTAGGTTTGGAGCAGCAGCCTCACACTTAAGTGATTGACATCTTAAATCGATAGCGCAAAGTAGGCCAGATACAGAAGTGGTTTAAATCTCACCTGCGCACTGTTGTTCTTGATCTCAGAGAGCAGATCAAAGCCGTGACGGACCGTGACCGCTGGCTGCCCAGAGAGAAGACCCACCCTCATTAGTGCCAAACGAATTCTTGTCAGCCAATCCTGGCACGTCTGTCGGTTTGTGTAGAAAAACGTTCTTATGCCCTAAATAAGAAGGAAAAGTGGGTCAAACAAAAGCTCATGGAAGGTTCACAGACCACTCTTTGTCAAGCAATTCTATGGTGTGTTTAAAACTATGGATAGCTGCGTGTACACAGACCTTAGGAGGTGCAGTTAGCGCACTGGCGCAGCCTTCGTAAGCATTATACATGAGTTTCTCCAGGTTCTCCAGGAACTGCAGCAACAGAGCCAGGCGGAGCTGATTGGTGTGGTGACCCTCATCACTCTCGCCTCCGCTCCATTGACTCAACTCCTGCTCTGTGTTCAGACTGTGAGCCGCCAGACTGCGGATAATACCTACAACACAGATATTAAGTGAATATTTGTTCTCACATACATAAAGTAGAAATTTGAATTTTATCACCCAGCCCCAGCATGCCCTTTAACTTACATATCTCCGTTGAATTTAAATTTCATATTGAATTACAAAAAACCTTCGCAATGCACATCCCTAATTAAACATTTGAAAATTAACCTTCTATGGTCTGGAAGGTGTCCTGGGCTCGGCCCAGTGGGGTTCGGAGCTTGGAAAGCACGGTGAACTGAGCAGCCTCCCATACGGCCCACTGCCATAGCACTGCCTCTGTCTTCAGCAGGGCACGAGGCACCATGGCAGAGTCCTTCTTCTCCAGCCGCTGACAGCTGTGGTAAAGCCGCTCCAACCACGGCTCTTTACTGCAAATCACATGGAATGAAAACAAACTCATTTGACGTGATTCAATTTTTGTGAGAATCCAGCCACATTACAGGGGTTATTCAGGTCCAGCGGATTAAGATGAAAACGATATTGACAAAGACAAGGACTTTATATTCATTAGCCAAAGAAACATGCATTTGCAACATGTTTGTGCATGAGGGAAAAGGCGGCAACCATAATGAATGTACATATCAGCCACCTACTCACCCCCCACGATGGACCGTTCCATACAGTATAAACCCGATGAGGTCAGAGAAGTCCTGTGGGTGGAAGGTGTTGCTAGGCACTTTGCTCATGTGTCGGCGGATGGCCAGCGAGATCTCCTTAATCTCAGAGTGACTCTGAGCGCTGCTGGGAGACAAGCTGACAATTACCATCACATCAACTCCAGCTTTAGGTGCAACTACAAGGTGAGATTTTTTTTCCATCGTGTGGAATCTAGATAGTCACCTTAACGCGACGTGCATGGGAATTGATCTCAGCAATTTCCCGAAGGCCTGCCGGACTCGCACTACTGAGTGGACTAGCTGAACTCGGCACACATCCACACACCTGCACAAAGAGAGGAGACAGAAGCAGTGCGGATTAGACACAAAGTTTGATCTGGCAAGAGCCGGAGGAGAAAAAGTTGCAATGCTAATGAATGTTCCTGTGAAGAGAGAATGCATGATGACCTTTGAAGAAGCTCTGTGGACAAGGAGGTTGACAGAACCTGTAGATTGTTACACGCTTGCAGGCATATGGTGGGGTCTTCATTCAAAGCTTAAGAGAAGAAACCATCACATTAATGTTCATTCATCAGACTACAGTACAATATAGTCTTAAAACAGATAAACACTCACAATTGGCCAGTATCCCTTTGCAGTATTTGTGAAACGATCGAAGCGAGAACAGGGGAGAGAATGTTTCTGATTTCTTCATCATCATAGACACCTCTAATGACCAGGTGAGTAACAGCTTCCTAAAAACCAATAGAGACAAATAAACTTGTCTTGATTCAAGGTATACACAATCCCTAATTTACCTAAATTCTGTTGCCATACTAAAAGAAAACAAGCAAGGCATCTAAAAGAAAGGTGTAATTACACCCATCAGAGTGTAAGTGATTAGAGCAGCTGAAAGAGTCAGTGGTTCTGATGAATGAAATCACAACAGGCCTCATTATAGAGAAATTGTGTAAGCTGTGTACCTCGCCTCAGGGTTGAGATGATCTTTGCTGAGCAGCATACCCAGCAAATTAAGAAGCGTGCTGAAATGCCTTTTGGTTGCCGTGGTAACTGTGCTGATGACAGCGCCGTCGAAAAGGGATGGGGATGAGGAGCTGAGGCTGCTTGAGATAAAATGATCATGCCTTGAGAAACACAAAGAGGGAGACAGAAAAAGAGAGAGAGGCTTGTCATGTGTGAGCTGAACAAAGGGCCACAATGCAATCACAAGACACTATTTGAGAATCTACACCGACTTCCACGAAAAGACATGCTACACATAATATCAGTAAATATTTACTTCCATTATATAAAAAAAGTCTACATTCTTCAAAATGTCTCCTATGTTTTACCAAGACAAAAGGAAAACAACTTTGAAACAACATGAACGTCAGTCAATGGTCTTCCTTGTTAAATTTATTGAGAATCCTGTGAACAATTTTACCTGGTACAGTGAGAGTAGAGGGTGTAAAGAACTGCATATTGGACCGCCGGGTGATGGACGGCCAATTCAGAGTGAATCACAACCAGATTATGACTGAGCAGGGAAAACACGGTTGGTGACAAAGCCCACATCTGCAACACATGCCATTTCATGTTATTACTTTTACAGTTTGTAGATCATTGCTGAACCCTTTCACAAATCCTTTAAAAAAGTGAATGACAACTGACCCCGATGAGCGAGTTCTTGGTGTTACCAATGGTGGTGAGAGCACTGAGATCGAATATGAGGATAAACTCTGCTCTCTCAGGGCTGAACTGCAGTTGGCTGAAGGCTGGGTGTTGTATATGGGGACATGCAGCAGGCAGACCCAGAAGACTCAGCAAACTGTTCAAAGCACAAGCCATCTCTCCCAAAACACGTTTATAAGCTGCCTCCAGGATGGGGATGTTCTTCAGACTCAGCACAGCATGATATACACCATGTGCTGCTGCCATCACCTGTAACAGAAACCTGAGACTGAGTGCTGTTTACTCGACACGCTGCGTGAATTCATTTATAGTGAGGTCATAAGGCATACTTCTCGTTGTCTGTGGAAACGCAACTCCAGAAGTTGGGAATTAGGAGCCAACAACTTTTCCACAAAAGTGGCGGGGAGTTTGGTGTTTATCTGGTCAACAATCTGCAAAAACGAAACCAAACAAATCTTTAAGTCGTATGTAAGTGAACACCAATTATAGCCGATCATGACATATTGCTCACCTAACAGCCAGCTAATGGATTGAAAGTTCAATCTTACCAGTGTTAGCAGGGTGAGGACAGACATGCTGTATTCTGGCCCACAGCCCTGGCAGCAGTCTAGCTGGTCCAGTCCATAAGAGATTACAGCATCAATCAGCTGACTGCCCAGGTCCATGCTTACCAGCAGTACACACACGCACTCATTACCAGCAGTCAGCACTATTTCGGAGAAGAACACCTGCTTGGCTGTGGTGACGCAAGCCAAAACACGGTTCAAAACCTGTCGTGAACAGAGCAGTAAAACGTGAGAGATTTTATACAGATCACTAAATGTGCTGTGGAAAAATACTTCCAAATAAAACACCAAACATCACTGTTATTGAAATTGATGAGGAATGATGACTCGTGTTGGATACATACATCAGCGACATATGCCTCCGTGATTGGTGGTCCTCGGATAGGATTGAAACGTTCTCCGATGCTGTGCACTACAGTGCTAAAGACTCTTAACAGGGCTGCCAGCTTTGGCAGGGATACTGTGGGTGGGGGAATATCCTCGTCCCCCGATTCTCCTGATACATGACTCAAATCCTACAAAGAAAAAAACCCTGAATGACTTAAAACATCTACAGATTACTATAAAACAAGAAATGTATCTACAAGTAACTAATTACCTCAGCATACGCCTCCATATCTTCCAAAAACTGACCCAACAGCGTAGTCGAAAAGGCCAAATCTGCCACCCAAAACTGCTCCAGACTCTGTAACCAGCCTTGAAGACATACAGAGACAGATCAGCCTCAAATATTGACATTATAAAATAGGTTTAAACTAAAAATATAACCAGTCTTACCAGACACCTGTTGAGTAAGATACTGTCTCTGTGTGTGATCTATATGCCAACCCACCAAAATATCCACTGTGTCCTACAAAACAAAGACAGGGGTTCGAACAGTCTCTAATACAAGTCTCAAATACAAAATTTGAAAAAATATATTTTAAAAAAGAGAAGCTGAAACCGCATTGGTGGATGCAGGTCATGCAGTTAAGTTTAGACACGCCACTACAAACGATTCCGATGAACTCTTCTGTAAAGCCAGTCTACTTACTCTAAAGTTTGTGCTGAATATGTGTGGATAACAACGGGCCACCAACAAAATACACTTCACACTTTGGCACAACAGTTCTGGTGTATCCAAGTTCTCCAAAATTGACTGAAGGCTGCTCATCACCAACTGAACAACGAAACATTTCAGCGATCAGGCCACAGTAATGAAACATAAGATTCTCTGTTGTGGTGCCACTTAACGGGCGGAGCGGAATAAATACCTGCATCACAGATGAAAAAGCCTTCTTCTCCCCTGCTGTTTCAAGTGCCTTGTGCACTGCCACAAGGTAGAGAAGCTTCACCTCATCCTTTGTGGACACAGTGAACTTGAGGAAGATCCATTTGAAGATCCTTTCGGCTTCATAACTGAGGGCGCCACAGAGCAATCCCAGGCAGCATGCAGCCTCCTGTCTGAGCTCCTGCAGGAGCTTACTACTACAAGGCCAAACAGAAACACTTGTCCGACAGTGCTTTAACATCTGAGAACTAGCCAACGTAAGTACATCATCATTAACTCCAGGAACACAGCTAAAAATAGAGTGAGCTCTGACGACACCCATTGTTTTAAAAATAGACCACACAATCATACCTCTCGTTCAATATGTCATTCAGGGTACTCAAAATGGAATCCAACTGTTTCACAAGGACCTGTAATTTGTATATACAAACAATACAGAATATAATTGTTAATGACTGTTTTAAGAGCCTTACAGGCACAAAAATAAATTTGTTTTTTACCTACCACTTTATTTTCAGAGTGCACAATGAACTCCCTCATTTGTTTCACGGTGGCCAGTCTGCGTTCCCGGTCATCTTCCCGTGAAGCTCGCCGCAGAAGATTAGCCAGACGAGACTCCTCAGAGTGAGCCAACGGTCGGTCTGCCAGATTAACGATAATGTGACAGTGTAAATAAATAAATATATTGAACTCCATAACTCTTAAGTATTCTCAAATTTTGCACTATCTATAAAAGAAATCTATTCAAAACATGAAACGTTTGAGCAGAGGCATTCTTGAGTTTTATCAACATTTACCCTGTGATTTCCTCATGTCCTTTGTAGCTAAAGCACGGTTTCCATGCTGAAATGTGGTTATATCAGTTGTCACATCATTGATTCTCAACTCTTGCCCCAGCGACTTCCAACCATAAGTATATTCTGAGAGGCCTCCATCATCGTCATATCCACCTACAAACAGAAACACTGTTATTTTTCGCAATTTCCATAACAACGGTATTTTGAAAAAGACATGGTTGTGCACTCTAACAATGGTTGAAATGTAGGTGCTATGCATCTATTGTGTCCCGCCTAATCTAGCTTTCTCTTTCAATTTCTATAAACTGAAACCTTCAACAGTGAAAGACACCAAAGATCCTTTAACAAAAGCTATAAGGTTTTATAAAAACATTGTAAAACACAAAGTGGATGTCATTTAGTTCATTAAACATATGGCCAAGCTCGCAAGCAGCACACACCTCCTTCTTCGAGTGTGTCTGAGGCAGGGAAGGCGTCATTGTGGTGTGATGGGGTGCCAGGCTGGTCAGAGGGCAGAGTGTCGAAATGAACTTCTGAACCGTGGTCTCTGGAGAAACTGCACTTCACACCGTCCTGGCTGGCTGACACACCGTCGCTTCTGTAAAGAATGCCATACTGCGTCAGACCAACCTGTCCATGTTGAGGCCCACTTTCAGAAGAGGAGGGCATAATAATGAAACCTGACCTTATTTATATTTATTGTTTTACTTGAGAGAAAAGCCTTAGAAGTTGCTCTTCTAAAAGATCACACGTCTAAAACACCATCATTTAACATCATCTTTCCAGAGGCCCTGAGGTTGGTTGACAAGTCTATCTCAAGAATTACAATGTTATGAGGCAAGTATAACATGTAAGTATATCAAAACCAAATGTATATTTAAAAAAATGTTTATAACGATTGAATCCGTTCAATAATCCTTAATGTCAAATATTTTATCTAAGATATTAAATTATAAGGGACAATTTCCCGAATATTTTTTTATTAACATCATAGAAACTTCCAATTCTTAACAGCTAGGTGGTGGATAATAAAACGAAGTCAACGCAGACTAAAGTTATCTATGAATTTTACACGCAATTCTGACAATTCTATCGAGAAATTATGGAGAAGACGTCATTTGACGTTACTGTGATTTCATTCTCCACAGCAACAAGTAATGCAACCCAACTAACAGAGAAAATCTAAAATGTGGCGTTTATATTAGTGTACAGCCTGTTAATAATCATCCACAATGTACAACCAGATAATCAATAGTTCTTCTATTATGATAACCTTTATTCATTGATAAATTACAATGCTGTCCTGTAGTTTTGACGGTATTGAGATGAATTATTATATGGCTTAGAAAGTTTTACTATTTGATTGCCAGACACGCTGAATATTTCATTTATCAAACATTGTCCCGTTTCCACGCAAAGTTCAATGCACTCACAACTTCAACTCTGGTCAGTTTGCTTTCCTGACAAACAGAACCACACAAAATACTGCCTTTGACATTCAGACTAATTCAGTTGGCTTAACCGAGTAAACTAGGGATATACGAACATTAAAAGTAGTAAGTTTTAAAGTTGGATATCACACAATAGTTGCACGAGTAAAGAGTGCGAAGCATATGTTGCTAGTTTATAAAGTGACATGAGCATGTGGAAATAAAACGAGGCTGCAACTTTACTGAATGACTGGAAAACTAATTCAATTCTCTAAAACGAGTATTGTACGTTACTTCGTGTAACAAAACCACCACACTTTACCCTCAACAATAATAAGAACATAACGTTGGATAGCTGATGGCTAAACGAATAAGACCACACGCGTGTTCCTTCACATAAACCACAGATGAATACCACAACACAACAGAATGTCCACCGAAGACAAACCAATCACTGCACGTACGGTCACATTTTACTCATTTTTTTACAAATCCAGCTGGCGGACAGCAGTCCACATGGTAAATTTCGTCAGTGTTCAACGATTATTGGGTTAGCTTGTGCTAGCGCTAGCTAACCAGCCTCGAAGAACGTGATCGTTTGACGTTTGTCAGCTTCACCGCGTGACAACTTAACAAAGATTTCAACACTCTTGAGCACCCAAAGCGTCGTAAATTGTGATAAAAGGTTACTTCTTCGAAATGGCTTTTTAAAAAGCACCTCGCGTGAATAAAGACAGCGCTGCTGTTCGATAAAAGGACGGACGAGATTAAGGCCTCGGTGAAGCCTCGGTCTATTGTGCGAAGACTCAACCGACAGTTACGCTACTGACCTGGGCTGCCAGTCATTCCAGTTTCGCTGCAGTTTGTGGGCGCTGCTCAGCCGAGACCCGAAGGCTTTGCGGCTCATTACCTTTGCGAAGACAGCATGACCCGTCTAACACGGGAAAAAGCAACTCCTAATTTCAGCTTTCACTTTATGTCCATGCACAGGTTTGAAATACACTGTGTGTGTTTGAAACTGAGAGGCAGTGAGCGGCCTGACCCTCCCATCTATTTCTCTCCGCTCCTCGATTCAGCGCTGGCGGTTAGTTCACACAGCGTCGGCGCCATCTGCCGGTAAATAAAATAACGTCATCTCTATTGTTATTTGGAGTGACGATAAGACAATGTATGTCCCTTGGTGTAAATGCACAATTGTTGATGGCAGAACAATGGAATTTTGTATCTAGTTGTTCTTTATATTTGTAGCTGGAGACGATAAATAGAAAAAATAATTGGGCTTAACAAACAAAAGATGAATGTGACATTTCATCCTAATTTGACTGGAAGCAGAAAATAGAAACATCTGTTGCTTTAGCTAGATTCTCCTACTGTGTGGTTGCCTAGTGACAGCAGGAATGTGTTGAACATACAGAGATCTGCAGGTGGAACCAGAGGGAGCAAGAAAACAATGTAAACAGCGCATTCATTGCTGTTTAATTAAAACTTGTCTTGGCATTAAGTCAAACATTTACAAGTATGCATATTATGTTACGATTTGCCTTCAGGTGACCAAAGCTCTTTGTCCCACTTATTTTATTCAACATATTAGGGAAAAAAGTACATTTTAAGAAATGCAGATGTAAATTGGTGGTGGTGGAAATGAAAACTAAGGAATGATTTTGTTTTGACAGGCTTTTTGCTGTTTGGGAGAATTATATCCCAGTCAGATATTCCCATTTTAATTTTGGGGCTTTATATTTGCTACATTGCTCTTCATATCACACATGCAAAAAACCTTGCAGAAAAACACAATACCCAATAGAAACCATCATAAAAATGTAATGGTTTCCATTAAAATATCATTATAGCTTTTTCGACAAAGAACATTACAAATTTCCTTTTGTATTGCGTTTTGGGAATTATTCCAATAGGTTTAATGTTACACACCGCAATAGAATCCATCGCATACGAGTGCCAATGTGACCATTACATTCATTTACTGATGTATTTTGGGCAGGGTTTGACAGTTTTTTTTCAGAAGGGACTACACTAGGCCTAAATTTTCTCCATTGTTCTCTCTATTCATTACCCGCCCTATGAGTTAACAGGACGCAATTTTTCATATCTTCATGTTTCAACAGATTTTCTAGTAAATTATCTGGGGATTTAAACATTTACCACGTGAAGTTGGTGTGACCATAGTACAGCTGTGACCACTTTAATCATTCAGTGGCTAAAGCTGAATTAATAAAGAAATTAAATTAATTTCAAGGTTCACTGGATGTGTTTGGTATATCATAACATTTCCTTTCCCAAGGTTAGATATTGATATTTGCATATCTGTCCACCACACCCACACTGCATAATTGTATCACAAGATGGCAGCAAGGAGCTTAAAGAGATTTCTGAGACATCAGGATGATAAAAAATATTTTTTACTCCAATTTTTTTATGACAAATATAGACTGTATACAATGACACCATGCAATTACATGAAACATGCATGGCATTCCATTCAGCTGTTCAAAAGAGATGGTCCACTGAGAACTGCACATTCTGTCCTTCGGAGAATATGATTCTATGGTTTGTGGCCCAATCCCTGCCCACCCCAATGCATGCAGGTTGCTAAGCAACAATATGCACAATAAATACTGTAGCAATAAAGAGGATGTCAGACAAGAAAGGTCACAGAAATAACAGCTGGTAATTTATCGAGGTTTATGGAGATGATCTGTCTTCATAATGTTCTTAGTTCTCATAAGATACTGTATATAACTACTCTCAAAATGACCTATTACACATGGAAAAACATATGTAAACATGTTCACTGATCTGCAAGTCTGCTGGTTGAAAGCGGTTGATAAAATTCTACGGGAATGGAAGGTCAAAATAACATTCACATTATTAGCAATATATCCAGCTACTCAGTTGTCCTGCAAACAGGAAGTGACACTGAAAATGTCAGGGATGTTGAATATCTTGCATGCATTATCGTCTGCAATACACCAGAGGGATTTACAACCAATGTGAGGAAATAAGTAATCATAGAAGTCTACCGAAAAATATCAATTTAGGCATGCAGAGACCTTAGGAACAGAAAGACCAAGAAGAGCACTAAAAAAGTAGCCTATAGTACTTAAGTATACATAGCCAAATTTATTTTTACATTATTTAGGGAGTTGAGACAGAGTGGGCAAACAGTCCTAATCTCATTGTCTTTCATACTCTAAAAAAATATTGTGCAGACTTAACAAAAAAATTAGTGCAACAGTTTGCATCAATATTTTTGAGTTGTGACAACTTTTAACAAAATTAAGTTCATCCAACAAACTACTTTGGGTCAGACAGATTACATTTTTAATTTGTATTTTTAAGTAACATCAGCTTAAAAATTGTTGCTCGTAATTTTTTTTTTTTTAAGTTATTCCAACTTTTTTTAAAAACTAATTTAATCAAAGACGCTGGTTGCAAATACACTTTTTTATTTTATATCTCAATTTACAAACATAACAATTAGCGGTCAAGAGCTATAACCAAATATAACCAAAAAACCCATGAAATGACTGGCGTGCGTGTGCCATTCGCCAAGCCCATTGGCGTTTTAAATTACTCTCGGAGATGATATAGGTTCTCAAGATCAAACCCCAGTCTGTCTCTCAACACAACGTCGAGAGACTGACTGAAGGGGAAATTAAGTTATCTAGTCAATTACTTTCTAGTTACTGCAATTTAAATATTGTCACACAGATTTTTAGTTTAAAATTACACACAATATTAAGCTTAAGTAATTATCAACATTATTAAGTCAGCACAGCTCATCAAAATAGAGTTTCACACTTAAAAGTTTGAATTATACCATAAATATCAATTTGTTACTTGTACCAATTCATTCAATTGAGTTGTGCCAACTCATGCCATAAATTATTTTTTAGAGTGCAGGAGACTTTAGCATTTCCTGGACATTTCGTTAAAGGATTCTATAAAAAATGTTAACACAGATAGAATGCACAACACTTAAATCAAATCAAACTCATTATGCAAATTGTTATGCACTCATTATGCCATATCTGACAGTTATTATGACGTCATCACCAATAATGACATAATTACTTGTTGTTACATCACCACTAATCACTATGTCATCACCCATGCAAATCGCTATTCAAGTGCCAATTTTTTGTATGAGCAGGTATCAATTGTAAGCTCTACAACAATTATAGAGAGTGAAATGTTTTATCTTGTCAGCATATCAGCTTATTTGAACATCAAAATCAATATTAGACCCAACAAGATATTTTTAGCTTGCTTGTCTGAGTTCATCTACTCACACAGATCATGGGTACACCCAATGATGCACTGGAAATGTCTAGAAACATTGTTGGCTGGGTTTAAAGCTTCGTGATGCAGTGAACGGAGTTAGGTTCTATAAATATAATGTTTAAAGATTTAGTTTTATATTAGTATTATAAAGGTCACCCAGGTTGATGTAAAATCGAAAAGCTGTCTAAGAAAGACATATTGGTGCATGAAAGATTTATTGAAAGACACTTTTGTGTCTGTAAAACACAACCACTATTATTTGTCTACATACAAATCTTTTCGTTATACAAGACAGAAAACGGCAACAAAATAAACTGAAAACCTCAATAAGAAGCCACATTCAGCAACATTGTTGTCTTACTTAAATGGAAGTCTTCTTCAGTTAACAATGAGTCCTCTTGTGTGGTGCCTCCCTTATGTTGCTATACAGACGGCAGTCCTCCTAACAGAGATAAGAGAAAATCTGGCCCTTTAATAGCATGAGTTCCGTAGTCCTCAAGATAAAACAGACCCACTATCAACTGCAAGACATTGTGAGATGAGCCTAATGGAACTAACCGAACAGTGTGAAGTGGGTGTGAAGTAACCTCAGAGACAAGCTGGAAATCACAATCCTTCCAACAAATGATTACATGATGAAATATTGAAGGAAGATCTTGTAGTTCACATGGATATGTTTGGGGGTGTTGAATTACTTATTCTAGCTGCTCGAGTTAGAGATTTTCAATACGAATCTGAATAAATAAAAACTGTTATAAATTTTTGTTTATTTGTTTATTTATTTGTTTATTTATTAACACATTAGTTAACATACATATATTACTTACAACAAGTGTATCAAACATTACATACTGGCACAAAATATTAGGCCCCTTCTGGCATCTTTCTTTCCCACTCCCTCTCTCTCAAGCACAGTCTGATGTCAGAGTTCTGGACCTGACCATGTAGGAAGAGTCCAACAAAAAGAAGGGGTTGAGAACGGCTCACACACCCTCTTATATCCCCAGCACTATACACAGTCCTGTGGCGCACACACATCAGATCTCAATCTCATCTCAAATGCACTAAAAATGCTCTGCTGGGATTTGTGTTTAGTTCTGCTGCTCAATGACTTCTCAGTGTGGGCTCTGCCTTCAACTAACATCAAGATCACACAAGGTGAGTGCCATCACAACCAAAGACAAAGGCAAACACACACAGTTATTTTTTAACTTTTCAAAACTTTTTGAAGACAGAGAATAGACCAGTGCTGGTTTGCCAAATAAAGACCATCAGAGGATTTAAGCTCTGAAGGTGTCTTTCTTTGTCAAATTGTTAATGAGGTATCTCTTCATAACTGTTCATATTACACAGATGTCATGAGCCAGTTTTTATATATCCTCAATTGATTTCCATGAGAAAAAGTCTCCTTAAAGGATTTAGTTTTCTTAAATCTTCTGGAAGTTTTCTAAATAAGATTACAATTTAAATACATACAAGAAATTTTTTTTTATAAATTTTATTAACTGATATAGTGTCATTTTCATAAAGTGTATTTTTCAACTGCGTGCAAAATAAATTCATTCCATAAGATGCCTTACATTTTTGATTTAACCAAATTGGCTTTACAACTAACTTAAACTTTGATTATATTAAGTTGAAATAGATTTTTTTAAGATTTATTTTATAATTTGAATCCAAGTGACTTGTAAAGTCGATTTGATTTAACTAAAACATTTTAGTAATCCTTTGAACTCAAATTTTTAAGATGAAATATGTAAATTGTTTACAGCTGTAATTCTTTTTGCTGCATACACTTTTTTCTAAATTGAACACAGGTTGTTGATGTAAAAAGGAAACAGCGACAGTATATTTCGCAATAAATTAGAAACTTTCCAGATGATGTTATTAATAACTTAATAATGTGTTTTATATCTTTGGGGGATTATGTCATTTCAGCACTGCCCCTACAACTATCAGACTTGAACCAGCCCGTTACATGTCCACTTTTCTGGACTGAATTTGAAGGCTACTGCTACCGTTTTTTCCCTCTGAACCGGACCTGGGCTGAAGCAGATCTTTACTGTGCAGAGTTTTCCAATGGACACAAATCAGCCAAGCTCGCCTCCATCCACAGGTACAAATATTTTTGAAATGTTAGTTGGACAAGGTACAAAGAATGCTGAGATTCCATGTTTACAGTTTGGAGAATTTGTCTGCACCTTTTGATAGCTTTTTTTTGCCATATATAGCTGGGAAGAAAACGTGTTTGTGTATGACCTCGTGAATAGCCGTGTACCAGGAATTCCAACAGACATTTGGATTGGCCTTCATGATAGGAGACAGGTGAATGTGATCACATACTATTTCATTGTATCAATAACATCATTCATGTATTATGTTTTGTTTAATTGATGCAAATTCGGTAAATTCTGTACTCAATTGCATTGTTAAAATTGATTAAAAACGTCACACATTTGATTAATCCACTACTGACATCATTTTTATTTATAGCCCTGACTATGTAACCCCTGACTCATAATTTAATGAAAGAAAAATATGGTTTCGATAAGTGATGTTTAATCATTTCCAGTCAAGTTGAAGCCAACAAACTCTTCCAGCAAAGTGTGGTGGTGTGTAAAGCATGTATGGACAACACACCGTCTGATCTGTAATGAGGATGTCTATAAACCTGCTTTGGGGAGTTCCTCAGACATCGCTATAAAATGAACCTATGCATGACAGAAAAGCTTTGGTTAAAATGCCAGGGTCAAAGGGCAAATGTGACAGCGTTAATAATCAATGTTTGTTGCTAGGAGGCACTTTGGAGTGGACAGATGGGTCACCTTATGAATACAGTTACTGGGACGGAAACCAGCCAGATGATGGCATTCATCGAATCCCAGAGGAGGAGGATTGTGTGGAGATCTGGTACAGACAAAACAGTGGTTAGTTTTCATTAACGTTGTGTTCCTTTTGTTCATATTATAATGTTGCAAATAATCCATCACCAGTGCACACAAAATAAACAAAATAAAACATGATTTTGACCAATAACATTATATAATTTATTATTTCAACACATATTGTGATAGTGTTGTTATCAGGATTTTTATGTTTTGCCACATCTTGTAGTGAAAATATATCGTGACAGCCTTATTTTATGGATATTTTTAAAGGTCCAGTGTATAAAATTTAGCGTCATCTAGCGGTGGGGTTGCGAATTCCAACGAATGCCTCACTCCATTTTTGTAATCGATTGCTAACCTGTATTGTTTGCATTCTTTCTTTTCATCTTTTGCAGGTTTAAGGTCTTGGAATGACAATAGTTGTGCTAAAGCTTTTCCATTCGTATGCAAGATCCCCTCACTGGAAAATTAACTTTTCACCACATCACAGACTTTATATTTAGTTCTTTACAGTCATTATGACATCACAACATCCCTCAGTCACAGTAAAGCAAGGACGTTTTCCTCTCATCTTCATCCCTGCAGTGATGATGGACTCCCTTCAGCTTCTCAGCTGCACTTTACTTCAATTTCAAGCCCCATCCGTGTTGTCATAGCACTGTTCATATGGGAGTTGTTAGACCGTGTGTGAGTCATGACACAGAGACATTCCTCCATTCCAGTCTTTTGGAAATTACACGTTTTCTTCCCTGTAGAGTTTCTATTGATTACCCATGTTGATATTGGATATTGATGTTAGTGCTATTGTTGAATATTACGTATCAGTCAGTTCCTGCACCGGTCTCGATACAGATAGTGAGTTACACCAAAGGAGTTCTAGAGAGTTTAGAAGAGCACTGAACCGGTGAATGTTTTCAATAAGAACTAAGCTCCACGCCCTTTACCAGATGCCTGCTCATGATGTAAGGACATAATTGCTTGTATATGATGGTTATTATGAAATGTCTTCTCATCATGATTTACATGCGTTTTTAAAGTGTGACAAACATTGAGAGAATATGTGTATTTGTGCAATGTTTCCAAAGTCTGGAACTGGTCTAGCATCCAGAGTGCTATCTGTACATTGATCTAAAACTGCATAAGATAGTGTAAGAATTCAGATTTTTTGTTGACTGCAGAGCTTCAAAAGCCAGAAAGAGCTTAACCTTAGCCTGGCAGATGACCTTTCATGCTTTCTTTCTATCTTATGGATCATGCCAATTAAGGATCAGAAAATCTGTTCCTTGTGCACACAGCTCGGTAAGTTAAACAACTTGATGAACCTACATTGTAATGATTGGCCTCCTTTCTGAATTTAAATCAAACAGGCCACACCCACAGGATGCTGAAATGAGAGTAAATATCATTGGTCTAGCAAAAGTGTTGCTTTAAAGGGATACTTCACCCAAGAATTAAAATTCTGTCATCATTTACTAACATTTGAGTTGTTCCAAATGTGTATAAACTTCTTTGTTCTGATGAACACAGAGAAAATATTTGGAATATTGCTTATGACTAAACACCCATTGACTACCATAGTAGGAAAAAAACACCCAAACTACAAAGAATTTCTCTTAGTTTTTGTAGAGTTCAGTAGAAATGAAAGCTTGGATTTATATAGCTATAGACTTACACTCTAAAAAACCTGTAAAAATAGGGCACACCACACTGTTTTAATATGAAGGAATGTTCTATATTAATTTTTACCGTTGTTTTACCTGTATTTTACAATTTGCACTGCATTTAATTACATTTTAGCATTAATGGAAATGTTCGTAAATTAAACAAGTATGTACTCATAATATTCTGCAAGTACTTTGTCCTTTATACGTTTTTTTTTTACAGTTTTTTAACATTGAAACCTCAGCTGTAGGAACCAGGTAATTGTGTAACTGTTAAGCCATGAAACTACACCTGGGTATATAAAACATTCATTTTAAAATATGCCAAGATGAAGTTTCTATTTATTTTAGATGTAATCTCAGATGTAAACATGGTAGTTTTGATCATTATGTGCTTGACACAGAGCCAGGACTCATGTGGACAGTGGGGTTAAGCTGTTCCCGTTGGATGGAGACAGCAATTAAGTGACTAATCTCTCAGTCTTATAGCTCTCATAGGAAATATTTATCCACAAACAAGACTTTAATCATTTCAATGCTTCAATAAGTGAATCATTGCATTTGCAAAAATATTATGGTTTACACAGACACCTTAAACAAAATAATGGAGAAATGACTACCTCAAATTCTCAGGCTGAGAACCACAGTTTACCAAATTTCCTATCTCGTAGAATTGTATGTTATATCAGTCAGTTTAAACAGTAGAATCAAAGTAATTAAATTATAACAAAGTGTCTTTAAACGATCAAATCTATTGATACAAAATATATAAACAAAAACAAAGAATCCTGAAAAAAGCCAGTACCAAATGTCACTTTAATTCATTGTGGAACATTTACCCAAAACACATCTCTGTGAAGAATTCACACATGACAATCTCCATCAAAGAGACATTTAAAGGGATTCTGCTCAAAAATGTCAATCACTCAACCACCAACAGTGTAACAAACTCTCAGAGGTTCAGGGCAGACAAGGAGACTAAAACATTATGGTTTACAACAAAAATAAGACACAGACGCCTTTGAAACTGAAATAATTTTGTCAGTGGAGTCATTTCAGCTTTTTTCATATCCATTTCTTATTATTTGTATTATATTGCAACATGCATTTGTTCAAATCACTGTAAGTTATAAATATATACAGATATGTTTGTAGAGATAAATATCATATATATATATCTAGTTTTATGAACACTTTTAATCTAAATAAATAAATATCTTCACTGGCAAAGCTGCATTTTTATTATTACACTATATATTCTTATTACTCTGATAGATTTTACTGTCATCAACATTGACATTTGTGGAATCATACAATTAACATTTGACCTGAAACAGCCACTTAGATCACACAAGACAATTCAGGATACAGTGATGTTTCTGATTGCACTTAGATTCTATGCTAAGTTAACTACAGTATGTATATCATTCTATTCTGCCTAAAGTACAGACGATGGACTGACAAAAGTTAAGACAACGTACATCTCCAACACATCAATCATACAGCAAATGGGCTGTAAAGCTTGGCAAAACCATTTAACAACAAAGGTAACGGGTGGAAATGTATTTATCTGCACTTATTGGTATGGCAATATATTGCCTGAGATGTAAAGGCATTTTTACTGTAGTGCCGACAAGGATCACAGCTGCCATTAGTGCAAACATTTACTACATTCAAACACGCTTAAACACAATCAGTGGTCAAAATGTGCATGAACGGTAATAGTATAGTCACAAACACAGGCTTTGGTGTAAAATATTACTTCAAATAAGGAAATAAAAATACCCGCTGTGTTGCCACAGAATTTGGAGCGATTCTATTTCAAAAACTGATTATCAGCAATCATATTGAAGTCTGAAAAAATAAACAATATGATTATTAAAACACTGCATTCTGGACCAGTGGCAAGGTGTGGTCACAGCTGCCTGAGCAATATCACAGCTGACCTTTCACTGGACACCTGACCGGCCAGAATGAAGCTGAGGTTCAAATGATGATCAGATCATTGAGCTCCAGTGTAAAATTGTATCAATATGATAAAAAGAAAACATGGACAGCAGGCTTCTGCTCATAATCCTAATGAAAAAATGCTATAGCCTACATCTTTCATTTTGATCAAATTCAGGGGGTGTGACATCCACAAACACAAAAAATCTCAAAGCAGAGCCCACTATTCTATAGAATCTATGGTTTGAGAACAGATCTACTCGATCTACTCTTTAACACCGTGCAATTAAAAACTACAATTACTGTAGGCTTCTCTAAATTCATTTCACATCTATCCATCCCACCACCTTCATTCATCGTCCAGTGCTAATATTATGTGACCTCAAGAGAAGCAGGAGACACGCGGTCACACTCAGCACGCGAGCGAAGGCTGTGCCACTGTTCCACTGGATTGCGCCGGGAGCTCAGCAGTCGGCGCCAATGCGTGGTTTCCTGCGGCCCGGTGGAGAACTGACCAATCACAATGCGACCAACAAAATCATTGCTACTCTTCATGTTGTGCCCAAACACTAAGAAGAGGAGACATAAAGAGTCAATGTTGCATGAAATAATAAAGACCAACCTTTGAGTGGCTGGGGCAATCAGTTTTTTGCATAATTATAAGGATACTACCCCTAAAAATAGAAATTATTTTACCATTTACTTACCTTCATGTCATTTCAAACCTGTATGACTTTCTTTCTTTAGCAGAACACAAGATGATAATTTAAAGAACGTTGGTAACCAAACAACATTGGCCCCCATTGACTTCCAATGTCCAGACACAGAGACTTTTCTCAAAATTTTGTCATAGACAGGTTTTAAAGAACATGAGCGTGAATATATGATGAAGAAATATATTCAGGGCTTCATGGGAGTGCTCACTACTCGAACCAGTCTAACAATGTCGTCTTCTAAGTTATGTGTTGCATGTATCCTTCACAGAGAAATAAATCCCATAATGCACTGTATTAACTTGGTGGGAAAAAAGAGATTAAAAGCAATTAAAGCAAACAAATTGATTTCCCTAATGTTTGTGTAAAACTAAATTACAATCACACAAATGTGGCCTCTCATTCTTTACCTTACTATTCATCTTTTCTGTGACTCTGTTGCCTCAATCCAATTTAAGTAATGGAGTCAGGTCTGAGTATGAGGGACTTTTAATTTCATCAGGTTGCTCATAAACAAGATTGAAGATTTTACTTCCAGCCCTTCTTTCCTGTCACTGGCACAGAGTGCTGGGAAATGTAGGAATCACGAGGCATCACGTCACAGTCAATGCAGCCGCAATCCAGATGTGACCATGACTCCACTGATCAAACCAGAGCTGAGGAGATGCGGTCTACAAGCAATGTTAGCTTTTGACCAGAGGTTTATTCCACCACTGCTCTCCAAGGACTATACTTCACCTTGGCATGGCTCAAGTGCTTAGCTGAAGCCTTGAGACTTACACGAGTTAGCTCAATATGTAGCAACCATTTAAACATTCATTAAGAAAGAGTGGACAAATGATATCCTACCTTATTCCCGAGGAAAGCCGCTGTGGTTTATAATGTGTATATAGCACAGATAAAAATGGGAGAGTAAATATATAATGAACCAATAGGGACTCATTGGGACAAATAAATTAAATTTGCTGATACATGTTTTACATAAACATACTGACTTTCACCTTACTTAAAATGTCTCTAATGCAAAATCTTTATAATTTCGATAAGTCTTTTATGAGCTGAACAAACTGTAAAGGGAACAGGCGTGGTGCATTGGACTGGTTGTGATGAAATATCTGATGACATCATCAGTCATGTCACATGAGTACTGGGACAGCTCTTCTGCTCTCAGCGCTCTGGGTTCGTTTACATCTGACAAGATCAATAATGTGATGAGAGGTACAGATGCGAACCCATGGCTTAAAAAATAAAAAGTAAAAAAACTATTATTTTTATCCTTAGTGCCACTAAATTCTCAAAACACTTAAATGTTTGCTCTTGGCACTTCTCTCATGCACCTTTTCAGTATACTTTTATTCTTACGTTTACATTAACATTACCATTCAAGATCAATTTATTATGTGATTAAGATAATGTTGCTTCCTATGATTGTAATTCCTGTGTAAATGTATCGATTTTGCCCATTGAAAAATCTGTGTACATGCATAACATACAATTCCCCATGCAGACTCTATTCACCCACCCAAGCACAAAAGTGAAATAGGTACTGGATGGGTACTGGCACAATTTTTAACCTGTTTCCCCAAGCACAGCTGCCTGATGGGTGTCATGTTAAGCAGAGCCAGGGGATCTGTTTCTGCTTTCTGCTTATGGACAACATATGGACATAATACCATTAATAAACCCCATTACATGCTCTGCCAGAAGAATCCTGATAGTAGCATGTGCAAATAAATAAATGTTATACAACTGATAAAAGCAGAGAGCTTTTAAGAAACAGAGAGAGAGAGACTGGTCAATCAGGACAGAAGGAGACAGAAGCCCCAGCAGGGATGAGATTGCAGGGAGTGTTTGTCTTTGTAGTCTGAAACATCAGAGAGAAGCGATGGGCAGACAGTCCTGGCTGGTATGACTGGGACACACATGTTGACCAGCCTAACTGGGGTAGAGGTTGCACAGAGCTTGTTTATCAAAAATAAATTGCTGGTTCTAGAATGGTGCCTGACGAACACTTACCAACCCAAACCAGCCTAGACCAGTGAGCCTAAATGTTGGCTGTGCTTCATAATAGTTTCATTTGTAGCTCGCTGTACTCCGCTGTCCTAAAAGGCAGGTTATGAGAACAGGTCGTCCTCAGCCCTGTGCTATCACAGCACATGGCTTTAGCTGGTTGACAAAAGGCAATTATTAAATGTCAGTGTGTGCCTGTGCATGAAATCCCAGCGTGAGCAACTGTCCAGGTCAGGTTCTGACTGGCAGCATCGGTAATTGAATAAATTCTATTGGAATTTAAATGAGCCTAAATGAGTTGACCCATGGAAGATCTATAGGTCACAAAGTTTACTCTAATTGAGGGGAAATGCAATTGAACTGGTTTAGACTGGAAGTGTTGTACTCTTGTGTTTTAGCCAGTAACAGTTTACATTGCTACATCTTATACCTTTACATTAAATAACATATTAAACGAAACACTACATAATTTAAAGGCTTCAGAAAAAACAAAAAACTAAATTAAAGTTATCCAAAAATGAAAATTCTGTCATCATTTACTCGCCCTCTTGTCATTTCAAACCTGTATGACTTTAATTCATCCGCAGGACACAAAAGAAGATATTTTGAAGAAAATTGCTAATGCAAAATGCAAGTGAATGGGGGCCAGTTAACCACATTCTTCAAAATATCTTCTTTTGTGTTCTGTGAGGGTGAATAAATGATGACAGAATTTTTATTTTTGGGTGAAATATCACTTTATTAACAACCTTAAGTAAAAAAACTTAAAAAAACATCATGGTGTCATCCGATACTTGCAGATGCAAACATCTTTTTGACTTAAGCATGTTGCTTTAATGACCGTCTATGTTTATTTTTCGTTATTAATATTGAAACTTTCCACTCACCATATTAACCCACTATTTACCCCCCCAAAAAACATTCCCATATATTCCTGTATTTTCTAGTTGTTTTTTAATAAAGAAACTGAAAATAGGTCATGCTTGAATACTAATATCTAATAGTGGCCTTTTGAAAAAGAATGTACCTCATGAATATATTTTTCCTATCTTGCAATTGAGTCGTGAAGTGTAAAAATACAAAATGATACAATATATATAAAAAATAAAAATAAACATCACCTAAGCCATTAATGCGGCTTTGCAACGATGTTTCATGCATTCTGGCTTCTTTATAATGTTAAACGTGTTGTCTTTTCATGCTTAACATGGTCAACTTGTCAAAAAACGAGTTGGGGATATTACGTAGTTGTTCTGTGCTCAATACACTCCCCCAGCGATCGTACAGTTTTTGGAAAGTTTTTTTCGAACATATAAAACTGTTTTGTATCTATTTTTCGTTCCCTTATTGGACAATTCTCCCAGATAAGCATGCCCACGTGACAGCATGGAGAGTAGGAGAAGGAGCATGCACAGAGGTCACTTTCACTTGTGTGCAGGAGAGAGAGAGAAAGCATACGTTCGCGAAGTTCAGGTGTTTGTTTGATCACTGCATGTGGGTGATGATTGTTATATAAATGGTGGATATAACGCTGGATTTGGAGATCGTTTGAAACTGACATGGACCCGTCCCAGCGCTAAATGATGCCGGACAAGAAACTCATGTCTGTGTTTTGTTGCCAATCGGTGCGCAAGTGCTTTAGTTCAGCCTACCCCTCCCCACCACACGTGCCGTATGTTTTCGGAAACAATCGGGAAGCTGTTTGTATCTTTTAGAAATGTGATCAAACTAATTACTCTTCGAAGATACGAAGTATGCAATACTCCTCTATAGGTACTCAAGATTAATATGACATTGGCAGACCATGTGTTTAACATCAATTTCTCTCAGAATGTTAAAAACAAACCTGTAAACACAAGGCTGACTTCACACAGGTCCTCTTGAGCTACACGGAAGCTAAAGGACTCATTATAGCAAGGGTCAATGGTGCCCCTCATGCAGGACGTCTTTTTACTCTTCATTAGCTTTAGGCCTGCCACTAACTGTACCTTCACAAATGGATCTGGAACAAGAAAACCACAAGCGAAACAACTTCAGCATTGTGATGGCCATGCAATGGTAACATTTAATACACAGAGATGATAAAGAGTTAAAAAAAAATAGATTCACCTGAACCCTGGCACATGTCTGTCTGAAGCAGCTGCTTTGCTCGGATGATGTCCACATTTAGCCTGCCAGCACTAGGCAGGTAGTTTATGGAGAGCAGAAGTTCACCAAGCTCAACTTCATTCTGAGAAAACAAACACTGGTAAATGAATGTACTGATGATGTCAGTAAATAAACAGCTTGAGCATGCTCTGTCTGCATAGAAGGTTTCATCGGATGCATGCACTTGCCTTAAGTTACCTGCCGTTCTGTTTTTGGTAACATAAACATTTCTTTTATATTTCATTTTGATCATTGTTCATTTATATTTGTGTTTTTTTGCATATTATTTGAGTAACATACATTTTAAACATTTTGCGGAGGTCTACCGAAGTTAGGTTTGGGAAGAATACAATTGCTTATTTTGTTGCTGCTGAAACTGTCTGTAAGTCAGAAGCAAGGTTATTAAATAAACAACACAAAAACATTTGTGTATATTGAAATCCAATAATAAAGTATTGGCCAAAATGTCATCTTAAAAAACAAACTAAACCTAAATTAAAAATGTTGCCCAAGGAATAAATTGAATAAGTTGAAGTTAAAATAGTAAAATGAACAAATGAAAACAAATAAAATAAAAAATAAATGAATCTTATATAGCAACATAAAATAAAAATAATAATAATAAAATGACAAACTATTTGCTAAATGTAAACTAAAATTAGTATACAAGAAAGTATAATAAAACCAAATACTAAATATTAATAAAAATACAAAAAAAACTGGAAAGAAAGAACACTATGTCATGACTAATGAAAAAGGAAATGCCTGAAAGTATAGGCATGGGCACCGTAAAGGGGTGGAAGGTTAGGACGATTCTAAGGGCCCAGGGGGATTTAGGGCCCAGAAGAGCAGACTCCCTTTTTAATTTCCTATTTGAAGGGGGCCCAGAAATGTTGGTTTCCATAGGAATTTCTGGCGGCACCCCTGAGTATAGGTTTAAGGCTGGACTTGTCAAATAGTCTCTGACATATGTTTTAGTTTAATATTAGTAGAACAGAGAAAAAAATTGACTGTAAATCTTTTCCCAAAGCCATTCTAACCTTAAAGAGGCATAACATCTGCGGTGCTAATATGCAACTATGCATGCAACATCATATAAACTACTATGACTATAGAATGTAGGATTGTAAATGTTTTTAAACCTAAAATGTTTATTTATTTCGATTTTGAATCTCTATACTTTTCAACCCAATTGTAAACAAAAAATATTTAAATTGTAATTTTTTAGTCATTGTGCAAGTGGCACACATACAATTTGACAAAGAGCTGTGATCTTACCTGTGAGCTGGGTACCAGGGCCTTCCACCAATGTCCTCCCTTAACCAGATCAACCTCATTGAGAGGAAGACTGACTTTCCCGATGACACAGTGCCGGGAAAACTTATCAAAGTCGACCACAGAGAGCAGCAGAGTGCGTCTCTGGGCCTCCAGAAAGGGGAGCTCAAACGTAAAGCGTTCTTCAAACACTGGGTTCTGAGTTTTGCGTTTAACACCAGTCTGTCTGGAGTTCTTGTGGTCGGGCAGCAGGCTCATCTTAACGTAGGGGTTCGAGTGGGCCATGTCTTGGCGAGCGCTGTCACACGCTACGGGTGGGGGCAGATCCCGGGCCTCGATGACTCGAACGGTGAGGTGGCCGTTGATAAGATCATACTGTGTGCTGAAGTGCAGCATGCCGAGTTGGTACCGTACCAGTATCTCCTCATCTGTCAAAGAGTCAACGTCATCGTTGCCTGAGTCCAGGGAGTAGAGACGAGGCTCCAGCTTGCGGTAGTAGTCATCTGGGGGTGTCGGGGGTTTACGCAGGGGCTGAACCACTTCCTTCCTGGGCCTCATGGCCCAAAATTCAATAGGCTTTACATCCACGATGGGGGAGCTTGGCCGTCTGGCATTAAAACCTGATGTATGGGAGATAATGTAGATACACAATGTCACCATATAAACATAAGGGTCATATTTAAAGTACACGTATACTCTAAAGGGGGAATCTTTAGAGGTTTGAACTCACCGGCAAGGTGGCCTGCCAGGCTGCAGGTGGAGCGTGAAGTCTCTGAGGTGGATGGCCTGCCGTTTGTGTCAGACTGAGCAGGTGAATGAAGCTCATGGGCCATGATGTGAGAATTAAAGCCTTTCTCTACATTACAATCACTGAGACTGAAAAAGATGATTTTGTTAATTCTCTGTTAGGAGGAAAGTCATATATATGTTTTGAATGACACGCGGATGAATAAATGACAACAGTTTTTTTGGGGGGGGGGTAAAGTATCCCTTTTATAATCTTGCTAATTGTTTTATAATGTCTGTCCCACATTGGTTGATTGTCAACTATCGAGGTAAATACTGTGAGCGGGATTTCTTTTCCCGAGTCCTGATTCCGGCCCATCCCTTGGGGATCATCAAGGACCCTTTGTGTCCATGGCTACAGCTCAGAGGAGATTGTTGTCATAGCAACAGAGGATTCTAAAACAAATGGCCTGAGGAAGTAGAAACAGCGGGTTCTGGACTTATAGGGTGAGGTATCTCAGGACTGTTAAATCATAAAAGGTGCAGGGAAGTACAGTCATATGAAGTTCATGTTGTGTTAATAATTCAAATATAGCAATTTTTGGTAATAGATATAGACCATAGATGTAGATAAAATACATGTGTTTGGCCACCATAGATGTAGATAAAATACATGTGTTTGGCCACCATAGATGTAGATAAAATACATGTGTTTGGCCACCATCTAAACCTGAAAAAGCCGACATCACACACCGTCCTGTGCTTCCAATGATGTCTCCAAAATGGATGTGGTGGTGACAGTTTATTTTTAGAACAAATTATCCCTGTTAATGTATGATTCATTTGTCTATTTAATTATACTACCCCAGCTGTTCTTGAAGACAAATTGCTCCACACTCCAGTTATACTGTGCCTGGCTATAAGTCTAAGGAAAGCCACCTGATGCATAAATAATCATATTTCTATTAGCTTGCAAAACTCACAAAATATAAGAATTGTTTAACCAAAGATATAATCAATTAGCTTTGCGATTTGTTTTGAAATTTGTTCACTACTCACAGCCACGATGGAGTCTGAGCTGGGAAAGGCCCCAAAATCTCCACCTCCTCATCACTTGACTGACAGCAGCTGCACTCCCAGCACCAGTGCCAACACGAGCGGCACGACCAGCGACACAACAGAAAGTCAGACAGTCTGGACAGAAGACCCTAATAACAGGACACAGACTCTACAGTGATCTAAAATAGGTTTATTCAAAGGCATCAGCACAGGAAGCTAAATATCTAAAAACCAAAAAAAAAACCATAATGTCCTATTTAAGTGATAGTTCACCCAGAAATGAAAATTCTGTCATCATTTACTCACACTCTTTTCATTTCAAACCTTTGTGACTTTCTATCTTTAGCAGAACACAAAAGTAGATATTTTGAAGAAAGTTGGTTACCGAACAGCACTGGACCCCATTCACTTCTATTGTTTGGACACAAAACCAATGCAAGTGAATGGGGGCAAGTAAAAAAAAAAAACAGTAACCCTTTATCTCAACAGGTAGTGGTCTAGCTTTTGTTGAAACCAGTAACTTTGTATTGGCACTTAATGTATTATGGCTCCTGTATGACATAGCGCTTATTGCTCCTAATTTTTTGTAAGTCCCTTTGGATAAAAGCGTCTGCTAAATGTCTAAATGTAAATGTTTACAACATTCTTCAAAATATCTTTTGTGTTCTGCAGAAGAAAGAAAGTCATACAGGTTTGAAATGACAAGAGGTGGATGGCAGAATTTTTATTTTTGGGTGAACTTTCACTTTAATAGGACATTATGTTAATAAAAATGTTTAGCACTGCAGGAAAAGTATTTTTGTTCTCTTTGAGCTATTACACCAAAAAAGAAATCCATATGAGTCCATATGAGCTTAATAAATGCATTCTGTTTTTTTCAATAGGACTTTGTGCTAACCATTTAAAAACATATAAATCGATAGACGTTAATCAAAAAACAATTATATTAAATGACTGCATGAAGACAATTGTCTTTCCTGTGTTTATGTATCTACAAAGTTTCAAAAAGACCTTTTGTACAATTGAGACTTGGGTTAGTTTAATTTTTTGTGCATGGATATTTTAAAAGGTTTTGTCAATGTTTAGGAGTAGCTAATACACCCCAATATAAAAGGCCCACAACATGTAGCTATAGATGCTAGTTGAGTTTTAATGAGAATAATACATGCTTGGCTCTTTAGTAGGAGTATCTCAGTATGAATCCAAGTCCTGGTTTAAATCTGAATTGCAAATGCGCAATAAAAAGGGATACAAATTAAAAGCGTGAAAGCTCTCACCCTATTTAAAAGCACTCAGTCACCTCTCAAAGTGACCCTCATTATAAAGAACAGTGCTGAGGTCAGGAGTTTAGATGCAAAACCTTGAAGTAAGAGTTTTCTTCTCATTTTTAGTTTCAACTTCCTTCTCTTTAAGTCATTCTGATTGAATCCATAGAGAGACTTTCGCCCCCTCTAAAGTGACGAAAAGATCACTCCCTCCAAAGAGCCAAGTAGCTCTCTCATCTCATCTGCTGAGGATGAATACATTCCTATGTGTGGTAATATAATAGGCATAACATTTAGCCCAAAAGAGAAGTGGAAAAGGGTACAATAAACCTCTGACTGTGTAGAAACTTACAGTTTTCCTGAAAAGAGGCAAGTGTGCATTGAAAAACATTACATTTTCTGAACTGTCTGTGAGTGCCAGTTCCAATGTATGCTAACTTTCACAATTGTTTGGGGTTTTGGTTGGAGAAAAAGTCATGTAAACCGGGATTTTTGAGTTTATGAACATTTGTACATGCACATACCTCATTGATGGGTTCCAACTATCCTTTATCAAAAGTTGAGTGAGTCAGAAGGTCGAGGTTATGTGCAGGAAAGAGAAGAAAGAGGTATGAGTAGGTCAGTGTGGGGTCACATTACATCAGGCACCTACAGTATGATAAACTTTGTTGAGACGACTTCTACTCAAATTGAATAATTCACATTAAATTATTTTTTCCCTAAAATATACAGCTATTTTGCTAAGAATCCAAACAAGGTGCATGTTAACTGGTCTGTGTTTTAAATTTTCAAGTTCAGGTTTTTAGATGTTCTTAATGCAGCCATACTGTATTCACTGTGTTTTGGAAAATATTTAGAATGGACACAATGTTGAGTTTTCATGTTTTATGAGGACTTTCCATTGACATGATGATTTTTATACTGTACAAACTGTATATTGTATCCCCTAACTACCACCATATACCCAACCATCACAAAAAACGCTCTTCATTTTTACATTTGAAAAAAATGTTAATTTAGTTTGATTCATAAGCAGCTGTCCTCATGGGGACCAAAAAAGTCTACACAAGATAAAAAAAATTACTGGTATTACTATTTTTCTGAGGACATTTGGTAACCACACTGTAAGGTTTGCCAGGAGCACACACGCACACACACTTAAAAGACAATTCATGTTTAACTTTAACTCTTCCTCTTCCTCTCCCACCCCCCGTCCCCGTTCATAACCTCAGCCCAGCTCTTTTGCTCCTCATCAGTGGCCCGATGTTGTCTAAGCAATTAGCTGTGGCTGTAACCATGGTAACAGTGATACGAGCTCAATTTGCTCCCAGCCTGCACCTTGCTGCCTCTGGCAGATGGGGGGTACTCTGCCTAGCCCCCATCAGACCACATGGCTAACCCCAGCAACCTAACTAAGGCGGTAGAGTCCTGAAAACAGCCTTATCACATCACCATGAAACGTAATACAATGTTAGCATACAAAAAACAGTTCCATTGAGCTTAAACATCACACACACACACAGTCCATCTATGGTTTATTATCTCCGTGGGGACAGTCCATAAGCGTACTGTTTATTTTATCCCTACTCCTTACCCTACCCCTAAATTTAAAGATAATAGAAAACGTTTAGCATTTTTAGATTTAAAAAAAACATTGTTCTGTACAATTTAGAAGCTTTTTGCCCATGGAGAACCTCATTTTTGGTCCCCAGGGTGACACGAGTCCCCATGTTTTGGTTTGCATTCAGTTTAGAAGATAATACTGAATTAAAAAAAACACAAGCTGTAAAATATTGCAAAACATACAATTCAATAGCCAAGCTACTGACATGGTATAACAATGCAAACATACCTCTTTGTTGTACTGAATTACCACATCTTTATATTTGTTCAACAAATAAATAACTGAATACACACAAATCATGATGTCGCATTAAACTGCTTTAAGGCCTTGACCAAGTAAAGAGCAAAATAATCAAGATAGGTGAAGATATCAACTGGTTGTTATATTACTTCTGAATAAAAGATGAATACGAAGAGAGACATAAGGGATGATAAACAACATAATCCAGATAGATCCAGATGGCAGTGTCTGTGCAGTGATATAGCAACTGAGACTCACCTGTGTGTATGCCATCCTCCTCTTACTCTCGTCCCACTGTCTCACTTCCCATCCCAACAGATCCGGATTCACTCAAAATCATAAAGAACATGAGAGAGAGAGAGAGAGGGATGTGATCAGTAGATGTGTTATTCGTTCAGGTTACTACTGACTTGCATACTCTATCCATCCTTACGAAATCTACTTCAGAAATGTTGATGAACATCCCTTCCAGATACAAAACTCCAAACAACCTCTCTCTCTCTCTCTCTCTCTCTCTCTCTCCCCCTGTCTCCTCTTCCTCCCCATCATCTTCAATCCCACCCACCCAGACGCTCCTGATCTCCCCCTCTTTCCTTTCTGCCTCTTCGGTCGTGCCTACTCCTCAGAAATGACAAGCAGCTCTCCTCTCCCTGGAGAGAACAGTGCCCTCCTTCCCCCTCCTGCCCCGTGTTGCTTTCAGACAAGTGACTCATCCAGGTTTGCCGAAGCACTGATGGCTATCAGATCTGTTATGTGTCTCTTCAGCTAGTTTTTACAGCCCTTTGCTGGCTGCAACCACTTGTTGTTTACTTCACCACAGACAGGAGGGGATGCGGAGAGACAGGCAGACGGCAGGTGAAAGGGCTAATTGCTGCTACGGCAACATTCAATGAATGTTTACAAGAGCCTGGGTCTGTGCGGCCACCTGCTTCTGCTACTGATGTTCCTTAAAGTATTTAAGTAAGATGCATGTTATATCGACCTGTAGGAGGATTTGAGAGAAGCTGCATATAAACGAATGATGATTTCTGGTGGATCATTGTAACCTGAGTAGGTGGATCACAAGGAACTTTAAGGTAAGTTTCCTTGGAAACCGCAGGGGCACATGACCTGCCGCTGTGTCAGCTGCTATGACACAGGATGGCCTTGCTCACTGGTTACAACTAGTCATGGACTTAAAATATTCTGTGGTACCGCAGCATTTTTAATGCATGTTTCCTTATGATTAGACTCATTTTCATAGAGCTTTTTGCAAATATTGCTTCAAAGCAGCTCTAAAAAAGGACAGTGGCTTACAAATCCCCAAGTGAGCAAGCAAACGGTGACAGTAGAGAGAAACAGAATATTCTAACCGAGAAACCTGGATGCACGGAGGGGATATCTCCTCACATAGAAAGCATGAACCTATTGAGTATGTCATAAAAATAATTGTTAATAAATATGACAGCAACAAACAAACAAACAAACTATAAATCAAAAACCGAATATATTGTTAAAAGAGAGAGTGATCATCTGATTTCAGTCTCTCCCTCTTGAGAACCTTTGGATAGGCATATTAAAACATTGGCTTACAGTGACCTCTGCTGTTATCACTCCAGGCAGACCTGAACCCACATGTGCACTTTGGAGGAGAACGTATGTGAAAACATTTTTATGATTAATATTCAAAATTATTATTATGAGATAAAGCAGGACAGGACAAATCTTGGTCTAGTTATTTTATACACAAAGTCAAAGGTGCCTCAGAAGTTTTGCTTTCCTAACTTCCTCAAAAAATATTTTTCTGTGTTAAACAGAACAACAAAAAAAATAATTTTCTTACTACGTCAGTTGGTTGCTAACATTTTTTCAAATATCTTTGCATTCAACTATAAGAATGTATAGAGATTTGAAAAAACTTGAGTGTGAGGAAACCTTAACAGATTTTTTTTTCTGTGTGAACTATCACTTTAACTAGATAGTCCCTCAGAAACATTCTACTGACTATAACTTTGCAACTACATGTCAACTAAGTGGCTCAACACTATACTCAACCGTAACTCTAAATTTAATAATCTATTAATAATCCAATGATAGTTATTTGAAATGCATCTTTAAATCTGACAGGTAGTTGCAAAGTTACTTATAGTATAATAAGATGACTATCAAAATAAATTGTAAGTGCAGAACTGCATGTGTTATCCGATACATACTCTCCTATCCGATCCAATCCTGATTCCATAATGTCAGTACACCTCTGTGGCCTACCTCTGTAACAAGCCAATCCTGCAAGCAAGTGGTTATATTAAATTATCTTTAGATGGGATGAAACAATGTTCTCATGCTAGGCAAGACACTGTATATAAACAGAGCCCCATCACTCTAAACATAACACACATGTGAGAATGCACACCATATTCTGTCTGGCTGAATAAAATTTGTTCATCGTATCAAAATAATTCCAATATTCAAATTGAAAAAGATTGAAAAAAAGAGGAAAAAAATGTCACAAAAATTGGGTCACAATTTTACAAACATATTTTGGATAAAGGCAAAAAGTATTTTCTTGTTTCTCTTGTTTTGAGACATGCATCTCATTGATGTTCATTTTCAGTTCCCTTTTATGTCCTCACAAGTACAAAGAGACACATATGGTCACACATGGTGTGAGGACAATACTATTATTCTGTACAAGTCAACATGGTGAACAACCAAAAATAAACATCCTTTTATTTTTATTTTTACAAAAGACAAATGTGCAAAAACACCATGTGCAGTCCAAAATATAATATATCAATGCATCATAAAACACATAATTTATATCTACTATCTGCTCTATATATATATATATATATATATATATATATATATATATATGTATATATATATATGTACAGATTGATTCTTATTTACATTTTACATGTACATCAAGTACAAAATATTGTACACCCACATTCACATATAAAATATACATTCATTAACATACATTCAGCATTAGTTACTCTGTATTATCATATTACTTGGACTACAGTCAAGTCTTGTTTTCAGAACATTTCTCGTTTTGTTTCCGTGTTTTAGTTTCTGTTCTGGTTTTAGGCAACAGACACAAAGAACCTCTTAGAAACCAAACAATTCCCTGTGCGGTTTATGACATAAAACAGATCTGTCCGACATGAAAGTCTAGATTATGTGAACAGATTTATACAAGAACAGGTGTGCATTGATCGATCAGAAACAGGGAATAACACACTTCCTTGCCACTAGGTACCTGCAAATGATCGATATAGATCTATGTTGCCCTTTTGACAGTAAACGCAATGCAATCAACCATTAAAACAAAAGCCACGGCAACCTGAGGTAGCATGTCTCCATAGCAACAAGCATCACACTAAGGGATAAGATCATGTGCATGCATGCTGGGGTCCCTGACAGGTAACATGATGTGAAGCCAATGTCATACCAACAGTGCCATGTACTCATTACGGTAATGAGCCGAGGTGGAAAAAAGCACTTATTGTGCCACTCATGCATGAAACATTTAGTATACACTGAAATAGTTACAGTTATGAAACAATACTCTTCAATTATTTATAAATAAGGACAAAGTTGGAACTTAGAGACCATTTCAAAAGATCAGACTGCTGAGTTTTACTTAGCTGGATGAATACGACAAATATTTAATTTAATCAAATTTTTCTGCTAATCTTGTTGTGCAATTTAAGATTTTTGGTCCCTCTTCAGTTTTCCCCTTTAACAGGATGTTCTGACTGGCATAAGTAATGCTGTGGGGGTGTGGAAAAACAATGGTGTTTAATCTGTTTTGACAGTTCACTACCCACAGACACTTCCATGACTACCCCACAACTACATCATGGTCACCCTGAGTCAACACAGGCCTAATGACTCTCAGCTCACAAGCTTCACCTTCAAACTACAGTTTGAACTAAACGTATCATACTCAAGTCTTAACATGTTTGTAAACATGAGACTTAATTATAGATATATTAAACAAATTTAATGTCTTGTAAATACAGATCTTCTGAATTTGACCAAAATTGTATTAAAAGTATTGTTGTACCTATTTTATGTTGTGCTATAATCTAGTGCTTTGGATTGTATTACTTGTATGACATTCCAATATTTGTTTGATGCTACCTTTAAGGTAAAAATCTCATTAAACTGAATTTAAAATTGTACAGTTTGAAAAATCGGATCCATATGGAAATCAAAAAGACAACGATGAATGCTTGAAGGGATAGTTCAACCAAAAATAAACATTCTGTCATCATTTATCTACCTTTATGTCATTCAAAATCTGTATGATTTTATTTCTCCTGTGGAACACAAATAAAGATATTTTGAGAAATGCCTTTGTTTTGTGTCTATACAATGGAAATCAATGGAGCCCCAAATTGTTTGGTCACCACATTATTCAAAACACCTTTTGTGTTCTGCAAAAAAAGTCTTACAAGTTTGGAATGACATTAGGGTGAATTATGATGAGTTCATTTTCATTTTTGAGTAAACTATGCCTTTAGAGACAGCTATTATTATTTTGAAATCATATTTAATTTTAGGCTACATAAACATTATGTAGCAATCCGGAGATGTGTGTTTGGCAGTGGCAGTTCTAGTTGACCTTTACTCTGCATCTATATATTTGCAGTGGACGCCTCTGCCCAGGCTCGTCCTTTGTGGCCGTCCGAGGCGAATTAGGCGAGGGAGGTGATTCCAAGAGTAGACCAGTCTGGCGGAGACCATGTCAAGTGTGACTTCACTGAATTCTGCCCACATGTTGCACGGTACCGTCTCCTTCACGAGTTTAGGCAGAGCAATCGACTCTGGCAGAAGCCCATTATCACCTCCGAGGAGTAAATGGGAGAGGGCTCGAGACTGTAGGCTCTCCTTTAGACTGCGAATGAGATCATCTAGTCTATCCACAAGGTTGCACCCTTCCCATGCCTCTGGTGGTGTACTGTATAGCAGACGAAGCCAAGCAGTCTTTAAAGCATAGGAAGAAAGCACACTGCCCCAGTCGGCTCCAGATTGTTGGTCCAACGTCTCCCCACCCAGGTTCCTCACTTCTTTCAATAGTTGAAGGCACTTCAGATGACAAGAGCTAGAGGGCAGCCTGCATTTGAGCGATGAAAGAAGTCTTTGCTCTTGCTTAGGAAAATACACCGTCCAGAGGTCCTCCCCTCCCTGAGCATATTGGGATGCAACCAAGAAGGCTCCATCACCTAGAGGAAAAGCTGGGATAAGTCGAATGCCCATGGAGATGTGGCAGCAGACGTAATCGGAGCGGGGCGTCATTCGGAGCAACACCTGCTGCTCCTCGCTGAGAGACAAGCTGAGGGAGCAGCGCTGTTCAAAGGGGTAACGTACAGCGGCGAGGCAGCGCTGCGTGGCTGTATAGAACCATCGCTGGACCGAATCTGGACTCATCCTATATGCACTTTGAGCATTGTGCACATGCATGAATGTTTCCGTGAAGGCTTTGTGACGTCTCGTCCATTCCGCCTTGCGAGGGGTGTTAAGCGTACACAGTGGTGGCCCTCCACATTTGTCTGCGCAAATGCCAGCCTCCAGCTTCAACCCACGCGGGGTCCGCAGAGGCACCAGGATGTCAAAGCAGTCCGGCGAGCCCACCTTGTGCTCCTCGTACGAGCTGCCAACCTGCACAAAGTCACCTCGGAAGCCCAGAGAAGACTCGGGTGGGACGTCGGTGCGTCCCACCCTCACAAGTTCACTCACCAGCTTGGCAACGTGAGCTTTGCTGTGGCCCAGTACATGTGGAGAAAGTCGCACATGCCTCTCATAGTGATCATCCAGCAGATCTCTCCTAGACACTCCTGATTTTGTATGTACCTCTGGAAATTTGTAGAAGCCCCTCTTGGAAGATCCAGGCTGAGTTGAGCAGTACCTAATGAAGAAATAACATAAGATGAAAGCTAAGATGTACTTTAACAGCGAGACGGCTCCAGGTCCCTGGTCAGAACAGTCGTTCCCTTGGTCCTCGGCAGCTTTGAAGACGAATTGGTGCAGAACTAGCAGAACAGTGAGGAAACAAGTGACCAGCGGCCAAAATAACCTGAGGTTGAGTGTGTAAACGGTCATCCTCCTCAACCTCTTCGATCCCATACGCTCCAGCTCTATTCGAAAAGTTGCTGCTAGCCCATGCTGAACCACTCTTCCAGCTGTTGAAAACAAGGCCAAGCTGATGTTTTCTCTCCCCACTCACACAAAAAACAAAACCTTGCTTGCCCTCTTCGTCGTGTAAGTTTACCCTGTAAAGTTTCTGTGCAGATGCGGCGTGTGCCGAGAGCGAGAACAATCCTCTGATACGGGATGTTTGAAAATCCCCCCTTTTGTCGTGGGCGAGCGCTGTGTGAAACAGAAGAGCGGGCTCTCTGTGAGTGAGCTCAGAGGAAATGCCAAACTCTTGAGAAAGGAATTTCTGTTTTTAAAAAAAGAGGCGTTCAGAAAGCTGACTGTCTATACTCCTCCCTCTTGCCTCTCCTCTTAAAGAAACACAGAGCTGAAAATGAGACATGCCAACTGACAGAATAAGCCCTCATCTTTTAATCAAAGTTTTCACTTGATTTTTTGGAGGTTCTTGAATATTATGAATTAGTTGAATTAACAAATTCAGAACCGCAAGTTGGGTTACTTTAAAAGATAACATTGAAACTAAACTGCAAAAACATCTTTCACAGTATAAACCTCTGACAACACAGAAACTGAGAAGCCAACATTGTGTAGAAATGTTTCAGATGTCTCAAAAGTAAATAGAAAAAGTTTGCAGGACCATACATTTGAGAGAACATTACTTCATTGATGTCATTACACAACTCCCTTTGAAAATTGCTAGAAATTAATTACAAAAGATGTTAGCAGTAGGGCGTGTCCCCCTGAAAAACACACAGAAGGCCATTGATGTTGACATCACAAACACACAAAGACTTCTGTTTTCTATATCAGTGAGAACTTCCAAAAAGACTTCCATTGTTTACATGGCAAGGACCACCTAAATGTTCTTGGTCATTTCAAAAATGTGGTTCTTACAAAGTACAGACAAACCTGTACACACACACAAAGCATTTTACGTCACTGTGGTTGTCACAATAAGATCTCTGTACCTTACCCTAACCACACTGTGAGCATTCCCCCGGTCACCTCTGACCTCTTCTTGACTAGAACCGTCTGTCCTGTATCTCACTTCTAACTACAAGGGTGTATTAAATCTCAATATAAGTCTTGTACTATTGTATTGTTGACAAATTGCTTATTCAAAGCTTAGTCAAACAAGCTGAGGCTCCCAACTGCTCTTTACTCTCAAATGTATTAAGATCTGCAAAGCGTGTGGGATTTGAATTTAAACAAAATAGCCAGTCAGCCATCTCTCAATTCATATCTAACACTCATCCGAACAGAGATGTGGACACATACACACAGAACCACACCTACTCCACCACTGCCCTCAGATCCGTCTAAACAAAACCTGTCCGTGACCTCAAAACAGAGTGCGCTTACTGAAAACACCTACAGATGTCCACAGCAGAGCGTCACCTGGTCACACAAACCCATATGAGCCCTACAGAGGATAAACATAGAGACAGCCGAATGAATCATGTTTAGATAAAAATATGACCGGTCTATTGGGACTTAGCTCACCAAGCAGCTGCCTGAGGAAGGAAGTGATGTTTATTCTAACGGCAAAATGGAGAACTTGAAAAGAGCGCTGCCAGGAGGCACATTACTGTTGTGTTCCTCTCATGAACGCTCTTATCAGACTCCTTGTGCTATTTTGATTTCTGCAGCCCACCCTAAAAATACCAGTCTATCTCAAGAGGACAAACACACAAGATAAATGCTTTAATTATTTGCATTTACCCATGAGTTGAATGGAGCCCTCTTTCTAAATAAAAACACATCTTGTGGTTAACACATGTCCTGAGGGAAGTTTTCAAAACCAAAGTCACAATTACATGATTCATAACTCTGATCGTGATGAATTTGGTCATTTCTGTTTATTATGCTATTATATGGAAAACGTATGAATTGAACCTAGGGTTTAATAAGATACAAATTTTAAAACTGTGTTTCTATTTATTTAATGGGCAGGCTTCTCTATTCTGCAAAAGCCTGCACGCTCGCATCATTTAAACATTAACGGTCATTCTGTGTGACCTCACTGCCCGATATATTACTTTAGCGGTTTACTAATATTCTTTCTTTACTTTATACCTTACAGATGTGAGACTACACATATTTGAATGATTTTCGATCGATTTGGCACCTTTCCACGAAAGGACCCTGATGTTTGTGAGTGTGACTAAAGAAGCTTTTGATGGTTGTCTCTTAAAAATGGACATCCCACTTAACTTGTGGTAAGAAAATAATATAATGTTAAACTTAAAAAATATGTTTATTAATCTCTGTAGATAAATAACTGCTTTGAATCCTCTACATTGTATTGAAGTATTTGTTTATTTATATAATTTACTTTAGTCTCTAAATAAAATATCTGATGCTAATGTACATTGCTGTGTTAAGACTAAATAATCGTTATACTTTGTATAATACACTAAGTAGAAAAGTATTCAAATTATGCATAAAATTGAATATTTAATGCGCAGATTAAATCACAAATTAATTTAATCCTCCATGTGAGGGACCATGTGTTTAAATAAAACAGTAGGTGTCAATGAGCTCTTTGTGCGAATCTCTTGCTCGAGTTTAATTTTGTCAACAGTTCGCATCTATTTGCATCTTTGCATTGACTTTGTATGTAATTTAGTCACGCAAAACGCTTAATTCGCATTTGGTGTGGACAAAGCATAATAAAGAGGAAACACGGTTGTTCATGTTCGGTGTGAACACAGCATAAGGACCTTTGTGTATATCTTATGCATGTATATCTATGCAAAGGAGCTTTATCACCAAGTGGCCCCCAGGAACAGCGTGCTGAGAAACACAAGAAACACTGTTCACAATGAGTAAGTCATGCAGTGTTTCCAGATGACAGCTTCCTCTGAAACAGACTTATGAAAAACAACCCTGTTGGCAGCTTCTGCATTGCATTAAGCAAATTCTCTGACTGTGGTACAAGGCAAATAGTGTGTATCAAAGACAAGTTTTACAAAGTCTTGAGATTCATACTTTTAGCTCTATGAGAAAATGGGAATGGGCAGAATTTTATATTTGGTCAAACAAAACATATTTAACAATATGTACTGTGTTATTATATTATAGGCTTAGCAATAAAGTTGGCTAACAACAAGGCTACAAAAGCTGGGACAAATTTGGTAAAGTCCACTGAACATGTTTATTGTGGATGTATTGGCCAGTAGCAACCTTGTGCTGTAAACCTCAGAAGCTTTGAGAAGTCCTTTAAGGGTTGCATGTGGTCATAACCAACGGCAGACTGAAGGCTGATGAGTGCATGTAGTTACACAGGGATTGCATCAGCTTCTCTCTCTCCAGTTTGAGTATACAGTAGGTCTATCCCTTAACATAAACTGCCAAACTAAACAAGCCTCTCATGAGCATACATTTAGTCAGTATCAAGAAGGAAATGGCCCAGAATATGTATTGTGGAATACTTATAGACTAGTCTGAACTCCTAAACCATAACACACAACTCCAAACATGGACTGAATTTACAACCTAGATCATTCGGCTTTACAGAAACTTCTCAGGAAAAATCCTGGCAGAGGCTCTCATGCTCTCTCTGGAGACAGGGGCTCCAGACCGCTCTGGGCCAGCACATAGATTAGATCATGGGAACCACAGGAGGGAGGAGACTTCTAGGGCCTTCAAGACAGCTGTCCTCGACATCTCTACTTCACAGATTACGTTATATGTTTTCATAACAACCCATGTGATAATTCACACTAAAACTGCATGCAAATGTTTTTGGCATTATGGGCAAAATATTTCATTGTTGTATTTAAAATATACAGCGTTTCTGTTTGGGAGGGCCTCAAAATGTTTAAATTAAAGCAGTATATAAAATAAATGTATTGCATTTAATATTCTGGTTGATCAAGTGTGGCTTGACCTTGCAGAACTAACAATGCAACAAGAATCGGGATTAGCTTTTCTGCAAACTTGAAAAGACTGCCCTCTTGTGTCCCAAAACTGCAATTTAATGTCTTATTTAATGTCTCAAGATTCAAGTCTGCAAAAACGCAAACAAATATTACACATTACCTCTATTAAATATACTTCTTTTACAACATGCTGAGTAGGATAAATATTATTGACCATGTATAAAAAGCTAAAAGTAGCATCACTATTTAAAAGCTACAACATGCTGGGTAGGATAAATATTATTGACGATGTATAAAAGGCTAAAAGTGACATCACCTAATAAAAGCTATCAGGGAAACCCTTTTAAATAATACACAAAAACTATTTAGAGTTAGACACGTTTGAGACATAAATTGCAGCTTTGGAGCCAGTCTGTATGATTGCTTTCATCACCCTGGCACCTGCAATGAAGATGTTTGCAAATAAGAGAACAAACATGTTGTGGCATATTGTGACAAACACCAATTGTTAAACTACATTACTGTCTTTTTACATTAATTATTTTAGTTCATGCAACATAATCTGTCCCAAAAAAGTGCTATATGCAAAGAATTTCTCCAATCCTATGTCATGATGTTCCAATTCTTCATCTCGGAACTCCTTAATCATCTGATAAAAAAAGACTTTATCTTTATCTACATATATGAAGGTGAATGAAGGACCCACTTCAGACCCACCTGTAGCAATCGTGTGTATTTCGCAGGATCTCTCTTCATTAGAGTTTGATCTGACTGTTGTAGTGCTCTGAGATGCTGTTTTACAGCTACAGTGCAAGCCATTGCCCCCTCCTTCCCAAGAAGTGCAGATCCAACCCCTGTCCAACAAAACACCCACGTTATACATGAACACTGAACCAGATAGTACTGATAACATTTTTAAAGATGGTGTATTTAATTCCAAATTAAATAAAGACGCAAAGCTTCTAATGAATACAGAGATCATACTACATATTGGATTCCCGGGGTTTGATCAATATATTTTTATTACACCTAGTGCTGAAACTATAATTTATAAACTATACATTTATATTCAATATTTACATTTTCATTATCTTTTGGAATATATTATCTATTATTTTACATTTACATGTACATTCTAGATATCTGTACACATCATAATGACTTTGCATATGTTGCCTTTCATATATTTTGTTTCTTATGTTGTGTTTTTACAACATATTATTGGTCAAGAAGAATGACATAATTATGATCATTTTTGATAGAATTCCCCAAAATTCTTTATTTTCTACTTATTTTGAATGGAAATAGTGTTACATTTAGACTTACCAAGAGCAAATCCCGCTATATTCCACAAAGGAAGCAGTAGGGTTGGACCTACTCTGTTCTCAGCCAGGATCTCATTAAACTTGTCCAGGTGATTTTTCTACTGATCCCACATATCCTGTAAATGTCATTTCAAAACATGTTAAACATATGTGCTCACAAGTTACTAAGTGGATATTTCTGGTGAATGCCTTGGTTGTGATGAGTTACAGAAATTTGTTTTATATTTGAACGTCAATATTTAAAATATTATAGCAGAACTTGACTATTGTTTCTTTCTAAGCAAACAAAGCAACATAGCAGTTCAGGTGTCATCATATGGACTTGAATGGTTGTGCGTGTTTGTGTGCGGCTGAAAATGACCTTCTGACCAGCATATGGGTGGCACCATATTCTCCTGCATGGTCCACTCCCATCATTCGGTGAAGCATGGCTTTTTCTTCCTTATTATCAGCTAGAGCAGTGGTCCTCAAACTGGGTGCCCGAAGATGGATCTGGGGGGGGGGGCACAGATTTTGTGGCATTTTATGAAATATAGGAAATTCAACGCAGATTTTATGCAATCAAACAAAAAAATAAGACCACCAACCAAACGAATTGATGTTTCAGCATTATATAACTGAATTTGTTTTTGATTTAATTAAAATTCAATGTTTAAGATTATAAGTCTTAATTTGGGGGCCCGCAAAGCAATGCATTGTAAACAAAGGGGGCCAAATAAGTTTGAGAACCACTGAGCTAGAGGCAATACTCCATATCCTCTCACAAGCATGCCAACATTTTTTATTATATGGCGAGATTTTTCACCACTTCCGGCCGTAGTTGTATCCCTTCTAGAAACAACAGATAGGCGGAGTCCCAAATGTCTTTAACCATGTGCGTTCGGCGCTTGAATATTACATCACTAGCCGGCGTAACATAACGCTCAGGTAAAAGTTTTGCCTTTAAAGACGTCGATCTTTCAAAACACATTTCTCTTCAAAATATGGGTTTCCAGAGCTACTGAATACAAGCAATCTTTCTTTCATGGTTTAGTTTGCACTATTTGTGTTAGTTATTTTGTTTTTAAATATTGATATTACTCACCTAAATATTTATTTGGTGACGTATGATCATCTATTGTTGTTCTAATGCGTAACAAACAAACGATGCTGGATCTCAACAAAGTGATGTTGTTTAATAGTAGAAGGTTAGTTTCTATGCTGTTTCATATAAAATAATGTTGTACGATGTACTTAACTAAGTGCTGAGCTCGATTCATTCTCCTTTTATTGATTGCTGTCCATAATGTTTACAAATTAGTAGCCGATTTCTGTTTTCCAAAAAACATTGTAGCCTATTGTCAAGGGCCACACAAATGCACGATAAAACCCATTTAACAATAATATGCATAGAAGCATTTACTTAAGAAAAGCTAATCCTTTATCGTTAATTTTTTTCTTTTAGACAAAATTGGCACATTGAGCAAAAACCAATTGAATATCTGTGTAGATATGCGAGTTTTAGGATTTTAAAATCTGTCAGGACTATAAAAACAAAGGTGATGTGCAAAGACTTAATAAAGAATAAAACCTCAATATTCTGAAATAACAGTATGTGTCAATGATGGTTACAAATAAGCAATGGCACAATGTATATTTTAATTGAATATGTGGCGCACCTTTATCTGGAACACGATTGGTTCTTGTTGGTACAGGCGAGGCTGTCATGTGGTCACAATTGTGTGGGCGCCTGTGGTAGAGATGACGCAATTCCTCCGGCGGATCTGAACGCTGTCAACGCTGAGATCAGAGAATAGAATGAAGCCCTGCTGCCCATGAACCGCTGAAAAACTGAGGCACAGATCAAAGACGGTAAATAATGTCAGGAACAGAGAATGCAAATGTACACAGATTTACTTTTTTATGAATTCTTTATAGATCTTAAGAGAATGTTATATAAAACTAAGAATTTTTATGTAGATTAGATAGAAAATTGTGTGTAGGCTATAAGGCCTGTATATAAATGCCTCATTCAATCCTTCGAAGGAAATCTTACTTATGGGGGTGACTCTGATTTTGGAGTGTTACAAGAATTATTGAATGCAACCTGGAGTTGGAGCTTCACACTTTACAGTCATTATATATGCCATATTTTGCTTGGCTTCGATCATTTCTTTGCATTTAGCAGAAGCAAAACTAATAAACAACCTTTAAATTTTTCAGTAACCTACTGTAACGATGATCACTGAGCATTTTCGCTATATTTTATACACTGTGCATGACTTCATAGTACAGTAATTAAATACAGATATCTTAGACCAGATTTGAGTCACCTTTCCTCATCTGTCCACACAGTGGCAGTCTCACCCTGCACAACAGCTGCTGTGAAGTTTTGACTATTCTTTTATTTTTAAAGTTGCATGTTAAAGGGGTCATAGGACATCTATATCTATATTATCGCTTGTCATAGATGTAATGCAATGTGTATACACGATTTAAGGTGCTGCATTTTAGCTTTCCTGTGGCTCAGTGGTTAGAGTATGGCACTAGCAATGCCAAGGTCATGGCGTTCGATCCCAGGGGAATGCACATAGTCAGAAACAAATGTATAATACAATGCGATGTAAGTCGCTTTGGACAAAAACGTAAATGCATTATCCACATACTGACATGTTTGTATCTCCTCTTTGCCCCTCCTCTCTGAAAAGCGTGTATTTTTTTTCAAAGCTCATCGCTCTGAAAAGCGAGGTGTGCTATGATAAGCCAGTTAACCAGTGCGTAGTGATTGGACGAATTCTGCATGCGTGTGACGGAAATGTAACTCCTCTAACCATATTGGAAACATCTGGTTCCAAAGCAATTGTACTCAGGGCAGGCCCCTCTTATTTGCGAATACATTTGGGCGGGGTTAGTCAAATCATTCCATGAACTGACATAGATTTTTGGGGGTGTGGTTAAACAAGGCGTTTCCGGCAGGTCTGGGTGAGCATTCTCTTTTAGATAGAATGCATCTTTTGCTCCGACACTTTAATTTTTGCAATTTTACGTAATTTATCTAATACGTGCATGGGCAACTTCAAGGACGCATTAATTAAAATTAAAATTTTATCCCGAGCTTTTGTTATATAAGAGGAAATCGTATTCACACGAACATCATGTAAGTGTCAGAACTGAAAACGCCCTAGTTACTGAGATTACATCTATTATTGACACCAGTCCCAGCGAATGCCAGGTTCTGGAATCTATAGGTTGAACACCACCTCCACAGAATAATAACAACGACTACTTCTCTTGTCCCGCCCACTGGTTCGCACATGACAGAACCAGTGGTGCGGAACCAGATAAAGCGAGCAAGCAATAAACAAACATGCCGTTAAATATAGCTAAATATTGTGCCATCCCTGGTTGTGGAAGAAAACAATCGCTGCATAACCTCCCTTCGGATTCCAATATTAGGAATAAGGGTTAAAGTTTCTTTTTAAAGACGTTCCTCCTCATGTGGGAAAAACATGGAGTGTTTGTTTGTTTCATTTCTCCGAGGATTCCTTCGTGAACAACGCACAGGTCGACACTGAATTTGTGGAGAGTTTAAAATTAAAAAGCAGTGCTGTTCCTTCAATATTGGATCCAATAGGAATGGCGCAGATGTAAAAGACACAGAAAAACATGTATTCGCGCCATATGCCCGTTTAAAGACATTTCAATTTATTGTGCATTTATTATTTTCATACGCTCTTATCCAAATTTTGTAGTATATTGTATTCAACTTTAATACTTGCCATTTACATCACACAAAGTAGACATGCAAAAGTCAAGTGTATTGAGAAACATACTTTTATCCTGCACAAAATGGTGTACTGTAGTTTCGGATGTATAGTAGGTAATGGTAAAATGAATCTACCAATGGTTTATTTATATTTGTCTCTGGATATTAAACTGGTAGATGGCTTAGTAGTTCCATAGCTTACATCACCTGTTAGCTCATTTATTTTGGTGTGTGTCAATAATAACTGACATTTCCCAAGTTTCCCACCCACTGACTCACATGCTAAAAATATTAAGCAAGATAGGAGATATTTCCCTATATTTTGTAAAATAAACACACTAGGGAAGTAAAAGAAAGGTTTTTGCTCTGTTTCTATACCGAGGAAATCTACATGCTCGCTAAGCATTTGCCACCTTAGTACATCTTACAACAATGCTCCTGGAATATCTGCTAAAGAACTGACATTTAGCCTTTGAAGAGATGAGACAGAAATGAGAAGAATAAGAATCCCGATCACTTCTGCTCTCAATCATTGAATAAAGATCTTTGTAGTGAATTGTCTTTATTTAGTATGTTGGTAATGGTGTTGCAGTCTCTTGAGGTATAAGCTGTACAAAGTTGCTCTTTGACCACGATGTCTGGATTGCTGGGGCGTTAAATGAGATGTCAGTCCCTTCGGATTTGGGCAGGTATAATTGCTTGTAAACCTCAACCTACACCTATTGTTGGTCAATTAGAGCTCACTTTCTTACAGATAAATGGGTATTGATGACTCCAAGTTCCTGTAACTCACGTGGGTATTTGACTTTATAATATAATACATATAATCGTAAATGTGTCCTATGGTGTGACAAAAACAAAATGTAACAACAAAAATGTAGAAAACATAACAATGAAAATAGATCTCTCTTACAGTATGCTCCTTTTTAATTATAAAAATAATATAAATATGAATAATATAAACTAAAGTAATATTTTATTACGTTTTTTACTGGTACTCACCGACCAATGCCTATACATTTTCAAAACCGAGTGAGACTAATAAAAATAGAATAGCTTTACAATTACAAACAACTGCACCCTAAACACTTATGAAAAAATATATTATTTTACGGCTTGTCACAAACTTTCAAAGCAAATTTTACAGTTATGTCACATGAGGTATGGGTGCATTTGTAAGAGTATGAGTGCATGAGCTTACTATCGGGCATCCCTTATTGTATGATCATTATTTTTGTGGTAATTTATTGTGCACAAGTGGAGCGATTCAAAGAGTCATTCATTATATTTTGAACGGGTTGTTAAGGAGAAGTGGAAATAAAATCTTCACATTTACGCATTTGGCAGACGCATCTTGCAGTGCAAAGGCAATGTGAGATCAGTTACAGGAACATTATGAAATTAATTAAAATCAAGCCCCACCAGTTCTCTGATATATTTTTCTGTTTGTCTGTCATTCATTCATTTTTATCTCCCCATTCCCATGCTTCAGCTGTCCTGTTCAGAAATTAAGACTTTCCAAATGCATTTTATGGAATATTTGCATAGGTTTGTATCCAGCTTATGGCTAAAAGCCTTAGAACTCATTTGAGATTTTGATTAAACAAATACATACAGCTACAGGCTTTCAAGCTCAGGAAGAAGAGGCAAAGGTAATAATATGAAATTGCAGAATTTTTTTATTTGAAGAATACTCCAATCATTACAGACAGTGTATATTTTTCAGAGGGATCTCTGCCCTGATGAGGGACTGAAAATCACCTAAAGGTGGTTGGACTGAATAACAACACAACAATGGCTGACTGATGTGAGAGCGGATTTAGCCTCAAGTAAGCATAAGCAACCTGTAAACACACATCTAAAGCGTTCTGCTGACAGAAGGAGCCGGGACAGCTCGGCAACAGATTTAAGTTCTAGTTTTTAGACGTTTTTAGATCATTTTACGAAATTCAGATCAAACATGCATGCCAGAGCTTGTAAATAACATAAGTAATGTTCTGGTAACTGTATAGGGAAAAATCTATGCTATAATTAACTAGAAGCACCTCAAAATAACTGTGACAGTAAACAGATGCTGTGGTTTTGATACAATATTACAGTATGATCGACTGGTCTATTTTCTCAGCAAATCTGCTGACCCATAGGAGAAAACAGCTTATCCCACACCTCCACTTTTATGATGGCCCTGGCCAGAGGACACATGGTGGCCTTGAGGTCCAGGTAACTGCCTTCATGGTTAATACCTGACCCACTGGCCTCCTTCCTCACAAAGCCCTGCTGGTTCTTCTGATAATACATTTCTTTATAAAGTGCCTGATCGCATTCCTTCCCTTTTGGGTAGATGCCCACTGCAAACCAATTCTTATACAAGTTGTAGTCCCAGGGTACAGAGAACATGATGGCCATGGTCTCAATGTAGTCATTTTTTTGTCGCTCAAAGAGGTCGTAGGTCATGACCCCCACGCTGCCGGTGGTCTTGGAGGCCAACTTGCCGAAGGTGCATACTTCGGTTTTTTGGGGGCGCACGGTGGGCTGAGGTGGGTTGGAGATTTCACCGTTCTCCAGATAGACTCTGAAAGATTTATTTTGTATTAGTAATCATGCACAAAAGATGCAGCCTCAATAATAAAACAAATATTTAATCAGTGTGGTACATAATACACTTTTATGTATTACAGCTTTTTTATGTATTGTAGCTTAAAAATACTGAAAGCTGTCGCAAATAGTGGAAGTTTTTGACATATAATGTTTAAATGATTCTGCATTACATAAAATAACAAACCAAGAGTTGAAAAATTTGTTTAGATAAATTGCTTAAAATTAATGCAAATTAAGAAATATTCTGCTTGTCCAATGTAGTTTTATATGTTTGTATATGTTTATAAGTTTGTGGTTTGGATTATGTATGTAATTAATGTCCGTAAATTTTTTTTGTTATTACAAATAGATAGTTAAAAAAAAGCTCTAGCATCCTTCCTGTGGTGCTATTTGGTTTAATATTTAATTATGTAATGCAATGTAATCAATTTAAACATGGTTTAAGCATGTAAAACTGCTCAATACATTTTTGAGGCCACTGAATAATTTGGTTTAACATTGGACAGGTACTTTTGCTGTGTGTCTGGTTGTGCTCTCACTTTGGGTTGAGTAGGCAGTAGTTGTTTGTCATATTGGTGATCTCTATGGTGGCGCTTCTCTTGCTGCTCACATTGGCAGCCGCAGCCTCGGCAGACTCGGCCATGATGATGTGCGATAGTTGTGATTGACAGCTGAAACAGAGTGAGGCGGGAAGCGGAGAACAGAAGTAATACTAAATCTGCACGGTAGAAACAAGTAGAAATGTCAGTTTTGTTTTCCGCAGAGACAATAATATAACTTTTGTTTTTCTATTAGATAAAGTTTGCTATCATAAGTTACCACAGGGCAAAGGACACTCCCAAAAATAGTTCAAAAATATTTGTATTGTTAAATGCTATGCTGATTAAATATGTTGACATTGTGCACGGATAGCGATGTGATATATTGCTTTTAATTCTTAATCTTGACTTTAGTTCTGTTGTCATGGCTTACATGGGCTAAATGTTTACTTTGTTGGGTTGGTTAAAAACCAGAGCACCGACATAAAGCACGGGCTCGTTTTGGCCTTTTTACTTAATCTGAATGCATGAAGATACGTGCGCAGTAATACTGGCGCATGCCTGATGCCGTGACAGTCATGAGATACAAATATTTAATCTTTGCTCATGCATCAGCCATGTCGGGCCAGACCGATGTTTACAAGCGACCGCAGAACATTTCACTGCTGCTGTCAGATTGCCGAAAACATGGAGCAGAATATTCTTTCATAAAGTTAACAAAAGTACAATCCCTCAAAAATGTCATACAGTGACGCGTAAGTTTTTAACCAGACTCTGCATTCCTATAAAAATTCTCAAAATTTAAACTGAATTCATATTGCGAAAATTCTGCACATAATACTTTTCTGTGCTGGTGTATGAGTGTGTGCAAGCAAATCTGTGTGATATAAAAGATGTAAGAGCTGTTATTAATGTTACACTGTTCAGTCTGACCCTCTACACCTACATCACTTCTGCCCCTCCATTACTTCATTACAGCCCTCAATGCTAACAAGTGAACACATAGCAGGTCACAGTAATAACATGTGCAGGGAACACCACATTAAAAAGTCTTGTGCCTGTGGCAGTCTTCAACATTTATAATGCCCTGCTCTAATAGAGGAAGCAGACAGTGTGAAATAGAATTGCTCAAGAGTCCGTAACTGAATAAACTGTCTTGCCGTGATATAATTTTAGCATGGAAATAAAAGCATGCATTGGCATTTAGTTTTGATTATTAAGCTATGATTATTGAGCATATTTCATCACTAAGGGTAATAAAAGCTTACCTCTCTGAAGCTCTGGAAAGTGTGTGGTTCGTTCTTCACACTGAGATGTGCTGCACGGTGAGGGAGTCACTGTGTTTTTACTGTTTCTCTGTCTTCATAATCGTAACAAGAGGAGGACGTACCAATTGCTTAAAATGCATGCTGATTTAAATGAAGTACACACCCTCTTCGGACATACGCACACACTGTAGCATTAACAAGCTATACAAATATTGAAGAAACACATTGCACAATTATGACAGGTGTGGGAAAATATGGTGGAAACGGTTCCACACCCTTTTTAACAGTTGGATAACATGATAGTAAAGTTATAGAAGAAACAAGTTACTACACATGACATGGATTGGGAAAGGATGGTCTTGGTTGGCAACAGTCTGGATTAGTGTTTTGAAAATAGGTCTTAGAAATATCCCTATATTCATTTCATGCTGGCACTTGAACTGGGAAAAGAATTTCCAGACAAGACAAGATTAGATGTTGCATTTGGAATTTTTATTGTCATATTTTTGAGAGAATTTACAGATAAAACACAAACGTATATAATAAATGTATAATGCTTCTTTTTGTCTACAAGAGAATAAAAAAGAATACTAAACAAATTAGATTTTTTTTTTAAAAGGCAACAATTGTTTTATTACCATTACACTCATACTTTTCAGCCCATCTTATCATACAGCTCCATTTTAATAATAGCTTTGCCCACATCTGACATGGTCGCCCTTAATTCAACATTGTGTGCCTTGTGGGCGATTCCAGACCCCGTTGCCTCCTTGCGGGTAAACTGGCTGAAGTCTTTGCCGTCGTACATGTGGTTATACAGGGCCTTATCGCACCCACGGCTGTTCTCGAACAGCCCGACTCCCAAGACATTCTTGTAGCGCTGATAGTCGAAGGGAATTGAGAACAGTATAGCCATGCGTTCAGTGCACATGCGGTTCTGCATGTGGAAGAGATCGTAGGTCAGGATGCCCACGGCACCGGTGGCAGTGTTGTCACTCTTAGTGAATGAGCAGATCTCGGTCTTGGATGAGCGGATTGTGGGCTGTGGAGGATGACAGCTGTACCCACTGGACATGTATACTCTGAAAGGAGTTTAGAGTTGAGATTATTCATTAATGTATTAATAAAATTACAACAAAATGATAGTAAATATTTTACAACATTGTAGGATTACCTGCTATATTCTCCACAAACATTAAATTAATATGAAAACGAAGGATTTAATGACAATTCATGCACAGGCATTGTTTTCTCCTTACTTTGGGTTGATGAGACAGTAGACGCTGCTGATGTTGATGATCTCCACCGTGCAGTTTCTGTTGGTGCTTATAGTTGCTGACACACATTCTGCGTTCTGCATGTTGTCGCTGCTGGAACGATAAGGGACCAACCACAAAGATTACACAAAGAGACTGATAAATGCTTTGAGAATAAGAGAATGCTGACAGCCTATTCAATAGATAGATCTCAATCAAATCAAATGAGGTTAATTTGCCTCTTTGCATTCACACAACAATCCAGCCAAAAGCTCTTTACGTCTGTAACTACCCAGTAAATGTTTGATAGCACTTAGACAGATGAGTGTCTTCTACAGTTCTAGCTCAAGTGCTAAAAGATCTTTAATAAGAACCGTGACAGCATGGCACAATATGGGAAGACACTTGCAAGCTCCATATGGCTCAAAAAACCTAACTGTGATCAAGAAGCATGCACCTCCAGACGGAATCAATGAGACTACAATGCACAATGAAAGGCTTATGCTTAGTTTATGCTAGATCTTTAATTTTGCGTTAAAAGCCAACATGCACACACAAAACGTACTAACACAGATTGGTTAAGAAGTACCTGACAGTCACCTGTTAGTAAAAGAGGCTGCTGCCGAGAGAATTGAGTTTTTACTGCTCCCGTCCCGTTGTAGTCGAACAAAGTGTTGTATGAATGATAGAAACACTCCCTGACACACATGCTGTCATATTACTCAAGCACACACACAAACATCAAGTTTGCAAACACAGGCGTGTCCTCTTCTCCACTCTTCAACACATGTGAGAGTTTGATGGGAATTGACATGGTTAGATACACTAAAAGGACCCATCAATCTTCCTTCTCAATGCTCTGTTGTGAGAATTCATGGGCACCTGACCAATAAAAATGCCAGGAAAACTCCATCATGATGGGGGATTTGTAGTTGAAAAGATTGTGAGACTAATTCTGCAAAAGTACACATTCTGACAAGCAGATAAATGACTCGATGGATAACGAAAACAACATCATAATTTACTGATGAAACATCCTGTCAGTAACAGAACAGATTATAAAATGTGATGAAAGGTGATGATTGGGAATCATGTCACAGGTAAAGCACACTTGATCCTCAGATGTATAATGTAGATTTGTGTGTGGACTACACTACATATTATAAAGCGTGTTGGAACGTGATCTCCTGGCAAACCTCTTAAGAGTGTCAGTTTGTGATTGTACATTTTATGGTCTGATGAAGCGGGCGAGAGGGAAAGTACACCACCACACCCTTGGCTCTGACAGAAGGCTTCTCTGTTCAATGATGTCCTTGTGGGTGGTGTGTGGGTCTCACTGCATGTATGGACATTAACCATTCTTCAACCACATATTTTAACCCATTGAAACACCTAGAGACTTACTCCTTGAGAACTAAAATGTACAAAGAAGGCATTTACAAATTGTCAGACAGGACTTTTTATTTGTCAGAATGTTCAGGGTGTTCTTTCCTCCAATAGGGGGCAGCAAATATACATCTTTTAAACTGATTAAAGAAATTGTTTACCTTAAAATGAAAATTGTTTCATAATTTATTCCCTCATCTGACATCACAGATGTATATGACTCCCCTTCTTCAGTTAAACACAAGCCCATCCCAATATATTAAAATACATTCATAGCAAAGCTCCAAAATGTAAACTCATTGATACATTTTGAAGTAAAAGTTTTAATTATGTTTATAAGAGAAAACAATATTTTAAGCTTGTTTAGCGATCAATACAATGCATATCCGTGTCAACAGAGATCAGCGCTGTAAATTGAGGTATAGCAGCAAATTGTTAACATTGTATCTTATTGGTTTTCGTGTGAGTTTGAATTTACCACTCTTTGTGTCTTTGTATATTGATTGTAACATCTTTTGATGTTAATCATTCTGGAAATAAATATTCATATCAAATGAGCACTTCAGGCACATTTAACCACCTCTGGGGAATTTAAAGTTAAAATCAATACAATCACTCGCTAATTCAGACTTATGTTCCCGCCTGATCACTGCGCTCTGCAATCGCACAACTTGTTGTGGTGCCGTCCCACAAAGGGAAAAATTCACTCTCACTCACTTTCTCCGGATGTGTTCCACAACTCTGGAATGATCTCCATCTTGCTACAAGAACAGCGGATTCTGTAATTGTTTTTAAGAATCGGCTAAAACACATCTCTTATGTCGACATCTGACCCATTAGTACCGTCTTCTACTTATTTTCTACTTTCCTATTCCCCCAAAAAATAAAAGTTCTTAGCTTCATATACTGTGGTAGGCTAACTGAGACCAGCTTTACTGCACCTATGCATTGTTTTTCTTTTGTTGCACAAATTGCTTCTTTTGTTTTTCCCTAATTTGTAAGTCGGTTTGGATAAAAGCGTCTGCTAAATGACTAAATGTATTTTATGAATTTAAATGTAAAGTGTTTAAGTGTATAAAACGTGTCTTGTTGTACAGTATCAATGTAATACTGATTCATATTGTGGTTAAAAGTGTAGGCTAAGGCACTCTATGTATCCTAGAGCTATGGTGCTTGTTTTATATTTATTTATAATATATATTATTATTTATGTCAGTAAATGATGAGAGAATTTTAATTTTTTGATGGCAGCAAACGGTTCTTGGGATTTTGACTACCATTGTAATTTTTCCTACTAGGCAGTCAATGGGGTCCAAGAACTGTTTGGTTACAAGCATTCTTCCAAATATCTTTCTCTGTGTTCAACCGTACAAAGAAATGTATACAGGTTTCGAACAACTAAAGAGTGAGTAATTCATGACAGAATTTTCATTTTTGGGTGAATTGTACATTTAAGTGACTCTTGGAACTCCAGTAGTGTCGCACTGTCTATGTCTAACAAAATGCCCGATGCACACTCTCTCTGCCAGCCAATGTACGTAATTCAACATTGGCTGAATCCTTTTAAAGGAAATCAAAGCTAACCTTATGATTAGATGTATTTCAGTGTTAGTCCACATCCTATTACCTGAGCCAATGCAGGCTCTCTAAATGCATAGAGCTGCCGTGCCTTTGAGAGGCTAAAGATTAATCCCCAGAGCCTTTGGAGCTATTCACAGGTTGGACCTTTCAGATGATGGACTAATAGGTATCGTTCTGAGGTTGTGTGTGTGTGTGCGTGTGTGTGTGTGTGTGTGTGTGGTGGGGGGGGTTATGCAAACAGAAGTGATTACATACACGCAGGCTGCAACTGCACCAATGTGAGGTGTGTGTGAGAGAGGTTGGAGTTGCTGGTTGATTGATTGTTAAGGGGGCCGAGAGGTTCCGGACGCTCACTTTGTGATGAATAGGCTGTCAAATGCCCTCCAACTACCCAAACAAGGCCGTGGTAAAACAGGCATTTAAGTGATTACGCCAAACGTGTAAATATTAAACGTCCATTACAGGGAGATTATATATGCTGCCACTCCACAGATGAGAGGTGGGAGAGGAGAAAAACGGTATGACGAGAGGGACAAATTTAATAGAAAAAAGGACAGGTGCTCGGGCTGCATGTTTGTTGTTTCACGCCTGGTTAATGTTTTTCTGTTTATTCTCCACAAGGACTTGGGCATTAATCACATCTGAGTGCATTTGAGATGAGTTTTGTGTGCATATGTATTACTGACTTGGGGGTTAAGGGGGGGTTCAGCGCTTTAATGCGACCGGGCATGAAACTTGCATCCCCAGATTTAAATGAGTTAAAATAAAAAGAATTTGCAGAGATGTAGAAGGCTGAAAACGTGAATATTTATCTTTTATTATTTTATCATAATGATGATTTGTGTGGTTTGCCCTTTAATATCTTTGCAGTCCAGTAATCGATCAGGTGACATTCGACATGAATACATTTGCGTCCTCCCCATGTAGAGCAAGCAATGCTGCACCTTGCAGGAATTCTTTCAACTCACTTATCAAACAGACAGAAGATTGAGAATATGTGTTCTCCTTGAAGCTACAGAATTGTTCCTGATTTTAACAAACTTCTCAAATTAATTCTTAGTGTAACTACGTCAATGATTCTACTGAGAGCAGAAGAATTGTGACAGTTTTGATGTTCTGTGTAAAATGTGTCATCATTTGAATTTCAAATAGCTAATAAATATAGAAGTAAATAGGCACTGGTTATTAAGGAACATGACGGAGGTAAAGGCTGGCAACATTTATCTGAATAATCCAATTGGAAACATTTATACTAAAAAGGTTATAAATGTGTCAAATAGGCACTGAGAATTATAATGTGAGGTCGCTGTGTGTGAGCGTGATTTCAATATATCTTAATTTTTTATCAGTTCTGTAATAAAATATTTATATCTCTTGTGGAATGTGAAAAAAAAACAAGCGTTAGAAGCGTATCCATTTAATTCTGTAAAATGCAAATTTCTCCTACAAACATTTTTCAGGTTTGTCAGACGTTTTGTATTCTGTCACAACCATTCCTAGGGAAAGAGCATTTCTTTCTTTCTTTCTTTCTACCTTTCTTCCTTCCTTCCTTTCTTTTGTCCATCTCTCTTACCATCTCTTTTGTCTGTGACTTTCATTTCTTTTGTAGATCTTTTATTATGTAAATAACTTGCTTTGGTGGTTCATGTTGATTGTTTATATACTTCAGTTGTCATATATGGGACAAACTGTCTGTCTTTATTTGCCCGTCTTTCATTTTTTTTCTGTGGATCTCTGCCTCCCTCACTCCATTTATCTTTAAAAATGTATTTAGAGCCTATTTTAACAGTTTGTTCTCTCTTCCTCTCTTTCTGTAAGGTTCTGTCATGTTTTAGCTTCTCTTCTTCTGATCCCCCTCAAAATTGGCTCTGTTCTCCTCATTCTTTAAAGGCGAGTGGCTATCATACTATTGTTTCCATCCTATTCGTCTCTTCCTTTTGTTCTTCCGTCAATGTTCCTCCTCCTTGGTTTGTCAGAAAGACAGTTCCTTTGTGTTTCTGTGGCTATTATGCTGTCCTTTACAGGATTTATGGAGTAAACACTGGAACTTATAACACACAGAAAAGTGTCTCTAAGGTGCTGCATGGGGTTTGGTGGTAATTTGAAAAATATTTGGCAGTGTGAGGCAGGGTAAGATCTGATTTGAATACTTGCAATATAAATGTATTGATATGTGTTATCATCATTGCTATTATAGATGGGTTGTATCTTGTGTTTTTATGGCCCTGATGTCACTGAGGCCATTGTTGGAACCCAATTTTCTTTTTTTTGTTAAGGACAATTTTTATATGTAAAAACATATTGATGGTTCCAGTTGTACTGTTTCAATATTGTTGGTCTGCAGCGCTCCTTGACATCAGTTTTGGTGCAAAAATGTACCAAAGTACCAGATTTCTATTGTTTATACATAGTTTAGGCATTTAGATATGAGCAAGGTACCAAATTTTTCTCTGTATGGTACCATTTATGTTGCAGTGTGTGGAACATTTCTTTCATTATCCAAACAATATGAAATGCATTTTTTTGTGATTTTTTTATTGAGAGATGTCAACTTTTATTGTCATCATAGAAGGGTCAAAGAAAAGCAAAGATAATTGTTGTACATGTCACTGTGACAGAAATGTACATTTATAATAAAAATGCAGGTATATGAAGGTTAATAAATGACCAGGAAAGTGTCTGAGTTTTAAATGACTGATAAGATAAGCAATGACAGATATAATAATGATAAAGAACACCGTGAAAGGTAATGGAGAGAGAGAGAGAGAGAGAGAAATAGAGAGAAATCAATATTCTCTTGTCTTGCACTCCAGTCAACTGCATGTATGAGATGTTTTCTCACCTTATATGTTTTCTCATGCCTCTCTCTCTCTTCCTTCCTTCCATCCCTCCCTCTCTTCTCCTTCATAGACACCCTCTCTTCCTTCCTTTATAAGAAATATAATCCCATCGATCAGAAAACCAATGGGAAGCATTGCTCTGTAAACACGCTGCCGTTCAATAGGAGGCCTACGGTCCTCCCGGGAATTCAGGACGGGTGTGTGTGAGCGTGTGATGATTACTGTAAGTCTGTGTGTGCACGTCTAATATATTTGACTTTTGAAATCCAGAGTGGCTTAGAATCAATTATAGAACTTATTGCCTTCCTATGTTGTTTCCCCCATCATCTCCGGCACACGTCCCTCCGATGTCGACCGAGGGCAAGAACACCCACAAGTGCGTGCACGTTGTGTTCGATTCCTCTCACTCCCACCAGTGCAATTAAGCATTGTGCTCGGTGGACGAGAAGATCAAAGGTGTGACGCTTCTCTTTCCACTGCATCAGTGGATGAGCTCGAGTCTGGTTATGGATTTACGTCCACTGTTTCTGCTTAATTTCGCTCTCATCGCAGCGCCCAGGCATTTAGGAGCACACGTCTCTCTGCGGAGCCTGTGGAAGTGTGTGAGAGTGTGTGGTGTGACTGGCCGTGGCCTTAAAGAGAGTGAAGTCCTTTCCTTTACTCAGACTGATCCTAAATCATCAGATGACACTTTTAAAGGCCAACACACAGCTTTTTACTTAGTCTCTGTCACTACAGACTGTCTGTGTGTGTAAGGAAAGAGATAGAGGAACACAAGATTGGCCATCTCTCATTATGTCCGTATACAGTATGTGCAGGACATAGACCGATATTTGTGTAGTTCGACTAAAACACATGGTTCATGTGCGAGAAATGCAGGGGGTGATTGAATTTTAAATCTCCTTGTATAGTCTGCCATGCATAAATGTAAATGCAAATCAGTTAATTTAGTTGTGACAGTGTTGTATGGGCATATGTATGTGTAATGTATTGTGAATACAGGTAATATTGGGAATTTTGTTGTTTCATAAAAGCATAATGTGCGTCCAAAATCGCACACTTATGCACTATTCTATGCCATTTTGTAGTATAAACATTGTGATTAGTGTGTTCACATAGGAAATTCTCAAAAAATAAGTTATCCGGATGATGCGCTTTTTCAACCGAAAATATGAAGCGTGGAACTGTTGACACTTAACGCACTCAACAGATGCAGTTTTGCTTACTTAGCGGAAGGGAGGCGGAGCTATGAGACGCTGCTGGAGCAAAACTCTCCTGCAGAGTGATGACGCTTCAATCTGATGATGACATTTAGTAATGCTGGGCAAAACAGATAAAACTATGTTAAATGTACATTGTACAAATAGATTTTTATTCACATACATTGTGCGGTGCGATTTGACGTCATTTGCGTTCATCTGTGAAACCGCACACACTTCCGCATTAGTATAAAACCTGTTACTATTCCATTTGGGACGATACTAATCTTCATAAATTCAAACACTGATGGTTGAGTGCATAGTGGTCCTGCTCACCCTGGACATCATCTGTTTTCCCCCTTACCTTCTGGGAGAAGCTACAGACTGATAAAAACCAAAACCAACAGACTGAAAAGTTTCTATCCCCAAGCAGTTAGATGCTTAAATACATAATCACTTACACACTCCCAACCAAACTAAAATGTGCAATAAAAACTCCTATAATGGTGCAATAACCCTCCCCTACTATATTACTCTGCTGCACTATACATTTACTTCCACTGTCACTGCACTACCTCAGAGGATTTATGTTTTTATATTATTATGTGTATATATACCTTTGTTTATGTACAGTATGTAGGTCTTGGCTGTTCTGTCATTCAACTGTATATATTTTATTTCCATAACTTCATAAGCAATCATGAAGAGCTTCTAAACTGTGTTTCATTGTTCCCTAAAAGATGATAATAAAGTTCTATTCTATTATAGTGCATAGTTTAAGTGCAAAGTGTACAGTATGTCATTTGGGACCCGACATTAGTTCTTCATGCAGTACCATGTTAAAAAGCTAAAGATAACAGTTTTTCAAACTTTGTCTACATTCAATCACGAGGTAAGTGTTTACAAATTATTATACAATGAAACTTTTTCTCTAAGCTGTGGTTTAGCATTGAACATATTTTAGTAATTCTGAGCTGCAGTGCTTGTCTGGGATACAACGTTCAATTCTGGCAGTCTTTCTAAAAAAAGCGACAAATGCCCAAAAATGAAATTAAACACAATTTCATCTTCAGCCAGTCTCCTTGAGGACCATTTTCCACATCACATCTCCGACTGCTCCCTCAGATTACTGACATGAGTTCAACAAGTCCTAAAACTCCTCTGACAATGTGCAGAAAAGCCTTTGCACTCCACAGCACAATGAGCTGACACACACTTCACCAGGGAAGTTCATCCATTGTCAGTCCAAACACGTACGCACACACACACATGCACGCACACACACACACACAGTCAAACATCTGCTCAAGCACAAATATGTAACGCTAGCGACGTATCAATACAGTCATTTACAGGGTAAATATCTTTGAGCTGGGGTGTTATAGTCAACAACGTTACTATTTTACAATGTGGCTAAGTTGGATTTATATGATAATCACAAGTTACCTAGGAGTAATATTATTTAAATTTGCTCATTAAATCAGATGGGTTAGTGTATCGTTCATATCTGTAGAAAAGATGGTGTGAGATGAGACAGCAAAGTATAATGATAAAGTATGAGTAATAGTAACAGTGAAACTGCCCTTATTATAAAAGAGACATGTAGTTCTACTTGGTAATATTTACTGTAATTTATAATTTTTTGACGGATTAGATTTCATTTTCTGATTTAAAATTTTTTTTTCAATTTTTTTTTTCTGATTCAATTTATTTATATGCGCTTTTTTACATGTGCATTGTTCCAATTCAGCTTTGCCGGAGAAAATAAGATAAACACAGAAGGGTAGAACACAGCACAGTGCATGATGTTTATAGACCAATCAAGATCTTTCTAATAAATAATATCTAATAAATAAATAATTAAATAAATGAATAAATAAATAAATGCAGTTTCCCATTTTTGCAACCATCATTGCCCTGCTGTGGCGAGGAACACAAACTCGAATGATGTATAAATGGAGAAAATAAGTTCGGGAGAAACCAGGCTCAGCCAGGAGGGCCAGATCTCCTCTGACGTGTCATTGCTGCAGCTATGGTGGACTCCCACCAAAAGCCACCGAGCAAACGTCCACCAAGATTAAGGAAACCCCAGAAGTTGCGACCCAGGAAGCCCCACCTGCCGTAACCGTGCAGGTCCAACCCGGTCTCATTCCGCGATAGACACGTGACAACAGAGGAACAACCAGGAAAAAATAACAATGGCAAATGTTCACTTTTTGCCATTTAAAGTACAGTAACTTTTACAGCAGTACAGTAACTTCGCCGTTTCAGAGAACCTTCAGGCTGCACAGCCACATCTAACCTACAGGGTAGCAGCAACAAAACATGTTGAACTTGAATCCACCCCAGCACCCTCCTGAGAAAGCCCCAGGGAGCGGAGGCTGGATTTGTCTAATGGCTGTTTTGTGATTGTTGTATGGATCATTCTGGGGCCCCACAGAGAGAAAACTGTGAGGCACAGAATCACTGTGATACTAAATATTCAAATAGTCTTCAAGCCATCCGCTTACTTTCAACAGCATAAATGGAAATGACCCGGCATTTGCCTTTATGGGTCAATAAAAGTGAATGTATACATACCCTCTTGGCACATATCTTGATGCAATAAAAAGCTGCAGGCGAGAAGAGAATTATGGGAGAGATACACTTGCGCTTTGCTATTTTGAAACAGGAGGCTTTCAGCAGTGAAATGACAAAATTATATGATTTTTCATTTAACAATCTTTCCGTGTGTTGTGAGGCTTTCCGAGTTGAACGTACAGTTTTAGGATGTCCAGATATTATTTAGTCTGAAAACTACATTTTATTAGAGTCAAAGGTATCTCACACGAGAAACCGGCTCACAACAGCAGCAACATCACTGGAGCCAATAAGGAACTTTCCCAACGTTTTGACACCTGTCTGAAATATGAAATCTTGATCCGTATTAAGCGGCGTGGATATTGTCGAACACAGAGACAAATCGTGCTCATCTCCAATGACCCCGGCGAGGAAAATGAAAGTCCACACCCTATCAGTAAATAAATCAATCAAAATTTAATTCAGACCCGCACATGGTGACCTTCACTTCGCCGGTCTTATAAAAACGGCCACGTGAATTTCATTTACGGCCTCCCACTCTCTGTCCTCTAAAAGCAATAAGGAGTAATTGGGGATGGCACTCACTCATACCAAATGATCTTTTTCAGTCTCCTACACCAAGCTGTCACGGAAACACATCCTCTCTCTCTTTCTTCCCTATCTCCTTTTCTCCATCATCTCAATACGCATTTATCCCATTACAGTCACTGTGGAGTCTAATTAACTCTGCATAAGTGAAAATGAGAATTGGTTTCTAGTGGGTGTTGGACGCGTGACAGATCCTCTCAAGTAATCCTCAAGTACTCCGCTTACACACCTTTGGCCTCCACTGTGATTGTTAATCTGTATGTCCCCAATTAAAGGCCACTGGGGGTGTCACAGCGATGTCATCAGGTGTGTTCCCATTAACACTCGAGGGGTCACGTGGTCCGCTGGAGATCTGGCACGGATGCGTTTGTTTTCCCGCATAATGAAGGACAATGGAAATGAGGATCATTTGTTAGCTTCAATAGAGCTGTTTAGTTTGTAGGCCTCAGATTTGGAACGGAATTAGCATTTTCGAGCCACGGGCTCCCTTAGGATGTTGTAATGGGGTTTCAGGATAATTGTTTTCAGTTTGTGTGTAAAATAGAATGAGTGGTCAGCCGTACTTGAAGAGACTTTACTTTTTTGTTCTAGAGTATCTATTTAACACAGTCTTACGGTTGTGTTACTGTACGTTGGACTTCAAAGATCACTGTTTGCACATGACATCACGGCACTGCGCAAAGTCTCAATGGAGGGCAGCCAGTGATTTCTCCATAGGAATTCACAACAAAATCAAAATACCTTTGTTTTGAGTCGTTTTTGACTGTTCAAATCGCTCAAACCATGAAAGGTGTTTTAATTGTGTAACAAAAGTTTGTAAAACCTAATTTCTATTAAACCTTAGTTGGTATAAACACTTTCTACTGTAAAAAGAATAGCACTTAATCCAGGGATAAAAATAGTCTCAGATTAAGATTGTTCTTCATAGAAGTTCATTATAAAGAAATCACATAGTGTGGCTCAAGGCAGCGACAAACCGAGAACAAAAAACTTTTCTGTAATCATGTTTATGTTTGATATCAGTGATAAACAAATGTATTTATTTGGGTTTTCTCAGGTTGTTGTTTTGGTACGTTAAGCTGTTTCCTTATAAAGGACTTCTATGGGAGAAAAACTTTTCATGCAAGATTTTTCACTTTATCCATTTAAGATAGTGTTTATTACAAGTAAGGTTTGACAGAAATTAGGGCTTACCAGGTCACTGTTCATGTTGTTAAACATAGGTACGTTGAGTTTGTGATAGTGAATTCCTATTAAGAAAAATCATCCAGCCTCATAAAGTCATAAGAACCCTGTGATTGGGCTTTGTGTTCTGGGCTCGAGCCGGTTCCGAGCCCGGCGCACTTGCCCTAACCAGGGTAGAGTGCTTCGGGTTCGGATAGACCCGGTGAGCTCGGAGCCCGCTCCTAGCACAGCACACCATATACGCATATCCTTTCATATCCATGCCTTACCAATTCATCCTACATCTTAGATGCTTATCTGCGAGGGTGAACTTGTGAACCGCCATTTTTAAGACAAGATGAGGCTTTAAAAATTAGAAGCGGTTATAACTGGTGTGTTTTAGGTAAATAAAACATGAAAATATGTAGAGGTTTGGATAACAGACATTATTTTAAGCATTTAACCAAAAATCCATTTAAAACACCCATTGACTTTGGAACGATGGAACTGGAGGTGCTAAAATGCTCACTCGCTTCCGGGGTTTGCATACAAAAATACGTCATCTCTGCACCACCTTCTTGGTGCCAGTTTCAGGCATGAGTGTGTGTAATTTGTGTTGTAGATCAAAACCGCACAGACCCTCACTTAAATCTCATAACTCACAAACTGCTATTCTCAAAACCCATTCCTGAGGGAACCTGTGACAAATGACAGTTTTTTTGTTGGCCTACCAATTGACTTCAGGGCATATCTGGTTGTAACACTTCACCAGAGGAGAAACAACGCCACAAGTGAACTGGAGTGTAAAGGGTGGAATTTTTAATGAGTCCAGGTAAATTAAGTAAACATCCAAGGGAACTGAGTAAAAATTCTTAATGATAATCCAAAGGGTTTCACGGGTAAACAGAATCCAACAAATAACATCCATGGAAAAGCTTAATGCACATGTCGACAAAGAGAATCCAAGTAAAGGTATAGACTAAGCAAAATACAACAAGACTGGAAAACTAACAAGACAAAAGGGTGAGTAGATATAAAGTCCATGGGATGGGGTTCAGGTTGAGTGAAATGAAATGAAATAAAAGTCAGGTGCAGGGTGATCAATGATGGCAGAGGGGTGCAGTGCATGATGGGTAATGTAGTCCAGGTGTTAAAAGTCCGGTGATTGAGAACGGATGATGAGGGTTGATGGTTCTGGTGCGGGGGGCGTGGTCGACGAGGACGGAGCTGATGTTACACTGGTTTGCCATATGAGTGATTTAGATTGTCATTCACCCAAGATTCCTAATTTGGATAGGATTCCATTTGTGACACTGGACAACAAAACCAGTTTTATGTGGTAATTTTAACATCATTTAAGCTGAATAAATAAACTTTCCATTATATCCAATATTTGACCGAGTTATAACTATTTGGGCTCTAACTTAATCTTGGCGTAATGCTGTGGCAGGCTCAACACAAGTATTTTTTTCCTAGTTTCAGCCTGACTTCGTTTTTATTTTCACGTCCTGCGCCACATTGTTCAATAGCAAAATTAGGTCAAATTTTACAAATAAATGGATAACAATGTAAAAGATTATAATTGTGTACATAAAGATAAAACATCTGACTTGTCCTTTAGATGGTCTGCTCACACGCTCTAACCTCGCGCACAAGCAGATGCGTTTCCTCTCTCGAGGAGCATAGCATATATTTTGCATAGCACATTGCTCACAAAAATTAGGTTTTGATTAATTTATGGAAGGAAATTTACAAAATATCTTCATGGAACATGACCTTAACTTAAAATCTTAATGATTTTTGACATAAAAGAAAAATGGATAATAATACAATGTTTTGTTGGCTGTTGTCGGAAATATTCCTGTGCTACATAAGACTGGTTATGTTATCCAGGGACACATTTTGAGAAGAATTGCATGCAGAATAATTTACGAACTAAAGCTGTTGATAACAGGCAATGATCAGGAGGCTTGTTTGAATTGCAGTGGATAAATGTAAACAGTAGTGGAACTGTGCTTCCTGTTGGTTATTAGAGGATTATGTTAGTTTCATGGCAGGAGTCAGTGCTCTCAGAAAACAATAATGCAAGGGAACAGATGTGGCCCACTGTGCCTGGCAACACACGAAATGTCAAATGCACTTGAAAGAACCCTAGTGTGCAGGATCAGACGAGCACAAACACACAGATGAAAACAAAGCGTTTAGATCTTTCTCGGCTTCCTCAGTGTTCTCGGTCTGAACGTAATATGCCTCATCCATGTTATTTTTATTTTATGATGTTATTTATGATTTAGTTCTAATTGACTTAGCTTAAGCTTACAGATAACACTGCATGTGCATGCATGTGCTTGTGTCTGTGTGCTCTCTGTGGTGGCCAGTGATTCCCAAACAATTTTTCTTTTCATACCACAACAAAGCCAGAAATGGGTTCAATTTAACTCAAATTGTATTGGATATAATTTAGCAATCCTTTAAAAATCATTTATGATTAAATCATCCAAATTATTATTTAAAAAAAAATCTGTATGTATAAATTGAATAAAAAGGGCCTATTATACACCCGGCAGAACGTTGCATCTCTCATTCTTAAAGGGACTAAGAGACGAGACTCTTATTAGTTTACTGCACGTTATGCCCAAAAAACACTCATTACTCATTAAGAAAATCTGGACAATTTTAGACAATGTGCCCGGGATCACTGACCGTTTTCTCGTCTTTAAACTAGCATAAGTGGATTCGGACACACCCTGAGTGCAGTTGCCCCCTGTTTTTTAGACCACGCGCTTAGATCCCAAAAATAGGGCCCAAACTTATCAACATATTGTGTTGTTGACACAAATTTATACATCATTTTTTGGGGTAACATTTTACAATAAGGTAAGTATTATAAAGTGTAAGTACATCAGTTAACATGACAGCTGTAATATAATATTACAATTATGAGTAATTATAGGTTGCAGTTTCTGTTTATTGGTATAGAAAAACGTCTTGGTTACGGATGTAACCTCAGTTCCCTGATGGAAGGAACGTGACGTTGTGTCGAACCAACAAATGGGGTTTCCCTTGAGAACCTATCAACTTCTGACTAGATTAGAAAAGGCCAATGAAATTGGCGAATTAAATATGCATGCCGGACTCCGCCCCGGATATACGGGTGTAAAAGGGAGATGGCGTGCTGCATTCATTCACCTTTTGAGCTGAGGAACCTGAGAGCCTCTCTCGAGTGCTGCAGTGGGCGGCACGCGTTGTGGCATGAAGGACACGACGTCTCGTTCCCTCCATCAGGGAACTGAGGTTACATGAGTAACCAAGACGTTCCCTTTCTGTCGGTCTCATTACGTTCTGTCGAACCGACAGATGGGGTTCCTCTGGAAATCTCTAGTGAAGCGTTGGTGACTGGCCTAGGCATGTTAGACGTGAGCGGTTGCTCGAAATTGTAACCTTCCAGTGGATAGAGCTTTTGGAAATGTGGGAAGCCCCTGTCACCGGCCATCACAGGCAGTGGCCTTGTTTCTCTAACAGCAAGAAGCCGCCCAGCACCGTAAGGGCCACTGGGGAAGCGATATTCGTGTACATGGAGAATGCTTGTAGGTCCCCTACCCTCTTTATGGAGGCGAGCGCCGCCAGGAGAGCAGTCTTCATCTTGAGGTAAGAAAGAGCAGCATCTGTAAGGGGTCAAAGGTGGACCTCTGGAGGCCCGCCAGGATTACATCAAGGTCCCAAGAGGGTACGGAGCGAGGATGAGGTGGATTCAGTCTTCTCATTAGGAACCTAATGACCAGGTTGTGCTGTCCTAGAGACTTACCATCAACTGGGTTGTGATGAGTGAGTCTCGAGTCTCTCTTGTAGAAAGGACAGCAAGTTTCCGATCAAGCAACTCAGCGGGACGAGAAGAGGCGGCACTTATAGGCATATATCCACTTAGTGGCAGAGGCCCTAGCCTGAGTGATCGTCTCGACCACCGCAGGGCATAGGCCACTCAGGATCTCCTCGTCCCGTCCAGGAGCTGGACATGGAGGTTCCAGGGGTCTGGTCTGGGATGCAATAACGTGCCCTTCCCCTGAGACAGCAGGTCCTTCATCACGGGATGCGGCCAGGGGAGAGTTGTCGTCAAGAGCATTAGCTCCAAGAACCAAGTGCAGTTGGGCCAGTATGGGGCAACTAGTAGCACTTGATGCTCCTCTTCCCTGACCTTACACAGGACCTTGGGGGGAGGAGTACTTCTGCATGTCCCGTGGACAGCTGTGCGCCTCGGTCAGGGAGTACCATAGCGGGCAATGGGTGGTGTCCAGGAGGGCCCTGCGCCTCCAGGGAGGCCTGGATTTGGCACTCTCAGTGAAGCGTCGACTGACGAGAGAGCGTGTCGGCTGTCTGTTTCAGGTCGCCCCGGGATGTGTGTGGCTCGCATGGAGCTGGTCACCTGCTGACTCCACAGGAGGAGATATCGGGCGAGTTGTGTTAGCTGCCGTGAGCGAATGCCACCCTGGAGGTTGCTATATTGCAGTTGTGCTCAACACAGCACATGCTTGTAATCCTGCAAGAGAGGTTGTAGCCTCTTCAGTGCAAGTAGCACAGCCAACAACTCTAGGCAGTTGATATGCCAACACAGGCGGGGGCACGTCCATCGCCCTGACACTGTGTGCCCGTTGCACACGGCACCCCAACCCTGCAGGGAGGCGTCCGTCAGCACCACGACTTGCCTCGTAACCTTCCCCAAGAGGGACCTCTTTACGTAGAATGGTTTTTGAAGACCAGGGGGTTAGGGTGCATCGGCAGACAGGCGTGATGACCATACACCTGCTGCCGGTGTGCCACCATCTCCAGGAAACTTGACTCTCTAGCCAGTTTTGGAGCGGTCTCATGTCCATCAACCCGAGGGGGATCACCCCCGCCAAAGATGCCACGTGTCCCAGGAGCCTCGGAAATTGTTTCAGGGAGGCTGCTGAATGCTTGAAAATGTTCAGGCAGTTCAACACTGACTGTGCGCCCTGGTAGTCAGCCGCGCTTTCATGAAAACAGAGTTGAGTTCCATACAGAGAAAAAAGATGCTCTGCACAGGGGAAAGCTTGCTCTTTTCCCGGTTGACCTGCAGGTGCCGGAGCACCAGGTCCCTGTAGGCCAAGATAATCCAGTCGTCGAGATAGTTAAGTACCCGCACGCCCTTCTCCCTGAGAGGATCGAGGGCGGCTTCCACGACCTTATATATCCACCACTCGATAGCGAACTGCAGGAACGGTCGATGACGAAGGAGGATCGAGAAATGAATGTACGTTTCTTTAGGTCGATTGCCATGAACCAATCCTGACATCTGATAGACGTCGGAAGCGATTCTACGTGAGCATCCTGAACGGCACCTTGTGTAGGTGCCTGTTCAGGGAACGCAGATTTATAATGGGGCGCAACCCCCCGCCTTTCTTGGTGACGATGAAGTACGTGCTGTAAAAATCAGTGAACATCTAGGTTAGAGGGACGAGCTTGATTTATTCCTTCGCCAGAAGGGTGACAACCTCGGCCCGAAGCATGGGAGCATCCTTGGCTCTGACTGAGGTTAAAAGGATGCCCCGAAACTTGGGCGGGCATCTGGCGAAACTTGAATTGCGTAATTGAGACAGATGTCCCGTGATGGTTTGGGAAGCTCTAGCCATGCTCCTAGGGACCGAGACAGGGGGGCTAGGGGTATGATCTGCTTCATCAACACCCCTGGGGGTTGGTTCAATGGCTGGGGATGCGGGAAGGAGATCGGCTCTGCTGATTTACCTGCCCGGCGATGCAGCTCAATACACTGTCAATTTGAGAGTGCTGAGGGCTGCTGAGTATGCTCGACATTGCGTGTCGCTGTGATGTAAATGTTAGGAATCTTAGGAACAACATGTAAATGTTAGGAACAAGACAGGGTGGGACCGCCTCCTGGGGAATGGTCAGACGAGCGAGATGGGGTATGAATGGTCCGTGAGCACTTGGCTGACAGATTTACGCTCACAGTAATCCCCATATAGCCCTCGCCGCTCGCCGTAGCTGTCACAGAACGGGAATCAGACAAGGTGGTGGCTGGATCCCGAAAGAACACAGCCACCTGTGACCGCAATGTCTGGATCGTCATCCGCCCGCAGGCGGGCAGGATGTATCCACGAAGGCTGCCTCAGCGTGCTGTTGTCTTGATAGGTTTTCAAGACAAACCCCATCTGTCGGTTCGACACAACATCGAGAGACAGACAGATAGGGAATTATTTTCTATTATTGGATCCGGATGAATCACTGGTTACCCTATTATGGCAACAATGGCTAGATTGGGTGGCATGAATTTGGGGTGTGTTTCTGTTTAACTGACCAATAGAAGCTCAGAGGAATGTTAATGAAACATGTTTAAGAAAATCAATGCCTGAAATGTAGCATTTCGAGACCCGTATGCCTTAGTTTGAGATTAAATAATAAGCAAATGTTTAACTTTATACTCTGTGGGCAGATTATATGCAAAAAGAGCATCCATCAGAGGATAAACCTCAAAGTGAGAGTCATTGATCCCCTATGGGTCCCGATCAGCAATAATCACCCCCTTTCCCAGCCAGGGTGGTGCTCACCTATCGATCTGTTCCACGCCTCCTCACTTCACGGACATTTATTTTCATTAACATTGCATCTCAAACAATTAGCGCAAGGAAAAACACACACATCAGACATGGATGAACCAATCTGGCCGGGGGCTACTTAGTGGCCCCAAACTGTTGAAGATACTATGCACTCAATATGAAAACAAAACCATTTGTTGATCCTGAGTAATTGGAAGATCAGTGTTAAATTCCGCAATATTAAATAAGGATGCTGTCTGATATCAAGTAGCCATTTATAATCTGTTCCATGGAGAAGAGAGGTGAGTCCTTATAATAATACAAGGTTTTGTTGGACGCTTGCCTGTAGCCTGACGTTAAATTCCAGTTTATATTTCATTTATATTAATTTATCTGAATATTTTTTTGTTTTAAATTTAAACTACTCTACCTTTGTGGAGGTCTACCAGAAGTTAAGTTTGGGTGACGTAATGTCATGTTTAATGCTTAACTTAATGTTGAATTTTTTGCCACTAATACCGTCTATAAGAGAAAGATGTGATACATTATGTAGATTGTAAGGTAATTGTATACATGACTTGAAAATAAACTTCTATGAACCTACCAACCTCACTTTTGCGTGTGCGTAGATGGAAGTAGTTGATGGTCTAACTGTCTTAGTTTGTGGTCTAGTGGTCTTTGGCGCGCATACACACATTCAAACTAAAATAGGAAAACATCCGTGAAAGTTATGCCGTATGTTAAGCCAGTATCTTGGGAGTTGTTTTAAAACCGGTTTATGAGTACCATAAAAGATCTATTAGGCCCTTGTTACTGTAGTTCTCCTAACTTGGCTTTTTTAATGGAAGGTAAGTAATGAACATTAGGGACTGTGCAGATAGACTTTGAAAACGACATAGCTACGGCAATAGAGTTTGTAATAGATTGGTTTTTAGTTAGGAAGGAAATTCTCTGAGAGAAAGAAAGCGAGAGAGAGTTCTGTTTTAATTAGTGTGGTCATCTGAGGTATAAGAGGTGGCTTGTTGGAATCATCTCATATTAAAAGAGAAATGACCTAACCAAAGTCAAACTCACTTCGGCTAATAGTCACCATTCTCCTTCAGATCAGCGACACACACACACACACACACGCACACTCCAGACTCACAAACCGCCCACTCAACATAATCAGCGCCCTGCTCCTGAGCATGGAAACAAATCAATATGTCATAAATATACGCTGTAATATTTATTCATGGATGATCTGTAAGCCGCAGAGGCCACAAATCTAATTCATTCAACGCGAGTGTGTACAAGAAGGAAACAGCGGCAGCCATTAACCACAGCCTCATCGATCGGCCGAGAGATTCCGGCAGTGCCGCGTCCCATTGTGCCCCGTGTAGCCCGGGGTTTATCCAATCACGGTGGCCAGACAAAAATCCGCCGCTGCTGCAATGCCTTCTGGGAGTCCGCCTGCTGCCAAGCCACAAGTTTGGGGGGGAGAGGGGGGTGTTTTGTTTATCAATTCATTTATCTTGCAAACAGGAGAGGGAGAACACTTATTAACTTGTCTCTTGTCCCGCTCCTCCTCCCAGAGGTATGCCACCATAAATAAAGGGAGCGAAGATCTTTGCATAATTGTTTCTTTCTCTTTAAAAAAGTAATTAAGGAGTGTGGGATTGAAGGGCAGTGAGCCAGTTGGAGAGTCAAGGGAATAATTAAGGATTGATCAGTAAGTGAGACATCCAGAGCAACTTCAGTCTGCGTTGGCACGATCGCAGATGGCACTCTCAAAATATCTGTTGTGTGCATGTGTTTGTATTTGTGAATGCTTAAGAATGTGTGTGTGTGCATGTGGTTCAAAGGGACCTTAGATTCCCAATATGCAAATATACGAATGACTTTACCAGGAGACGAAAGGCACTAAGGTCGCTGAGGAGCGAGACAGAAAAAATAAATGAGAAATGTTTTTATTTGGCTGAAAGACAGATTGCTGCTGAAGTTGCTAAGGGTGAAAATGCAGAGAAACATGGAGCAATTAGGGAAGGTGCATTCGGACGGTGAGTGTCCACACTACAACTTAAATCCATGATAACACGCATCGCTTGACACTGACTGAGTGACATACAGATGCAGAGGTGGATGTTCAAAATGTAACCTGTCCACAAAATACCCACTGCCATGTGGTGTAACATTCTGACTGGAGAGCATAAAGACATAATGATGTCATGAGACATGCTGTGTGACATCATCTCAAACTCTTTTTGAGGTGTGAGTGTCACTATTATCAACCGATGTTGATTAAACAAACTGTTCGGCCTAGAAAAGAAATGAGAAATTAGCCATTGTATTTGTATTCCTCTTTTCACAGTACAAAGAGTGCTTGCATTTTATTTTGCGATTGAGTAACACTTAGGTCAATGCAAAAGTGCTTTTGAGAAATTGTGAGATATTTAACCATACTGAATGATAAAAGAAACAGTCTGATATCAGTTATATGCGTTGATTACTAGCGTAGCCATAAAAAGTATTTTGCAAAGTCACAGTAGTAGTTGTGTTAGGAAGTGAACTTTAAATAAAGCTGTGAGAGAGAGGTTATTGAATAATTAGCAGGTCAGAGTGCCGATAGCAGTCACCGGTGTTTCAGACAGAGCTCACTGTGTGGGATACGTCAGAACATGGTGAGAGAGAGAGAGAGAGAGAGAGAGAGAGAGAGAACTAACATGGTTTGGCTGGAGACCATCATGCCAAAGAAACTCTTCACACTCTTTATACAGTATGTGTACAATTTAAATATAGGTAAGAGTACCTTTTGTTTTGTTGATAAAATGACTTCTAGATAAATATTTTGTATTTATTTGGTATTAAATAAATGGAAGGAACAAATGTTGTCGATTGTCGATTGTTCTAACCTAAATACAAATTCTCAGAGAGTGCATTTACCAATTTATTGAATCATCTGTTTATATTTTACTTAACCCCTCTTAATAAAGTCCATACAACAGAAAAAGATCAGTTTATGCATGAGTTTTCTGTTTTAAAAGAGAGAAAAAATAATGTATTATGGTTGGTCTGACAAAAGGTATCTATAAAAAAAATTCTTTTCATCACCCCAATATTTCATTCTCATGTTCCCATTTATGAGGAATATAGAATGATAATGATGTAATTATTTGTTTACCTGACTATAGAATATGATGCTTTAAAAACAAAATGTGAAGAGAGAATTCATATGGGTTTTAAACCTCTAAATATAAACAACTGACCTATCAATGTGGTGAAACCCTACGGTTTGACTTTTTCATCCCAATCTTGACATTTGCATGGAATTGTCCAATTACTTCAACTATTCATTCTTTCGGGTTTGACAGTGAAAATACTTGTACATAGTTTTATTATTTCAGGAATGTCCTTACACCGCAGATACATCTAGATGAAGTTAATATGTTTTGTACATCTTGTGGTTTTAATGTTTGTATATAATCAGGGATGGTCAGTAAAATTTGGGAAACTTATCACCCCATGTCTACAAATGAGAGCCATCAGTGAAAGATTGTAGGCTGGAAAAACGCCCTCTCTCTTTGTCTGTCTCTCTGTGTCTCTCTCCGTTTCTTTCTCCCTGGCACATCTCCAGCCATCAGGCCCTAGACAGCTTACCTTGCTAGCCTCCTCCTCCATTCAGCTCTAAAAGGCAATCCATCCATTCTCAGAACCCACAGCCGCCATGATGGGCAGCTAATTAATCACGATTGTGTGAGCCTGGCTCTTTCCTTTTTTATAGTCAGGAAAGGTCTGATTGCTCAACCTTGCCCCAAAGTGAGAAATGCATTAAAAAAAAACTGATAATGCTTGCACTTAGCTGACACACACCATGTCTCTGTAAAGAGAGTGATGTTTTGGTCATAGGTGCACTGTCAGTCATGAGCTATTTTCTGAAAAATGCCCCGACCACAAATCAATAACCTGCCATTTGTGATTAAGGGAATGCATCAGGATGTTGCTGTGAAAGAGCGAGACGGAGATAGTAAACGATGAAAAATGACAGCAAAGACGAGAAAACATTGAGCCGCTATAACAGGGGTGTCCAAAATCCTGCTCAAAGAGGGCCATTGTCCAGAAGAGTTTGGCTCCAGACATATTGTAACGTATACATCTGAACCTGCTGATCAAGGTCTTGAGGATTACCGGTTTGAATGGAATTGGGGCTAAACTAAATGCTGGTTCCAGCTCTGGTGAATGTCAATGTTTAGGAAGAGTCCCACAGTCGAGTCAAATTGTGGGGGACAGTCATTTGTCCATTTATCACCCAAAGCTGCTCTTATTGCAGGAACCCCCATATGACTCTTTGTCAGGCTCCATGATTCATTTCCTGTGTGAAGAAATTGCGGCTGCGGAAATGAACAGGCTCCATAAATTCAGACGGACAGTTTAGAGGGAAAGCATCCAGACTCAGATTTTTACGTCTGTGAAGGGTTAAAGTTCTGACTCTTACACAACATTTCTGCTTCTCTTATATGCAACTGCTCTTACACACTTTATAGAGGGAGTGATAGCCGTGAAACTACAGTATTTTTAAACATGTAGTGTTGTATGATTTTTGGCGGTATAGTGTTAGGTTGTCCTGTCCCAGCGTAATATGCCGTCACATCTCATAGTAGCTCATTTGTTGGATGATGTTTGTGGAGCTATCAAAACTTTGATCTGTTTGTTGGAGCCTCCCAATGAGCCAGGCACAGCAAAATTGGCTCAACCAATGGGTTCAAGGTGTTAGTTCAGGTTGTGAGGTTCAGTATGATCAACCGTTGACATAGGGCAAGTGTTCAGGTTTAAGCAATAAGACAAATCGATATGCCATAAATCAATAGGCCTTTTGATAGGCCATCAATAGGAACATTTTGTCATCATTTATTCACCCTCCTGTCCTTTCAAAACTGAAAAGAAATTTTAGATATATATAATATAATAACCATATACTGATCAGATCATCATATACATGCTACATGATTCTTGATAATTTCACCTGGCTTTATACTACCAAATAATATGATGATCATCATATAAGATCATCATATACTGTACGTTGCAGGTTCAAATGTGCGTATAAATTCAATTATTAGTGAATGAGACCCAATGTTTCCCAGCCTAAATGATCATCTTTTCCATTTCTGTACTATAACCTGAAAACCTAAGCTCTCTCTCTCTCTCTTTCTCTCTCTCTCTCACTCTCTCTCTCTCCCTCCATCCCTCCCTGTGGCTGGAGCTCAGCTGGAGACATGAAGCCTTCTCTGGGCAAGCAGCTGGAGGAGAGGCAAATCTCTAAACGTCAGTGAATGTAAACTCTCCCTCTGAGCTCCATCTAGACCCTCTTACAAAATGTTCCTGGTCCACCTCTAGGACACCCAAAACAGGCGGCTAACGTTGTTTTCTTAATATTCTTTGAAATGGTAAATTATTCAAGTTGTTTTTTGATTAGCCTACGGACATGATTTGTGTAAATGACCCTTGTTTCTGGGACATAGACTAGCAACCACTTTTATGTGGTTTTATATCCTAAAACAAACATTAAAAACCTTTTCCCCAATCAAACCTTTAAGGTGTTCAGGAGTTGACTCACTAGTTATGCGATCTGGATAATAATAGAGCTCAGTATAAAAGCTATTAGGTTTAATGTGATGGTGTTATGCTTTTTATAGGTGCTGTACTAATGCGCACAAATGATTCAGAAGCTCTCCGAACTTTTAGTAACATCAATTTTTGATTTACACTTCCTGTCAGACTAAAGCAGTGACCCCTATGCACTATATTTTCTTAGGCATTTGATGTTGTCATTGCATATTCGTCTAGTCAAATTCACAAGAGGAAGAAAGCTATTTAAGTTCATGTGAAGTCACGATTTTAAATTAAAGCTCTTCGGTCCACAGTCCCACTTCTCTGACATGCTGTTGAAGACTGTATTGTCTTCTGCTGACTGCAGCCTCACCCTTCTAACCACGTGATGAGTCCTCCAGTCTGACCTGGTCCAAAACCCAGCAGGTCTGTGCACCTGCAGAGAAACATAGCCGGGACCCTTGCTGGGCTTACCTGAGAAACCCACCACTTCACTGATCAGACCCTTGCTACTGAGTCTCCTGATCCAAGGTCAGTAAACACGGCTAAACACAGCTTGTTTACAGTTCATGGACTAAATTAAGCCACATGAGGTTCTCTGAAGGAAATGAGGGGTCATTTTTTTAAGATTTTTGCTGTTATACAGACTAGTTTTAATTTTATTAGAAATAACAAGGAATTCTGATATTTGTTTAATATGTAGATTGTTATAAGTGTGCTGTTGGTTGTATTTTTTTAAGACATTTGTGTAGTGTTAAAAAAGGTTTTTATGGACCTTTGTTGTTTACGTCTTCCGATGTGGTCTATATGGCTACATGATTCTTGATGATTTCACCAGGTTTTATGCTACAAAATAATTGCAATAATTCATCTAATCTGCGATAAAACTTGTGGTCAGTGGTTTTACAGTAAATTTTCTTAGGTCATCATTGGATTCTCTAAAATGCTGGACTTTCTTTTTTACATAAATCATATTTGACCCTAACATGCATTGAAACAACACATTTTTTTTGTCTAGACCCAATTCAACCCCTTTTTTACGTGTACAGCCACTTTAATGAGCATTAATGTTAATTCAAAATATTTTTTTCTACAGGTGGCCTGTCTTATCTATCTATTATTCTTGCTTTGTGTTAAAATTAAATAAATCATATGCCTATTGGGTGAAACCCTGGTTAACCCTAACAGCTTAGTCATATTTTTTATTATGTACTAACAAAGCTGGTCTTTTCTTTCCCCTGGCATTTGTCTTTGTTTTTCCACATATATGAAATATGCATGTTTCAAAAACTGTTTGTTTTTACCCTCCAAACACCTGCTACTCTTTAAAAATAAAGACGCTTAAAAGGTTCTTCACAGCGATGCCATAGAACCGTTTATGGTTCTACAATGAACCATCCAGTCAAAGGTTCTTTAAAGAGTTAAATCTCTTTCTTACTTTTTTATAATCTTTTCGCCACAAATAACCTTTTTTGGAACAGAAAGGTTCTTCAGATTTTTAAAGGTTTTTTATGGAACCCAAAATGTTCTTCTATGGCATCAAAGAACCATTTGAAGCCCTTTTTTTAAGAGTGTACATGACAGCATTAGCGTATCATCCTCTAGCGCAGTGGTTCCCAAAGTGGGGGTCGCGACCCCCCGGGGGGTCGCGTAGTGGGGGCGGGGGTCGCGAGATGATTTACAGAAACTTAATTAAAAAAAAAAAATTGTATATGTTAAAAAAGGTAGTAATGATGCGAGTATAAATTTAGGATAATTAAAATAAACTGGAAATAAAACTTCCCGACCAATCTGACTGGATAAGGTCACCATTTAATGTAACCACGGAAAATAATGTGGCGTCAGATATGGAAGATGCGCTGATAGAACTGTTAGAGTTCTGGGTTTCTGTTGCGCTGGAATATCCACAGTCGTCGAAAGCCGCGTTTGATGTACTCATGCAATTTGGCTCAACGTATTTATGCGAAAAGACATTCTCCGCGCTGACTTACATTAAGAATAAACACAGTTCACGGTTTAACGTGGAATATGATCTGCGGGTGGAATATGATCTGCGGGTGGCGATCTGCTTTGCTCCGCGCACAGCGCCCATCCATCACATTAGGCGTTTTTTTCTGAATACAAAGTTATTGTTGTATGCGTGTTACAGGCAGCTTGTTCTTATTCTGTCTTTATTTCACAGTTATGGGATGTATTTGTTTTTGTCCGTAATTTGTTAATAAAATAGCCTGGCTTAGAGATTATGGGATGTATTTGTTTTTGTCCGTAATTTGTTAATAAAATAGCCTGGCTTAGAGATTGTGTTCCTTTATGTTTTAGCTCTGTCAGTATGTAACCAAATCGCAAATCCTTACAAGCTGTCGGAGGAAAACACAAAGATGAGAAAGGAGGGGGAGGAGGAGGGGGAGGAGGAGGGGGTCGCGGGTCGTCAGCAGTCTAATATCGGGGGTCGTGGTCTGAAAAATTTGGGAACCCCTGCTCTAGCGTAAACTCGCTCTGTAATTCTCATGTTTTCTCTAAGCTTAGGGGTTCCGACTTTCTTTTGCAAATAGGCCCTAAACTTTCATTAAACCCATTCTCAATACAGGTCTGTTTAGATTCACACAAAGACGTGAGTGTGAGAGGTTTGGCAGAGAGGATGGAAGGGTGAGAAACTCAACAAATCGACAGAAACTGCAACAAAAAGACAGACAGAACAACCATGAGTGTGTGCATGTCTGTGATCTGTGTAAATCCATCTCTTTGCCATACGTAATCCTTTTATAATTTAAATCACAGTCCGTTACTATACCAGCGCTTTCGAAGAATAGCAGGTTTTAAATGTTTGTGGATAGTGACGGGTGGCAGTTAAAAGAAGTATGTGGAGAACAAAGGGAAACGAGAAAACTAGTCCACATTGGTATTGAGACATTGGATCAGTTGTTGTAAAAGCTCAGGCAGAGAGGAAGGGAGGTTTTTGTGAGCTGGGACTGGATTGTAGACAATGGGCCGTATAGATAGAAGTGCTACCGGGAGGAGGTGAGGGAAATAGAGGCAGGAGGGAAGACAAAGCGGGATGTAATGATGTAGCTTTCAATTACCCACCTATTTCACCTCTGACTGCCTCACAGGGCAGCTGCTGCACACATACACATTTCCCCTTCCACATCTCTGCATGCCTTAAGCGGGACAAAGGAGACTTTTATTGTCAAAGGTTGCTCCTTTATTGCCCAGGGGACATAATGGCATTGGTTATGTTTCATTATGCTATCAATTTTGTCTTGGATTTCCCATTAAACTTACTTGGGAGAAATGAATACCAGTAATTGTTTTAGAGTGTAAAACTTTAAGAGTTGTTCTTTTTAAATGTATTATAATCTGCATGGATCAGACCAACAAGTGTTTGAGTTTGTAGCCAAATTTTAAGATTATTAGTTTAAACTGGTACATTGAAAAAACTGTGTTTAGTTTCTTGGAGGATCTTTACACAGAAACACAATTTAATATACATAGCAATTTCTTCAGATGTGTATAAAGACCTTACATAGTTATGTTTTAATTACCTTAGAATGAGCGATTTCTACACCGCTGGTCCCCTTATGGAATTGACCATGTTGTTTCTACAGTAGCCCTAAACGGACAAACTGCTCTAAAGAGCGCCTTTCGTAAATACGTTATCTCCTTCGGCAAAGAAGCAAAACACAACACCTTTGTGCTGTTAGAGACATCGTTTTGCTTCGTAATGGGAGGGGGAGCGGTGGAGTGAGCCATTGGTTACAGTACGCAACCGCACCTCTAGATGCCGCTAAAATCTCAACATTACTCCTTTAAGCAAGAGTTTGAAATGAAAATAAACTATTTACACATTAGATCGGTGTAGGCAAAGTAATTTTAGTTTTGAGAAGATTGCACCTTTTAGGCTAAAGTCCAATTAAAAGGAGTCATATGGCACAAACATGTGTCTTTCTGTGTCTTTGGTGTGTTATAATATGCATTCTATCTAAAAGCGAATGCTCACCCAGACCTGCCTGAAACGCCTCTAGTAACCACACCTCCACAAATCCACGTCAGTTCGTGAAATGAGTTGACTAAGATTGCCCAAATGTATACACAAGTCAATACTGTCAGTACAATTCCTTTGGAACCTGGTGTTAACTGGCCAATCATAGCACACCCCGCTTTTCAGAGCAAAATGGCATCTGCAGCGATTTTAACCCTTAATCGTGTATAAACATTGCATTACATTTAAAACAAACAATAATTTTGTTTTCAACCATGTCATATGACTTATTTTATCATATTTTTGTCTAGATTAAATAATTGAGATATTAGAACTCCTTTGAGGTTTTCCAATGGGACACATATTTAAATCTTTACATTAGTCTTTGATGAGAGCATTAAAATACACACATCAATGTAAGCATACAATTTTCATCTACTCTTGTCTTTGTCTTGCGTGTGTCAAGTTGTGTTGTTTTTCGTGAATATGAATTGCAATTATTCTTCAATACACTTCAAATGAACTAGTGTCACTGCTTATGTGTGTGTGTCTGGAATGTGAAAGAGCAAATGCATGCCAGTGGATCTCTCCTCTGCCAAGTCCCGCTGTTTGAGAATGGGTCTGACACCAGATTAGAAGGCCTTTGTGCAGTGACGCTGAATTAAGCATGGCATGCGCGCCAGCACCAATCTGCGTGTTGCTCCTAACATTCCATAAGTGTTTAATTAGTCATGCTGTGCGAGACTCTTTTACATATCGCACGCGTACCCACACACACAGAGATTCAAGGAGCGAACTGGATTAACACACACGCACGGAATGGTCTGCGATGGTGATCCGCCGCATGCTCCTGCAGCAGCTGCCATGGCAAACATCATTGTTTTTCTATCACACATTCTGCGCATCAGTTCATGTGCCAATCAAAACGCACCCCACGTCTCTCAACAGATGATGTGGCTCATGTTTCTAATTTCCTGTAGGTTCTGGCTATTCTGTTAAGTGCTCTGAGACCAAAGGCTCCTCTCATTACAAGTGAAATTGAGCCAGATTGCATCAACATCACAAGTACCGCATATCTAAATGTTAAGAAGCCTGTGCAAGAAGCAGATGATTTCCTTTTGATGTAATATCTTATGAATAGCTAATGAACCCTCTCCCAACCACCGGCCCTAGGTCCAGTGAGAATGCCCTAGGCTTGTGTGTTACAGCTATTCTCTTGCAATATAAAAAAACTCTAGTTTGTTTGGTTGAGTATAGTCTCCACAATTATGAGAAGAGTGAGAAGAAGCTACAATCTCTCTGAATAAGCCTTATGAACCATCATCATAGTCCTGTAATATTCCTGCAGCTCCAGAGTTCATATAATGATTTTGGCAGATTTTAAAATCGCATACCTTCAGGAAGTCTATTGATGTATTATATGTATTATAGACCTCTTTGGGTAAAACGTACATGCCCACTCTTTCATCATGGACTTCATGAGTTCTACAGCACAACAGAACTGTGATCTCTTCAGGTCTCATGTCATTATGGGGCTAAAATAACAGGTATAATCATTGTGAACTTTTCAACCCTGTGCCCCAGTGTCCACACAGCCCCCCCTATAAGCCATATGGTCCAGTAGTGGCTGGGCGGAGGTGTCTGAACGGCATGCAGACTTCTCTCATATGATTCCTCGTTACGGAGGTAAAAATAGACGAGAGACACCTCTTCGTGTCACCTCACTCTGACATTATAGTGTGAGACAGATGGTGCAAATTAATGACGGTAAAAACGAAACAACTCGAGAGCACAAAAAACTCCTCAGAAAACAACAACTACAACAGATAAACAAACGTAAAGATAGACAAAACTATCCATCTGTAATTGTCCACCTGTTTGCTATGCATGAACGTGCTCCTCTTCAAAGTTCCGTGAGGAGTTAAGAAGATGCTGACCAGTGTTCGGTCACCTTTTCTATTTTTCTTTGAATTTTCATGTGTTCCAGCACCCATTGTTTACTCAGTGAAGACTTACTAGTGGTTTCAGAACACACATGAGCTAGTGCATGTGGTGCTTTTCTGAGGTAGAGTAGGAGGGAAGAAAGATGAGTATAAATATAGCCCAGCTGGAGAGCTCCCTACTGAATGACCTCTGACAGCCGTTTGCGTTAAATAGCATTGTAGTTCAGAGATTCGGGCTTTATTGCACCGGTGCTCAGGGAGCCGGAGAGGCCTGAGAGGATCTTAAGCATTATTAAAGCTCAGAGAGTGAGTGTATATGAAAGAGAGAGAGAGAGAGAGACATAAGGAGACTGTTAGAGAATGATTGAGAGAATGATCCAAGTTATGGAGAGCAAAAGCAAGTATAACTATAAATAAATGAAGTTCAATAATATAGATAGCGAGGGACAGATCATCATGGTTACATGCACCTGTTTTTTGGTAATTCAGCTTACATGAGTTTATATTCTGCATTGAAAAGAGGAGTTTTCAAATCAAACGAGGAAGGATTCGATTGGACAGACCTTAAAATAACTTTTCTTAAATCCTCTTGGCTGAAAAACCTGAGGCAGTATGACGCTTCCAATACAGACCCAGGGAAAATTGTATTGCTCAGACATTGCTCCCTCATAGCTCAGGGAACTTTATTGAGTTGTCAGTTGTTTCATTTCATTTTAAACTTTGTCTTTTCTTATAAGATTCCTTGGGTGGAAGAAAAGAATACGAGACATACTATAACAATGTTAGATTTAAGCCTATAAATTGTGATAGGCCTACTACAACAATTTAATGAAAACTTATTACGAGGACCTGTAGTTAAGCAGAGGAAATGAGTATCTGACCATTTTTTAACACTCTGTTTGTTATCTGTGCATTCTAGTACTATATTTGACAACTGCATGATGTGCCCAGTGTGGGAAATTCTCACGACTCCATTCTATGTAAAAGTTAAATGAGTGAAATGACAGGCAGATTGGATGGTGGGAGGTTTGTTTCCAGATTGCAGCGAAGGATCAGTAGCTGAACTGTTGGTTCTTGATCATTTCTGTTTCCTGCCAAATAACCGTGACAAATAGTCTGTGGATGAGTTCCACACAGACCAGAAGAAACATTCTGGTAAAGCTGGTTTAAAGGTGTCATGTCCATTATATTTATTTTTCTCTCTCTGTTAAAATCAATGAATAGTTACATTTACACACTATATTTAATATACATTTAGGAAAATCATAAATTACAAAATAAATCGATTTTGCAATGCAATTAAGCGCAAATGGAAAACAGTCTGCTGCTTCTCAGATTTGTCTCACATGCGTTTTTTCAACAGCATCTCAAACCGTACTCAAACATCTGAGACAACTGATAAATAAAACATAACAGATGACTAGATAATGTGTTGTGATCTATTAACATGAAAGCGCAATAAACATTTCTCAGGGGGCATGCCTTTATATTACATGCATTATCATGAATCTGCTCTGCAATTAATTTCATACTTTGAATAAACAGTTGCTTTTCATAAACATGTCTTTTTTTAGCACAGCTCCACTCATGGAACCAGGAAAATTCAATTTTTGCTATGGTAACCGAGGTCCCAATTGCTCCGATGGCTTGACCTCAATAATACACCATACTCTTTAATAAACGTGATTGCTCTGGTGCCCCATTGGTTTCACGTAGCTTCTCTCTCCTGGTGTTGCACCTACAAGTGACAACTTGAAGAGTATGAGTTTGTCGACCATTCTTTTCATTACACTGTAAATTCCATTTCGAATCTTTCGGGTGAGGTGAGTTGTTTGGGGATGGGGAGGCATACCAGATGGTCACCCCTCTCCAGAGGTCTGGTGGAGAGCGGGTAAGTCATCTACTCCGACAGACTGGCTCTTCCCCAGCTGAGGGGCCGTGTGCCAGCCTGAGCCCATATGGCCTCCCTGGCGCCTCAGCCAGGCTCTAGGTGGGCACGTCGTGGGTGGCCTGAACAGCGCTCACCCACCCTGGGGCTCTGCCCACAGGCATGAGGCTGCTAATAGTGAGGATGAGGTGGTGTGGATTTGATGGTTTTGGGTGATGCAGAATAAATAAAGACACAACAGTTTGATGGATGTTGTCTTTCTGTACAGCGTCAGTTTCACAATTGGCTGTTGAGTGTTGTACCTCAGCTTCTTACTATAGACAAATATGTTTGTGAATTCTTCATTGACAGTTCTGGCGATGGAACAATAATGGCCGAATGACATTTAGCAATAGTTTGAGGTTCTGTCAGACCTGATCTGACTGTTTGGCCAAGACAATGAGTTCCAAAAACGGCTAGCACACAGTAAGCTTGAAGTGTTATGTTGCTAGGTAACATGATAGTGGGCTGTCTCTGTCAAAGAAACTTATGCAAGTGATTCAGAAGAAGAAAAAAATGTGTTTGGTGACAAAATTTAGATAGATGACACATGTCTAGTTGTTTGTGTAGGCCTACCTTCTGGTGCAGTGCTGGCCCAAACATTGTTTTTTAGTTGACCATAATACCCCTGGACTCTCTGGAGTTCACAATTCCATACAGAATCATATTTTTAGTTGTGTTATTCTATATAAATTTGTAAACAAACAGAGATACATCGACATTTTAAAGTTGGCTGTGGGGTTCAGAATAAGTATAAATGCATCCTGTTTTACACTTTATTTTATTAACCCACACACATATAAACACTTAAGTACATTCCTTTTCCCTGGTGGTAAATGGTGTGTAATCTGGTTAACACACTGTGTCCGATCCCTGAATGAGAGCTCTATTAGGCTCTCTGCCATTAAAGGGATTACATGTGCTATTATCAGCCACAGTCTGGATGCTCTACAGAACAGCCTGAATTCATTCATTAGCACAACAGAGTGGATGGTGTGGGACGACAGAAGAGCTCGAAATCTCAAACGTTAATGGGTACGGATAAATCAATAATAATGCTGAAGGCCTTTGATGGACTTATTATTTACATGCCCACGGTGATTGTTATGTATGCCAACATAAAGAGCATAAAAATGAACACAAAAAGAGACGGTATACAGAACATTCACACGTAGCCCTAAATGTTATGACATTTGCCTTTCGGTGCTCTTCCTGATCCAGATAGCTGACCTTTCCCTTCTGCGTCTCCTGTCGACGAGTCAAAAGTGAGGCTGCAGTGACTGTGTTATTTTACACTTATATACTGCTAGATTGTTTTGTAGCCAGGATCGCATACACCGAGGACAAGACAAAGATCAGAGTGGGTTGAGACCAAGATTAAGCAAAGACTTTAAGGGTTTGAGACCAAGACAAGACCAAGGCAGAGCAAGACCAAGTCAAGACACAGACCACACCAGCACTTCTCAAATTCATTTGAAAGATCCACAAAACCTCAACCCTAAAAAATCTCTAGAAAAGGATGGATCAAAAAGGGACAAACCAGAGGTGGGACTAAATCTTTGCAAGTCACAAGTAAGTCTCAAGTATCTGCATGCAAGTCTCGAGTCAAGTCCCGAGTCAAGACAATCAAGTCCAAGTCCTCCTCAAGTTTAAACTTCATTAGTTCTCTTTGCCTAAATCAGTTTCACTGTATTAAATAGTATAGTAGATTTATATTAATTTCACACACCTGACTGAAGATATAGCTTATAGATAATAGCTGTATGGGACACACCAGCTATTCTAACCATTCTAATTTTGGGTCAAACAATGTAATTTTCATTAAACGACACAATGTATAAATACAATTATTTATTGTTATAAATTAATTATTTAAATAATGATATACTTTTCAATACATCATAAATGTTGTTGAACAACATTAAAGTGAATAAATAATGTCAGGAATTTTATGTTGGGATAAATGATCATGTAAAAAAATGTGTTGACTATAAAACATATTTGAACATAATTTTTGTAAGACTATAGAGAGTAAGATTTTTTCTGGTGTACTAATGACTGGGCAATGTGTTTGAGTTGTAAGAAAAGGTTCACTCCTTTCTTCATTATCTCTTACCTTTCTCTAACTCGGTGTCCTTCAGTCTGTCCAACACTTTGCACCAGTTTGTTTTCTGGTGCTACCAGGATGGGTTGTCCATTAAAACACAATAAGTCCAGATGATACAGTTTATTCATACTTCATATCTAGCAGGATTGCATCATACCAGAGTTGTATGGTATCTACAATTGGTAGATAAACACAAGTAATATTTCAGAATTTTAAAATGAATATAACATCACAGATTAATCACACTAAATTCCTAACATCACAAAGAACAAAAACACACATGAGTGACATAACTAAGGAATATTATAAAGAATCAAACTTTTGGGTCTATCAGCCAAGGACGAAAGGATCTACTACAGAGCAGGTTGCATGCACACCTAACAAATAGCCACTAAAAAAGAATTTGATGCAGGTGGGGTGAACTAGTCCCGCCCCAACTTGCTACGTCACACAAGCATTCTCAACACAACATGTTTTATAAAACAGATTTTGAGTTTGCCGCCTCCTGCTCCATCTGACGTTCCTCCATTCATGAAACTGACCACGTCATGCTTACGAAGGGCAACCATGCATGCGCAGAAATTTGGATTTTCTGATATTTATGTTTAAACGTGTACATCTATTTTGCGTTTAAAGGTAGATGATCATTTGATGTCAGGTTATTAGGGCTATGCGCTGCAATGCAGTTCAAGTCGGGTGGATTTACAACATTCAAGCTCATTCAAGCTCACCCATTTCTCCCAACATGAATGGCTGTAAAAACCCATGTTATTCCAGCGATTAATTTTATGTTTAAATTATTATTATTATTATTATTTTGAGTAAACAAATACAAATTCTAAACAGCTGATATTGTTTTCTGATATGCAACTGTCTAAAATGTTAGTCACTTAATATTAACCTTTTATTAATATTCATAAAAATCACATTTGCAATCATGCATATATTCATGTTCAGATTCATCTCTTGCTCTTTTGTCATTCCTAAATTACATCACATGTTATAATCTAGGAAAATATCTTAAACTTTATAGTCATTTGTATTAAAATTTCGCCAATTTTTTTACATAATTCCCTATTCATTTCTGAGTCCCCAAACAGTATCAGATGTCAACATAAACAAGCTATTCATTGTATTTGATGCAGAAAGATTTACATCACATTAATAATGTTAACAAATACATCAGACAATGCACCAGTAATATCCCCAATAGCAGTTATGGTCTTGACTAGGCTTAAAATAAAATCCAAGTCTTCTTATTCTCATGTCGAGGCCTTAAAACAACACTTATAATATGGATTTATCATAACACATCTGTTAAAATACATTAGAAACCTTACATGTATACAACTAATATTGTGTAAACTTTAATAGGTAATTACTCATGAAAATATAATACCCCATTTTCTATCCGTAAAACAAATCAGTCCTCTATGTTTTTAATATGCAAGCCTATTTGAATGTTCTAAATATTCTATGACACCATACCAATAAAACAATGTAACGCTGCATTATAACTTCATCAAAAATTCAACAAAAGTGCTCTTTTTAGCAACGTGGCTAATAATTTCTACATTCTTTTCAGTGTTTTATAGTTGCTTTACAATTTAAAAGAGAAGAGCTCGAAGAGAGATACTGTGCTTTGTAAGAAGCACTGTATGCGCTAAGTGCGAGTGTGGTGATGATAGTGTTGATGACAGGTTAAACATCACTATACTGTGACTCACAGCTCAGCCCCTGCTGCTGATCAGCACATTACAGCACATCATAGCTTGTCAGTCCTAGCTATCATGAATACTCACATGTCACTTTACTGACTTGACTGTGCTCTCTAGCGTATTTGCCCTCTTGCTATTAGAATTGTGTGAATACATATTGTATCAACAACAACCCGCATTTAATTAATGATGGCTAAAATGAAAGCTGGCGTAATAATCACTCATATATTAACCTCTTTGACATTGGTTTCTACACACACACTTAATTTATTCTAAGATAATTTATTTCTTTTTTAAAGAAAATGGACTCACATTGTCGACTCTACTGGCTTTGATGTGAGAGCTCATGCACAGTCAGTATAGACTCTAGTGAAGTGCTTGGGATTGTATGTGTCTTGGGGTGCCAGATGGCAGATTTCAAATCTCTTACTTCTGGGGGGTTCTGACCCCGCTGATCAACTGTCATTGAAATAAATGAGAATGCTACTTTATCCCTTTCTCCAGGTATTGTAGATGTCCTTGACCTAAACCTGAACACAAACCCTAAAAGAAAACATTATTTGTGAAAAAGGATATGTGAATTATACAGATGTGGATGTCATATGCCATATGTGCCCATGCACCGGAAGTTATTGTTATATATATATTGTCATATAATACATACCTATAATTGTAATTTCTAAAGAATAGCTCTATAAATGCACAGACACATTCCTGCACTTCAGCAGTGCTCCACTGATGACACATATGGCCAATTAGTGGTGGATGAGGTGATGATTATCTAAACTGAAAGCTGGTTCACACATGACAGGTGACCAGACAGCCACGAAACTCACAAGAAGCCACGAAACTCACAATTTCACTTTCCTCTTTTTGTCCCTTTGTCCCGCTCCCTCTGTTCCACCTCCACACTCACTTCTGTTTCCAATCAAATCAAAACTCCTCTTTCCCTCATTCGGTTCGGTTTTCAGACTCTTTCTACACTGTAAGGAGATGTGTGAAAGAGGGAGAGGGAGCAGAGTTGCGGAGTAATATTCCTTTCATAAATCATGCAGTAAGAGATGTCAGAAGGGTAATTGTGCTTCTGTGAGTCCTCTTTAAAGAGAGGGATTTTATTACTGGGTTAACACACAGAGCCGCCCCTCTATTCTACCGTATTACACACTCATCAGGGAGCAGTCAGAGTGGAAATACCGCACACTTACTCTCACAAGCGACGATTAGTGTGAGAACACAGCTTGTATGTGAGTGGACACACGGATGTTTATGTGCAGACACGTCAACATGTGCTTCAGTCATGGTGGGGACTTGACTTGTATTGTTTCTATACTACTGCAAGTTTATAATAAGACCTCTAAATTTGCTTTTTTTTAAATATTGGGTTTATTGGCTGGTTTATGTATTATCGTTTTATGGACATTTTAAAAGTGAATGCTAAATGAATACATTCTAGTAGATACAGGAATATTATTGCGTTTGCTTAGATGTTTTTGGGATTTTTTAGTTTACGGAAAATCTTTCTTTGCACCAGTGAAATCACACTTTTTTTCTCTCTCGCTGATGTCTCTTGATACGCATATCCGCACACTTACTGTACATTACAGCACTCATTTAAAGTCACAGCATTTTCCCAACTCTTTATTCCTATCATATATTCTATCGCGCAACCTTAAAAATCATTTTATTATTTTTTTAAATGTATTAATTTACATTTCTCTCTTTTCTATAGTTTTCCAAACAAGTGAAACCACAGTTAAGAAAGGATAATAAAGCAAAGAAACACATGAATTGATAATTTTTAGATTAACTGACATTGAAGAGAAATATTAGGCAAAAAAAGAATAGTGGGCGAAAACGAAAAGATCCAAAGACGGAGTGACAGGGTCTTTCAAAAGCTGCGACGATAAATAGAAACAGCCTCCGTCCATAGCTGCAGGTCAAAGATACACTTTCCTCCTTTTATGATGTGAGATAAGAGAGAGAGAGCGTGCGAGGAAAAGACAGACAGGGCAGAGGGCGATCTTGTTTCTGCAAAGATTTATAACCTTTACAACCAGCAATGTTGTCACTGTCTGGAAGAGATAGTAAACCAAGTATAAATGGTCACTCAGATTACGGGTGTCATGGTTAATTCTGTATATATTTTACTGTCATAGTTTAAGGTTTCACCATTCTTTCTATTCTATCAGTTTCCATCTTGATTCGCTCTCCGCTCGAATGAACGCATGACTAATTATGACTAAGTCGTCTTAAGTCTGCCTAATGTGAAGTGCAGTCCATCCCAGTTTTCAATTACTGTCAGTGCTGGAGAGATAAATTATGTTTGATCAGAAGGTAATTATGAAGGGATTACACTGCTGCTGCCCTCAACAGTGGCTAAAATTACAGAACAAGGAGCAAACAGCCTAATGTGGACATTCATTTTATTGTAACTCCACACCCTCAGATTAAGTCTGTGAAGGTGATCCAAATTGCAAGGATTCAAATTTTAATTTAATCTTATTTTATGCTATTGCCTGTCCATGTACATCATCATCTGTCCATTGTTTATTGACTTAAAGGTCTTGTGTATGAAATTTAGCGACATCTTCGAAGCACTATGGTGGCTCTCACGGGACTACGATTTCGTCACGTTTTAGCTTTCATTCCCAAAGGAGATAATGGGCCTGATTTATTAATCTAACATAGAAACGAGCGCATATCCGTCCGCAGAAATCGTCGTACAACAGGGTTCACGTGAGATTCATCACACATTCGTACGCAGGCAATGTCATTGTACGAATGATCATTCCCTGATTAATGTGGCGGCTGTAATCGATCGTAATTTACATATCATGCCCTTGTAAATTCAGGGTGTAAACGCCTCGCCCCTAGATTTTATGACAAGGAGAAATGGAATGCTGCCAAAAAGATGACTGTTACGATTTAGATATGTAACTTTATCTTTGTAAAGCGACATTAGAAGAAGTGAAAAAGAGATCACTTCCGTGGGCAACAGCGAACCGAATTCTATTTCTGGGATATTTACTGGATATTTATGTTTTGTAAGAATGACAGCAAATCATTTATTATAATTTTTAAAATATTTTATAACTGTTGTTGCTTTAAATTTCTTTGGTTTTAAAATGCATTTAAATTTGAACAAAATTAATCTGAATTAACGTGTTAAAGTAAAAACGAATATAGGTGTAAATTGGTCTCTAGTGATCATTTTTGCGGCGCAATCAAATGTGTATTAATTGTGCATGTGATTTTATACAATTATTTTAATTAAGGTGAAGAGAAAATGGTCTGTTGCGGCCGAAGACGGGTGCATGTTTCTAAACGGGATCTAATGCTTCACATCTTGCATTTCAGGCTGCTTAAATGAACCACAGCCTGTATTATGTTTACTAATATATTTTTTCTCTTTCAGATCTTTCAGAGGCAAGAACCAAAACAGCGATCTTCTGCTTCCACAAACCGGCTTGGAGTTGCCACTCAAAGCAAGGCAATATCGAGCTTTGATCCAGTGCGCGTCTTCCACCCCCAAGCGAAAATCGCACAAATATTTGATTGTTGCAACCGCTCACATCCATTTTGATAAATGTCAAGTTTTGCGTGGAAACGACTGTACGCCCAGTTTTGGGTCGTATGCTCATTTCATAACTTAGGCCCAATGTATTCACGAAATGCGTCCCATAGAGCAGTTTGTCCATTTAGGGCTACTGTAGAAACAACACGGCGAATTCTATGTAAGAGGACACGCGGGGTATGTAGATATGATTAGCTTATTTCAAGGTAATTAAAGAGGCCAGTCTTTGAGGCTTTGATTATGTTTTTTGGGTGTTTAACAATGGATGTTCATTTTTCTATTAAAAAACGCTTTACATTTGACATATTTCAATTGAATTGTTCACCGCTGTCCCGATTTTAAACGACTGGATATTTTCCGTTACATATAAAGTCCCTCCTTCTGAATCACTTTGATTGGTTATCCTGACTCGGTCTGTTGTGATTGGTTCCCCGCTTAAAGTGTGTGTGAAGATGTCCCACCCGTACCATATTAGCTACTGTAAACATAGGCTTTGAGCAATAAACAGTGACTGTGGCGTCAACTTCACTTTATCAGTTAAAATATGCGGATCGATCGAAGTGTAACGGAGGTCTGCTAGTGCATGTGCAAACGTCAATCTTTGTTAGAGATTACACATTTTTTTCCTACTATGGCGATACAAATGACATCGCACCGAATGGCGTCAGACCGGTTATATTAATTAACACTGATAACAGAAGTGTTAGTTTTGCATTTTTAAATTGGACTCGAGTTGGATAATAAAACAAGCAGATTGACTGGGAGACATTTGCAAGCAGGACTTCAAAGGACGTTTCAAAGAACTGTTTTAGGGGTATGCACACACACACACAATATCAGTGTATTATACAGAACAGATTTCACAGCCGATGTTAAAGTCATGGAAGCTGTTATTTGACCGTTGGTTATCTTAGAATGTGTGTAACTGAATTCTTACTACCAGATGTAGGAGTGTGGTGAAAGTAGTTTAGTGCGTAGCTCAGTCAAATGTTTACAATCTCTGATAACCGAACACTACTCCAGCGGCTCTTCCTCTTCTCTAGAGAAGACCTTGCCCATTTTTTTGGCATATTCCTGTGGATGGAGGTTATTAAAAGCACTCGGAATAGTGACATCATTTACCCGGGAAGTAGAGGGCTGTCGTCCGATCAAGCCATTCTCTGTAGTCCTTGAAAGCAAATTCTGTTAAAGACAATATCTCGCTTGGCACTGAACTTTGAGCTTTATCATTTAGCAGGTATTATTTATGCTCTAACAGCAACATTACATACTAACTAAAGGTTGAAAAATTACATCCTGACCTAAACTTGTTTTTTAAAATATGGCTGATTGATGTTAAGAAAATTAGTAATGGTAGTAAATGACTGTAGCAGTCTAAAATTCTTAGTCTATTTGAGGTTACTGTTAACTGGTTTTATAGGATTTTCGCTACTTTTCCGTTTGGCAGATAAGTTTAGCAGGAATGAGTTTAATTTCATATAATCGCTGTATATGGCCAGGAACATATTTTAAGTTAAGTTCACTAAATGTTTTCCAAAATGAACAGGCAAACAAGTATAGGCTTCTTATACATTTACATTTACATTTAGACATTTAGCAGACGCTTTTATCCAAAGAGACTTACAAAGAGTTTAGGAGCAATAAGAGATAGTTCATACAGGAGCCATAATACATTAGGTGCAAATACAAAGTTACTGGTTTCAACAAAAGCTAGATCACTACCTGTTGAGAGAAAGGGTTATTTTTTTATTTGTTTTTCATTTGTTTGTCAAGTATTCACAGAAGAGATGGGTTTTAAGTAGTTTTTTTTAATTGTTGGGAGGGATGTGGTTGAACGGACAGAGTTAGGAAGAATGTTCCACCAGGAAGGAGTTGTGAATGAGAACGAGCGGGACAGCGATTTGCTGCCCTTATGGGAAGGCAATACAAGATGCCGCTGGTTTGCTGAATGCAGGGTTCTTGATGGGGTGTAGGAGTGCAGGAGAGTGTGGAAGTAAGCCGGTGCAGATCCAGTGATAGTCCTGTAGGCAAGCATTAGTGACTTGAATCTGATACGGGCTGCAGCCGGTAGCCAGTGAAGAGAGATGAAAAGGGGAGTCACGTGAGCCCTTTTGGGCTGTTGGAAGACAAGGCGTGCTGCTGCGTTCTGAACCAGCTGAAGTGGTTTGATAGCCTTTGCAGGACGACCAGCAAGGAGAGCATTGCAGTAGTCCAACCTTGAGATTACCAGGGCCTGGACAAGGAGTTGTGCCGCATGGTCCGTGAGATAGGGTCTGATCTTTCTAATGTTGAATAAGGCATATCAGCATGACCGTGTTGTCTTTGCAATGTGATCATTGAAGGACAGCTGTTCATCAAATATGACTCCGAGGTTCCTGGCTGTTTTGGAATGGGTGATTGTGGTATTGCCAAGATGGATGTTGAAATCGTGTTGGACCATAGGGTGTGCCGGAAACACGAGTAGTTCTGTCTTGGCCGGGTTCAGCTGGAGGTGATGCCCTTTCAGCCAAGCTGAGATGTCCTCGAGGCAGGCTGTAATGCGAGCTGCTACAGTGGTATCATCTGGGTGAAACGACATGTAGATCTGGGTGTTGTCAGCATAACAGTGATATGAGAAGCCATGTGCCTGTATGATGGGTCCCGGTGATGACGTGTAGATGGAAAAAGCAGCGGTCCAAGCACCGACCCCTGAGGGACCCCAGTGATCATGTGGTGAGCAGTGGACAGCGAGCCCCTCCATGACACCCTGAAGGATCTGTCGGAGAGGCAGGATTTGAACCAGCGGAGGGTAGAGATTCCTAGTGATGACAGGGTTGCTAGCAGTATCTGGTGATTGACAGTGTCAAACGCTGCAGATAGGTCTAGCTGAATCAGGACCGAGGATCCGCCTTGTCTAGCCGCAGTGCTTCTGTGACCGATAGAAGTGCCGTCTCAGTGGAGTGGTCTGTTTTGAAGCCAGACTGCTTGTCATCCAGTAGTTTATTCTGGAATTAGTGTGTGTGTCTGTTTGGAGCCATTTTCAATTGTTACAGAAAAGTAAAAGGAATGTATGTGCATCTCTGCTTCTCCATTTAATGAACAGTGAGGATCCAGGAGAGCATGCTTATGAAAACATAGCGTAAGCTTAGTCTTCAGGTCTATTTGCTTGAAACGTGCATGCATGTGGTAAAAAGAGAGTGAGTTTTCAATGATATAAGTGATTATACAGCAGGAGCTGGCAGGGAAGAGAACTGCGGTGAAGATGCAGTAAGCTCCCCCCCATCCTCAAAGTGCAGTGGGCCAGTAGGCCAATTCAGACCAGTAGATTAGCGTCTCATCCCTCTGCACTGCAGGCAGCTGTGGGCCTTTCGGAAGCTCTAATACAGAGATCACACTAATGCCACAGTCACACTAAACTTCAACATATCAGATTTCTACACAGACCTAAGCGGATATAATATCACATATTGTGGTTTATCTGCACATCATTCTAATGTTTTAAAGCTGTACTGGTCGGCCGCAATCGCATACCTATGAATTGAATCAACCAACAAAAAGCTTTTTGTGACCACAGACTTCCGCAAAACAGATTTTTAAAAGGACATTTCACCCCAAAATAAAATTTTACTCACACTCAAGTTGTTCCAAACCTGTATAAATTTCTTTCTTCCAGTGAAAACATTGAAAGATATTTTGTTATCAAACAGTTCTTGGCCCCCATTGACTACCATAGTAGGAAAAATGACAAAGGTAGTGTGTACGTTTTGCTAAATATCTTCTTTTGTGTTCAACAGAACAAAGAAACTATAGTCAATGGTGGCCAAGAACTGTTTGGTTACAGGCATTCTTACAAATATCTTTCTCTGTGTTGTATACAGAAATGTATACAGATTTGGAACAACTTGAGGGTGAGTAAATTATGAAGGAATTTTCAATTTTGGGTGAACGAACAGTTTTCATAAAATGCGTCACTTTCTATGAATAGCATCCAATGGATGCAATCCACATTTTGGCCATGGCCTTAGTAACAAAAAACTCTTTTACCTTCTGCTAGGTGTCAGTCTACATCCAAAATAATTTTTTCATGTTTGCTATGAGCAACAAATATATATAAACATTAATAATAAATATAGAATTAAGATTCAGTATCTTTATTCCACATCTTTTTTGCTTTGTAAGCATTACGCTTATTTGGTTTCTTATAAATTTTATGTGCTGCAGTGGTAGACTGTGGAAGCCTTACATGGGCTCATGGGTAAGATGTGGGTGTGTATGGGGAGAGGTTAATTCTGGTTTTATCCTGTAGGGCATTCTTTCATGTGCAGCCAGGGCCGCATTGGGCTCCCGCTGAAGACAATCAGCTGTGTGTGTGCTAATCTGCACTTTATAGCGCTAGAAAAGCACTTTGAGAGGTGAAGAGTATATTTTTAAACAAGTCGAGAGAGATTTTTGTTTGCTATTTCAGTGATAGGTTGTGCCCGTATTCTGACATAAATCTAGGCATTTCTTTAAAATGCACTGAATTGTATATATCCACTTGCATGTACTGTATGTATGGTACAGTCATGTGTGTGGGGTTGTGTGAGACCGAGGGGGAAGGAGTGCGGAGAGTTTACCAGTGCAGGCCCCATTACTCTCTGCACAGGTGATTTATGACATGCCTCCGTGCTGAATGAAAATGAACTGCTTTGTGGGAGGAGAGCTGTCCTGCCTCCTCTGTGGACAAACACACGCACACATACTCACTCTCACATACAGGTAAGAGACAGATAAATTACCCTGAATAAATACAGTAACAAATCCCATACCTCATCTCAGGCTGCTGTGCATTTAAATGTGACTTTGTAAGGCTTGATCTAAGCCATATATAAGAGGGAATGATTTAAGGTCACTAACATGCATGTATTACCGTCAGTACAAGGTAAGCGAAGCACGCACCCATAAACCAACGAGAAGTAGATTATTTCAGCCAACGATTTTTGACATTACAAATGCAATATTATCTTGAACAGCATACTTTTTCCCTGTTACTTTTTTGGCAATTACACAAGCATTGTCTGAATTTAAAGCTGAATCATATTATCTCAGCATTACCAAGAGTTCCTCTTAGCATAAAATATAGTTCTGTGTGCAGTTTTCTCATATAATGAATACACCGGGTCTCTAAGGGTTTTGTCTTATATTGGGCTCCTTTGCCATATGCAAGATGGCTATTTTGTGTTTGGAAAGTCAAAATTTGTTTTCCGTTTTTAATCTTCCATTTCATGCTTACTGTGCAGAATTTGAACACTGTCACAACACAATGTCAAATATAGACAGCAAGAAGTTTAATACATAAATCATTGTTTTTTTATTAACATTTTTGATACAGACTGAAGTGGATCTTTATCTGCAAAAAGTGTCAAATGAAAAACTAATTTATGAGAGTATGAGAGTATGTGAATGTTGAAAAACTGTTGTTGCAAAAATCAAATAATTACTGTAAAATAGCTATGAAAAGATTCATACACAAATTGCATTATAACGCACCACAGGTTGTCACGATATCATCCGATTGAATATATAAATATGGACACTAATTGCAGAGTTTACATAAAACAGTTAACTCTCTCCTTATATACTCTACTTTTAAAGTAATAGTTCACTCAGAAAAAATGTACTCATCATTATGTTGTTCCATACCTGCTGTCGTTATCTCATAGAGCTTTCACAAAAAAATCTAAGTTGCCAACTGCTGTCAAGCTCCAATAATATTTTTCCACCCACTTCAAATCTAACATGCCATCTGTGTCTCAAATTGAACTTTAGTAACATCAAACGTACATCAGTAAAGATCATGACATCAAACCTGCATGAGTTCTATCCCCTAAATTTTGAAAGAAGTCTTAGGATTGGCCAAATTTGAAGTTCACATTTTCTACATTTTACTGCTTAAAAGAGGTAAAAAGACAGAAAAAACATGTTTAAAGTAGGGGCTTTATTTTGCAGTCCTCATTTCATTTCTTGCTGAATGAAAGAGGTATTAACTTATCAGACATTTAAAAATAGTTCACCTTTAGCAGATCAAAACTCGTGAACAATAGGGAATTAGGTGCAGATACAATTATGGGAGCATGAGAGACAGAAAAGTCTGAAGATCGTTGAATGTCTGAGTGTGGGTCACTAATCAGATTTTTTTTTAATTAAAGTTGTTAAAAGAGAAGCGCCAAAAGCAGGACAATTCAATTCAGCAGAAGTGAGCAAATGTTGAAAGCTTGTGGATTTGCTGCCATGGTCTTGAGTCAACCAAGAAGACCAGAACCCTGAGCCATGAGACTGCTGACGATAATATTTTTTTCTTTTTCCTAATCCATCCAATACTGTTTAGGTGAAATGTTTTGGAATCAGTTAAATTGTAAGACTTTAAGTGAATCAGGGTTTATTAAAGCAATAAGCCCCGCGAAGCAGTGGGTTACAGTGCATTTTATAATATAGGCGGGGGCCTGACTGCGCGATTAATGGAAAACAAAAAGCACTCGATCAGGACTGTACCAATTTATACTCTTTCATAATAAGTACAACACAACAAAGACGCAAATCACGGAAACTCATCAAAAAGAACACGACACAATTGATCCCTCACCTGTAAGTTATATTGGTGCTTTCTGACAATTTCAAGAATTTAAGAAGTTTCACTCTTGCCCACAACACAGAGTAGGATATTCCATCCGTCTGACTTACATCATGCAGAACTTGTAACGATGAGTTAAAAAACAAAGACATAAGAAAGATCTACCATCAGCATGAGCAGTGAATATGAGTTTATTGTTGCTTTGCTTAAAGAATATGGTGATATGGGTAGAAACGCGGGGAGTTAAAAACATCAGCCGTTTTTGCTGTGATATCAAGTTGTGTTGGCTTAAAGAGGTAACCGAAATGTACACAGGAATATCTGTCATATATCATGTATCATGTATATTTGCCGGCCAAAAATCCATATTTTCACATACTGTACAGTGTTATATGGCCAGCAATACGCCTGCCCACACTCTCTGAACCGAAATCTAATATGGCGGCTTCGTGCAACTAGCCCATTTCAGTGACTTAGAATCTAATCAAATCTTAATAGTGAGAAACATAAAATAATTAATTGTGAAATCTCAAACTTGCTGAGAATTTTAGCCTTTTCTAATGCTTTTTAAATGTGTTCACATGACAGGAGAGATTCTCCAGGAACCTCTTATATGTTTACAGATCTTACAGTTTTTAGAATGTTAGTTCCTTCAAAAATCCGCAAAACACTTTAAGGTCCCAGTATAGTAAAATGTTGAATCCAGAATTTAAGAACTGAATATGGGGTTTTTCAAGAATCTTATAAGTTCCTGGAAGAACCATCAAGACTATAGATTGTTCCACCAATAACCCTATAATCAGAAAAAGAGTTTTGAAGCACTTAAAATATTGTTGAAGGTTCTAATACTACTCACTGGTTAACTTGCCAATCATAGCACACCTCGCTTTTCAGAGCGATGAACTTTGTTAAAAATCTGCGTGTAACATGCAAGGCGGGCGGGAGTCGTGAGGGCACGGCACGAGGCCGGTGATGCAGGTGATAATGAGGATCAGCTGCGCCTTGCACTGGTCTCGCATCTCTCACGGAGCAGATCGGAAGCATAAAAGGAGGAGTGACAGAAGTATACAACGAGAGAGGACCAGTCCTGGATTTTATCTTATGTTTTATTATGTTTGTGTGGCTGGCAGTCGACCGCAGGGAGCTGTCGGCCCATTACATTCATTTTGTTGTTTATTTGTTTTATTAAAAGTTGGTTGAACGTTCGCCGGTTCCCGCCTCCTTCTTCCCATTCCTTGAACTTGGTACACTGCAGCTTTTCAGGATATTCACAAATTTAATATGGAGAATATTAATGATCTAACCTCATCACTGATTGGTTGCTAATGGAGGAAGAAGTTCAGCCTCCTCTGACCCTCTCAGAAATATCCAGCTGTCCTTTTCGATCCCATCAGATGTCTCGCTCTTCTCATGATTAAAAGAAAATAGTTGTTTGCTTCTCATTAATATGTTAAGAGACTGAGAAATGGCCAGAAGCGAGAGAAAGAGAAGGCAGGGGTGGAGTAGCGGTGTGTTTACATACTTTTGAATAGGGCAGGAGTCCCCATAATGCCTGAATTGCATTATGCAGCGCTGAGCCTCACAATGTGTGACATGATCCTGAAACCCGTAGCAGGGGAGGCAATTCTAAGAAGACTTGACTATAATGTGTACATGTGTAGAGAAGCGAATGCTCTCAGGCTAAATCAGACCTACAGGCAGCACCTGATACTTAAAGTATACTGTGGTTTCTATGCAAAGCTTCTGGTGTTTTCTTTCCTTATTATTTTCTCCTTCTTAAAGTAAAATGTGAAGCAGTATAAATCTGGGTATTGAGATATTGCTTCTTTATTGCTTGACAAACAATAAGAGTGCAGAGGTAAACATACTGTTGTGGATAGCATCATACTATGGAGCGATTTTGATATTATTCACACATAAACACGATGTAACAAATTTTATATATACATTTACAAAAAATTCATGTGTGTAAAATAAAAATGATATTCTCAAAAAATACGTTTCACAAACGTTAAATACAATTCACAGACGCGCAACTGTGCATAAATAATTCTAAAGTTTAAAATGTGAATATGCAAATCGTCACTCACGTGTGAATTTGTGTGTGTGTATTTTGAGATTCTCTTGGCAGCACTTCCCTCCCACTTGAGTTGTCATCCTGTTTATCCAATCAGATTCAACCTTACCAATCATAACTACTGCGAGCATACTGTAGGACTCAAGGAATTTAAGGAAAACGGCTCTGAGCACCTTTTGCTCAGTTTGACTCATTTCCTGTTTTGCCAGTTTCCTGATTTTCAGCCACCTTAAGCAAGATATTTTTCAAAAAGTGGCTAGCTACAAACCTAGCGACTATCCGAATATACCTTAGTCCAGTTGTTCTCAACTATTTTTGCTTAAGTACCCCTTTTTATGATTTTTTTCAAGCCAAGTACCCCTTGACCAGACCGCAACATTTTGCATTAAAATAAAGTGAAATGAGAGTCAGACAGTTATTATATCTGATGCTCCCAAGCAGGTTTATTGCTTATGAACATTTCTGTATGTAGCTTTACGCAACTATGTAAATCTCTTAAGTATTATGCATAACAGTTAAAGGTAAATCAGTGTTTTTCAGTTCAGGAAAATCTGAAACAAAAACATTTTTTTAACATTTAACCGCAACCTCTCCTAACTTGCATTATTTCACACCCAGACACTGCTCCTGATTTTGGGTCCGGGTCTCAAAAACTAACTCTTATACATTGAAATGGGTTTTAAATTGATGAATAATTTTTTAATGCGTATTTGTGTAGTCCTAATTTCATTTAATTTATTGATTTATTGATTTTCATTATTTATTCCTAAATTTCAGTTTCTCTCACGTACCCCCTGCAGTACCCCTTGGGGTATGCGTACCCCCATTTGGGAACCACTGCCTTAGCCTTTATGCACTCCCAAGGCGCAGGGCCGCATTTCTACTATCTACCCTGTACAGTTATCGGCAGGCAGCAGCATCTTGAGTTCTGACCACACTGTTGGGTGTACGCCCATACAAAGCAACATTTCCATGAACTAGTAATTTATTGTCTATATTTGCCCTTGTTCATTTAAAACATACATGCTATGGACATACACACATGAACACATCTCATCTATAAACCCAGACAGATTTTAGCAGTTTAGTGGAAGTGACTTCTGGTTATGTAGTTTTAAGTTGTCATGTTTTCTCACTTTTTCATACTTTTTCTACAAAATCAGTTAATAAAAACAGATTTATTATGTGGTTATATAATGTTATATTACAGCATCACAGCTCAGAGAGCAGAGGAGCGAAACTGTACAAACGAGCCTTTAATACCAACACTAGTGCTCCTTTAGTCCTATACTCTCCACGATAATGATTGGTTGAATGTTGAGGTTGAATCTGATTGGCCAAACAGGATGACAACTCAAGTGGGAGGGACAGCGCTACCAAGACAGTCTCAAAACACACCCACACAAATTAAAGCCGATTCACACGTGAGTGCATTTGCATATTCACATTCTATGATAAATTTGTACATTTTAAACTTTAGAAATATTTATGCACAGTTGTACATCTGTGAATTGTATTCAGCATTTGTGAAACGTATTTTATGAGAATATATTTTAATTTTACGCATGTGAATTGTTTTTTGTGAATGTATATATATAATTTGTGCAGGTGAATTTCTGTTTTATGTGTGAATAAGTAATGAGATCAATATCCCTCCATATTATGCAGATAATTTGGTCTTGAAATAATTTCTTATATCTTAACGTGAGCTTGCTTTGACACATTTTCTAAATGTTTAAAAAAAAATCCATTTGTCCTGTACATACAGATACATAAACAGATTTCACAGATATAACTCAATAAAGAAAGGATATGCAAATGCGTTTTGATTAAAGCATGTTGTCTTGCTCGGTACAGTCTCTGTTGTGTCTCTATCCTGCGGGCCAGTACAAATATTCAACTAATGTTTTCCCTGTGTGTGGTCATTTGTGAAACAGTCCTAGAAATCCTATTATGCAACTAAGTAAACATTTCACCACTGACATTACCACGAGGCATTGTGTTATCATTTGAATATATACATATTAATGCGCGCACAGTTATCAAAGGCCATAGTTGTACTGAAATACCTGTTTTTAAGGAGTTGGGCAGCACATTAAATATGTCTAGACTAAAGTATATCTGTATAGAAAAGACTTGAGTCAAGATTTCCACACTGAAGTACGGTATTATGACAGATCATTATAGATGTAATTTTGCTGTATCCATTATGTATTTGAAATGAGACTATCAAATTGAATGCTGACTTTATCTTATGCCAAAATACCCCGGGCATGATGACGACTTTGTTGTTGATCTTGTTTTTCTTCAAGGTTTTCGCCACTCTCATTTGAAAGCGTCTGCTAAATGGATATATGTAAATTAAAGAGTACTGGTCTGTATAGAGCCAAAGAGTTTTTTATTGGTATGCTTAATTATTGTTACTGGATGCGATGCAGAAAAATAGGAGTGACTTTGGGTCAACATAAATATGTGTGCAGGGTTTTTCTTTAAAAACATTTTCACCGTGTTCATATTTTGTACGACAAATAAAGAAAAAGGGCAACATCAAGGTATCAAATATTTAATGCATCAGAGCAACCAGCAGCTTTAGAATACTGGCAGGATTTTTGGGTGAACTGTCCCTTTAAGAAAGCCTCCACCTGCCATTGTCTAAACCCATCTCTCCCTTCTGTGCCTCTGGGTCAGTGCACCCAACGCCCCTCTCCCTGGAGAGGCTGGATTCTTCCAGAGCATCCCCCTGCTTGCTCCATAGGGGCCAGGCCAAGCATTGTGCACCCCAGCTGGGATCCTGCCTGAAGTCTGACAGCCTCTGTCTCCCCACGCCCGGATGACAGGAACCGTCCTGCAATTCCTCCCCAGGGTCAGATAAAAGGAGAGACGAATAGAAAACATACTCAGGAAAGTTTTTATTTATTAATTTATTTCTTTAAAAATATATTTTGACAGCTGTCTCCACATTGCAGAGGGGCGGAGTGTCTAACATGAAAGGAAGTGGGCAATAGAGAAAACTCTTCGTATTTCAGAGCTTTAAAGACTCGCTATTCAAAGAGTTTTTTCAATTGTGTTCCTTTAAGCGAATAAAGATCTTTTTCCTACGTGAATGGCCTGACATTGACTTTAATAACTAACGGAGGAATTCTGGGTTTTCCACATCCCACAGCAGGTCTGTTCTACGAGACATCTGTCAGATTTTCTAAAGAGCTTCAGTCTGGTATTTTGGACAAGTCAGTTAAATGGACCGGTCTGCTTTTGCTTCTCTTATGGTTAAACAATATTAAGGCGCACTGCACTTCATTTCATCCGTGTTTCTCTGAATCCAGCCCATGGAGACTGGCCATAATCACGACTAGCAGCGCTGTCACTATCCACCGCTGCCCTCCAGGCAAGTTTAACCAGAGGGATGACATACCAGAAGATCCCAGTGACAGCTCCACATTCCCTTGCCAGCAGGTTTGCAGAGCAGCAGCGGGTGGAGACGGGGGGTGTTTGCGGAGAAGAGAAATTGATGGATAAAGGGAAGACAATGTCACTTTTATTCACCCTTTCTCTTGGCATGGGTCTGTGACTCATTAGTGCACATGGAGACTCCGTTATAGGTGGCCTTGGCGTTCTTACGGCAAAGATAGGAAACGACAAAACAGCACGGAGACTTTGAATAAGCTTTTGAGATAGGATGAAACCAAGTATGAATATATTTAAGCTATTGTTACCGCAACACAAACCAATAGAAGTGTGAAAAAACACATGACCTTCTCAGATGAGGTCCAGCTTCACAATCAATGTGTCTTTTAAAAGATGTGTAATGAATAAATTAAATTTCCCAGACATTATGCATACAGCATGACTTGGGTGTCTGTAAAGGAAAGGCAGTAAGTGGATGAAGAAAGGAAAATTGGAGAATGGGAAACAAAAAGAGAAAAATCTAAGATACATGACAGGTACAGACTACTATAATACCATTATGCTTATTCTCAGATGTGCTTTTCAATCTCACAATCCAGAACCAGCCCAATTTAAATAGACGTGAATAGTATGTTTGCACTAATAACAAATAACAATGCTTTGGTACATTTCATATTGTTTGCTCTGGAATGCCACTATTTAGTGAATGCAGCTCACAGATGTCTTTGGTTTAAGCAAAGGAAGTAAATAGTTTGAGTGCTGGATCCATTTAACAGCACGGGGGTGGCACAGGTGCTTATGTCTTACATTAAGCTTTCTTGCTTTTATTTAAAAACCGTGTGCCCTGCAAATATGTCTATCATTTTGTAAAATCATTCAGCTCGGGTAAAATTGTTTCACGTTGACAGCCTAAAAAGCGCTTGTGCTTATTGGCGGCTGCCATTTATTCTGCGTGGGTTCAAGAAATCTCTCTTATACAGACACCTTATTCAGAGTCCTGCTCCTGTTGCTTTTTCATTTGGAGTTGCTGTGCACTCACACCAACACACTTACATACTGTACATGCACGCTTTGGATGTCTCATAGAGGTAAGCTATGTCTCGGTGCTATCTTAGTGTTGTCTTTAACCTTTAAAACATTTGGCACTGGTAATTAATGTGAGTTGTGACTTTAAATCAACTCTGACAAAAGCCAAACTGTGAGTGATTCTCTCTCACCCACTCCCTCACTTATCCTCTCCCTCTCTCTCTCTCTCTCTCTCTCTCTCTCTCTCTCTCTATTCTCAGTACCTGAAAAGAAAGAAGCTCTTTGATAAGGCAGGAGTCAGGAAGGATGCAGGGAAGCAATCAAAGACATAAGGAGTGTGTGTCTAATGTTAACTCTTTGGCCTTTTTGTCATTTGATTCTCAAATATTAAGAGCCTAAAAAGAATATTTCTTATTGATTTAGTTGTTTGTTTGTTTGTTTTTCAGCGATTAGCTCTAAGGGTTTCTTATCTCGCCACTTCACATCTCAGATCTTTTTGTCTTGCCCACTTTATTTGGTTGCCATGACAAACATGAATGTGAAAGAGACCATTTGAGACCTTTCCTGGTAGTGTGGTATGGACGGTTGGTGCGTAATCTTCAGTAGGTGGGGATATGAGTCCTTCTTGCTGGGCTCCTAACAGCATGCAGATCAAAGGCCAAATAAACAGCGCCCTATGTTTCCCTCCCTTCCATCTGTCCAAGTGCTTTTATACACATTAGTTTCTACAGATGTATAAATAAACAGACTCAGTCGAATCAATCAAATTATCAGGAGGGCTGCAGTCCACTTGTGATCCGCATGACTCAATTTTTTTAGCTGGCTGAAAATTTAAATGAAGTGGGTCCAGATTATTAGTGCAAATGTTTCCATGTTGCAGTTTTCTAAATGAATATATTTTTCTAATATTTTGTTTCAACCAACACGAGGCTATCTAGCCTTTTATAAAAAGAAGATTAATGGTCAATCAATCTAAAAATTGTAATGATCTTAAACATTTATTTTTCATAGTACATTTTTTTACTTAACGTTTTGTTCATTTCCAGGTTAAATTAGATTATGAATAATCACTGATTATAAATCAATGTTGTCTCAGACGTTTGTAAAAGTACAGATATGAAGCATACACATGATTTATTATGCAATATTCAACACACTGATCCTCAAACATTTAGCCACCATGTGAACAATGTATCTATTCAAATCTTGGAAAACGTCAACAGCCTGATCCCTGTGTGAAATTGAGCAGTGTGAACATTTGCAGTCACCCACCGCTAAACGTCACCACGCCTGTCTCCTTTCAAACACACTTGCTTTATTGAACCCATCAAAGGCAATGAAAACATCATCAACCCATTTATAACCGCAGTACACAGACTATTGTGAACTGAGCTCACACTGGATCATCTCTTTTCCTCTTACCTCTCCCTTCCTCTATCTATTGACATTTCTATCTTTCATTGCTACTTAATCTTTTACCTTCCTTTACTCATCGCTGTTGGTCTCACAGCCAGTATTTCCGTCTTTTATTTGCAATGGTGGGATAAATAAGGTAGCCTGTTTATCTGTATTTAAACAAAAATACCATCGTAATATACTCTTCACATGCCTGCTGTAAGTTTACATCATCTGACATGCTGAGAATCCTGGACTTTTCCATGACCAGCCCTTGAGGAAAATGTCAGCTGTCTGGTATAAACCACGGAGAGGGATTTTATTTTCCACACAGGAACTTTAATTTAATCAAAGGACTGGATCAATAGACACCATGCACAAAACCGCATCAGGCCAATAACAAACCATTTCAAACCAAGAGGAGGACTTTATTGGCAGCCCGAATAAAAAATTGAATTACAATAATACTCAACAATCTTAAAAGATAAAGACAAAAAGAAAAAAAGTGAATTTGCTTTCTGATAATAATCGTATTCCAACACAATAGTTACTGATAATGATTATGAGGGAAAATGTCGTGGATAATACCTGCTGTGATATAGGAGAATAACCACAAATAAAGTCACCCTAAAAATCAGTAGTTTACAATTATTTATGTAGTCTCAACACAAAATAAATAACTAAACTTATATTAACCAATAGAAATAATCATAATAAAAGTGAGTTGGATTTTAAAGAGTAAGTAGCATTAGATCATGAAAAATATATTTCATGCAGTGTGTTATGTTTCTGTGTTTGAAAGTAAGCAGTCTGCCAAGTTGTAAGTCCTAAGGTGAATAAATAACAAAGTTATTGGCTTGTAAAAAAGGGAGTCGACTCTGAATCACGCAAACGAGACGTATCTGCCACGTATCTACGTCACTAGACATAGTCCCCGCCTACGTTTTGCTGGGACTGCCTTAAAAACTTCACCCTCTCCTCCCCCAAAACACTGTCACTCGTTCGTGATGCATGTGCCGTCTGAAACCTGTGTTCAACGTTGTGAAACTGAGTTTGTCTTATTTAAACTACCAAAGGGAGAACTTCTGAGGAAACAATGGTTACAAATCATTTTCAAATGACACCGAAGGAGTATAACGCCAGGGTTTTACTGTGCACGAGTCATTTCACCAAAGATTGCTTCAATAATTTTGGCACGTTCACTGCAGGATATGTTCAAAGACTATCCTTAAAAGAGGGGAATATACCAACCTTATTTGGACCTGTTAGCTCGACCCAATCACAACCTGTAAGTGTGACTATTTATTTTTGTCTGAACTTCAACGCTAATGTTAACATTTACCGTTATCTCTGTGGTATAACAGTTTGTTTATCTATCTATGAACCCGGCTAATTTAAGTGTTCAATCTATTATCGTCTGTCTATTAACTACTATCATCTTCGGATGTTTCTTCGTAAGACTCGGGCTCAAACTGGTAAGGTGAAATTCCCGCCATCTCTATCTATACACTGTATATAATATATAACCGTAATCCAGGAATGTTGGTAGGCGTTCCATTTGCGACACTTGATGAACGCTGTAACAAATTCAAGCTTCTGCACGGTCGACTGCCGGATATGATACCCGTGCAACACGCAGGTGACACTCATTATCATCATTCGCTCTTGTCCCGCCTTGCTCGTTACAAACGCGTTTCACCAATCACAGCAGACTACACCATCTGACCAATCACATGACACTAGGCTAACAGAAAGGAGGGGATTGGACGGATGAATCGCGGAACGAATCATTTGAGAGTCATTCAAGAAGTAAGGTAAGAATAATTACCTATTATTACGACATAATAGTGTTTTTACAACTTCTATGTAAATAAATGTGTTGTTGGACAACCTATAAACCAAAGTAGGACCTTAAAAATCATATGCTACATACTCTTTAATGATTTGCTCAAATAAATTACTCAAACAAAATAATACAAATCTTAAAACAACTGTAACAGACTCCGTGACTACGTCAACCAGGCCCCTTGCACCAGCATCCCTCTCCGGATTCACTTTTGAACTACACTTAATCAAAACACCCATAATCCCTTGCACGCCACACCGTCCATGATTGCACACACACCTGACCTGCCATCATCATCCCATCTAGACATTACAAAAACCTGGTCATGGCATTCGGATTAGTCAATACTCCAGCCATTTTACAAAGATTCATGAACGAGATCTTCCATGATTTACTGGGGCAGTCGGTTATCGCATGCATTGACGATATCGTCATCTTCTCTAAAAACCTCCCTGAACACACCTAACACGTTAAGCAAGTTCTACAGCGACTCCAACAAAATAAGTTGTACCTCAAATGGGAAAAGTGCCAGTTCAACCAGACCTCCTTCCTTGGTTACATTATAAGCCACAACAGAGTTAAGATGGAACAGGGGAAAAATATGGGGTTTGTGACTGGCCATAACCTACAACAGTTAAGAAACTACGATTCCTTGGGTTCGCTAACATCTGCCGCCGGTTCATCTCCCACTTCAGTTCCATATCATCACATCTCACTGCCATGATTAGTAAATGGTCCAGATCTCTATCCTGGAGCCCCGAAGCCACCCATGCCTTTCAACAGTTAAAGGAAGCTTTCTGTACTGCCCCCACTCTATGCCTAGCTGATCCTGATCTACCCTTCATTGTGAAGGTAGATGCCTCTACCACTGGAGTGGGGGCTGTGCTCTCTCAGCGGCAGCGGTTGCCTTCATGTCTTTATCCATGTGCCTACTTCTCACGTAAGCTGCCCTTGGAAGAGGGGCAGTTACGATATCGGAAACCGAGAACTCCTGGCCATTAAGCTTGCCCTGCAGAAATGGAGACACTGGCTTGAGGGAAGAAGCTCAAGAAGCTGAGTCCCACATACATTGGACCATTCCCCATCCTCAGACAAATCAATCCTGTGACCCTGCCGCCTGCAACTGCGCATTTATACGCATTTTTGCCCATGTTCTTTGTCAGGACAAATCTTTGTTTATGTTGGGTTGGTGTAGTTATCCTTTTCCAGTTTACCTGTGGATTACTTGCCTTTTTACCCTTTGGATAAGGAACCTGTTTGTCTGTGGATTACTTACTTGTTTACCAATGGATTACTTCCCTGTTTTACTTGTGGTGCACTTACCCGTTCACCTCTGGACTTGCAATAAACTATTATACGGTTTCTGTTGTGTGGCTAATCCTGTGTCCAATAAAACTGCTGACAACAACCAAATTAAGTAGATTTTATTTCCAAGATTTTTAAGTGATTTTTACTCATTTTTTTTAAAACAGGAACATAATTATGTAAATAATACCTTTTTTCAGTGTAGACAAAGGTTACAGGTGCCAAAGAGTTCAAACTTTATTTGCTCTGCCCAAAGAGTTGAGATGCTCAATGATCATCTCACAATATAGCCTATTGCATAAATATTTATGATGAAACTCTCAAAAGGGTGTATTCCATATTACACCAATCAGGCTTTTCGGGTAGTCTTACCTTTTTTAAAAGCCAATCCATTTTCTCCACCACAATTAGTTACTAGGCATGTTGGTTCATTTTTAACTGTCAAACGGCCTTCACCTTTAGTTTTTTTATAAAACGTGATCGAATTACAAACCATAACTCAATAGTGTGCATAGCCATGTTTTGACATTTTTCTCCTTGGTAATAAATGATATATGTCCCATGATGTGCCTGGTATCTCCTAGAGCTGCATGGTCTCCACAAATATACATGTTTTTATGTATCACGATGTGCCTGGTATCTCCTAGAACTGCCGGGTCTTTACAAATATGAGTGTCTAAGACCGAAAACTGGGCCTTATACAGACATTAGACATCACTGGATTATTTTAATTATGCTCTAAAACTTTACAATTTGTATTTGAGCAATTACTCATTGTGACATTTTTTTTTTATTATTCTACTTATAAATTGCCAGTTTGTCGGACTCACGTGCCTGGCTTGAAGTTAATTTCCGGTCTGTGTTTGTTGATTTGGGGTGCGTTTCCCAAAAGCATCTTTAACCAACTAAGTTCCATCGTTTCAGCATAGATCAACGATTTAAGTGTTTCCTAAAACCATCGTTCCGCCGCAAAGTTGCATCGTTGGAACTACAGGTCTAGAGCTGTGGTTAAAAGCAATGTTTCTTATTATTATGACATGTGGAATAAGCATCAAGCTTTTGATCAAAGTAAGCAAGCAATATGCAGTGCATTCCATATCCATCACTCAAAATATATAAAAATTTAAATGGACATCTTTTAGTTTGTGCTGATTTTTAAAAGTGCGCATGCGCAAAATCAGCGTGCGCTAGGACCCTGGGGAATGCCTGGTCAGAATGATGTAGGAGGACACTTATAAATGAATGAAATATCATGAAATAAAACAACAGATAACAAATCAGGATATGTTATTTATAGCAAGAATTTGACATTAATTAAATCTAAAAATTATTTATTAGTATACATCATTACTCCTCCACCTCTGTGGCGTCATCAATTATTGCTGAATCAACTATGTTCAAACAATTGATCTCCGACAGAGTTACTGCGGTTTCGGGAGTTATGTCGTTTTTCGGGAAACGCACCCCAGTCTGGCTTATAAGATAACGTTTTATATTTAATTTATTTGATATGAATCTCTTATTGTATGAAAATTGTATAAAAATAAAAAATTGTTGAATTTTATTTTATATAAATTGTATTAAATAAACAGTTTTTTGAATGGATCGTGTCACTTTGTCGTATTTAAGTTTAGCAAAATGGTTCTTCTCCTACAGAATCATTCATGCATATATTATATAACATTTGTTAAAAATTCCTGCATAGAAACAAACTTAAAAATTTTAAATATCTAAAAAGGATGCTGATGATGTTCCTAGCCATTTCAAGAGCAGCTGGACAAAGACATTGGTTAACCACACCAGATTCAGATTAATAACTTTACTTTGAATTAAAGACCAAATATAAGTCCACAAACCAAAAGCATATCATTTGCAGGTTGTTTTTGTTAAAGTGGTCAAATATTTATTTTATCACACACTGTTAAACATTGCTGTAGTTTTGCAGCAGGTTTGCCAGTAACATACTGTAGATTGAATTACTCAATACTACTTTTCAATTAGTACTGTTTTCAATTTGAGGTAAACTTTACTTTAATCAAAATTAAAACACTTTGACTTTTGAGATTCAAATGGAGCAAGAAGAGACTAGTCTCACTAAACTTCAAAAGAAAAGTATTCTTCCTAAGCATTTTTGTTTTGTTTTCTAGTAAAAATATTTAAAACCTCTTCAATTACGATAGATTTACCTAACAAGAGAAGTTATACCCAAGATATTTATTCTTGTTTTACGAAAGAAAATTTAAGAAATAGGTAAGTTTAAATCAAAGTTGTAAATTAAGTCTTCATTAAGTTACTGGCAAACCTTTAATAAAACTAGCAAAGTTTCACTTAAGGTCTCTATTAAAGCAATAAGCCCCAAGAAGGAGTGGGTTACTTCGCTTCGCTTCGTGCCACAACGCCCTTAGCTGTTATAAAATGAGCTGTAACCCAGTGCTTCGTGGGGCTTATTGCTTTAAAAAACAGTTATTCCATATGCGTAGCAAGGTTTCATATATTAAAGTAAATATAGTGATATTTAGGCTATGTAATACGGTCAGATATTATAAATCCGGGGCTTAGAACTCGGTTCAACCAATCAGAGTCAAGGACCAGAACTGACATTTACCATTTTTTTCAGTTCCTGTTCCTTCAACGCTTAAATGTAAACATGTTTTTACATATGAAACGAGATGCAGAGCTGTGGTTAACCTTTTCACGCACTGTGGGTTTGCTGTCGGGTTCAATATAATTTTCAACTGCCCCATCCTTCAATAACAGCATCTTTGCAAAGCCTGCATCACATTGTGACAGGTTCGCAAAACAACCCAAGCTGAAATGTGCCACACAAACTGTGAAGGTCGGACTGAAATGATCAAGCACCTTGGTAATACACTTCAGCCACTCAGTGGAATCCATGGAAAGGATATGTGGAGTGCAGGTGCTACATACATTACAGAAATAGCACCAGGTTTCATGGACTTTTACACATTTTAGGCTTATCATTATTTCCTCTTCTGTTAAAGGTGCTGTGTGTAATCTTTTTAGATCTATTGGCAAAAATGCAATAGATATATATAACTGTAATGAAGTTCTTCAAAGGTAATAACCTTCATAATGAAGCGCTATGTTATTTTTGCCTTATGAATCAGCTATTTCTATCTCCATACACCGCAGGTCCCCTTACATGGGATTCGCCATGTTGTTTCTACAGTATCGCTAAACAGACAAACTAATCTACAGAGTGCGTTCTCTGAAGACATTAACTCCTTCGGCAAAGAAGCGAAAGCGTGAAGACATCTTAGCCCTACATTATGTCAGCCTCCGTAATGCTTCGAAAGAGAGGGGTGAGCAGTGGACTGACCTGTAGGTTGCAATTCGAAACCTCACCTCTAGATGCTGCTAAATTTCATACACTGAACCATTAAAGCCACACTATATAGTTTTTCGACCTTTAAATAATGTCTCTAAAAATGTTTCAGCGGTAGAACAACTCTTAAACGGACAAATTCTACTCGGACTGCTACCTGAGCAGCCTCATAGTGAATAAAACCACACTGTAAGTTCTGATTTGGGTTGGTAAACACAGCCCCGCCTGTTCCCTGCCTGCCGAAGAGTATGATTTCCAAACAACGTTTCTGCATTTGCCGGTTACATCAGCTTACTTAAACAAATTCAGGTGTATTGCGGTTGCCACAGCGAAGCTTATCCACCTTATTTCTGGCGGAAATGTGGGCGGCGTGATCTTTGAGTGGTTTGTGTTTAGACTTCCAGTGCACCACTATAGCACAATGGCAGTAGTATTGTGAGTCAGACAAGTGTGCTGTTTTGACTGGCTAGTTAATGTTTATTATGGAACCCATACGTACAAGTTTAATGTGTGCAGTTAGAGGTTGTCATAATACAAACGCAAAAATGTCTGCAAAACATTTGTTTTTACCTTAATCCACACACCAGAGCTGAATCTTTTATTATTATATATCATAGATTATATAAACAAAACATATTTAGGACAACTAAATAAACAGTATGCAAATATTGGTATATTAATATTAGCAGCAGTTAAAATGTAGCTGTTAGCGTTTTTATGTGTATTTTGCCGTTTAAAACTTAACAGGCTAAAGAAAAAACCTTCCTGCCAGCGGATCGCAGCTGCATGACTAAGTTAAGAGTTACATTAATTTGGAAGACGCTTTTATCCAAGTCACATTTAACACTTTGTCAACACGCTGATAGGCTAGTTACCAGGCCACGTTAGGCTACTATGAGGATTAAAGCTGAAGCAAACCAGGGAGAGAATGAACAACATGAAATCTTTATTTATTAGACATAAAAACAGACAGTTAGTGGTTAGCATGTTTCGAGTTGTTTTTAGAAAGTTTTTACGGATGGCTGCTGCCGCGCAGTGGTGACCTGCAGTAACCAGCCATCTCCATTCTTCCGACATTAGTTTTAAGGATCCAGGAATGTTTGCTGCTCTTTGACTCGAATTCATTTCTGCATTTAAAAAACAATTGTGGTCTATGTCATGTACAAATTTCGACCGACTTTCCCACTGTGCAAGTTACTGGTAACTTAACGTTACACCTCTTTGCTTTTGTAGTTGTGCAACGAAGAAGACCAATCAACTCCGAGAGAAAATAAGAAATAATTTAATATATCTTCATATGATATATCACACCACTTCATCCAATCACGTGCTCCTGCGTAACCACTTCCATTGTTTCCACCGGCCGGCTAATAAAACGGAAGTCTCAAGACAAAAAGGAAGTACGTCACATCGTTTACTTCCGCGTTCAAAAACAAGGTGGATACAGCGACATTATTTACAACACAGGTAACAGATAATTTCGCTTATTAACCACATGGGGGAAATCATGAGCAAAAGAGTCGCTTTAAGTATAGCAATATAATACTAAATTACCTCACTTTGACTGGGTGTGTCAAGAATTTGAATACTTAATATGCGTGATGATGTGTAAATTAAATCTTTTGAAATGTTTTTATTTGACCTCAGAAAGACAGAAATTTGCTTCGAATGGGGAGTTGGGGAGAAAGAATTGAAAATCTTAACAACAATAGTTTTTACAGTACAATGAATAATAATAAAAAATCAAGATATGAATTATTTCTCCGTATATGATGCATTTAATATTATTCTGGTTTATAGGTTCGCAATTTTATTTTGGGCTCTTCTAAAATGCATATAAAAAACTGCTTTCGTTCTAGCTTTGTTTGCATGCCAGCCAAACAAGCCACTAAGCTGGCATTAAATATGTGTGACATTATGCCATGTCAAGGATATATAAGCAGCATCACCAATGAGGCGTTTAGACACTTAGGGAAAAGTGTTTTCTGTTGTTGAGTCGTAGATTATGTAATGTTTTAGATGTTTATGTGCATAAAAAGCTTTTTACACTGAAGAAAAGGTATTTTTACTTCTTATATTTTGCTGTGTTGTCCCCTCCTCTTCTCTTGGTTACTTTTGCTTCATTCCACTGGCTGGTATTACTGTGACAGGGAGAGAGAGAAGGAGAGAAGAGAGAGAGAGAGTGGAGGGGTTACTCAGTATAAAACCCTCAGTCTGAGAAAACGCCTCTGCAAACATATCCTGTCTCTCCTCCTCTCTTCTACATCTGCTGCTCCCTCACTCTCTCTCTCTCTCCCTCTCTCTCCCTCGCTGTCCTTCACTCACATATGCACACTCGCTCGCTGGCTTCATACTCTCTTTTTCGGTACTGCCTCTACCATTCCTCATTCTCGTCAATACCACGTGCTGCAACTCTCTCTACCAGGCAATGGGAACGACTTTTTGGAAGAGTGTGTGAGTGCATTTGTATGCATGCGTGCGTATGTATGTGTGGACTGAGTGTGTGAGCGAGCGGATGCGGGATCTGTATGAGACCTCTTTCCTGCCAGCCCAACGAATCCAGTGAGCAAACCAGGGTGTGAACGGAGCTGGGCAAGTGTGTGAGCGTGTGTGCATGTGAGTCTCTGTCTCCTCCTCACATTTGGGATTCTAGGGCCCCCGGAACCCTTGCACCCCACTATCTATCTGTCTCTTTTTCTGCGGTCACCTCTTCTCCAGCAGTCACCATTTCGGCTCCCGGCAGACCCACGCTGGCTGCCCAGCCACTCCCGCGCCTCAGCCTGGGCAGGAAGACCCTGGTGGCGGCCGCTGTTGGGGTCATGCTGGTGCTGGTGCTGGTGGTGCTCATCCCCGTGCTGGTCAGCTCCGTGAGCAATGACAACAGCCACTACGAGATGCTGGGTACCTGTCGAATGGTGTGCGACCCATACCAGAACAAGGGCACCACCACGGGCATCGCCAGCACTGGCTCTTCTGTGCAGGCCGAGGCCGAGGCTTTGGCCGACCACAGCAACATGCCTCCACCCTCCACGCTCCTCCAGGGGCCACAGGGGAAGCCGGGCCGGCCAGGCAAACCCGGACCCCCGGGGCCACCAGGGGAGCCAGGGCCCCCGGGTCCAATGGGGCCCCCGGGGGACCAGTGGGACAGGGGCCGAAGCGGGGTTTCGAGTCTTGGCAACGATGGAGCTATCAGCACAGTAACGTACAACACACACCCACGAGTGGCTTTCTACGCCGGACTGAAGAACCCACACGAGGGCTATGAGATTCTCAAGTTTGACGATGTAGTGACCAACCTTGGCAACAACTACGATGGCAGTTCAGGCAAGTTTATCTGCAGCGTACCAGGCACGTATTTTTTCATCTACCACGTTCTGATGAGGGGTGGAGATGGAACCAGCATGTGGGCTGACCTGTGCAAAAACGGACAGGTGAGTGCCGTTTTTTTTCTGTCTGTGCACCTGTGCTCTTTTGCAGATTTGCATGATAGGAGATCTGCCTTCTGATTCTGAACATTTGTGATCAGTGCAATTGTTTCGCTATTAAGAGATGAGCTATTTGAGGTTTTTTATATTATTAAAATATGAATATTTAGTCTTTCTTTTCATACACTACACTTCATACTCACCTATAACTATTTTTTTTTCTTTTTCTTGTTTTATATATTTGCGTGTGTACAGTATGTGTGTGTGGTCCATTTGTCAGGTGTTATACGCTGGTGGATTAAGCTGCTATTCGCAGAGCGGACCTAAAATTAATTAAACTGTTAATAATGACCCCACAGAGGACAGTCGAGACTGTTTCGCGTCCTCTATATCCCTTTGGTTTCGCTCTTTTTTATTTATTCGCGTGAAACTGTTGGAAGACGCGATAACATCTGCTGTGAGTTTTTCGTCCCCCCCAGAGCATGAGGGTGAAGTTCGCACAGCTGCGGCGCCGCACACACCCGGCGTTTTGAGACGCGCTGAATGCGCGCTGACATTGTGCGCGTGTCCCCTTTAACAGAGGACAGATGTATATACTCTCTGTGTTTCTTTTAGAATTCCCTTTGCATGTGACAGGCACAAACTTTGCCGCTACAAACTTCCTAATAAATGTGTCAGACATCCCAAGTGTTTTAAAAATAAATGTCCGTTTGCATCGGCTGCAGATCTTTCTCTTAGATGCCTAAAAATGAAAACATATTAACTCTTATTATCACTATTACGATGGTTGTATGTCCGACTCGTTGATTTAAATTGTATCACGATGTAAGATTTCTTTTCTCACGAAACAGGCTGTTTGCGTAATTTGGGTAAACGGGACTCGAGGTATTTGGGGACGCGGACAAAAATGCCACGATCTGACAGAAATCCTGAAACTTTATGACCTTGTTATCACAATGCCAGAAAGACTGGTGAAATGATCAAAGTATAGACTGGATATTTAATGTGATCTCTCCTTTTTACTCCCTGTGATCTTACTTTCTTTCCATTAACGCGCGCCTTTCCATGTTCAATAGTTTGGGTTGTTTTTTTTGTTTTTATGATTAAGACGAGTTGTGATTTAAGAAAAATAGGAGTGCGCGCGTTGTGTAAAGATTTGAGAATATCCATAAATAGCGGAGGGCTTTATATTCATTCGGAACTGTTGGAGCTGGCTTGCGCGCGGGTCTCTCAGTTGGGAGAAAGTGCACGTGAGCGTCGTCCGCTGAGTTCTGTTGAAAACAAACGGGAGGACTGTAGATATATTTATCGATATATTTATGTTTATTTCATTCCGTTCGTTTCCTGTCTACCTGCCCTGTCTATTATTAGCTATTTAAATAAATTCCATTGGAGTTCAGACAAAGACACAATCCTTTATGAATGTTTGCGTATTGTTGTAATGGCTCTCATATAAACGTCAATCTTATGTTAGATCACGAACATAAACTGAAATAAACCTTAGCCTGTATGGAACTGATATTCGATAACTCAAATTTATATTTAACAACAAAAATAAAACAACAAAATTAATATTTTAAAAGTATCATATTTCCCTGCTTCCTCGCCAATTTAAAAAAATGCTGTTTTTCCAAAATGATTTTCTGTTCGGTTTTGCCTTATATTTAGTGCTTTTTAACTGAGATCATTTTACTGCGTGATTTTGTGTGCGTTTTGTAACGTCAAATAATACACAAATGAGTATCAAACATTTTGAGGTATCGTGAGCGAGGAACCAAAAATCTCGGTTCAAGGTCTAGGCGCATGAATAAAAATAACCATTTGCCTGACAGCACAAGCGACTGTAGCATTTATTTTTACCCATTTAACTGATGTAAGAGAGAGAGACAAGAAACTATTGGAACTGAAAATGGGGTGAGGAGAGCAGCACCTGAAGGGTGCGTATGTTTTTAGTCTCTCTGTGGCCTTGAGGTCAGCGCGCAGGACGCAGCGTTGCCGCGGCAACGAAAGACAGGTGATATTTCAGGCAGATAAATACAATTACAGACACGACCACATCCAGCAGCGTCTCTTAAAGGAAATAGTTTAACTTGCACAAATAGATTGTCAGAGAGACAAGACGGACAGACGTTTAACTGATAATCACTTCGATATCTATAAATAATAGAAGGATTAAAAGGCATCTTTACCCCAATATCTTTCTTTCTGGCTCTTTGTCATTTACATTAACACAAGTACATTACAAACTTTATTATATTAAACCGAACGTACTATTTGGAGAGACAAAACACATTTTCCTAGACCTTCTTGTTGCCATAACTGATCTTGAACAGATCTTCTCCTCTAAAATGACAACAGCCCTTTTGATTTGATTAATTATGTTTTAATCTACAAACACAGGCCTGTAAAACAGGGATTATAAAAACACCCACAAGAAAGTGTCCTGTAGAGACTGCAAGCACCGTTAATGCATATACTATCTAAAAGTTGGTCACAGGAGGAGCTTTGCTGCTGCTTTAGATTTCTTTGTTTTGTGTGCCCTGACTAGATTGCCTAAGCAAAACCATAAAAGCCGCACACTAAAGGCAAGAGCAGGCAAAAACTGTTGGAAGCCCAGTACAGCATTTATGGAGTGTGTGAAGAAACAACATCGGGGAAGGAGAGCATATGTTGTCGTAAAGCACCGTCTGTTGAACACAATGGGTCCTGATCTCTAGAGACCCTCCTTACAGACACTTTAAGCAGACATAGGAGACGGGACTTTCTTTGGAGAATAAACTAATCTTTGTGAAGTGGTTACTGCCTCACTAATTAAACTGCTGTGAGGGGAACTGCAGAGATGTGTGAGAGAGTGGACGGGACTTTAAGAAAAGTGCTGTTGGATGCACGGTTTCGGAGTCACACATTTTGAGTTTAAAAAAAGAGTTTAAAAAAAGCTTTCATTGTTAAACTTAGGTGCTGTGGCTCTTATTGAAAGAGTATTAATGCAGGGTTTCTCAATGGCAGTGATGGAGTACAACAGACTTTCAGCTAGTCTGCTGCATCCCTGTGGACTTCCTCTTTTCTTCAAGTGGCCATTGACCATACAAGCACACACATTGCAGGTGTGTGGGGTGTATAGACCGAAAATAAAGAATATTTGTGTTACCATCAGATTGCAGTGTGTGCTAAGTGTTTGTGTGGACGTATTAGAGAGTTTTGCTTGTGTTTTATAGATTTTAGCTTTAGAACACAGACTCAAACATGATGTAATTTGTTTAATCCATTTCCACTCCACTTCCCAAGCTCCTTCTGTTTACTCCTCTCCATCATAACTTCTTCCTGAATTTGCCAAATATTTTCCCTAAATAAAAACATTTTGCCAGATGGACGTGTACAGATGCCCATGATTTCCGTTTGAAATTCCACTGGCCTTACAAGTTTAATGGCTTTAGTGGGAATTCCGCTTCAAATGTGATAAAGGAGAGGGAAGGGAGCGAAAAATAAAAGGCTGGTGAAAGAAAAGGCGCCTGCAGTGTGCCAACGATTCTTTTTAATCGTAATTAAAAACTTTGAACTGCATCCAGATTGCGCTGGCACCTGTCCTTGTGTTCCTTCTGTTGATATTGTCATTAATCCACACAAACCCATTCTGACTTCATTATAAGCAAATGCATCCAGGCACTCTTTGTGTTTCTCAAGAGGCTCCTTGTGAATAATCTTGCCGTCTCTGACCATTCTCGCACTAGCGCGCACATCTATGCATGTGTGTTTTACAAAGATTTAGTTGTTTGGTTTACAGCTGATTTATAAGCTAAGACTAAATAGGTTTTGCAGTGTTTGCGTGACACTGCAGTATGGTTTAGTTTGTATTTTATCTCCTATTAAACAAGCAATTCTATATGACTTTCTAAACCGTACGACATATATTTACATGTATGTATTTGGCAGACACACCAAAGCAACTTGAAGGTATACATTTTTGAATATTCACATACACAGAATAAAGTAAATGGATAGTTCACCCAAAAGTGAAAACTGTCATCATTTTCTCAACCTCTTGTCATTTCAAACAAACATGACTTTCTTACTTTTGCAGAACGAAAAAGAAGAAGTTGGTATCCGAACAGCATTAGTTCCCATTCACTTCTATTGTATGGACTCAAAACCAATTCAAGTGAATGGGGGTCAGTTACTAACATTTTTCTAAATATCTTCCTTGTGTTCTGTGGAAGAAAGAAACTGATGTTTGAAATGACATGAGGTTGAATAAATGATTACTAAATTTTTAATTTTTAGCTGAACTATCACTTCAAATAAGTAGAATTACAGAAAAAATTTGAAAATAATAGAAAAAGACTAAATATTAAAATATGACAGCAGAGAAATGAATCACTTTTGGAGAACGCATTTTAGAAAGTGTGCATGGAAAATAATTATGCTAACATGCATTAAATGTCTTAATATGACGTAGAAGAGTAGAAGCAGTACTCAAGTGCATGTTGTGTGAATGTGTGTGTGTGAATGTGTGTGTATCCAAACAAAACAGCAGAAAAACACACTTCACCATCTGGATCAGGAAAAAATGTGTTTCACAGGCATGTTTTTAATTACACAGCTCAATGTTCAGTTATTAGAGCCTCAAAAATGAATTGTTTAATTACACACGGTACATAAATGGGATGTTGTTCATCCGCACAGAGACATGTTGCTGGAGGCAAAACAGCCCCAAGATCAATACTTTTTTTGCGAACAGACATAGGAGCATACCCTGTATACAAAATCTTTCAGTTGTCTTTCGAGTGATGTTCTTTTAAATCAAACTTGTTAATAATCTCCAGAAGCATCTTTTAACAAGTCCAATAAGCAGTGCTCTTCAATAACAGCTTGTTAATTTGTGTTAGAGTTAGTGGGTGTGCTCGTGTTTCACTCAAACACACTTTCCTGCTCTTTGCTTTTTCTAATCAGCTGTTGAGGCTCTGGGGCGGGGCCTTTGCCCCTGATCTGATGTCTAATTGGACACAAAATTTGCCACCCTGCGGAGCAGAACATTAAAACCAGCCTAATTGGGTGCTGTACGGTTATTAGTACGGTATTTGCCCGTGCTGCGAGGAAATGCCACGCGTGTCAGATGTGTCTGGGTGACATGGAGCAAGCACTGCAGTAGAATCCATCATTTATTTATAGACGGGGAAGTTAACTTTTAAAGTACAGTCCTTATGCACCTCAGCTGTATCTGCAGTGTTCCTCAAATGCACATCAGTCAAACATCCAGCCCAGAGAGACTCCAGCAGTACTGCTGTTAGTGTGTGTGTTGTTTTGTGGCGTATATATATATGTGTTCAATACGTGCTTTAAAATAGTTGTGCCTCCCTTTCTGATTGACTGCAGGACAATGAGTCATGAGAGGACTCTCTTATGTTTTAATGAACACAAATAAGCACACATGCGTTCAAATTGATACCCGCTCCCCCTCTCGTCTTATCGATCCTGTTAAACACACCCCTTGGAATAACAACTTGGGCCTCAGCAAAGTTCCCCTGTAAACATCTTGACGCTTCAATGAAGTTTTCAATGACCATTCCACTCACATCCACTCCCAGATTTTTCCCTCCGCTCCATCTCCAGCGCTTAGCCACGTTACCCGGTTAGTCAGCGTGCATGTGTGCATGTTTAACACCTAGTTCACCTCGGAAAATAAACAACAGCTACTGTAAGATTACAGCCATCCGCCCAGCGCCGAATGATGAATAGGGCAATTCATGAAAAATGTATGCCGCAGCAAAAACCACAAGTCTCTCCCTTGCTCGCATCCCTCGGTCCCTCTCCTCATCTTTCTCTCCCTCTCCTTCAATCTCCCTAAAGACCAAAATTACTGCACTCTCCTCATTACAGCCCTGAGAGGAGGTGAGACCGCTCTATCACACAATAATGCTTTATAACGTGGCGTGATGCTTCATTACGCAGCTATACTCTTAGCTTGCACACCCGGGGTGATTCTAGGATTTCAGCCTTCGGGACTCGGTCTCTCTATTGAGTGTGAGAGGTGCAGGCTTGGATGCTTAGTATTTTGGGCTTTAAGAGGTCACGAGGTCAAGTTGAGCTTTACTGACATTTAAAAAAATGAATCAATTTAAGTGACCTGTTTTTCATACTGTATTTGTACATCAGTAATATTTGCTTGCAATTTATATTGTGATTGTACTGGATGCAGAGCAGCCTGATGGGACATAGAGGAGAATCTGCATCATTGTTTGTGTGTGTGTGGATGAGGCGCCCCGTGCTGCTGACAGTGCAGAACAATACCGCTGTCGACCTATGCTGCAGCATAGACTAAATCAACTTAAGCTTCAACTTAAAAATATTAGTCAACTCAACGTGAAGTGATTTGAATTAACTTATATTTAAAAGTTGAATTAACTCAAACTTTTAAGACAGCCAGGTGACTTATTAAGTTGAACCAATAAAAAGCAACATGTAATTTTTTGCAGTGTACATTTAAGGTTTATTTTCACTATTTTTTTGCAAAAAAGGAAATCAATAAAAGTGAGTAAAACGTGAATATCAAAGATAATAATTATGCATAGCATTTAAATGTTTCATTGGCTAAAAATGGGTGTTTTAATCTCCATTGATTTTTTAGATATGTTTTTCTCAAATAACTGGAAAAGTCATGATTTCAAAGATGTGGAAGCCTTATAACTAAGTGTCACTCTGTATGTGTGTGCATGTGTGTGTGTGTGTGTAGGGCCAGGCTTAGATTTTTTTTGTGCACAAATGTCAGCAACCATGGGAAAGCTGGCCTGGCATGAGCTGCTGGCATCCTCATCTCTATAACCAGCTGGCCCTCGTCTATCATGTCCATCAGCATATTACATTATTATTATAAACTCCCTCTAGGTAATAACTTCATTCGGAACACTTCTGAAGTTTCAATAAATATTTCTCTTTTACCTCTTTTGTCCTTAATTTTGTGCACAAACACCTCTGCGCGTTCTTTTCAAACAGTTCAAATAATTTTTAAACATCATATCAACGTTCTCCAAGCATTTCTGGAGATTGCTGACAATACAAAGAGCAGCTGGGTAGATTAATCTCTCCGGTTATCTCTGCATGGTACCGCGACAGATGGAAATGAAAGCATGGCACCTTCGCTTTTGTTCTTCACAACTTATCTTGTCCATAATCAGGTTTACGTCACTATTAAGTGAAAAAACAGCACACGAAAGTCTCTGATGTCCTCGGGAACGTGCGAGCATCTGGAACCATCTTATCTGTGAGTGGATTTTTCTCCGAGCGCTGTATCAAGTGCTCTGCTAAGCCTCAATCAGAGATGCAGCTCACAGTCCACCTTTTAAGTATAATTAGAGACGGGCGTATGCTTTCATTAAACCACAAACTGATCCTGTAATGGGGTACAGGGAGACAACTGGTGTCAATCACATGGAAATAAAATATGGGAAGGAGACCACATGATCTGTCCATCAGGATTAGTACAGTAGGTTAATATTTCATATCGTTGTGAGACATATCAGATCATGGCAGGGAGACGCTGCAGACGTCTGTGAGAAGATCCACTGGCAGTGTTTTTCATCAAAGCATGTTTAATCCTTTTATTGGGTTTATTTAGCAGTGATATCAAAGGATGAGGTGAAATTTTATTTTTTAATATTGGAGGCTGAAATGTGTCTTTTTGAGCTGCGAGTGTCACCAAACAGAACTGCAAAATTGTTCATATACAAGTTTACTCTTGTGCTGCCATTGGTCAAATATACCGTATCGGAACATCAACTGCAATATTGCTTAAGTCTTTTGATAATGCCACAAAGCCACTGTGTTTACACTTATGGGAAATCAGCCTATGAACAGCTTTCTTACTGATGTCTCTGCAGAATTAGAATAGCAGGAAATCATTATGTACTTCATTAAATAACATAATTAAATACAAGATGCATGCAAGATGATGTCAGATAATGTGATCTCTATACATTTATGCCTCAGACCTACAGCAGAAAATGGCCAAATAGACTTTGAAGTCAGACTTTGAAAGTCAGAAAGCCATCCATGAGAGATTTTATATCTGAACAACTACAAGCACACTGATATATATATATATATATATATATATAAAGCAGGGACAAACAGCTGCATGCCAGAGCAGGGCCGCCGGTTTCCGTCTGTATGAAACGCTAAATGCAGCCTGCCTGTCCCCGTAACCCAGCCCTAAAGCCCAGCTCTGTCTTTGGACTTTCATTCTTTGACTTTGCCCAACTTCGTTCACTGTTTCATGCTTAAACCCCTACACCTCTCATTTATTTCCCCCCACAGTCCTTTTCTTTCCTGCCATTTATCTCCTTGTTGAAGCTAGAAGTTTATCGCAGTGACTATCTTTGGTAACGATTTTGTTTATGAGTCACCTGACGCAGATGCTTGGAGGGCATCATAAATGAAATATTTACATGGTACTCGTAAGAGACGATTGATGTATCCGTCTTTCTATTTGATTTGTGTTTACGCTGAATTGAAATGCTCTCTGCGTTTTACTTTTATACGTCTCCCTCGTAGCTCCGGCCAGGGCTCTGCCAATAAAATCACTTTAACAATGTTGTAAATCAAACACAACACAACCTCTGTCATTCAATCTTTATAAGAGTTTTTAAGGCTTTCAAGCTTGTATTTCAATGGCGTTTCAATTGCTTTTTAATTAGTCTGACATGATTTCCAAGCGCAGCTGCCGACGGAAGTCCGGCCTCCCAGAGGAGGCTAATATTAAAAATAAAAACGATTAAAACATGTTTCATCGAAATCCTCTCCAACATATCCCACGCACTCCCTGGGCACTAAGAGCTCACCCTTTAATAAGGCCACTGCGCAGGCTGTGTGTGCTAAAGGCGGATTATTTGATATTAATATGCACCGGACGATCGTCGCCATGGATTCAGAATAGCAGCCTTTGTTTGCACATCGATATTAGACTCAAAGATTTAATCAAGAAGGTAAACATGACTCGAAAAAAAGATAGAGAATAAAAAGAAAATCTAGAGCAGAGTGTTATCTTGGACGGGTAATAGAAAGTCCTCTTTCATTTGACCAACAGAGTTTTTATATGATAATGAGAAGCTGTAGAGAGTACTGTAGCTCTACTGTTGCTTCATTACACAATCAAGGGTGTCATCCAAAAGAAACTTTACCTCTGAATATGGACTTTCTAAGAATAAAATGCTGACACAATATAAGTCTTTTAAACATTGTTTTCTTTTAGGCTGCCATTTAGTTCCATTAATTGTTCAAATAAGACGATAAAAAATGTATGCCTTTAATCATGACCCAAAAGCTTGATATACAACGTGTATTGATGAATTTGCAGTTTGTACAGGCAACACACAAAAACAAAAAAGATGCAAAACAAACAAAACTAATTTCTAAAGCCACTTTTTGTAATATCTAATCAATGCTTATAAATGATAATATAATGATGAAGTGTTATAATGTTCTTAGTTCTTTTGAAATTGATAATTCAATTTCTTGATCACCATAGCATGTAATTAATCTAATTACATTGAGTACAAATAGCCTATTTGCAGTAGCTCCGCCCACCAATATCTGATCGGAATAGGGAAAGTGTAAGAATGACACCGTTTCAAACAGTGACCTCAGTCACGTTAGGTCTAAAGTCTGTATAGCTTGGCACGTTAGACTTGGGTTCTAATCAAACTCTTGCTTAAAATACTTGTTAACCTTTTCTAATACCTTACAGATCATAAAGCCATTGATTTAAGACTTAAAATTCATTTTTTTCATAAAGTTTAGGTTTAGGGTGAGGGCAGTGGTAAGTGTATGTGTAGGGCTTTAATATCTCTAATATCTCTAAGTTTTATAAATATAATGATTTACACTCTGTTATTATTGCAGGTGGAAATAGTACCGTTATCTGACTGCCACTATTTACAGTATAAGTAAATAGCATCTAACTACTATTTCTAGTTAATCCAAAGAAAATACATGTGAATGAATTTCACTAAGTTCGATCGATGTTTTTATTTCACTAGTGTTTGTAAGAGTCATTTCAATAATTATGGCCTAAACGGCCCCTCATACATTTGTCACTATTTACACTCAGTACCTTAATCTTATGACCATTTCAATTGATTGACAGCTCCACAAGTATTCCAATCATCATGCAGCCATACAGCAATGTGTCTAAAACAAACTTTAAACACCAGTAATTTCATGAAACATGCTAATTGATCAATTAAACTCTTAGTATGTCAAAGTAAATAGCCACACTTTTTCCACAGCTGTTTACTTTGAGGCTCTGATTGTGGAGACATTTGTTGATGGCCCATAAAATCATCAAATTTCAACCATTCACGTTTACTTGATCTGATCTCAGATTGATTAAAAAATCATTGAGAAAAAGACTGATATTCATGTGAATTATACCTTAAGAGAGAATGATAATGATTTTAAGATCGTAAAATATCACTATCACACAAACCATTCAACAGTCTAAGGTTGTGTAATATTCACATTGAACACAACATAATGATTATTTGTAAAATATCTTAATTAGGATTCAGAGCATGTTACATTTCATTATTACAACCTTCAGCTGACGACAGAACAGTATTTTGTAAATTATTTAAGGGTAAATAATGTTTTAAAATAATCAACCACTTAGGTTAATCATTGAATTTATAAAACAAATGAGGTCATTCAAAGTGTAATATGAATAAATAAAACAGAAATGGGGCGGGGCAGTGAAGATGATTTACAGCTGGTCAAAGGATCGGTGTCTGTGCTTCTCTAAAACCATTTAATCTACAGTACATCACCAGCCGTCTGCTGGTTTCCCTTACCTGAGCCATCGATCATTTGTTTTTAGCCTCTCGATACCAACGGAAACTAACAAAGATTGAGAGAAATTAGAATAACAAAACAGTGGAAAAGAGAGAGAGGGAGGATTGAAATGATGGGCACAATGAAGACATGGATGTAGATAAAAAAAGAATAAGAAAACTTTCAGCACTTCTCATCCAATAATTATTCGAACACGAAAACAGTAAAGCAAAATATCAAACAAAGTGACGTTTATTTTAAAAGATAGCGACACCTCATAAACAATGATCAGATGGTTAAAGGTTACTGCAAAGCTGAAATAAGTGACAACAATTCTGAGGAAAGCTCTAGCATCATGTTTACGGATGCCACTTAGTTTAGTATTCTTTATTTATCATTATTAATTGAATACATTTTTATAGTGGCTTACTTGTCCAAATATTTTTGCTGTACAGATAACACTGCAAGTGTACAGAGCAGACGCTTTTTCCAACAACACTAACCCCTGATCCTATATATTTTTATAGCCTGTTTACATTTCTCTTAATTTCTTCTTTCTCTGCACTCTGTCCATCATAATTAAAGAATACATTACAGTCCCTCGATGACACACCCACTGCCGTTCAGTTGAAAATGAAAACTAAGGAGAGGGCTCTGCTGTGTTTGCTGATCTCACAGTGTCCCTGAGGAGAGCTGAAGCCCGTTTCTGGATTATTGAGAGCTCCAGATCTCTCTAGCTCAGCAAATGGACACTGAAACAGGAGGGCAATGTCACTCATGTCCTGCAGCATTCTTACACTGGCATATTCAGTAAACAATGTCTGATCAATATGGAGCCGATCTGGCAAGCCCTGCCTCAGCACAATACGGAAAAATGCAGCAGAATTTCACTTTCAGAGAATTGTCAGAATTGGCTCTTTTTTAAATATCTTAACAATATTTACTGTTTTTTAAAAATGTCTATATCACTGAAGTTCAACACTGCATCCTAATATGTCCTTCTTCAGCCCCTGTACCACAGCCCAAAACACCCATATGGCCTTGACCTTAGGGAATCCCCTCTGCCAGGTATTTTACAGCCACATCGTGTTTGTGTGCCTGAATGAAATTAGACAGAGACACACAAGCACTTATCCGCAAACATCGGCTAACGTTTCGATGGGACAGGTGTGTCTGGCAAATCAAACCTGCCATTTACACAAGCAACACAAACATACCAGCTCTGCTGCAAAACCTACTGAGCTGCCGTGTTGCACACTGCCTATATAGTTCTGCATAGACGTTAACTAAACTTCAAAAATAAAGGTGCTTCACGATGCCACAGAAGAACGTATTTTATCTAAATGGTTCCATAAAGGTCTCACAAAAGGTTCTTTGTGGTTCTTCAAAATACATTCACATTTATGCATTGGGCAGATGCCTTTATCCAAAGCGACGCAGATTTCATTATATAAAACGTTTGTTTCCTAAGTATATGCAATCCCTGGGTTCGAATCCATGACCTTGGCGTTGCTAGCACCATGTTCTAACCACTGAGCTACAGGAAAGCTTTATATACAGCATAAAAATGTAAGACAGAGATGGTGCTTTAAAGAACCTTAAATGGTTCTTTGTGGAACTAAAATTGCTCTTCTATAGGGGCTTTCAGACCGCAGGAACGATTTCGTAGTTCTAAAGTTCTCCTCTTGCTTGACAAAGACAAGCAAGCGTGCATAAGAGTAGCAGTCAAAGATGTTGCATTTACCTGTTCACATTTTACCTACACTCTTACAAAGAAAGGTGCTTAACAGATTCTTCACAGCGATGCAACAGAAGTACCATTTTTGGTACCACAAAGAACCATTCAGTCAAAGGTTCTTTAAAGAACCATCTCTTTCTTACTTTTTTAAAATCTGAAGAAACAGAAAGGTTATTCAGATGTTAAAGGTTTTTTATGGAACCGAAAGGTTCTTCTATGGCACAAAGAACCTTTGAACCAGCAATTTGTAAGAGTGAATGCCAATGAACCACAGCATTTCAGACCACTCCTATTCCAGAATCAATGTTCTCTCTCTATTAGTCATCAATATTGCCAGGAAGCACAAGTTAATTTGTGTGTTGGAGGAACGCACTCCTCTCCATACACTGGTGTTGATAATAATAGCGTATTTGGGTCCGCTGTAACACCTCTGCCCACGGAGATCTCCCTCAGGTCTGCGAAAACCTTTAAAACACAACTCTTAATTAGACGGACCAGAGGTCCCCTAGAACACAAAAATACACACCCACACACATGCATCCGTCCATCCTTCTTTTTAACTACCATTTATACTTTTCTGAAGCCCAACTTTCTGTCTCATAATGAACTGAATGAAAAGACAGGCTGTCACTTTTGTTGCTTTTCCAATGTGTTCACATTTCACAGAGAAAGACGCTGGCTGGTGCATGGCTGTACATATTGATGCCCTCACCAACTCCAACTTTAATTCACCAGCTAGATTACTGAAATCCGCAGCAATTTCCCAAATGCTGTCTGATACTCAAACAAATCCACACATATTAAATCTGTTCACGTTCTCGGCCCGCTCAGGTGAACAGTAACTGTTACCGTCGATTTGAACTGTGCGTCAATGTGTGCGAGAGCGTTTTTGGAGTCAAACGGTTACGTCTCTGAGGATTTCGGATATTTCATGTTTAATGAGGGAGATTTAACCTTGGCAGAGGTTGGGGATTTTATGCATTCGAGTGGAAGTAGAAGATTTTTACTCATTTCTACTCTACTAATTACGTTCTGGTGAACTGTACTGCCATTAACGCTTACCATGAATTATGTGCTATTAAGGGAAAGTCCTCCCAAAAATGAAAATTCTGTAATGAATTACTTGAGCTCTTTTCCAAAACGCATTAAACGCCAAATTTTAAAAAATGAGTTTGTCATGCCATTTTGCTGTGTACTAAACCTATTCACTGCTAAATCAAGCTGTATTTCCTTGTTTAAAATGTACTGCAAGATGCAGTTTCTTTTCAAAACGCTGTAAGTGCCGAACCTGTTTTTAGCCTAAATGTGTTCTAGATATGTCCTCTCGACCAATCAGAATTCGCTTATTTGCATAAGTTATTTGTTGTATGTGGTGGAAAATATTGAAACATGAAATTTAAAATATTTATTTTATTTTACTATTTAGTTTGTTACTTTTTATTTTATTTGGCTTTTATTTATTTCATGCATTTGCATTTATTTTATATATATTCATTTATAGTATGAGTCCCTGATGTCACATATTTCATGTTCTCTTGTTTGTTTGTTTTTAAAAAGAAATAAACCAACATTTTTTTGAAAAAAGGATGGATTTGTAGCGTTTTGAAAAAAGTAAAATAAACTTTGAATTTATAATCGACAATATTGTTGTTTCATTTAACAATCATTGTTTAACATGTTCAGACTGAGCCAACAGACTATTTTAACAGGATAAATTGAAAATTAACAAAATGTATGGGTCTATGTTAAAAAACGTCATTTTCATGAAAACGATTTAAATTGATTTATAGCGTTTTCGGAAAAGAGCTTTTCACTTACTCTCACTAGTTGTTTCAAACCTGTATACATTTCTTTGAATGGTTGAACACAGAGAAAGATATTTGGACGAACGCTTGTAACCAAACAGTTCTTGGACTATTGACTACCATAGTAGAAAAAATGACAATGGCAGTCAAAAGTGCCCCAGAAATGTTTTCTTATGTGTACAACAGAACAAAGAAATGTATACACATTTGGAACAACTCAAAGGTGAGTAAATGAAGACAGAATGTTTATTTTTGAGTGAACTGTGTAGGAAATTTAGCAGCATCTGTGTGATAAGACATTAGCTTTCAATTATTTACTGTTTATCTTTCTCATGTAGGTGCGGGCCAGTGCGATCGCTCAAGACGCCGATCAAAACTATGACTACGCTTCTAACAGTGTGATCCTGCATCTAGATGCTGGGGATGAAGTCTACATCAAACTGGACGGTGGCAAAGCCCACGGAGGCAACAACAACAAATACAGCACCTTCTCCGGCTTCATTCTTTACGCTGACTGAACACAATTGTGGAAAAGAAAGAGATGTAGAGAAGAAAAAAAAGTGAAGGATGGAGCATTTATCATCCCAATTATTCATTTAACATGGATCTCCATTGCTTCAACACACACCCAAATGCAAGTTTTCATCCAACTGAAATGGCAGAGACTCAGTGGAATGAGGGTTCAGTAGCTTCTCTTCACACTGATGATTGACAAAAGACAAGGAAATAAAGTGATAAATTGTTTTTCTTTTACAGTACTTGTTGAAAAGCTCCTTGTTTCGAGGCTCCATGAGTGACATAAATCTCATCCTTCAATTTGTCGCCTTAGTAAACCTTTCTCACCTAAAGATATCTATGGAGAAAAAGGAGGTTGTAAAAATGTCCTTAAATCCCTGTGGAAGAAGGGATGTTAATTTTAAAGGCTTTGTTCAAAATCAGAGGCTCAAAGACAAGTAACATAAAGATCCATTGGGCAGGGCACCCCCTGTTGGCTATTGTTGGTAATTTGGTTCATTCTGCATTGTTTCGTATGTGTACTCCGTTGAAACTGCAGTAGTCGATGATCTTTGTGGATGAATGTTATTCCTTACAGGCATTTAAAACAGTATCACTCAATCTTCATTACTTTTCCTTCCCTTGTCAATTAGCACTCACCCTAAACTCCCCTCTCGCCCAACTCCCGCCCCTCTGCATCCCCCAAAAAAACACTACAACATGACAATAACTCCAACAGCCATTTGGAAATTGATTAATATTATGATTCCCTTTTCAACAGAAGAAGTCCCATCTTTTAAAATAAAGAAAGAGGACTCTTTACATTCAGATAAATTCAGGACTATTTGCTAAAAAGGTGTCGATTTTGACATGGGGGGCATATCTGAGGAAGAAACGGACAGAGGGAAGTCGAGGGGCTTCATCTGTCACTCAGTCAGCAGCGAACATATTTATGCAACGGTATTTTATTCTTATGGGGCGAATGAATGCGTGCAAATTAGCTTTCTTCGTAAGCGTGCCCATGCGTGTGTGCGTGTGTCTGTACCAACACCAGAGCATGAACTGTATTTTGTCTTTGCCACATTATTGGTTTGAGAAATGTTCTATACTTAAGCCAGTCAAAGATGTGATATAGAGCCAATGACATTGCATCAGACACGTTTAGCTATGCCTCTACAAAGATATACAAGAAATAATAAAGTTGTAAATTAAATAAATCTATGCTATGTTTGTCAGTCATACTCTATCTTTTGGAAATGTTGAATAAATTTAAATAACAAATGGGACATTTGGAGTCTATGGTGTAATGTTTTTGTCAACAACGCAAAAACTGTCTCTGGATAAAGGCCGTTTGCATAAATCTTCAGATTTATCTAATATTTTGCATTATAGGCTATTTAAGAGATAAGGTATTTAAAATGGCATTGTAATAATTGAAAGAAGGCATACCATAGTTATGTTTTTTGCTTCTTTTATCTAATATTGTGCATTATAGGTTATTAAAACGTTACTTATTTAAAATTACATCACAACCATTTAAAGCAAAAGCTAATTTGCATATTTAAAATGTTTTTTGTTTGTGTCCCTTCACAAGATTTCTTCCTCTCGTCGCTCTATTTTTATCTTGTACCTGTCACCTGGCCTGACTCACAGAAGCACGGAAGGAAAAACACAGCTGTAGACTTAACAAAAGCTTTCATTAAGTGTGACTGTGTGTGCCTCATTGCTTGATTCACGTTGTCACCTCTGTTGCATCTCGGGACACCTTTCAGAGAACACATTTAAACAGCCAGTGCTGCTGATATCAGCAGTCACTCCCGGGGGGGAGAGAGAGATAGAATTCTTGGCAGATATATATATACTAGCTATAACATATGTTGAGATTAATTTACATAAATGTAAACCATGATATTCTTTCATTATTGAAGCCACTGTCATTAGGGGCAAGTGGGGTTTTCAGAATTTTTATTCTACGGTGAAACAAATAAACCATGATCAAATGGACAAAATAAATCTGAAAAAAACTATGATATCTGTTTTGTTAGTTCCTGCTGCGAAGAGTACAGATAAAAGGCTGGTATTCATTTGTGAATACTGGGTTTATGCCTTTGATTTGCTTTCCTTCCGTGCCAATTTTCTCTCTGCTCTTCATGTGAACCAAGCGTCTTTACTTACTTTTACATTCTCCTTACTGAACATCAGCACAGGCCCGACAATAACATGGGTCAGAACACACTTTTATTGTCTCTATTACACACACTCTCTCTAAACAACACTGAGCTATTCACCACATCATGTACTTGGGCGTCTCTAGGGTCCACTGGAAAACAAGAGCAACAAATATCCTGAGCTCTTCCTCCACGAGCTCAACCTCTCTGCTGCTGCACCTCCAGACAATTGACCTGGGAGCAGTTCCTTTCAAAATAGTCATCAAAGAGCTTCTCAGTTTAGTCTGATCACACAGCAGTTTAAAGAAAGTGTCAGACAGGCATCAATTAAGCTCAGAGGAAATCTGCACATCTGTCTCAGAGGAACTGAAGGATTCACTCATGTCCAAGCAGTTCATAGCTTTATAATAATGAAACAATAGCAACTGTAGTGCTTGCTTTCTGATTTAGGAAAAATCTGAAAGCAAGATAAATGTACTTAACATGTTAGGACTTTGATATAGGGTTATTTGTAGAAATAATGTTACATCTAAATAATTGTTCAAGAAATAATGCTTAAAATGCTAACAAATAATTATTTTTAAGTTATTTATTTATTTGTGTTAATATATTTTATATTTCGACACCAAACAAATAAATAAATACATTTTTTACTTGAGATTTTTATAAAAGAATGACTTTATGTTGATTCATGGAAACAATTTTGTAGTACAAATATAATTTTGCATTCTTATTACCTTTTTTATTAGACACATCTGGCTGACAGATGATGAATCGTGATTATCGCATCCAGAATAAAAGCTGGCAATAATAATTATGTCTGTGTACTGTGCGTATTCATTTAAAAACACAAAAACAACACATACATGTAGCTATATATATATATATATATTTAGGCAACATTAAGATGTATGTATTAATATTTACCAGTAATTGAAATTGTATATATGTTTATAAATTGTTATATTTTTCTTAAGTTTTTGCATGTATGTGTCTGTTTTTATAAAAACAAAATGTATGCAGAGACCACAGACATGTAAACACAAATGTTTATTCTGGATGTGATCAGGATTTGAACTTTGAATACTGTGTTTGAAAATATCACATTTGTCTAACCATCCCCATAGAAACAATATATACACATCCAAACACACACAGACAAACCAAAATATACAGTAACTAAGACAATACACTCTAACACCTGTTGTGTTAACATCATCTCAGTGCTATTTCTGGGACAACACTTGTTTTAACACAACCATTCATGTATTTCACACAAAATCACAAACTGTGTAAAATAATAATGTTAAAAAACATAACGTAAACAATGTGCTAATAATTTACTCATCATTTTTGAGATTGTATATTCTATACAGTACCAGCATTTACAAAGTGCACATATACAATCGAAAGGCAAAAACACAAATACTTTATAAACTGACACAATTACATTTCAGCCTAAAGGAAAATGAGCTAGAATGTAAAGTAAGTCAGTCATAACCTTAAACAAACCTGAAGTAGGTTATCTGTTGGTTTTGGTATTCTGCAGGTTTTCATCCTGGGGGGCTTTTATAATACCGCCAAACGTACCATACATTATTATAAATGAATGAATAAACAGACAGCTTGGAGCAATGAATTATTGAATTAACTCATTTTATTATGTAAAAAAGAAAGAGACATATGTGTGCCAAGAGAGGACAGAGCTAGTACAAAAGTGTAGGTAAATGTATATGGTTATCCAGGGTCTCAGTCGATTATGGTACTTAGCAGTCATTATGCCAACATATTTGACAACTAAATGCCACAACTGACCAATCATTGTCAAGTATTCCAGAGAGTCATGTACGAATCCGTTTTAGTGACTACAGAATTCAGCAGGGCTATAGTTAACTGGAAAACATAAATGTTCACAAAAGGCCTAAGACGAAACACCACAACACAGTCTTGTACAGTTATGCAGCCCAGAGGGAGCTTCTAATATACTTACACTCACTCTCACCCGTTCAAATCTTCAGGAATCCATTCAGATAAACAGATGGGGGGTTATCTTTGGGAAAGGGGAGTTATGGCGCAGGCAAAGGGGGAAATGATAACTGCATCTGTGCATAAGCGTCCTTTGGTGTGTGTGTGTTTGTGTGCGTGTGTGTATTTTACTTAAAGGCCACTGCCTCACTGTGAAAAGTTGACAGAGCCATCTGCCCAATTAGGCACTGCACCCATCGCACCACACATCTTCAATTATCACGCAGATCTCAAATAACACACACCTGCACAGGGCCAATGAGAGGGGGAACAAATAGTTTCAAGAGTGTGTGTGTATGCTAGCACATACACTCAATCCATGTCAAACTTTCTTTGCAGTTTCCGACTCAAAGGTCAAAGCCACACAAGGCGAAAGACTCCTAATGTCGAAAAGTCACTGGTTTCCATGATGATGGCTGAAGTTTGGTCATCAATTTCTCTTGGCTGAAAAGGCCACAGCGCCCTGACATGCAGGTTGGTTAAAGATCTACTGAACCTTTCTTAACGAATCTGTATGTGTGTTGCGTTAAGATGCCCAAAAATACTTGAAAAAAGAGACAAAGATACATCTCCACTTATTAAACACTTTTAACATTTCCAGAAAATTTGCACCTTGAAAGTTCAACGTATTTATATCTAAAGTAACGTTATTATCAAACCGTGGGCATAAGTAAATATGAATGCAATCTTTGTGTAATATTAAGAATCTGTATTTATAGAGTCTAGATATTAACTGACATTTCATGTGGGAGAAATCAATCCTTATGACAATAAAAAGCTTGTTGGCCAAAACTCGAAATTACTCTCTCGAAAATATTCCCGTTCCTGTTCACCAAAATAAACTGCTCGTATATTAAAGCAAACCTTGTGATGTTTAAAGACCTTACAACACACTTCATGGAAGAAGAGAGGAACGGATACACACAGAGTGAGATGGTGCCGTCATACATAGGGTCCTCACACCTCTTTTACCCAATGTGATTGTGGCACAGCCTTCTGCAAACAGAAATGTTGGTAACCACACAAAGCAGGAGTGTTTGCCTCTGGCTTCATGGGAGAGGTGTCATCGCAAGTGTGTTTGTGTCGATGTGGTTTTTCCAAAGCGAGTCATTTCATTTCCGTGCCAAATATAGTAAAGAACTCAATCGCAAGATGCTCTATTTCCATATTACATACTGTTAATTTTATTTAAACGTTATGCATTATTGCGTTTTGTTATATTGATTCAAATCTTAAGTATAAACAGTAGATAGTTATGTGCTCAATGCCAATTACACTTAGATGTGTATAAAAACAATATACAAGTATAATTATGGCATGTCTATTTTTAAATAGCTTAGATAGTAAATGTGTGTGTGCAGGCAAGAGAGATCTGAAACCCTACACAACAGCATTATGTTCTGTATGACCGTGCTCTGATTTGATTTGACATAACCAGAGTGCAAGCAATTATGCGCATTTGTCTGTTTGCTGCGTTTCTAGCTGCAAAAGGGACAGATATTACAAGTTTAGCCTCACTCTCGGCCACGTACGCTCATAATGGAGGTCAACATCAAATACGTGCTCTCAGCATCCGTGCCTAATGAAAACAAACGTGTGAGTGTGTGCGAGCGTGGTGTAAGTGAAAGCCCCATCACACAACATAATCCAGACATCTCCTGCATTCTCAATGCACTGTCAACAGACTTAAGCAATGAGCACACAATCTACTGAAGGAGAAAAGGGCATGCTCTGACTGTGATAAAGGCCAGATTCATCTTTTACTCTCCTTCTCATTCATGCTTGTGCATGCTGCCCTTAATCTTGTCATCATGCCATGACATCCGTAGATGTTTACGCTTATGTATAATGACAGGTTAAAGGAGTAGTTAACCCAAACATTAAAATGAACACCCTCTCGAAAACCCATATGGAAAACAAAAAAGCTGAAAGTCCAAGCTACTCTTTATCATACAATGAAAAAAAAAGGAAATAGCAGGCATGGGTGTCAAAAAATAAAACTATAGTAGGAAATAGTGCTTCATAAATGTCTTTATTTTTTATTTTGAAAAATAAATGAAGGCAAATAGTTCTGGGCACTTTAGACTACCTTTGTCATTTTTCCTACTATGGTAGTCAATGATGGTCAAGAACTGTTTGTTTACAAGCATTCTTCCAAATATATTTCTCTGTGTGCGTCAGAAGAAAAACATTTATATAGATCTCGAGATTGAGTAAATGATGACAGAATTATTTTTTTTGGATGAACTGTCCCTTTAACAACACTTAGATTTAAACTGAAATAAAGTATACAGGTCATATATTGACTATTTTAATAGTGCCTTGACGACCTCTAGTCCCTGGCCACTTTCATTGTATAGAGCAGAGGGGAGCAACGTTAGCATTTTTTTATGAGTGATCTGTCCTTTAATGTCAAGAAGGTCAGCCTGTTCATACGTTTTAACAAATAATTTCTCACTTGATTAAACTGGTCAGATCATAAATATTTCGATTTTTTTTCTAAATTAAGTTTACCCCTTAAATCAATATTGCACATACCAGTCAAGTTTCTGATCTCCGGTGCCAATTGTAATTTAGTTTAGAAAAGCCCTGGTAGAAAATTCGATTTTCCACACGACACTTTTTAAAAGCATGAATAAAAATAGGTGTATACTTGGGTTTGTGTGTTATCATTACAAAGAACATATAATTTGATTGTATCAGTACATGCTTATGTCAATGTCTGTAATTTGGAGTCATGGTGGGTCTGTTGACCTTCTTAAAGTACATGTTCCATCTCACTCCCTTTGTGTTGGGTTTAGCCCCAGGAAAAGGCTAAATCATATTAGTGTTCGTCCAGTAGAAATGCTGACTTGTGCATTTGACTGACCTACTGCCTGATCCTCCCAGACACACGCACGACAACACAACTCTCCTGACGGCTGACTCACAAATGCACTCCTCACAGTTGGTGTCAGATTAGCATGATGACCTTTGTTCTATGGTTTGTTGAAGAACTCTAACAGGGCACATGCTCCGAATCAATGCAGGAGTTTTCAGTCTGCGACTTACTATCTTTTTACCTTTCTGTAGTGAGACACAAAGGTCAAGGACACATCTCAGAAAGGTCTAGGTTTCAAAGCCAATCTGAAGTCTGAACTAGCCGCTGCAGACTTTAGCAATGGCAATATTGATTATTTTGAACAATAAGGTCAATAGAAGGCTGGATTAAACTATACAGCTTTTCAAATCTCAACAGATGTTAAAAATCTAGTATTACACATTTGATACATTTTAAATGGCTGGACGAAAAGCTGGATATCACACCAAGATGTTTAAAACACAACAGCCAGTGGGACCATGCACTCTGATTTCCACTGGCCATCATAGACCACGTGTTCTACTGTGAAAATCTGTACTATGCATCATGTTGTAGCCTTTAGTGTGGCGGGACATAGTATTCCGTTCACATTTATTTGAAATTGAGTTCTTTGCATCAGTGCTGTAACCTTAATAATAATAGTACAGCACAACACTTTCAGCACCATGGACAGCGACGAAACCTCAATTTTCACTATGTGTCCATCAGGCAACAACAGCAAAATACATCACAAACAGTTAAGAAAGCATCAGCGAATCTGTGTGTGTGTGCTCATTAAAAGTAGAAAAGCAGCTCTAATGCATCAGTGTCCAGACCAGAACTGAGTCACTCATCCAGACACAGCTGAGCAGCAATTTTAAGCACTTCTTGTGTAACTTACAGAACTATACACACATAGACACACTCACACACCACTATCCACTCTGACTAATGTGCATTTACAATAAAAAGTGTTGAAGTGTGGTCTGTATTTTATACCAGTGGTTCTCAAACTGGGGGCCAAGGTGCCCTGGGGGATAACAGATTTTTAGGGCATTATTTGAAATGTATAAAAATGTATGCAATCAAATATCAGAAAAATAAGACAACCAACCAAATGTATTGATGTTCCAGCATTGTATAACAACATTTGCTCATGGTTTAATTAAGACTTTAAGTTTGAGATTATGAGTTTTTATTTGGAAGGGCCGCAAAGTGATACACTTTACACAGTGTATCACTTGATACGCCTGTGTATCACGTGATACGCCTTACAATAAAAAAAATTGAGAACCATTGCTTTAAACAATGTTTTTCAAGAAGACCAATGCAGTCCGCATGTATTTTCTCACACATACACACATCCAGGCTAAGATGCATGCCCGATCTGTAACCGGATTCTGAGTTTCTGATCCTGCTGAGATCTGAGACCCAAAGCAAGCCATCTGATAATTATGCACATTTTAATCAGTTATATCCCTCTTTGCTATAGTAAAGCTCTGTTTATATAAAATTCGGAACTGGAAAATAGAGCAGGACAATAAACACAGTTGGGGTACAGAAACAGTAAGTGTTTTTGTAGATTTGTGTTGTGTGTGTGTGTGTGTGTGCTCGCCAAAGTCAAGGGTAAAAAACTATTGCACTAAAGTGGACCTCAGGCCCCTGTGTGACTTAATGGCTTTTTTCCATCTCTCTCTCTCTCTCCCTCTCTCTTCGAGTCTCATTCCTCTTGTATAATCCCACATGCTCAGACGTAGCAGGTAAATTGACTTTTCAGTGACAGACACGGAGGCTTTTCTTCGGGCCTGATGGCAGCTGCTGCGTTCCTCACCTGTGACAGAGCATGTCTGCAGCTCACATCAGCGCTCCATTCTAAGAGCGGCCACCATTAGCTCCAGATCACTGCTGCCATTAAAGCAACCTAAGGCCAAAACAGCACTCCAACCATCATCAGCCCTCATACGCACACAATTCATCAGAACCACAAATATAAGCAACTATCACCACAATCTTACAACAATGATGTCTCCATCATTCTGCACTCTCAAAGAGTCTGCAATGGTTCTTTGCAAAACATTTGGTTCACCTAAACCAAATCAAGTGTCTTGTATCAGTTTCTGAAATATTAAATGGCATGATTTACAAATTGATTAGTTTCAGTTTGATTCAGCACATTACAATGCTTAGGAGAAACCACAAAATAAATCTTTTACACTTTTCAAAATGTGTCTCTCATGTCACAACAGTGGCCAAAAATGTACATGTACATGGGACTTAAAGGGATAGTTAACCCCAAAATGAATATTCTGTCATCATTTGTTCGCCCCCTTATCATTTCAAACCTCATGACTTTCAACAAAAAGCATCGGACCCAATTCACTTCTATTGTATGGACACAAAACCAGTGCAAGTCAATGGGTACCAGCGTTTTTCTGTAATCAACATTCTTCTAAATATCTCTTTTGTGATCTTCAGAAGAAAGCAAGCCACACCACACGGGTCATAAATTAGGGTGAGTTAATTATGTCAAAATGTTTCATTTTGGGGTGAACCATCCCTTTATATCCCTGTATATATCCCTGAGTCTATGCTGCAGAATTGCACAGAAAGCATATGCACACGCACACATGGACAGACCATGTAAGCAAATCTTCCCTGCGATAAGATGAAGTCAGCCAGACTCTGAAAAGTCCTCAAGGGGGAGCAGACTTATGTGTGTGGTCATATCAGGGATCTATTTTCTACTCTAATTGCTTAGAATTTGAACAAGTTTGCCCAAATTAAGCAACGACGATTGGCTGTTTAATCATTAGCCTAACTGCTGCCAGCTTGCTTCCTGGACCTCTCCACGGGTTCCGCATGCACCGTGGGTAAGAGTGTGTGTGTGCGTTTGAGAAATGAAGAGGTATGCGTTCATCAATCGAGTTATTCCAGCAGTATTTGTTCGTTAATTTGTGCCCATGGATGATGTAGGTGTTTGCTGGTTTGCCTGATCATGCAGCTTTTATCTGCTCTGCTGTAATCTAAGTGACTCTTACAGTAAATTCGACAGTAGACAAATCTGTTGTGCTCTCGTAGCATAAACAGTGTCAATAGAGCCATGTGGTGCTCAGAAGTAACGAATGGACCTGCAAACGATGTCATAGGGGCAGCTGTGTACATTAGCAAGCTAAACCCTCCAAGGGACCAAATGGAAGAAGTTGTGATATGCTGCACTCTTCCTTGTGCGCTAATTGTGCAGGTACTGGTGAGAAATTACTCAACAAATAAAACATTTACTGTCACTGATATTTAAAACATCTGATTTACACTTCTGGGTCAATAAAAAAATAAACAAATTCACACATTCCAGTCCAGTCCAGATCTTTTTGAAGCAGACCAGTTGATGTTACGTAAAAGCCCTGCCAGAATGTTAATGGATGACTAATGTGTGCAAGATTCCTTGGCAATGAAATTTGACTGTACACCTTCGATACTATATACAGTACATCCACTGACCTGCAATTCTCGCGGTCAGCATATTCATCTCCTCACCTTTTTCTGTTTTCTATTCCTCTCACCTCTCAACCAAACATCATCTCCCCATCTGTGTTTGTTTGTCATCTCCACTGACACGCTTTCAAGCTTCAGCTTTCATGTGATTTTATCACACGGCACCATCCCAAAAAAAGTTGCCATTGCTCAAATCTCCCTGACACACACGCACATCCTCAGATTGATGTGAGCATTCACAGCTGTCTGCATCCCTCTCATGTTGTATGTGATTCGGGATGATAAGTAGAAAACCGGAGTCGTCGTCATATTAACGTAAAGGTCACGTAGGGAATCATTTCTCATCTTCTTGCACGTCCTTTCTACTTTCTCTCTCTCTTTCTGCTCATATTTCTACTCTCCACTTTCCGAGATTTTAGCATTCATGCACAGTGACACCAACAAGTTTAGCATGTATCTAGAGATGGCGGAGAATGTCAAGCTCTTCTCTGCAATCAGCTGTTGGCGACGAAACAAAGATACACGCCGTGTCAAGTTTTTCTCAAGTTTTAAAGCAGCTTCTAGTGTTACTTTGAGAGATTGGGATTGTGTCCAAATAAATAACAGAAATGAAGACATAAAGAAATATAGAATTTTTTTTTTTAACAGTTTTAAGCCTTAAAGTGATGAACTTCTGAATATTCTGTAAGATTTACTCATAGTCTTGTATGACTGTACCTGTATGAGTGTCTTCCTTCCGCAGAACACAAAAGAAGATATTTAGAAGAAAGTTGGTAACCAAACAGCGCCGGCACCCATTCAGTTCTATTGTATAGACTTGAAAATAGTGCAATTGAGGGGGTGCCAATTACAGTAACAACATTCTTAAAAAGTCGTAGGTTTGAAATGAAAGAGCCTGAATAAATGATGACAGAATTTTCATTTTTGGGTGAACTCTCAGTTTAACATGTTCAGCGATTCCTATAGAAAAAGGAGGTTCAATAGAATGTTTACTGTCAGGTTTTTTGGGGAGGAAAATGACACACGGTGGAATCTCCTGTTTGTATGCATTTTTATATATACAGTATATAACATGATTCTAGAGAGACTGTACAAGTATCAACCACAGTTCTCTACATTTTCTTTACCAAATTTCAGAATTTGATTTGATTTCTTTAGCGCTTTTTACAATCACAAGATTGCAATGTAGCTCTACTTATATGTGCATAGTATTAATAGTTGGGAAGTTATATAGAAAAATGTAGAAAACATCAAATACATGGAATTATTGTCATTTTTCTCAACATGAAGAGTGTTGACGAAACTTACCTGAAATATACAAATTAAAGTTGTAATTGGAAAGTGCTAGTAAATGCAGTGTGCGTCAAACTTTTCATTTACCCTATTAGTAATACTAACTGTTAAAATTGTTTGTAAAACAAGTACATGAAGAAGAAAGATGGCTGAATTTATGACCAACACATCAACGTTACACCTTTTAAAGAAATGTACAGGCTTCAGAATTACCTGTCATTTCATCTGAACCCTCATACATACATCAGGATTTTATGAAAAGAAAAGTAAATTAAATTATGAGCATTATTAAATTATATGCAGTATATTAATTTCATACATGTTTCAGCTTTGATCTTAAAGAGAAAAACTTTTGGGTGGCATGGTGGGGAACATGAAACTGAAGAAAAATTGAGCTTTATATTTAAGAAAGAGAAATGCATGCACACTTAAGGTCTCTACACATACAGTCTGAAATTTTCGTATGCGTTTTTTCGTATTTGGCTCCCGTTTGTACGGTGTCTCTGAATTGTTAAGGGAGCCACTCAAAATGCTTGACGGATCAAAAAACGCAGAAAATCGAACCAAGTCCGTTTTTCTTTATGACGGACGAAAATATTGGAGGCAGTGTGTAAATGTGAGGTTGCATTTATTTTTTCACGTGCAGAAATTTCTGATGGAATTTCAGACTCAATGTGCAATGGGCTTAATGGGGAATTAATCCATTTATGAAAATTAATGACTCCATTTTTTTGGTTTCTTTTTAAATATCTCTTTATACTATTAAACTCTCTGTCCGTCTCACACTGTCTGCTTTCTACTGCAACCTCCCCACCCCTCCACACACCCACCCCTCCCTTGTCACCAACAGTTCAATTAATTGCTCAGGCATTAGCTCACAGACACTTTGGCTGGCTGTTAATTTAAATCACCCGTCACATTATACTTGCCTCATATTCATCACCTTCTCATAACCTTGTCATTCCTCTGACAAACTTCCTTCCCTTACATCTCTGCTCCTCTAGTCACCATCACAGCCACCGAGACTACAGTTAACACTACTCTAGTAACATTAAAGAGCTTATGAGGAATGCTGGCGAGTCGCAGCTCTATGGTTATTATATCTCCTCTGTGATAGTGATGCTGTGATTTATCCAGACTGATGTGCAAGAATTAATATTTTCTATGTGATTTATCAACACGTGGATATTAAATCAAACTGACCGTGAACTATCCCTGCTTCCATTTCCTTTTAATCTCTGTGTTTCTCTATGTAAGGTTTTTAACACTAGATTGTGTCATTAATTGGACTGTTAATTCTCCTTTCAATGAACTGCTGTTAAAACTGACAGCGACACAGAAGATATGCAGCAGCAATGGCACCGTGTAGCGGGTCACAAATTTCCCCCTGATTTGATGCATTTTTAATGGTGATAATGTCTTAACATGCCATGAGACGATGAATTCTTTAAACAGTTGTGACACTTTTGCATGCTAAATTACAGAGCAAGCACGTGTCTCATTCACCAACCAACTGCAATTTATATTAAATAACAGTCATCCATTTAATGCAGACATGTTCCTTTTATTAAAAAAAATGCTCATATGGATTTTACTTTCCTTACTACAGTGTTATTTTTCTAATACAGTAAAGGTTGAGTTAAAGGTCCAGTGTGTAACTTTTTGGAGGATCTATTGACAGAAATGCAATATAATATACAAAGCCGTTCAGAGGTGTATTAAGACCTTTCATAATGAAGTGTTATGTTTTTATTACATTTGAAGGAGCGATTTCTATCTACATACACCCATGGAATGGGAATGTTGTTTCTACAGTAGCCCTAAACAGACAAACAGCTCTACAGAAAGTGTTTTGTGATATGTTATCTCCTTCGGGAAAGAATCGAAAACATGATGACATCTTAGTTCTGTGTCAGCCACCATAGTGCTTCGAAAAGAAGGGGGTGTCGAAGTGAGCGATTGGTAGCAATTCACAATCACACCACTAGATGCCGCTAAAATCTCCATATTGCTCCTTTAAAACTGCCTACAAAAATAAAAAAATCAAGCTTTTTATTGACTGGCAGCTATTCATAAAATGACAAATAAGCATTATCCAAACATATAATAAGATGCGTTTAATAAAAGATCACTTGTTATTATTTTCACTTTATAAACATTCAGATGCCTGGACTGCAGTACAGTGCGGCAGTAGAGTCCATGACCTTTTGCAGTACGGTATGATCTCTGCAGTAAAGTAAGACTGCATTTCTATATAAAGTCTATTTGTGCACGCATATGTGCATGTATTTGTTCACACTCTGCTGAAACGATCATGCTAAATTAAATGTCCCTGACACCCTAAATAATAAAAAGCGGCACATGTGGTATTTCTGTGCATGCATGCTATGTGTGTGTACATGTGCATGCTTGCATGCAGGGGACACAATGCGAAGTGATGTAGTGCACGTGCATGTTTGTTTTGCTCTGCAGGGCACATAAAGAAACAATGTGTAATCACACACACCCGCAGACAGACATATTCCCTGAGTCTCAATGGAGCTATACCAGTCTGGAGGATCCGATCCATCAGCTGTACAAGTCTAAAACCCCTCTGGGAGGCTGGATCTGCTACTGTACGTGTGCATTTGCGTTTGTGTGAGTGTGTTTGTTAGAAAGCACGGCTTAAGACAAACGGCTAAGCGTTGGGTGGAAATCCAAGTCTAAGCAACAGAGGGACTCGGCTCTGGATAAATGATTTATCTGAGAGGCTAAGCAACCTTTTAACTGCACCTCGGAATACCACGTTAGCTCTTTTCTCTCCCCAGGCCATTTTCAGAAACAAACTACGGCAGTCTCCCTGCACCACTACAGGAACAGCCTCAGTGTGGGTGATTCAAAAAATCTGCTAACTTCCAGAAAAAAAAATGCTTCCGTACAAATGAACACTTTGAGTCCCAATGGATCTCATCCTCAGCGACGAGGGCGTTTCAACCTCTGAACACCTTCCAAACACCATTTTTACATACCCTGACAAACGCTTCTTGATTTTTGCACTAACATAGTACTGACATAACCTACACATGCACGGGTGCCCCAGCTCCTCTATTCTAAGGAGCACCTATTATTTTAACCCAGTAGCCCCTGCAGCGTTTTTCAGCCCCTGACCCTCCTCCCCCTTCTCTGTTGTTGGCTGCACAGTTTGGAATCAGGCCCAGCAGTGGCAAGGTGACTGCCTCCTTATGTTTGCACTAATTAAAAGAGAGCCTCTCATTTGTCCCAGAGTATATGAGGTTGGCCTAGTCTGAGAGCCCAGCTGTACATGAGAGGTGAGAACTGTATGCCTGTCCTTCCAGAAGTCCTATAAACACTCTCTCTCTCTCTTGCGTGCTCGCTGTTCCTGTCACATCCCACACGGCTGATGCGTGTGATAGCTTTATTATAGCAATTACATAGATGGGACTGCGGAAAAACATATACAGATGGGGCAACGTACACACAAACACGCACATTTACATAAAACATTAAGGGTGAAGTGTGTCATTTCTGCACCACTAGTAGCACCTTACAGAATTGGATTGCAATGACAGGTTTTCGAAATACTCCCTTGTTTGCAATAACTCGATCAAACAGTTCCACCTCACACTTACTGCATTGCTTGAGCCAATGTTGGGCTGGTTATGATGCAATAATAATGTTTTGATATAGCTCCAGAGAATTAACAGTGTTTACTTTATGGAAGAAGTAACCTACTGTATAAATGTCTCTGCACATTAAAATGAAAAATGTATCACGCCCGCTGAATTGTATATCAATTTCAAAGCACAATTCACACAGTGATGTCTTAAGTAATACCATAGTAATGCTGTTGGTATGTACACCTGCAACACCCTCATAAAACTTGCTTACCAGCTATTGCTTAAATGAATCTCATTAACAGGTTGAATTATTCTTTGCGGTAAAACAGACTTTGCGTGATTTCAGTGTTGAAGAAAAGCATACACAGGTGAATGTTCTTTACAGTACTCAGATAATACAGCCACGAGGAACAGAGATCGCACATGATAAATTAATGAGCGCATTAAAATAACACATCTTCATTATCACTTCTCACCTCTGAGGTCCTCTCAGCCTAGTTAGAAAATATTCCAGTGGGTGTAGCGCAGAGCGAGGGGTTTAATTCGTTTAAACCAAGGTATTCATTTTAAATACTATAACACTTAAACAAATATATGATAGTAAGGGCTGAGTTTCTACGAAGTAAAAATAAACAAAAAATTCTGGCTGACTGGCTGACAACAGAAGGGAAAATCGCATTTTCTTTTAACTGGCAATACCGGCACAGTACATGCTCCCATGGCAACCATGTTATCTTTTTTAATTACAACCTGTTATCAAGTTACTCAATGGCTTTAGAAGACTTAAACTTTCTGTTAGTCGGAAACCCTATTTTAGGGAGTATTATGTTGTGGGGATGACTGTTATTCAGTTCAGCCTGAGTGCCGGCCAGAATTTCAGGCACTGTGGATGAAACTCTGCAGAAGGGAGTTGGCAAGAAGAGCTTTAAATATAATAGTTATCTGAACTCTGGCCTTTAGGCATGGCTGGAAGTATTGGTGCTGTCCCTGAGGGTATTTGTCAAATTCCCATTCTATTTTTATTGTAGATGGGACTAACTCCCAGTTGTTCTATTTGATTGATTTTAAGATGGGTTTCATAACTCTTAAATCTATTTTGGTTTTATCGGGACATTATATTGGGACATTTACTTCCAAATCATTGATGGCATATTTAGATCCTCCAGCCTCCTCTTTACTGTTTTTCCATTTCGTTTTTGCTCTCTCATTTAAAAACATTAGAGCACACCCAAGTTGACCTTAGCTGGCAGCCATAAAGATTATTTTGTGTTTAATGTTTCTAACTTCATGTCTGTTGATGAGGTACGCTCTGTTCGGTAGGTTTGTAGGGGTGTATTGTAGTACATTTTAAGCCGTTCTGCATCTGCATCTTCGATCTGGGCTAAATATGTTATGTTTTGGATGCTAACCAGAAAGATATTTTTAAGCCACAAGTAATGAGAAAGACCAGCTGAACTAAGATACCACTTTCCAGAAATAACTTAATATAAATATACAAATGCTGTCTTCAGTTTTTTTCAACAGTACTGTGTCATGAACTATATGGCCATCTTACTTATCTCCTATTTGCATGTGTGACAGGAAAGTATGCATATTTATGCGCAACTATTTTCCCATGATTAAATGTCCCAGTCAAAGAGCGTTTGCTCCCATCAAAAGTGCACTTCAATAACACAGAGAGCGTGACAGAAAGGGAGAGAATGAGACAGACGATGAGGGGAGAAAATGAAGAATGAGCAAGCCGGACAGGGTCTTCGGAGGGCACAGCAACATAAAAGCCACCATAACAGAGACATGACGATTGAGATTTAGATAAAAAGTGAAGGATGTCTGGATGTGTAAATGAAAGGTACAGATAAAGAAAGCACAGGCCACAGAGAGACTATCAGCAGAAGACTTAGGGCGATAAAAGAAGGGCTTGTTTTTTTTACAACCATCAAAATACAATGAACACATACAGTACAAAGAACTACAATCAAACAAAAGAACTAAAAACAAACAAAAGAGCGACAACTTAATCTGAACCTTCTTTCCATTTATACATCTGATATGAAGAAAAGAAACATAATAATTACATTTAAAATACTTTGTTACAAAAGTGCTAAAAACATGATAACTGTTCACACTGAAGTGAAAGAAATGCTACGGCAGTTCTTATTTCATCATCTTCATAAAAACCTGAAATTCACAGATTTTCTTCTACTTGAATTTTTATGCGGATCATTTGTAATTAAAAAATGTCATAAATTAGTGAAAAAGCTTTTGTTTTTCATAAATGTAATGATCTCCGACTTTATTATTTCTTCACCTTTTTCAAATGTCACCCACAGAATGTCTGTGCAAACAATCATTCAAGAGAATGACAAAGAGTTCAGAACATCCAATCAATAAATCAATAAATGGATAAACTAGAAGAACATAATATAATTCGCCTTTATTGTTAAATGAAAAACAAACACATCACTCATGTTGCCTTATTCATTCACTTGTGCGCCTACAGGTACAAAACTCAGAAGGAAAATCACTTAAAGACAGAAGCTGACAGCAGGCATAGAAGAATGTCACTTCTTGGAAATATGGGAGAGGCGAGGCATGCAGTAGATGTGCAGAGGTGTGTGTGTGTTTCTGCAGACTGCCAGCTCATTAGGCGTCTACACATCCTTCACCTCTTGCACCTTTTAACCCTTCCTCCTGAATCTTGACAACACGCTGCTTGCCCCTAAACCTCTTCTGCTTCACTCTCTCTTAATCTATAAGAATTTGCACCTTTATTTTTTTTCTCAATATTTACTGTTTCCTGAGACATGTATAAATCTCATTATTCACTCCCTGGTCTCGGTCTCAGTTTGTGCTCCGAGACAGAAAAAGGTCCCTTTCTGTCTATATGTCTGTCAATCCTCATTGGTTCCTCCATCTCTCTGGCTCACTCTTTCACACTATCACATTGTATATCGGTTTACTTGAATGGGACAGTTCACCCCCGAAATGAAAATTCTGTCATCATTTACTAAAACACAGGTCTTTTAAACTGATAGTTCACAAACGGAAATTCTGTCAACATTAACTCACCCTCTTATCATTTCAAACCTATAGGACTTACTTTCTTTGGCGGAAGACAAAAGAAGATATGTTGAAGAATGTTAATAATCTAACAACAGTGGTACCCATTGGCTTGCATTGGTTATACAATAGAAGTCAATGGGTACTGCCATAGTTCGGCTACTGACGTTCTTCAAAATATCTTCTTTTGTGTTCTGCAGAAGAAGTAAAGTCATGCAGGTTGAAATGACAAGAGCCATACCAGCATATCACCCATTGGCATACAATCCGTCCATTCACTCGGATAACTCTACATCCATGCATCAATCTCCTTCTATTGCCATTCATCTGAGTTTTGTCTGACATCATTATGTCAATACACTTTTCTATCCTGATCAGGCCTGATCATCGATCATTGTTTCTCTTACATTCAAATACAACAGAGTAAAAGTCACAGACTTTTGACAGTTTGGTGGATACCAATTATAATGCTTCTCAAGGCAGCTGCACAAGCTCTGCATCTGAAGAAAGCACATCTCTCGCTTCCTGTCTGGCTGAGCGTGAGTACGTGAGTAAACAGATGAGCGGGCCAGAGCATGCAGGCGTTCTTGATGCTCATCAGACAGGTTGTTGGTTCAGTTGCCCCTCAGCCTCATGCAAACAAATCCAGATGGACAACTTTGCCAAGACACAGAAAGAAAAGAAATGAGAAGGACAGAACAACAGGCTGAGAATTAAAGAGTGAGAAAGTGATAGGGAAGGGGAAAAAGTGATATTCTTAATAAAAGCGCTGTTTGAATGCTGACACTCGGGCTCTTGAAAATCAATACACCTAAATGAAGAAAAGATATTCTTTAAAAATGACTTTGCTGCGTTTGCATGGTTTTGTGTCTTATTCTTGTACATTGTGCTGTATTGCACACATAAGGATCATAATCATTTTTTATTGTTTCATTCTCTATTGTGTTGTAATCGTACATCGCATAATTTATATTTTATGGTTTTTACTGTTATATACTCTGAAATATGTCTCCTTCCAATTACTCATTACTCTGAATTTAAGTCAAATATGCAGACTGGACATCAAAATCAAGCAGAATATTCCATTTTTCCTGTTCAGATTTTCACATCCGTGCGTTATCACAAGCAAAAACTAACAAGTAGACAAAAATAAACACAACTAATTAGTGACACAAATCATCTCCTGCACGCAACACATCACTTCTCATCCTTCCTGCTCTTATCAGCCACCCCTGGTCCTTCTCAGTCAGGGTGCACATTACCGCCAGCCGGAGGAGATCAGCGCACCGGTCCCCGGCACGGTAATCTGCACCTACGAGCCCTGTTTACTCTTTGATGCGTGTAACCCTAATTAGCCGAAGTCCTGAAGCCTCACCTGCACCGGATTTGGTAAAAGCGTGTCAAGAAACATTGCCTAAAGCTGACTGATGGCTTAGCTTGATCACTGTCTCCCACTTGTGAAGATCTAGATCCGCTCTCGTTTTCTCGTTTTGTCTTGGCCTTTAAATTTGACTTTACTCTACTTATATTACTTCCTTTTTCCACCTCAGTGCATATGTCACTCTCTCTCTGTCTCAATTCATAAATGCACTCGCTCTAGGGTATCTGCTGTTCATTGGCCTCTCCGTCTCAGCGTTTACAGTTTTCCCCGCTGTTCTGTCCACTAACGCCAGCTTTCACTCCATCACGTGGTCTTTTTCTCATAAACCTCCTCTTATCTGTCCTTTATGGGAAAGGTAAGGCACGCATTACCTGCATGAAGAGCCGGTTGCTGCTCAGAAGAACATTAGAACTGACATCTCATTTAAGGTAGTGAATGACTGCATGTTTCAAAGAGTCTGCAATATCTTTTGCCCTCAGGACTTTTTCATAAGTTACATCAATCTAGAAAGCAACAGTCTTTCCATTTCAAATCAATTGAGCGCTTTTCATTCTTAATAAATGATTTAAATATCTTTATCGTGTTTCAATTTAATATCGAGTTTAGGCTTCTGGGCAAATATTTTCGGGAAATCTCTCTGTTGGCTGACTTTGCTTTGGCCTTGCATATGCAAGGGAAATAAGATGAATTCAGTTGTTTAAGTTCACATATCACCAAGATGCAGATTTAGGGCTAAAAGAAAAGGTTAGTCCAATTAAAGGTTCACACCGCGAAACGCTGTATTGTTCTTTATAATTACGTTGGTTTGACAAGGTTGTCTTTGTTATTTCCCAATTATCGCCGAAAACACGGCGGTGCAAAACTCGCTGTTCTCATTACGATTTCAATTCCTTCATCCTTTAATTTATTTCTTCCAAAATCTGGGGACAAATAAACAAAGTGTGAGCTCCGCAGACCACCTCCAGCTCATTTGTAACAGTATCACCGGCCTAATCACGAATCCCATCTCTACTTTCTCCACACAAATCTGCTAAATGAAAATGCCAACCTTTACAATGCCGTTGATGATAGATAGGAAAGAGAAGCACTGCAGCAAACATCAACGTGAGCTTAAGACCAACCTTATCTGGCACGTGTGTGATAACTAATAACCTAATCTAACAAAACATCCCAAAAATCACAATAACCAAAAAATGATGTGATTGTTTTTCACTCACATCACATACAGAAATTACAAAAAGGATGACTGTAACTTTAACGGTTGATCGCCCGGGCAGTGCAGACCCATAACTGTATCAAATGATGATTATAATCTTGCACTTGCATGCTGATTTTAAGGCAGCAGTATAAGCTTTGGATTGGCAAATACACTTTTAGCGAAATTAGACTTGAATAAACAAAAGGCTTTATGAAGAAGACTATGTGACCTTGGCATGATGTGCTAACAAAGTCTGTTTAGACACAGATAACAACTGTAAATAAATTGTTGAAGTACTTATTTTAAGACTAAAAGGTGGGGTTACAAGCTATTTCATGCATTCTGACTTCTTTTCATTGTTAAACGTGCTGGTCAACTTCACAAAAAAAACTAGATGGACGCATAACCTAGTATTTCTGTGCTTGATGCACTCTGCCAGAGTTCATACACATTTCGAAAAAAAAAATCAAACACAAACTCTCGCTTCGTAACAAGGGTTCCTAAGGACTCAACACTTATGCAGGGATAATGCAATAATGTCTTGTGTGCACTGCACTCCTTCAGGAGGTCGACTGTTTTCAGAAATAATTGTACCGCTGTATCTGTCTTTCATAAATGTGATCAAACTAAATAGTCTTCGAAGATTTGAAGATTGTCATACTATTCTACAGGAACTCAGGATTAATATGAAATGAGATAGGCAAAAACTGTGAGTGTTACCTCCGCTTTAACAAAGATGGTAAAGATCAACAACAGCCTAAATCTTGAGGCTGTTTTTTATGGAATTATGTTCTTTGGTCTACATGACTATATCAAAAAGCAACTGAAAAATGTGAACAATTATGTAAACAACAAACGTGCATGTACTGTAAGTGATGCTAATCTATAACCTATTAAACCAAAACAAAACACTTTTAATTAGCAGTCTTTTGTCTGTCTGTGTTACTTGTGAAAGGAAGCTCTTTGTCCACTTTTTTAGATTCTGTCTGAATGTGCGGTGGATTCAGTTTATTATTATATTGAGATGTGGGGTGTACATTTTGATGGGAGTCTCACAGCACACGGGTAGAAGCGGAGAGCTTAGGTAAGTACGGTTCTTGTAGTTATTTTTCTGATCCTTCACAAATATCTGTGCCTCGCGAGAGAACTGACAGTAATAACTGAGTACTGCCATGCACCCCAGGGGAGGACAGCAAAGAGCAGGCCAGTGTCCTCCAAAAATAAACAAGAATTGCCTTTTAGTTTATATATATTGCCGAGCTGGTCCCTTGTGCATCTAACAAACTGAGACTGGGGCTAGTTGTTACACTTTTACTGAGTATTTCTTAAGGTAGGTTTATTTTTGATAATGGATATTTATTATTATTTATTTAAATAACACATTTCAAGTGTTATGTTCAAATCTTTTCTTAATTGTAAAGCTGTACTGTCAGAATATGCTAGTCCAGCTGTTTAACCAGCTGTTTACCAGTAATATTAGAACCTTTGTTTAGAAAATATAATTCACAAATAATACTTGGAGGGATTTTTAAACCTTGTAAAGTACAAAACCATATCAAGAATAAACAAGCAGAAGTTGCTGACAATTAACCCTAATGAAAGGAGGAGTTCACCTTCAATATGAAAATTCTGTCATCATTTACTCACCCTCTCGTCATTTCAAACCTATTACTTTCTTTTTTCTGCAGAACACAAAAGAAGATATTTTGAAGAAAGTTGTTAACAGTCCCCCGTTCACTTGGATTACTTAAGTTATTAAACATTTTCAACATATCTTCTTTTGTGTTCTGCGGAAGAAGGAAAGTCCTTTAACAAATTAACTTAAAAATAAGATCTGTAAATAAGACATTAAGTAAACAGTTCAAGAGCAACATAACATATGAGGAATCACATGAGTGAGCAGCCGCTCAAAGACTCCCGGCGAACAAAGGGCAAGGGAATTTATAGAATCTTCTAAAGACCAGGAGGTGCCGGTCGCCGCCGGCTACAAGCAACACCTCGTGTAATTATCTGTAGAATCACCAATTAAAAGACAGGACTGTCAAAGAGTAAAATGCCGGATGCAGCCTGATTTCCGTCCTCCCTCCCAAGCTCACGTTGTCTTTTTTGGTGTTGGTTTTGCATTCCCAGTGGAGCATCACAGAATGGTGCTATTTATTTCAGCAACAGCTTACAGATTCGCCTTAATGAACATGTTTCGTTCAGGGGGAGGGCTGATGGTGTCAGCATCCCCCTCCCTCTCACCCACTCACCCACTCACCCTCCCTGACAGCAATCTCAGCTGACGGCACTGGAAAGGATAGAGAAAGACGAAACAAAGAAATTAGAAAGTTAAGGGAGTGTATAAATGTATTGCCTAGTAATTCAGCTATTGCAAAGGCTGTATGATTGTAAAAAAATGCATCATAAAAAATAAGTGAGCATTTGCTGTTCAATATACTGTACAGCAGTGGAAAAGTTTAATAAATTTACTATTAATAGGTATGTGTTTAAGTAAATATCTTTCATGTATCATTCTGGTAACAACTAACAATATTTCTCACAAATGTTTTGTAAAAATATTGTTTCTGTTTGCATTTATTTGCAAAAAATGAAAACTGGAGACACAGGTCAAACAGAAACAGAAAAGATGCTCTGTATTTTCAGAACTCAAATACTGCAAAGAAAACAAATTCGGATTCATTTTTAAGCAATACAACAATAATATTTGCACATATATTTAGGAAAAGGGATAATTTTTATTATCTACATTTTTATCACAGTTCTTGTCATTCTGACAGTCTTTCACATTGCTGTTGGATGACTCAATGTCACTCCTGAGGTTTGAATTGAAACAATAAATTATGATTAAATTATGATTTGTTATGGTCACTTAATTCTTTTCGTGGCTGTATGTGCAGAAATGTCATATGTTGAAAATATTTAAATGTATAAAAGCTTCTGTCCTTTAAGATTTTGTTTCTAACTATCTTTCATCCCTAATGTGCATGAAATGGAAACAAGATGTTTCATTAAGAGGTGCTTAATATTTGTTTACGGCCTAAAAGTTTCTAAATATGTATGTTTTAATGCACAACCTTGCAATTGTTACCCGCATAATTACTCTTTCTTTGTTGATAGTAGATCAAGGTTCTCAGAGACTGCATTTCTCACAGAACCCTCTTTCATGGCTCAGATTATTTAAGTAACTATTTAAGAGTTAACAGCTCCATTAGAGTTTCAACTTCATCTTAAATGTTCTTAAATGTTCTAAAATGTTCTAAAACTGCATAGGAGCAATACAAAATAAAAAAACAAATGAGGCAACTGTTGAAAAATACTGTGAGAATGGAGTTATAAAATAAGGTAGCTTTTTTAGCTAAATTAATCAGATTTTCCAATTCATACCGATAAGAAAGAAAATAAAAGAAATTTGTTTCCACAACACTGTTTTATGACATAACTACAATGTGAAATGAGACCCAGCCAGAGCCGGTGAGAAGGAAAATGTTGTATATGGAGGTTGACTGCTGGATGCCACGAGTTGATAGACTCGAGCCAGAGTGAGTCAGAGTTTACCTGCCTTAAAGTGACAGTTTATTAGGACTACACTTGTTTGAATGTACCTCGTTGTCTGCATTTTGTGGGTGGCAGATCGGGTCATGCAGTATGACCAAGGAGGGCTACTAGGTGTGGGACCCAAACATAGAACAACTTGAGTGCATTGAGGACTGGCAGACTGACAGAAGAACATATCCATCGGTTGTGTGGGTGTTGGGATGGTGTGAAAACGGAAGAACTGACTTCAGAACAGTCTGCAAATTCTGCATCCTTAACAGTTTCTATTCCCTCCGCTGTCTTTAATTCCCAACAAATGGCTATAATCAAACCAAAGAACAAGGAAATAAACAATCATGTGTAAGACGAATGAACGCAAGCCGGGGGGAGCGGGCCGGAATCTTGCTCAGGGTGCGGACAGCAGCGGCAGCCAACCGGTTAATTGGGCCGATGTGACATTTTCTGAGTAAGGTGTTGCTGGGTTTATAACGCCACTCAAGCAGAGAGCTGCCCGAGCTTCAAGAGCAGAAAAACAGATAAAAGTAGGAGTGTGTTTGAGAAGCATGCTCTACCCGTCTCTCTCTCTCCATCACTCCTGATCTGATCTGATCTCCCGTTCGTTCCCGCATCTCAATTAAGCATGACCTGCGCAGCCTTCAAAAGAGCCATCCTAATAGTAATCAATAATCAGAATCAATCGTGTCTCTCGCGCCTGCGTTACTTATCTCGCATCGCCCCGTACAAGCCGTTCCTCCCTCCGGCATTTGAAGCCCCTCTGAGCACCTATCAACTTCATACAAATGTCACAAACGCCATTAATTGACTAAAATGGATATTCAAAGTGGCCGAGGCGCTCCTCTTCAATCACTTTCTGATTAAAAGAGCAGTATCTAAAGATGAGAGGTTTAGAGACAGAGAGAGAGAGAGAGAGAGACGGCGCACGCTTGCACGTTCCACCCATCACTTTCAACCTTGATATTACTGATCTGAAGAGCAGACATGCTTAAGAGGATCACATTAAATTGGGTGTGGAGATCCACTCCCAGATTTAGATTATCATTACAATTTTACAAGCTTCTTGATAACTAAGTAAAGTCTCTTTAATCTCTCCATTTTTATCCCTGAACATTAATGGAGAGCATCCTGCTTTCTCAGAAATAAGCAATCTCAAGTGCCCATGCTACAGTTTTTTAAAGGCAAGCTAAGAAGACTTGTATGCCATGATGTTATAATTGCCTTCACTACAAAACTTTGTCAAATTTTTTGTTTTCGATGATATAAAAAGTATGGCACGCACAAGACTGAAATATGATTTTGATATAGAACCGTAAAAAAAAAAGAACGCTAAAATAATAATATTTGAATTGTATTTTAATGGATTTAAATCTCGTTGATCAATCGATACATACGTGCGTATTAATACAAAAATTTAATTTATATCATTAATTTATACCATCTACTCAATCAATTTGTTCCTGTGTAGAACAATCGCTTATCTTCTCATGTCTTTTTTTACTATCATTTACACCTTACTGTAGTGTACTGTTATGTTTTTATTACATTAGAATGAGCTATTTATACATACACTGTGGGTCCCCTTGCATGGAATTGGCCATGTTGTTTCTACAGTAGCCCTAAACAGACAAACTGCTCTTTATACGTTACCTCCTTTGGCAAAGAAGCAAAACTGTGACAACATTTTAATCCTGTGTCAGCCACAGTACTGCTTCGAAAGGGAGGGCGAGTGTTGGAGTGAACCATTGTTGCAATTCAAAACCTCATTGGTAGATGCCTCTCAATTTCATACACTGGACCTTTGAGTATAACCTGCAACTAGTGAAAATCATTACAGTCAAGCACAATTGTTGTGTTATGTTACAGATAAAAATCGATCTGTAAAACGAACAACTAGTGTTCGAGTGCAAAGTTTATAGACTGAAACAAGATGCATCTACAAAAGGTCACGTTGTTTGAGTCTCAACTACTTCCTCTGTTATCCGATCAGTAAAAACGCATGAAGTGACCGAGTGTAAATCCCCCTTCGACTTGGGAATCGGATGAAAACTCTGATCTTCTCTGCATCTTTATGTAGCTTATTTCCTCATGCCCCAAATCCTTCAAGCAGGGCAGCCATCTTTCCAATCCCTGCATGCCCTCTGCACAGCAGCATAAAGGGCAAAGCGTGTGGATAGCTAATCGACACAAATACAAACACACACCCGACACATATCAGCAAATTCACACACCAGATCCGGCACATGCTGACAGATCCTTTTCAAGGACCTTCCTGGTCACCTGCAGTTTGATCCTGTCTCTCTCTAAAGGGTAAAGGATGTCATTTCCCTAAAATACACCGCCATAAAGCTAGTCTCCAGAGTGGATCGTGTTCTCTGGAGAATTCCAGAGCCTTTACCCCACCTCAGCCCCTCACACACCTCCTTTCAGCCCATGCCAGCAGGAGGATGTAGAGATGATCCAATTAGGGGCAGGCAGACAGGACGGGCCGCAGCTCCGGGTTCACCCTGGTCCTCACAGGCCTAATGAGGCATTACCTTTAGTAGTGACAGAACAGACCTCCACGCTGACAACACTCTGTGTGTGTGTGTGTGTGTTTGTGTGTGGGTGTGGATGAGGGAGACTAGTTTGAGAAAAGATCACAGACTCAAAGAGAGGGAAAGAGAGAGTCAGAGAATAGAGGGAGAGATTACATAAGATAGGATGACAACAATATGAGAATGTGAGAAATGATAGAGGATAATACCCTCATGCCCTAATTTAATTTTGCATCTGCTCTGTTAACCCTAACTGTTCTTCAGCTGTTGAACCAATGCATATGTTAAAAAACAGTTGCATTTATAAGTATGTATGTAATGATTTGTTTTTGCAGGAGGTTAGCTATGGTCCTGTGAGTCAACATTTGATTCCTTTATTGTCATCCCTTTGTATGTGGAGACAAACAAAGCTTCCTTGAACTTCCGAGTTTTCTTGGTGTATGAGTTTTAACTGGCCTATTACATGAGACTAGGGCTGTCAAAACATCAGACTTTCACGACATGATTGTTGTGATTACCGTGAATAGGAATTTACTTATTCAATAGCAAAATCTATTGAAATTAAATAAATAGATGCAAATTCATTCCATTCCATTTTCTACCGCTTATCCGAACTACCTCGGGTCACGGGGAGCCTGCGCCTATCTCAGGAGTCATCGAGCATCAAGGCAGGATACACCCTGGATGGAGTGCCAACCCATCGCAGGGCACACACACTCAGTCATTCACTCACGCACTCACACCCTACGGACAATTTTTCCAGAGATGCCAATCAACCTACCATGCATGTCTTTGGACCAGGGGAGGAAACCGGAGTACCCGGAGGAAACCCCCGAGGCACGGGGAGAACATGCAAATTCATATTACAGGATTATTATTTATTTAATTTTAATATACTTTTATTTCGTTTCTGTTTTCTAACCAATGCATCACACTCATAATACACGTGTAGGGAGGCAGAGTTTGAAAACATAGCACTATAAAGCAAAATATTTAATGAGTGCAATACCACAACTCACTATATTGAAGTGTCAACCAGATAGTGACCCTAAACTATTTACGATATTATTTTTGTGTAGTATTAACACAATATCAATAATAACGATGTTAATTTATGTATATTGTGATAGTCATACATAAACACAACTTCCACTGAGTATTAATGCAAAATATATCACGTTAAAAGTATATGTAAATTTACCTTTTGTAAATGTACGTTTTTCTTCTTATAACTACTGAAGTTGTTTTGATCCGATATCACAATTTGTATCCTTTATCATAAACGCTGAATACATCTAATTATAAATGCACTGCAACTTCATTCCTTTTTTGTAATATATGCTTGTGTGTATGGACATATAGCAAAATACAGATCTGTGTCTAATATAAGTGTCAGTTTATAAAAAGAAACTACATTGTGGGAGCCCAGCTTTGAGGAAAACATGAGAAAGAAACTCTTTCCACATTTAAATTGCCAATTACAGTTAGTATGATGTAAAAAAATAAGTCAACTGGAGGTCAACACCATAACAAGAAAAAAATGTGTGCGTGCAAATATGTCTGTGAATATATGCAGAAAGCTATACTAGTCTGACCACAAAGCACGACGTGGCGTTTCTCTTCATTATTGACTATGTGGCATCTGTATCCTCCATTAGTGGCTGTGAGCATTGGCTAGTAGAGAATCAGTGAGGGAGAGTAAGACAAATGCCTGTCACACTCATTGTAACCAAACAGGTCAAGCGGAAGGAAGAGAGATGAATTATGAACAGGACTTTGCACCGGACATCTAAAGTGAGAAGAGAGAGAGCGAGAGAGGAAATAATGTTCATGAAACAGTTAACACAACCTAAGATACAAATGAATGTGGCGCTTGGAGGAGTCCGAGATGTATTGTGACATCACTGTTCCGTTCACTAAGAATCAACATCTTTACAATTTTCTCCCTCTCTTGCATTATTTTTCACCTCCTCATGTTCACTGTCACACCCCCATATTACGATTCTCAAAGGGCACCTTGATGGGGGTGAGCAGCTCTTTCTTCTTCAATCTCATATTCTTAATCTTCAAAACTCCTACTGACTATTGATGCCTTATAGACCATTTTGCAAGATGTAAAGAACACTGGTCTAGAAGCACTTCTTGTTTCAGTTTTTGGTTTTCTGTTAATTTTACATTTTTAAGAATGCTGGTTTAACATTTTTAAGTGTTAAAGGTTGGCTATATTTTATTCTAACATGTGTAGTGCTAAAATAAAAATAAAACAGTAAACGCTTTTGGACCAGTATTCACGCTTTGCAAAATGGTCTTAGAAATAGAAATCTTCATACGTACTAACAGTCGAATCTGAGATTAAAATCAAATAAAATAAATAAATCGTAATAACAAAATTAAAATGAATTTAAACTGAATCAATAAAATAAAATATAAAATGAAACTATAAGGGTTAAAATAAGTAGATTGATGAAAAATGAAAGGATTTAAGCCTTTATAATGCAATGCCAGTTATTCATATTTTGGTCTAAATGAGATCTACGAAATTAGACAAAAAGCACTTAATGCTTGGAAATTATAAAATACATTAAATCTCATTTCAACTTTGTACTAATAAAATACAAGTTGTTATGAAAATACACAAACGCCAGACTTTTGGGCCCCCTGTACACAGAAAACATCCCCCCAGACATACAAAACAAGTTTGATTTTCAACTTTCCTCGCTCTCTACTATCGATCTAGCGACGATCATTGAGTGACAGTTCTCGAATAATCAGTCATTTCCTGATGTGCAGTGTCATCTAAACACACAGCCGTTGTGCTGGACATCATTTCTGCGTGACAGGGTGTCAACACGCAACAATCCCAACGCACACACCATCAGAGACCAAACAAATCAACAACTGCTCTCCCTTACAGCATTTAGTGAGGTCAGTCAGACTTCGACGTCGAGTGTGCTTGACTTCCTTAAATAAACTTAACATGATGGACAGAGAGAAAAAAAGAGACAAGAAACTTCTTGTCATCTAGTTATTTTCTATACTAAGATACTAAGAGACAGACCTGAAGACAGTTAAAGTCAGCATGCTGTTACAACCCTGCGTGTTTTTTTTTAAGAGACGGATGTATGGCTGGTGCACAAACAGTACAGATCTGCGCATTCCGCTGTGCCTTCCTTAAGCTACATGTCCTCTCTCTCTCTTTCGCTTGCCCTCATTTCTTCCGCTCCCCCGTTTCATCGCCTTCTAATCAGCCACCTGTCAGGGCTAAAACATCCAGCGTGACAGCTATCACCAGCTACCTGTCTGCTTGCTCTGCATCCCCACACCTAGGCTCAATTACACAGGCACGCCGGGCCGCTCGCTCTCATTGTTTGTTTGATTCATAAGCCCGGGCTTGTTACAAATCCCCCCGCATTGGAAGAGGTGACAGGAATCATTTGATGGTAATGCCTGTGGCATTTGGGAGTGTGGACTGTACGACAGGCTGAGAGGTAAAAAGAGATCTGGCATTAAAAGATAATGCACCCACGACCTGCAAGAGAATGGAGCAGTCATCATCTGCTTAATGCTTACAGCTAAAAAATAATGCTGCTCATGACCTGCCTTGATCTGTGACTCTTGATTTGTTTGTTTCGATTGTTGATTCATTTCCTGGATCTATTTAGTCCACAAACAAAAATCTCAAAGAATTTAGTATGCCGGATTCCATAAAGTAAAATAAATTCGGACAACAAATGTTGAAAATTTGTATGATCGGGTATGAATGCAACAAGTTTTCAGCAACAAACAATCTGCTCATCCTTACAAACATGAAACTGCTGAACAGTGAAAATATAAAAACATTATTGATTTTCTGGGACTGTAAGACGCATGTGATGCAATCATACAACTCATCTGCATCATTTATTGTTTTACACTTTTTTTATTTATGTTGCCAACCACAGAAGGACAAATAGGAGGGAAAAAAGAAACTTAGACATTGTTCTTGCTTGCAAAACATACAGAAGTATGACTTGAAGACAATCAGGGTTTAACTAATGCATGAATGCTTAAAGTGATAGTTCACCCAAAAACCAATTGACTTCTAAGGACACAAAACCAATGCAAGTCAATGGGTAACGCTGTTGTCTGCTTACAAACGTTCTTCAAAATATCTTCTTTTGTGTTCTGCAGAAGAAAGTAATACAGGTTTAAAGAACAAGAGGATGAGTCCATGATGACTGAATTTTAATTTTTGAATTTTTTTCACTCTTTTTACTGAACTTTATTTCTCCAGAGAGCAGCAGATGAAAACTCCACCCACATGACTGCGCTTTTGACAAGTTAATCAAATAACAGTGAAATAAAATAGAATGAAAGCCGTGATGCTGATGAAGCACCGCATCTTTCCGACCGTCGATATTGATCGTCCAATACCTTGCGAAGTCAAACACAGCCCCAGTCAACCACTCCCTGATGTTGCTCTCTCTTCAATTCCCATTTTCTGCTCTCTGACATCTCAGTCTCTCCAACTCTCACTTTGTCTTAATTCTTCCTCTTTATCCCTCGCCCCTCTTCCTCCCTTCCTCTCTCCTTCTCTCACACCTTCCAGTGTTTGCCTGGGGACGCTTATCATTGACGTGCACAACATCTTTTCCTGCACCCCATCGATCCTGTTATTGAAACAAGCCTCATTTGCAGTCTCCTTCCTGTTTTGTACCTTCCCCCCGTTTTCTCGCTCGTTCTCTTTCCTTCGTTTGCTATGTCAAGACAGAGCCACCTCAACAGCTTGACAATTACCCATAATCCTTCACTACAGCTTGTCTCGCCTATTCAATCCAAATGAAAGATGCTGCAATAAATTAAGCCAGATTTGACGTGCAGTTGAGACAGACTGGTCAATGTACTCACTGTCAGGGATGTTGTTGGATAAAACATGTACTTGGTTATGAAGATGAGTGTGTGTTATGGTGTGTATTATGGTTAAAGTCTTCTCATGTTTTTACTGACTTACAGAATGATGATGTAAGTGACTTTAATACATATCCTAGACACAAACCAAGAAAGCCCTGGAACAACCTGAGGGGGAGTAACTAATGACAGAATTTCCCTTAAAGTAAGGGAAACCATCCCTTTAAGTCCTTTGAGTAAATCAAGATGCAATCTATGATTATAGACTTGCTTTCATGCAGAACTTTATGGGAAAGAAACTCTTAGTTCAATGTGGACCGAACAAGGTGGCTGAAATGTACCGTCTTAAATATTTAACAGAACAGGGCTCCATATTAAAACTTGTTCACAGGTCCGGGACAACTGAAAAACGAAAAATGCACAATTTTCTCTAAATAACTTGAAACGGATTATTTGCATCCACCATTGTTTATTCCATATTTAATAGAAATCAGACTTTGCTTTTGATTTTTTATTTACCTTACCTAATATTTTGTTGCACAGCCTTTAGAGGCAAACGTTTTTCTTTCTCAATGAGACTTCTGCACCTGGAAACAGGTAGTTTGGCCCACTCTTCCTGAGCAAACTGCTCCAACCATCTCAGGTTTGATGGGTGCCTTCTGCAAGTTTCCGCTCTTTCCATAGATGTTCGATAGGATTCAGATCAGGACTCAATAGAAGGCCACTCTAGTATAGTCCCTACAATGCATCTGCGAGTGAATTTTATTGCATACTACTACAAAAATATATGAATCTAAATAATTGTCAGATAACTCAATTATCAAAACAAAAGACAGCAACAGCTTTCATATTTTAAACATCAAACTTTGGGCGAGAAATGTTTTACTTGGACAGGTAATTGACAAATGTACTTCTCTGAGGGACAACTACATGACAACGCTTAATGTCAAGCCCTGACGAAGATATTTCAACTGCCAAGATGATTTGATTCAGCATAGATAAGCCAACAAACTTAACCATCAATTTAAATATTATTGATTTTCCTTTAAGAGCCTCACACGTTTAATTCTTCAAGAAATCACAAGCTGCCTTTGATGGCTGCTGGTGGAAAACAGCTCCACTGCTGTTTTTATGTTAGCTCGTATTTTACATGTCCATATAACTTCATAGACAAGCAAATATAAAGGAATAGGTCACCCAAACATTCTGTCATCATTTATTTACTCTCAGATTGTTCCAGCCCTGTATACATGTATTTGTTCTACTGAACACAAAGGAAGATATTTGGAAGAATGCCAGTAACCAATTTATTTATTTTATTTTACAGTAAATGGGGGATGAGAGCTGTGTAACTGACATTCTTCCAAATATTTTCCTTTGTGCTCAGCAGAACAAAGAAATGTATACAGGTTTGGAACAACCTGATGGTGAGTAAATGATGACAGAGTTTTCATTTTGGGGGAACTATCCCTTTAAGGCAACAAACAAGAACAAAATCTTACATGTCTCACTCTCACATAGGCTGTGTTGAGAAGTCCAATTAGTTGAAGCAAATCTGTTGTATTTTACATTTTATTTTGATTAATATACTACTTCATTTATTTTCGCATATTCACCCTAATAAATGCTAATTGTCCACTTTATCTCCAGTAGTTCTATTTGGTGTAAACGTATCTGATTTTGAGTTTTGCTTCTAACTCAGGATGCTACAAAGCTTCAAAGTGTTCCCCAACACCGCTGGCAAAGGGGCTCATAACCCTCATATGCCTCTACCTGTCATAGCGCGGAAGAAAAATAAGAAAATAAGTTACAGTAGTAACTTTTCTCCAAGACTCAAGTGTCACAACATCAAGAATTCCCCATCGGGAGGTGAGATTGCTCAAATCCACAAGCCAGCACATTTAGGGTAACATCTTAAAGTCCAGGGCCAAGAGTAGCAGGAATTTTTTACACACACACAAACACACACACACAGCTTCCTCTTGAGATGAAAAAGCTTTTGTTTCTCTGTCTCTTATTCCTCACTTGATATACCATCCACCAGGGCTCCAGGGAAAAGAGCATCTCTTCTGTCTCTCTTTTTCACTCTCACCCAGTCCTCATCCCTCCATTCTTTTCACTAATCCAAAAGATGCCAATTCAGAGAAAGAGAAACAGAGAGACATGTCTTGCTTTTGTCTCCTTCAAGATCAATTTTACAAACTAATCCATGAGGACTCAGCTTTCCCCAGAGCAGCTCGGACACATGAAATCAATGTCCCTGTGTGTGTACGTGTGTGTGCTCACGCATGGTCATGTAGGTGGCTGTTATAAAGCAGCCGAGGGAATAAACTAGTTGCAGGGATAAAGAAAGAGGGTGGGGAAGTGGCAGAAAGAGATAAGAAATTCTTCAGATCTGATTTTCCCTAAATGTCACCAGTTTGAGGAGTGTCTTCCACGCTAGCCAGAGGCGTATAGAGAGATCTCCACCCCCATTTCTCTCTCCCACTGTCTCAATCTGACTCTGTCAGTCGGAGGCACCTTGCTGGGCAACAAAGGGTCTTTTTATCTTTCATTCAGTACTCGCAGCACTCAGTCCATCACCAAATAAAAACAGTTAGATATGACCCTGAGTAGTCTATAGCGCTGGGAATTATGGGTAAGAAGAAAGTGCTTACCCTAAATGTCAAATTGTCAGATATGAATGATCAAAATCTAACTAGATTAAGGGGTTAGAATGAGATTAGATCTCTGTTATACAGTAGGTTTTTTATCTTTACCATTTTTTAACTATATGTTTATGACAGCATCTTCCACTGTTCAAATTCTGAACGTGTAAGACATGTACAGCATTACAACATTATTGGAAATCTTGGCAAATTTTATGTTATTATTATGATCTCCTATGCAAATAAACTAAATGACTTTGAACATGTGCTCAGTCTCCCACCAGCTCTCTGTGTGCCATAAGTGCCACTCGGTCTCATTTCGTGTTAAGTGTCTCCTCGATCAGTAAAACTGAAGTATCTCATGCTCTTTGAGCAGGTTAAGTGGCGGTTTATCTCTCACTTTCCATTAACTGTTTCCTTCTCCAGATCTTCTCAGCCAACATTTTCCATCCCTCGTTCTCTTCCTGCATTACCTCCCTTCTCTAAACCATCAGGTGTCTCACTTGTTCCGTGCAGAGAACAACTTCGATCTGCTGTCACCAATTTACAACGGCAACTCCGCCTCAGACAGTTTATCTCATCAACTACCGACTGGCACGTCATTAGTCATTTCTGCACTACTTACCTCTTCTACTATTCTTCCATCCATCTTCCTCTCGCTCCATTATTTTCTCCTGCATTCATTTCCTACCTGATCCGCTCTCAGGTTAAAGCGTCAGCCGATCCTGAGGATGACAGTGAAGATCGGCTCATTACTTTCACAACATAAACACCAGCAGCTGCCACAGCACCTGTAACCTCAACAAACCTGCGTGATTATGCAAACAGATTACAGTACTTACAAAGAAGCCGAATAGTAGAATGATTAGTTAAGGACAGTCAGTTTGTGTTGGGGTATACCAACTAACCCACCCTGTTAACTAAAGGGGAGTATCCTGTCGTATCGAAGGAGTGAAAAAGAACATACAGAGAATAAAAAAACAAGAGAGAGTGTTAGATACAGAGGACTAAGTTGATATAATAGGGACCTGTCTCTTGTGGTTTTAAATGGAGGATTTGGCCTTCACGCCTCTCAGTGCCATTCTTTAGGAAAGCGGATTTCCACTGCCGTGACGACCATTATCCTGGTTTCCTGGCAGTAATCCGCCATACTTGGCCCGTAATAGGACACAGCGTTGAAGAAAGTCAGAAGGCGGCTGCTGCCGGGTTACAGCAGCGTGGATCAGGGTTCTAGATCCGCCACAAAGAAACACGGGTTGATCTGATACAGCTGATGAAACTGTCATGCACAGCAGGCCTGCGAAGAAAACATCAACACAAAGCCTGTCATTAGAAATGCAAGTTCTAACTGTTTACAAAATGCATCGCCCTGTCTATCTGTCCGTCTGTATGTCTGTTTCTTTAGAACACAATTTGCTACTGTAAAAGTTATTGAAAAACTACCCAATGTTTGTCCTTTCTGAGTTATGGTGAATTCTAAGCATTTCCTCCAGTTCTTCACTCTATGTTCTTTGAGCTGATGATGTTGAAACATCTATAAATCTAGCAGCATTCATCTGAAGCTGTACTGCAGGGTCAGCTAGTCAACCTATGAGTCCATCCAACCTGATTCTCAGGACACCGTCGGCTACATCAACCAGACTGCTAGTTTCTTTAAACGGTTTGAAGAGCATGGATTTTGTGCATTTTATTTGAGTGGAACAGCAATGTTGCTATTTATACTTCCTTATATAATAATAATTTCATATATGGACCAGCGTTTAAACAGAAGGCATTTTATCCTTTAGACTGAGATTTAATTGACTGTACTTTCAGACTGAAATCCCCTGGCTTAGGTCACCGTTTCAGGTTCATTTAGAAATTCAATTGCAGTTCTAACTTATATAGGTACATAAATCAAATAAGGAAATATTGAGTGTTCGTAGACAAAGTCTATTAAGAGTTGATTATATTTACTTTCTTGCTCTCTCAGTTTATCACGTTCTCTAAAGACACAGCTTCAAATTACAGCTGAGCCTGTTGACTCCTGGCCAGTTATTGTATATCCCATATCCATCTTAATGGCTATCTTCTATACCTACAATCAGGTAAAATCGTCATGTGGTAGGTTATCGGGGTCTTTCATGAATGCCACGAGGTCAGTTAGTGGAAGAGTCGCTACCCATTGAAGCTGGACACAACTTTAGAAACACAAAACGGACGAAGTGAGACCGAGAGAGTCAGGCTACAGAAATAGAAAAGATGAAATACAGGAAAAGAAGATAAAGTGGCATTCTGGCTTTGCTGTTGTTTTCTTTTGATCACACCTCAAGTTCAGATTCACTTTTAAGGAATACAACAGTATATCAGTACATAGAAAAAATATATTTTTGAGTGTAAAAACAACATTCAATCACCAACGGCTTCAATAGTGTAGTGAGTGTAGGTGACCAGTAATTTTGACACTATCGCTATGCAGGTTCGAAACCTTTCGCTTCTCTACATTTTCACATCACATATTAGATCATACAGTCACAGTTTACTGCACTGAATATCCATGCGTGTTTGGATTTCCCTTTGTTTTCATTTGGATGGACTTTTTTGCACTGCTTCAACCTCGCAATAAACTGGACTGCGACAAAGCAAGACGAATTTTATATTTAATCCTGAAATTTCATTTCATGTTTGGCCTATATTTTACACTCGGGTTAACGTTGTCGTTGGTGGTTGTTATGAGAACGTATGGCTGTTGGTTTGAAGCGATTGTAACACACAGTATAAAATTGCAGATGATTTGGTAGATATTTTGTTGGAGTCGCCGTTTTGATGCAGAAGTTAGAGCGTTATAAAGCACATTTTAAACGGGTATGTTATCTGTAAGTCTCTGTGCATGTTCGTGCTTTCTTTCAGTTTCGACCTTAATGGGACTCCCTTATCACAGAGCTTGATATGACCGACATTACCCCCTCCCATTTCAAAAGATGAACTACAGTTTTTAAGTTTCACATGTAAACAATCAAATTTCATAACTTAAAATAAAATCATATATTATCTTAGCATACATCTAAGAGGACTAATATTAAGTATAGTTTGTTACAAATTGTGAACACCCCTTTTCATATTCACACACACATATATATATATATATACTGTACATACTTCTCTCTCCTTTTCTTTCTTTCTCTCTCTCATCACTGCAGTCCAGGGAGGGCCGTCCCAGCCAGGCAGGTTTTGAATATTCATGATTAGGAGTCGGTTGCCGTGGAGGTAGCCGTGAAGGTGTTGAGTTATTCATCATTCTTCAGGAAAAGAGACACAGGAGTCGTCCCTCAGTGCTGGAATATTAACAAGCCACATTAATAAAATATCCCCCCCCTCCTTCTCCTGCCTCCCCTTTACCTACAGATCACAGGAAGAGAATTTACAGCAGGAAAGCCCAAGACCACCATACAAACGGAAGCATTAACACACGACTGTACACGTGCATATACATTTAAGCCACTAATATATTAGTGTTATATTACATGCTCGATCTGTCCCCAAAACTGTCAGACACTTATTCCACTAAAACATTGCAATTCACATACATTCTGAATCATTTAAGCATCACAAAAAAGCCACAAACAAGTCCAACAATACATCAAATCCCAATCGCAGAACCAGAAACATCAGAGCGAATGAAAAGCATATGACGAAAATGACACGACGCAGACTTCCAAGAATCACAAGCCGTATATTTAAGGAAGGATTTTCAGTGGGATGCTCTATTTCACAAACGCAATGCATAGGGGATAAAATAAAATAGAAAACATGGAAAAAATAAAAAGAAAGATGAGGTAAAAGAGCAGGGAGATAAGAAGAGAATAGTCTGGCACTCAGGGGAGACGTATATTTAATTCACAGCTCCTTGAGAACAGAGTGGCATTTCGACTGTGTTATCAAGCTTACATGCAGAAGGCAAGGCCACACACTGAGCTGAAATGTGCATCAGTGGTCCTGTAATATTAAAATGGTCAACTGTGCTTTCTTCACACTCTCTGTCTCACTGGCTCTGTTCTGTCTACTTTTCTCTTTCTAAATGCATATTTTTGCTCTCAAGATAACCACAAAAATGTGCCCCTATTTCAGTCTCGCCTGTGCCGCACATACACACTTTTTCACAGCATGAGACTGCTGGGTGACTTTTATTGGATTGCTTGATTCTGTAGCCGCTTGCTGTGCTGCTTAAGTCTACATACTTTATATAAAAATGGACATAAATAATAATGCAGCAAAAAAAGCCATGAAAGATGTTACCTTAATTTTACTTTGGTAAAACTAACTTTCTGCCACTTACAAATGACAACAGTCTGTTTGATCTTGATTTGACTCATATAATCTTTGATTAATTATTATAAATTTTAGCTGTCTGGCGGAAACCTCATATCTCCAAAACTGCTACTTTTCAAGAAATGGAATAACGCTGTATTTTTTACATAAAAACAACACTGTGCTGTCAAAGTTGACAAGGTCTTTTCAACGGTTAAATGTTTGCAAATCTCACTGACGAAAATAAAGGGTGATCAACAGTAATACTTTTTTTAAATCATGAGATATGGAGATAACACTGAGCATTAAAGTCCCTGGTTTTGAGCTCTGCTATAGTAGAATTCATTAACATGATTTAAGTTGTAAAAAAAACATGATAAAACACCCCAGACAACCTTTCCTTTATGTTTGCAAACTTTTTTCATGTTTAAACAACATTACACACTAAAAAGGCATAATAGTTGCTCAGTAAAACATCACTAATTTACCTGTGTTTGCTAGATATTTTTCTTGCCATTCACTTTACATTATTAAATGTAATGAATGCGGGAGGCTGATTTATGTCTACATTTACAGAAAGAGAAAAACTATGGTTCAAGATTGCGTGTGTGTATAAAAGGACAAATTAAAAATGAATTTAACCAGATATTAACTTATATTCAGACACATAAAAACAGATATATAACTGCCTTGCCAGATAGTACAGTAGGTCAAAGCAAAAGAGGTAAACATGACAGACAAGAGAGTACTAATAACAAACAAATATCCTGCAGGGTAAGGCTGGGGTTAACTTGGAGAATGAAGACCTTCAGGTGAACTGTGTTACACTGTATGCATATTTAAACCAGTAATAGAGCCAAACCACAGGAAGGCTGGATGTGGGGGTGGAGACAAGAAAACTAGGGGTCAAATACCTGTCAAAGCTGTTTGCTAGTGGGCTGTATCTGGGCCGAACTAGCAAAAGAGGAGAGAAAGTGTGAATATACGGGTGAGTGAGATTTACCCAGGCTGTGTTGAGGAGTGTTGAACAAATGGTGTTTTAGCACTGTCATCCTTTGTATATCTCAGTGCATAATCCTTGTTGAGCTGTGTGAGAAATGATTTAGAGAGTGCGTGTGTTACACTGTTATAGCGTGTGTCATTAACACTGTTATAGCACATACCCAATCACATTACACCTAGACAAAGAGCCAGTGACTTCTGTCTGATCATTCTTACAGCACATCTTCATCTTCCCTCCCTTTCTCAACAGATTTAAGACCCAAATATCTGTGATATAAACTATGAACATGAACTTATGAAGTTGTACAGTATGTGATATTATATATGATTTATGTGGGGCATTTATCCTAATAACAATATTTAAACAATAATATACCTAAATTGAATAATATACTTCAATTGAATAAATGGCAGTTTTTGACAAAGCACATTTATTTCAGTTAAATTTCATAACTGTACATAACATAGAGAAAAACTTGCCATCTTAATACCATATTCTATCTTTTTTCACTTAAGATGTACTGCTATTATTATGAGTACATTTTTTTCATGATGATGCATGTGAAGCCGCTTTGCAACAATGAAAATTGTGAAAAGCGCTATATAAATAAAATTGAATTGAAGTGAAATGAAATGAAATGAAATGAAATAAATCACTGCATAAAATGAACTGAATGTAAGCTATACCAACCTGATTTGATGGGAATTTGTTACTCTTTTACAAGGTGGCTTATTCGTATGTATTTGTATGTTGTGAATCGTACAAAAACACACTATTACAAAAAAAGTAACACTGAAGATCCAGTCCCTAACCCTAACGTCACTGGTGCAAAAGCAAACCGTACTAAAATGTACAAATATTCTCATTATTGTAAGACAGTGCTGTTCCTTTATATGTTGTTATTTTATATAAAAAATGGACAAATTAAATTGTAAGAATTCAAACGAATTAGCCATTATTAGCCACATTGTAAAACAGTAAATTAACACTATATTACTTAAAAAATGAACAATTTCGTGATACAAACCTTAATACAAACCGTAATACAAACCGTCAATAAAATAAAAAAAATGAATTAGTAACATGTTACACGTGTCAATAAATTAACAAACAAAGCTGATAGCATAATATCAATATAATCTGAAAAAAACCCATCATAATCATTCAAATACATTATTGCTTGTAGTGGCAGCTGAGCTTTACTGAGTTTGGACTCAAATCATGAAGGTGATATTTCAAGCTTGAATTGCTCTGTGGTAGGAAAGGGTCAGGGGTTTGATTAATAGTTTTTATTGCGTTAATAATTGAATTAATTAATTGAATAACTGGAATGCAAATTCACATACAGTATAATGCACAAAAACAAAGCATCCTGTGCAGTTTGTGAAAAAGAAACAGACCCAACGACGCAAAAAGATACAGACACAAGGGAATTCACTACACAGAGATGTAGACGGATAGACAGAGCACAACAGAAAAGGTACCTTGAGTAGTTTGGAGTTTGTCAGTTTGTGACTGAGATGTGTAATTTAGTTCCAACACCCCAGATGAATAACACAAGCAAAAAGTTGGACAGTGAGACTTTCAGGCCATCATCACGTCTGAAGCTGAAAGTGAGAAGTTTGTATGTGAACTGGCTTCAGAAATCTTCTCGTAACTCCTCAGGCATGAGGGATAGTGGCCAAATGATAGCTCAGGCATGGGCATACTATTCATGCTATGGTCACCAAGCCAACCAAGAGTTTAGCAGCCACATCCCACGGCAACAAGAGCTACTTCCAACTCGCCCAACCTCAGCGAGCCCGGTCCAGAAAACAGAGCGAGACAGAGGGGGGAAGATTCAACTGTGGAAATGTGTGGTAGGAATAGGGAGGAAGAAATTAAATGAATCTGCCCGAGTTAGGGCAGCTCTCAGAGGTGAATCCAGCACCCTTTCTGCTCCCTTGTTTCCCTCCGTCTCTCCATTCATCCATCCATTCCGTATCTCACCCTTGGTTCCCATTTCTTTCCCCCTCAGGCACCTGGCAGAACTCTTCAAACACACATGATAACCGGAAGAGCAGCACCAGCAAACTGGGAACAAGAGGAAAGCACATTCAGAGGAACTGGGTGGAGGAAAAAAGCGTTACAAAGCTGAAAAGGATGGATTTGTGCTCTGGAATTCTGAAGTCCCTGGCAGCGTGGCAGGGCATGAAACTGTCAGGCTCAGCGGGGGAAACGTTTTCCTTTCTTTTGGTCATGTGTTTAATTGATGAGACGCCTGGATTTTAGGGACTATCCTGGACTCATCATAACTAAACGGTTCTTTTATCAAAACGGGAAATTGTTTTTTTTCCTGGATCCCTCTCTTTGTTTTCTGGCGGTCTTTTGATCTGTCTCTCCTGTGCTTCCCTCGGTCCCTGGCCCCGATAAAAACAGCTCTCACTCAACCTCTCTAAAGCGAGTGACAAGTCAGAGCACAGAGACAGAGTTCTGAGAGGGAAAGAATCAAACCAAACAGTTTCTTCTCTTTTTTTCCACTGTCTATCCCTCCCTCTTATATTATGGCGAGCACTTGGTCTCCAGAGCAGCTTTAATAAAGGCAACAGTTGCAGAGGCGTTTCATTCAGGCTGGCAGACTGTGACTTAGATTAACACATGTAATCCTACACGCACTCCCAAACATTCCCTATAGAGTGAGACAGAGAGATGGACAGAGAGGAGATGGAAAAAGAGCCAAGCTCTACATGAAGAGATGCACATTAGCAAAGTTCTGTATTAGAACATCTTTTGGGTAATGCCATGCTGAGAAAGTGTAAAAATGTCACAATTCAAAACACACACACACACACCCCAAATAGAACCATAAAAATGTATTCCATAAAATTAATAACATTTTGTGTTTTCTTTATAATAAATGACCCTGGACCACAAGACCAGTGAAAAGTAGGACAGGAATATTTGTGGCAAGAGCCACAAATACATTGTATGGGTCGAAATGATAAATTTTTCTTTTATACCAAAGATCATTAGGATATTAAGTAAAGACCATGTTCCATGAAGATATTTTGTACATTTTTACAGTATACATATCAAAACTTTTTTAGTGTTTGGATGCAGCAAAACAAGAACAAAATTAGCTGGAAACACGCCTACCAACTCTACTCGCTCTTTGGAACTATGTTTGGTATCTACTTAAAGCTTAATACTTGGGTTTATCGACTCTCCACAACATCATTACAGTGGTAAGCCAATAGAGACCGTTAAAACAAACCTTTTTCTTCTTAGCAACGACCTGCTACAGCACCTCTGATGGACAACTCTAAAGGTGGATTTCACAATATTTTGATTTTTTGCACCCTTAGATTTCAGATTTTTTAATTGTTTTATCTCAGCCAAATATTGTTTTATCCTAAGAAATCCTGATGTATAAATCTCAGTTTCAAAATAGTCATATCATTTCTTATAATATACTTATATAGTGATTTTTTGGCTTCCTTTTATTAGTACTCCCATTTGACTCATGCAAGAAGCCTTATGAAAGGATGTTGTGGCCACTGTGAAGTATCATTGTATGAAGTTTATACAAAATGGAAAAAAATTTGCTCCACAGAAAAAGACATAATCAGCAGTAAGACATTGGAGCACACTATTAACAGGCCATAATAATTTACAACACACTTTTTCTAACCTTGCACACTTTTCAGAGCAGGTAACATGCACAATTGGAAGCAGTTGCCATTTTATTTATTTTATTTTATTTGTTTATGTATGATGTAGGGCCAAAAAAGGTATTCTGAGAACAGTGTGTGCTTTCTCACGTACTTGTGTGTGTGTTAACGTGAGGTGTTTATGTAAAAATAGCAGTAAATGTGGGTTATGTCCTGGGAGGGGTCCTTCTCTCAGCCGAGATGGACAAGCTCGGAGCTGTCAGTCTGTTTCTATTTGCTCTGAAGTTCACATTTCTGCAGGGAAGAACAGCTAGCAGCATATTTCTCATAATCTCCCACTCTTTTACAGACATCACAAACATAAAAGGGCAGCGTGCCATGAAACACCATTGAAAACACCAGAAACATGAACGAGGTCATTGTAATGCACATCCATATAATCATCACAACAAATAGACCGCTGATAAACCGCCAACAACACATACAAAATAAAGTCTGAGAATGATCATTGCTTCCCTTTCAAGCAGTGTTATTTCTTCTTTTTTTCCCCCATCTTTCGTTTTGGAGAAGACATCTGTCTAAGACAAGGTTGGGCTTCACTGGAGACATGGCGCCCGCTCTCTCTCTGCAACCGTTGCCATGGAAAGGAACCGAAATGGGGCAGATAAGAGTTGAATGAGAAAACTGATGTTCCAGCGGGGTCTTCTTGAGGGAGGGGTCTCTGGGACCACTCTCGTCACAAACGTCAGGCTCTTTTGATGCATGACAGCAACCAAAAACAGAAGAGCGATACGAATGAAAAAGACGGAAACTGAGGAAGAGAGAGTCAGGCTATGGGAAAACAGCTGTGAAAGTGGAAAAAACACAAAAGTGCATTTGGAATAAGAGACAGGGGTATTGTAAGATCTAAAAAGAAAGGCCTTTGGGTGCTCTTATAAATCACCATTCAAATAAAGAGTACATCCTTTAATAAAGAGACATGAGAAGGCAAGTTCTAGCAAGTCAACTTGTCTTTCTTGGCTTCTTACTGTAACACAATTGTCTTGATTCCAGCAGGGTTAGTCTGTCAGACATATCATCATCTGTCTGCCGCCGTTTCTCCGCCAAAAGTAAACACCAACCACAAATCAGCTTCAGACAGCCTCCAACCTTCAGATCAGAGTTGATTCATTCTTTATAGATTTATTTCCAGATCAAAACTAGATCATTTTTCTACTGCTTTTTTAATTTACAAGGAAAAGAAAAAGGAAAAATAGGCGTAAAGCACTCAGGTTGCCCTCTACATTTTTCTCAAAGAAAAACTCAATGATTGTTCGATTCAACATAGCATCACATCCTTTAAGTTGTTGATATCCTGATGTGGCAACTTCTGAAAGACAAAATCTGAATATCGGCTGATTCAATTGCGAGCGCAAACAAAGGGAAAGTGGCGATCTTATGTACTCCAAGTGTTAACTGATGATTGGTTATTGGTATATACGTAGTAAGTGATGTGAGATTGAGTCTTCCCGGCAGAACTTGCGCTGAAGCTTGCATTTCAGAAGCCAACTTCAGCATATTTCCTGTGTGCAGGGAGTAGAGAGCAGTGAACACTGTGACCAGATTAAGAGCCGCTAGGCTATGTTTATGTTTGATAAAAAGGTGAAATGAGCTGTATAATACAAGTGTATCATTTTAGTACCTATAAATATCTAAATGAATGGAAACCTATACGTATAAATAATGGCCCCCTCATTTACAGACAGGCCCCCTCCAAAAAAAGAATCCAGATTCAAAATTAGTTCTCCGTTATATGGATGTAAGTCTACTGTACATTTCATTATCTGATCACATAAGCTATAACTTAGAACAGCACACTTTAAGGCATTTCAAAAACTGTTTTTTCACTTTTATTATTACTGTGGTTCATTTCAGTGCTTAACTCCAAGACAAATAGTCGCAGGCAAGCCTTAATAAGAAGAGAACAAACAAATATTCTGCTATGGGCATAAGACTTTTAAGACTTTTTCATGATTACCAGAAACCTACAGTGCTTTTACAACTCACCAAGTCTCAAACTGGCTTCTCATGCTTGACAACGGGTTGGTCGTATGACGTAGTATTTCTGTGCTCGATACATTCCATCAGTGCTCGTATAGGTTTCTGAAAGTTTTTTTGAATATGAAATTCCCTAACGTAGCAAAGCCTGTGCGTCGATGAAAGAAAAGAGCACGCCCACGCATAAACCATGGAGAGCGGGAGAAGGAGCATGCGCACACGTCAACCAGCTGGAGCAAGAGAGAGAGAGCACTGCGTTCGCGAAGTTAAGCTGTGTTTGTGTGTTCACTGCATTTCGGTGATGAATGTTATGTTAACAGTGGACGCTGGATTTTGAGATTGTTGAAACTAATAGATGGAGCGGTCCCAGCGTTAAAAGATGAAGGTCATGAACCGCACATGGTAAGTGAAACTGAGTTATGTGTTTTGTTGGCAATCGGTGCGTAGGAGCATAAATTACACAACACAAACTTATAGGGAATAAAGAGACATGCGGGGATAATGCGATGATGTATCGTGTGCTTGTGTGGTTCTCGAACGCGTTCACGAAGATAAACAAACCGCTGTATCTGTCTTTTATAAATGTGGTTAAACTAAATACTCTTCGAAGATGCGAAGTATACAATACTACTCTATAGGTACTCAAGATTAATATAAGATTGGCAGTAACTGTGTGTGTTACGTTCGCTTTAAACTTATCAGCGTGAAACCAAACATGCAGGGCAGACTGTAGCTTCTCTGGCCTCCTAACACTGGCAGTGTGTGCAAATGAAAACGCCTACTTTATCATTCACAGTCTTAGTAATATTTAAGGTAAAAAGACAAAAATATTCTGCAGCACTCAGGTTTATGTCAGTGGGCGTCTAGCCTGGCCATCAGGTGTGATGAAAAGCTGTGAGGGTGGGGTCAAAAGTCAAGAGAAGTGGGGATTAGGCTGAATGACCGATGGCAGGGTCAAGTGGAGAGTGACAGAAGCTTCAAACTGAGAACAGGAGACGAGAAAAAGAGAGACAAATTAATCACTCTGATCTGACAAAGACAAAATGGCACCTCTTGAACCGCTTTTAGAGAACGATAACACACACACATACGCACATCTCCCCTAAGATCCATCTATCTATCCATCATTTTCAGATGAATGAGAGATGATTTCATAACTTGAAATGATGACGATTGGCAGAATGATGCACTATCATTTGTATTGATCGCAGACTAAAATAACAATGAAATGCACTGAATAAAAAATTGTTCTGCATTCTCCTCCTTAAAACACACTTTATATCCTACTACACTAAAATGCACTTCAGTTTCCTCTTTCTCACACACACGCAGACTGCTGGCTGTATTTTACTCTCATGCTTTGATATGATATAAGCAGGTGGCCCCCAAGTGGTCAGACAGTGAGTAGGATGTAAAAATGGAAAGAGGAGCCATGGGAGTAAACTGAAGGAGGAAGTGATGAATGGGGAAATGAAAAGAGGAAGAAAAGGATAAGAGGAAGAAAATACAACGGATTAGGATGGAAATCGATTAACTTCATCTGTACACAGATAAAGTCACGGATTATGGTCCTGCAAGGTCCCTGGGCAACACACTTTGTGAAAGTCAAACTAGCAGCACAACGAATAAAAAAACATTTTAAGTTGTATACTTCCTCGAGTCAGGACTAGAATTCAGGTCACCATTACTCCATCACATGAGATGAGTGCTGCCCACAAGGCTAAGGTCCACCTGAAATATAGCTGCAGTCACAAAAATAAAAAACACCTTGTGCGTTATACACTTAAAAAAAGACAACGTCAGACAATTGGGCTAAAACAAGCTGCAATAAAGTGTTAAAGAACCAGACATGAATAACATTTCCCAACTGTGTCAACATTCAATTTATATTTGCAGCTTCATACATCCAGGTATCCACTGGCCTTACAGACAGAGACCCCTGGGCACTGGCCCCGCTGGTGTAATCCATCCTTGAATAAAACAGGAAATAAAGGAAAAGCGGAGACAGCTGCGACGAGAATTCACAGAAAAGATTAATGTGGATATGTGTGTGTGCATGCCGCAATTGTGTGTCTTGTTAACTGTCAGGAGAGGATTGGTGGGACATGATGGCCAGGAGGCTGTTGTCACATCTGAGAACGTGAAAAAAAGAGAAAAATGGCCTACGAGGCAGATGTGGAGCTATCCCACAAGCCACCTCAGCACTCGGCAAGCCACTGGTCTCCTGTTTGCCCTCACTCCCAATCACCCTCTATCTTTCTCTTGGTCTTGGCAAGTTATCATCATGAATAATCAAACACTGTTCCTTCCATTCCTCTTTCTCTCTCTCTCACTCTCTCTCTCCATACTTTGCGTTATTCATTCGCCAGGGGCCGGTCTATATCTTGAGCGGCTCACTATAATTTAAGCTGGTGGGTTCATGGTCTCCAAAAGGTCACTGTGTATGCGTTGGAAACCATCCATTACTGAGAGGCAAAACAGGACAAAGGGTAGGAAGAGAGTGTGTTTACCCTCAACTCTCTCCTATTGCTATTTAACTTCAGCCCGTATCGAACGATAGGAAATCAATGCTTTGTGCTGGGCTCACCAATACAGTTGACAAAGTAAATGAAAACTTAAACATAGCTTTCCTGTAGCTCAGTGAGCATTGCATTAACAACGCAAGGTTTTGGGTTCGAGTCCAGGGAATTCCACATACCTATAAATGCTTAGGATAATGCAATGTAAGTCGCTTTGGATAAAAGCGTCTGCCAAATGCATAAATGTAAATGTAAATAAACGTGTGCGTTCACACAAACACCTGAATTGACATACACTAGATAGGTTACACATGTTCCATCCATGATATCCTCAATGCACAAATCATTTCTTGAACCTCAAGAAATGATTTATTTTGCAGCTCCACTTCTCATCATTTATATACATCCTTATTATTCCTTAAACAGTTTTGCTCTCTCTCACACTATATCACTCTCTACCAACTGCCGCATGCAAATTCTTTGCTCAAACACAAACAAACCGGTAAGTGACTGGGGACGTGGCACCTGCACTGAATTTGAGGGAGATTGCTTCTTTGTCTACTCGCCCATTTCCCCTCCCAACGGACAACGGATCTCTGGTGTTCCACTGAACACCATTTACAATAAAAAACTGACTGAAACAAATCCAATGAAACCAGCCCAGCAGCTTTAGAAGAGTGAAGAGTCAGAGTGGCGGTTCTATTGGGTTGGGCTTATTGTTAGTTAAGGCCTTAATGACCAAACCAGATTGGCAGTTTATGAAGTGGAGCTGATCAGCAAAACTTGTAGTATTATCATTAATACATCGTTTGACATGTCAGCCAGGTTCCAAAAAAGAAAAACAATTTCATCAGCTTCCAATGTACAAAAGATATCGCTCCATCTGGATCGCTCAGATAAAACACACACACAAGCACTACATGTTAATGACCAGAACGATCATTTCATGCCTGCAGACATACTTGCAAAAAAGCTCTAGGTGGCCAACAGTTGTTCTGGCAAATGCAAGTTCACAGCTGAGGAACCGTCCATTCTGCAGTCATGGGCCAATTCATCACATCCTTTAATGTCCGAGCAGTGTGTGCATGGTTGGCAGGAGGCTTTGCCTTCCCATCGGCGAGATTCAATGCAGGCATTGCAGTTGGACTGCTTTTAGCTTGCCTCACATTTGCTATGTATGTCTGGTATTTATTATTTATTGAAATTTTATTGAAAAGGACAGTACAACCAAAGTTGAAAATTATCTTTTACTCACCATGGTGGAGTTACAGCGCTATTTGACTTTATTGTGTGGAGCAATAATTTACACTTGATTACTGTATGAACAAACCCAACTGTTGGGTTTAAAGGGGTAGTTCAGCTGAAATTTTCATTTCTGTCATGAATTACTCACTCTCTAGTTGTTCCAAACCTGTATACATATTTTTGTTTGGTTGAACACAGAGAAAGATAGTTGGAAGAATGCTTATAACCAACAGTTCTTGGACCCCATTGACTACCATAGTAGGAAAAATTACAATTGTAGTCAAAAAAAAAGAAATGTAAAGTAATTTTCCTACTATGGTAGTCAATGAGGTCCAAAAACTGTTTGGTTATAAGCACTCTTCCAAATATCTTTCTCTCTGTTCATCAGAACAAATACATTTACACAGATTTGGAACAACACAAAGGTAAGTTAATGCTGACAGAGTTTTTATTTCTGGGTGAAGTATCTATTTTAAATGAACTATACTGGGTTGCTTTAACCCATGGTTCAATCAAATATTGATATTTTCTATGTTAATTTAAACCAATGGTTGGGTTTGTCTATATTTTACCCAACCATGATTTGAAACAACCCAATATTCTTAAGGTATGTGAGAAAGCTACTTAGAATGTCATTTTCTTTTAACAAATATGGAACAACATAAACACTACTTCAAATGTTTTTTATACAAACAATTAATAAATAGTAACAGATGTTTCTCTCAAACATGCAGGTTAACCATCTTGCCTTTAAATGAAACTCTGCTTCATTCGAGGAACCGTTTAAAAAAACAAACCTCTTGACATAACTCACGAAAATTAAATTATGTATTTTTCTCTGTTAACAATCAGATTCACAGCTCTATAATTCTCTCAATAGATTGTGATCCTCAAAAGAGCATCCCGAGGTTTGTGCCAGCACTGGTATAGAGAAGACACAGGAAGGGACACAGGTAAATTGAGATCCATTCCCTGACCATGCCAGCATGAATGGAAGTAGATAGGTGACATGTTCAAAGGTCGGCTTCCATTAGCCAGACCTGCTGCTACAGATAGAGAAAGATCAGAGCAGCGAGGGACCAGGATCAAACTCATTCACCCAATGTCTCAAACACTTTATCCCAACACTCTGCAAGCGGATGGTAGCAGAGCGTGGCACTCCGCAGTTTCTTTAAACCCTGAAGCTATGTTCTCATAGTGCAGTACACAGGGCACAAACATGTGCACAAGTACAGCAGAAAGTCTTCCTTTTAAGGCACAATTCCAGTGGCTGCTGCAATACATTTAACACATTCTGACTCCATGTTGACTTTTGGTATAATTTTAACAGTACCAAGTTAATTATTAAAACTGCATAACAAAGCGCAATCTGTGAATTCTTTAAAATATTTTATATCTCTTAAGAAATTTGTTAAATGAATTCATCTGGATTCTTTATTTATCCTTCTTGAATTGTGTGGGCCTTAGAACGATACAAACAGCTTCAGCCTTGCTAATAAGCATTTGCATTAACATATCCGCACCAACTTAACACACACACACACACACACACACGCACACACAATTATTAATGTCTAGGGCAAATGGTGAACAGCAAAGATTAAAAACACATAGAGACAGTGATGATGAGAAAGATAGATGGGAGGAGACTGCAGGCAATCAGGCATAAATTACAAGGCAATACCAAAGTATGATAAGCATCGTCTATTTTAATCAGTCTCAACTAAAGTCACTTCCCATTGAGACTCACACTATCACACGCAGAGAGAGAGAGAGAGAGAGAGAGAGAGAGAGAGGGATAGGTACTTCAGAAATCAGTTCCCAGATTTATCTTGTTTATCCTTTTTGATACTTTTAACTTTTATCAGCTATTATCATACCGAATCACAAACTTACTTATCAAATTCTCAGGAAACTCCACACATGAGGAAGGTTATGCTAGCACCACGCTTAAAAAAATAGTGCTTTACTATGTAACAATATCAAAATCTCACTGATAATACCACGGTACAATGTTTATTGCAATATTTAAAATGACAAATGATGACTTGGAAACGTGCCATAAGTATCCTCTTTTCTTTTTCCTCTAATCATAACTGTTGCTGAGATGGGTCAAATGAACTACAAATCTCTTTTATAAAATAAAATAATTGCACCAGATGGACCATGCTAAAGGTAACATCTATTATTTTTTCTAACATTCTCTATGTTAGGCCCGGAAGATCGTTTCATACAGTCATGAGACCATGATAATATTGAGACAATTTTGCTATTTCGATAACATGATATCAATAATATTTTTACATCACCTTGCTACACCCATAATTTCATCTAATACTCATATTTTTTATTTAATTAAACAATGTGTTGTCAAAGATGACAAGCTCTTTTAAATCTGTTTCAGTTGTTACATTTTGGCAAAACCCACAGACAAACATGAACATTGACCAATAGTTATGCTTTATGAAAAAAAATGTGAAAATAAAATGTGTCTTCTACTACTTATTTTAGTTTGATACATTTTCACGACTGGATTTTTGGTGACACTGCCTCTATATCCTCTCTCTGAGAAAATGCCCTCGTTTCTGTGTGTGTGTATCCAGTAAGTGGGGCTGTCGCCCTCATCACATCACTGTCAAGGGTACTGTCCTGACCCCTTTTCCCCCGAATCCACACACACAAACCTTTCAGAGTTAGTGCGATTTTCCTGACAGTATGCTTACAGGAATTTTTACAGGCAGATCACAAAAGAGTGCCCCTTGTGTCCCCCCGGAGGGGACACTTCTCCAACTTTGTTTCTACAAAGCTGTGACTGCCAGACGACAACAAATGATTATTCAGAACTCACTGAATTTTCTGCTTGGAACATAAGGCCTTTGAATATGGAAGCACAACATTCGGGAGTAAACGTTTGGAGAGGGAAACACATATCGCATCAAAGGTTTTTGGGAGGAGGCATTTCATTTGTAAAGTACTTTAAAGCACTGAAGATTTTATGGTATGCTCAGTGTAAAACACTGTCACATCCTGACAGAGTCAACAAGTGAATTCTGCTCATCTTGGCTTGATAAGAAATATAATTAAAGCGGCTTCTTCTCTTTTCTACAAAATGGACCGAAAAAGTAACTGAGACCCCTCTGGAAATAACATATAGACAAACCGAGCAAAATATTAGGGAACCCTAAACTTGACAGATATGCTATATAATATATAACTATGTGTTCAGAGGTGCACAAAGACTTTACATAATGAAGCCTTATGTTAGAATGATCTACATACACCGCAGGTCTACTTCAATGTAATTCGCCATGTTGTTTCTACAGTAGCCCTAAATGGACAAACTGCTCTACAGACCGCATTTTGTAAATACGTTATCTCCAGTGGCATAACTTTATTTTGAAAAGTGGTTGGGACAAAGACGACACAAACAGTACTTTAATAAATTGTTTCTGTAACAACTCGTTGGGAATATTCATGGGCGTCACAAGGACGGAAAAAGTAGGTGACTCCTCCGCCAGAAAACAGTACAAAATCTTCTCCACGTTTTCGACGGCTTCAGGGGTGTAACGTTAGAGCAAAAGTCGCACAACTATTAACATCGACACTGCCGTGAAGCAAGTTCGAACACGCTGAACTCACTATTCTAAATTTTCACATATATCAGATCTGCTTCCATTTCTTTTAAACTATATCATGTTTTCATCAATAGATCATTTAAAGCATGTTGTGCTTTATTATATTTAAGGATGGCTGTTGCTATACATAATTAAGCGTATTAATTCGTGAAAAAATCGAACTACTGAAACGAATGCGTGTGTAAATTATGGTAAAATTTTGTGTTTGACAAAGATGACCTGTCAGTGGGTCAAGGGTTGAGACGTTTGGGAACCCCCTGCTAATAAGGACAAACATTCAAGTATACACGGGAAAGAGAAAAATTATATCTTTAAAAAATCGTATTTTCACTTATTACTACGGGCATTGCCAGATAGGCTATACATATACAATGAATATACAACAACTTTTCAAAATTTTCTTTTAAAGGTACAATGTGTAGGATTTTGAAGGATTTATTCACCTAAATGTAATATATAATACAAAACTATGTTGTGAGTGGTGAAGAAATACCTTACAAAATGAAACGAAATGTTTATATTACCTTACAATGAGCCATTTTATGTATATACACCGCGGGCACACCCTTACATGTAATTTATTAATGTGCACAGCCATGTTTCTATAGTAGCACTACACGGACAAACTGAGCGCGTTTCGTAAAACGAAGGATGCGCGAGAATATGTTCTTCTTCTTCGGCTGTTTTGTGGGGCAGCTTCAAAGCGACTACATAGAAGGATTAGCAGAAGAAGAGGAAGAACAATAACAGCATTTACTTGTCGTGTTTTTAGTAGAAATATAAACGGTTCTTTGTTGCAGTAAGAAGCAAAATTTGCGCTAATGGCGGACCACACATACTCCGCACAAGAGCCGTTAGAGCGTCAATCTGTTCGTTCAAAAACGAGAAAATACGACGCAGCAAGGCGAAGTCGAGACAAAAAACGGCAGAAAACCCGAATAAACATCGGCATGGCTTTTCCCAAATGGAGGGCACTGAAGCAGGAAAAGGGTTTGCTTAGCGACGCCGAAGTTGCAAGCTTTCTGCTGGACCGGTAAGTTTGTCTAATTTCCGCTATATAAGTGAAGTGTTTGTTTGATAGCTTTAGCTAATAGATGAGCATGAGCATCAAGTGAGTTTTTCTTGTTTTTAGCACTTTGTTATTGTACTATAATTCCTTTTTGCATGGCCGTGTGCAAATCAAGTTAGAAATCATTTTTACAATCATAATTTGCATACATCGGGTGTAAATTAATACTGCTTAGCTTCTGCGCATACAAATGTGTAATTTAATAATTGATAGGATAAAATCCAAACTTCCACGTTGCATAGTTTATCAGTAATACAGTGTCAACGAAGATTTGAGAAGATACAATTGATCAATTGGGGTGATGCCTTACTTTAGCATTAGCAAGCGGTTTAAATAGGCTGTATGTTACGAACCAAGTTACCGTGCCAAAAAATGCTATGCAAAATAAGCGAATACATCACTGACACAATGTTATACAAGTAACAATAATTTTCACTATAACGATTAGAGTAAATAATGAATTAAGTCAATTTAATTAATTTGTTTTTCTTTGTAAATAAACCTCGTCACTTGATTTGCAAAGGTTACTCTCTGCTGTCTCAGACGACGACATCTCTGTCCTGTGTCCGTAACTTCAGTGTGTTGTTCGCCTGTGAGATGTAGATTGCAATTATCAACACCACCGATAGTGGCCGCTATCATTTATTGAACCCTTTTGTCCTTGTGACGGCAACTGTAGCTACTCTAATAGAAGGGAGAGGATGGTGGCGGAGCTTTAGGTTGCAATTTCCAACTACGCCAATAGTGGTCTCTGTTACTTACACAGTTCACCTTTAAACGCATGAATTTACAACATTGTGACTTTTTCCATTTATTTGAGATTTCTATCAAGTATCAACATTTAATTAATCATGTGATAGATGATAGCAACCGCATGTCGAGAAATATAAGGACGATTATAGCACCAAAGTGCAACTAAGCGCAAAATGATTGTTACATATACGACTTGAACAGCCATTTTCAAATAATTTCATTAAAAATGCCTTCACAATCTGATATTCATCATGCATCTACTCATGTATTGCACTATAACTTCAATAACTGCATTAACCCATGTACTGCACCGTACTTTTAATAACCGCATCAACTCATCTACTGCACTGTAACTTTAATAGCTAATGTCTGTAACTAATGCACACTCAAGTCACTTGCACTATTGTATAGTCTATATTGTTATCTGTTCATAACCACCTGTACATTAATGTTCATAGCCTTCTGTTTATATTGTTCATAGTACATACCGACTGTCATATTTTCATAGTACATGCCCATTGTAAAGTATTTTCCTAATATTGTATTCTGTATTTATTCACACTGTATATCCTGCACTTGCTAATTGCACTTCTAGTTAGACCTAAACTACATTTCGTTACACTGTACTTGTATATGTGTTATGACAATAAAGTTGAATCTAATCTAATCTAATCTAATATGTGATAGGGAAAAAGTTCAGCAAAAATCAGTTTCGAACCCACAGCGACATGAAGTAGGGAACGCACGCTTTACGCTACTGGAACAGTCTGTGCTTGTGTGCCTTTCTTCCATTTTGTCTATTCCAATCTGAAACTGATGGGCGGAGTTAGTATAAATAGCCTCTGCTTACAAAGTGGGCTACTTGCACGGTAAATAAACACTCTGTACTTTTTATTTCTTCCAGTAAGTGGTGGGGACAAAATTGACTTTGGCCAAAAGTGGTGGGGACATGTCCCACCCATCCACCCGCAAATGGTAATCTCCTTCAGCAAAGAAACAAAAACGTGATAGCACCGTAGTGCTCCAAAAGTAAGGGTGCTGGAGTGAGCCTTTGGTAGCAATTTCCAACCTCACCACTAGATGCTGCTAAATTTCATACACCTGACCTTTAAGAGCACAAGAAATAAAATGTGTACTTTACAAAAAGTGACAAAGGCGTTGAATGCTATTTGAGACAATAAGTCCCTTCCTCACATGAAGCACAATGCTTATGGAAGACAGTCATTGTGGTGCTTTTATGGAAAAGCAGCATAAGGATTTAGCTAAATTTCATTTTTGTTACACCACAGTATGTATACTTAGTAAATAACAGACACTAACACATAATGAGCATGGCCTAAATAACGAAAATAAAATCATGATTTCCTTCTTACATCTAAAACTATTTCTATAAGTTGACTATGATTTTTTTAAGGCTCATGTTTTTTATATATCAACAGACATATTATGAACGATTTAAAAAGTTAATATCACAGATTGTTTCCTGACAAGGTTTGTAAGGTCTAATTAACATTTGAACCATTCGCACCTGCAACAGGTCAGAAGTAACCACCTACACAAACACAGTTGCTCAAGCTTATCGAGTGAACAAAAAAGCCGTCTTAAGCACTATTCTTCCTCTGTCCGCGGTATCAGCGGGGCGGTTCGGATCACTGCATGTCTCTTGAGACTCATTAGAGAAAGAGTCATCAGCAAGAAAATAGCGGCGATCTGGCACAAACACAGCACGGCACCCTGGGTAATATTAACAATGCACCTGGAGTCATCCTCCGCAACGCCCGGATAAAGACGGAAGAATCGCGGGGGGCAAGGGAGACGGGTTATAATTACAGGAGAATTTAAGATTTAGGCTTTAAAAATACTCTTTTATTGAGGTGCACAGACAACATTAAAAGAGGGTTATGTATTCCGTGTCGTTTCAAACCCCTTTGACTTTTATCTGTAGAATATGAAGATGACATTTTTTAAGAATATTTACATAGTTACATTTATTTATTTATCCAAAGTGACTTAAGAGTTTATTAACATTTTGTCAATAAGACAAAAATAAGAGCATTTATATAAAAAAACTATTGATGCGTTTAGGGGTGTACTTTCCATTGGGGACAGGGCGGACATGTCCCCCTCACTTTTCAAAATCCCGTTCATGTCCCTCTCACTTTCAAATTTGTTTGTAATGAATTTTTTAACCACACGCCGTCATAGCCACGGAGAAGTACTATGACCGAGCAGGACACAGAGACTCTGCCTGTGTTGATGCTGTAAATGTAACATATTTTTTTCATTTTTATTTAACTCAAATAATTGTTCAATTATAAAATATTTTTTTATGTATAACCAAATGTATATATAAAATGTCTATATTGTATCATTCCGTAATATTAATATTTCTTTACTTCTATTTCTCCCTCTGGATTCTATGTCTCTTTCTGTCTATCTCTGCCTCTCCTCCCGCTCTATTAAAGTTATCTTTCACTGCCTCTGTTTCTTAGAGCAGGTTGCATGAGGCCAGCTGAAGACAAATATGTCGCCAACCGGATCTGGGGACCAGAGAGCAGGTGGCATAGACAGTGAGGAATTCAGAAAGTAAGGTAAAAGAGAGAGAGATAGTGTGTAACCTCTCCCTAACTTCTGGATCCTCAGGGCAATACACACACGCAAAGACACACTCTCAAGCGGTCTGAGACTTGACAGGAGCTCAGAGGCCTACAAAAAAAAGTTTATCCCCAGTTCATGTCAGGCGACCAAACTTCCGGTGAAATAAGACAAAAAACAACGCCAAAGTTTAACTTAGCATAAAGTTACTTCGGCAGATTGCATACAGCAAGAATTATTGAACTTTCTGTGACAGATGAACAAAGGCCCACATAATGTAGCATAGCATAACATCCTCCTGTTGCATGTCCAAGCTCAGCGTGACCCTACACTGGAGCGCCTGCATTAGCCTGAGGATATGCAAATGGCACATCAAAGGTTTTGAGGATTGAGGGTGAAATGAGGCATGACAAAACATTCATGTTTAGTTTCCATTATAATCCAAGTTATATTTTAGCCAAGGGTCAAGGTTTGCAAGGATAGCAGGATCCAGTAAACACCTGCTGGTGGGAGCTACTCCATTTGGCTGCAAAAAGACCCTTTCCTTTGTCAGCCCTATATGGGACATATAATACTACAAATAATTCCACCTTTTTCAATTTAAAAACTTTATATTAAAACATGTCTCAAATTTTAAAACAAATCGACTTTGAAATCAGACTTCGATGACTTAAATCCAGTTTCGCATCTATTGAAACAAAGTTGAAATTGTTTAAATTATATTGAAAAGTTAAAGTATTAGAAAAATCATGTCTTACGGACCACAGTCTATTATGCTCAAACAACATATATAAAAAGGATTATACTATAGTACATTTCTGGCTGTTGTTTTAATTTTTTCATGACCTGTCAGTCATATGGCCTCTTGGGCGGGACTTGGCCAAAGAAAGCAGCGAAAAGTTCCAGACCTTCAGTATGAAGCAGTATCCTTCTTACCAGTGCCCGAACACATGTTCACGATATACTTATTTCACGATCTCGGGAGCAAGGGAGCTGATCGAGACACAGGGTATGTCATCAGCCGATCACCACTACCATGACATTAAACCAAACGATTTACTCAAAATGCATATAACCTGGAACCCGACTATTAATCTGTTAAACCAGTTAAACCAAATAAATTCAGCTTTCTCCCAGTATTATAGACGCATTGTAAACTCAGATTGAAGATATAATGATCAGATGAATTTTTAACATTAGTTAACAAGTTAGTAGTTTTCACACTATCCCTTAGCCCATTGACTCTTTCATATGTCCAATTGACGTGTTATGCTATCACTTCCTCCACAGAGTAACCTCTCTTTTCATGTTACACTTAGTCATCCGGCATTTATCCACCCACCCCTACACACCCCCACACTTACACTCTAAGTATATCAAGAGCTGGCCTTTGGTGTCTGCTTTGCTACTTTAGGGAGCCCCAGTCCTCTAACTCTAAATGTCAACAGGAGGAGATGAGCTTTAATATTTCATCATCCCCACCCTCCTTCCTTCCAGACATTCACAGAATAACATAAACTACAGAGCGACAAAATGATTTGAGGGCTCACCTTGTCTTTCTGGAGGTAAACTGCTCCACAAACACACAGACACACATTTATTAATCCCCAAAGACGCACACATGCAGCCTGTTTCCCTCTATACAATTTGAGAAACAAATTGAACTGCCGGTAGCAATCCTCATATCCACCCCTGCGCATACTGAGCAAATACGGTCAACTACACGGCCCTGCGTTCGCGAAGGAAAAGCAGTAAGGATTGATATAAATGATGTGTGGGGTGCGCTAGAGCCCTGGGCGGGGGATTCTGGGATGAGAGTTCGATCAATGGCAATCAATGGTAGGAAGGCCAGACATTCATCTCAATTCAGACTAATTAGGACAGAAGCTCAAAGGCAACGAGTGTGGGTTGAGGAGGTAAAAGGATGATACAAATAAAGTCCTTGTTTACATAGAGGCTGCTGGCGCAGTGTTTAAAGACTTGGTTTGGTAACACAAATGAAACGTATTTGATCGATGGTCGACATAAAGACCGGACGGTATACTGAAGTCATTCATTTTACTGTCCTTCTGGTTTGCCCTTGAGCAGAGGGGCTATCAGGGCAATCAGTGTGGCTTGCTTTGGATTGAAAGCATTGAACGTTAACTTTTGGTGGTGGGCACTAAAGGTAATCCAGTGGTAAAAACACTGTTTTGAGATACGATCACATGAAATACATGTGAAGGTAGTTGAAACGGCATGAGACATGATGTGTATATTCAGTTTTTGTAGTTACTCGATTCAACTATGATAGATCTAACAATGGCTGTGACTTAGATAACTAAACAATCAAGTGATAATACAAACACACACACACAGGGTGCCTTAAACAAACTTAGATCTATTAACTGTGAGCAAATCTCACATTTTTGTGACAAAATTTAAATCAGAAAGTTGTGCTGACCTCCGTTGCCTTTTTATTTGCTAAACAACATTTAATAATGCACTGATGACATATTCAATACAAGACATTCTCCTTTAAATCCAATATGCACCCAATGGATGCATTCAAATTGCATGATACCACCAGGTGTAAACAGGGGTCTGTCTTGTCTGGCGACTTATTATCTCATCGCCTGAGACATATTGTATTATCAGGTGTAAACAGGGCCGACAAATATAGAGTAAACGTTTATTAGTTCAACAACTGATTATCATGTCCAACTATAATTAGAAAGTCAGGCTTCGATTTTTTAACGCAAATGAAAAATACAAGGGTGTAAGTTTGATTTTGACATTGGTGGGACATAAATCTAGTCTGCAGAGCCACATTGTCTCGAAAATTTTATCTCAAAAATACTTTCTATTAGTTTTCTAAACTGTTCTTTATTGTTGTCACTCATTGCTACAGTGTACTGTCAACAGCAGGATCAGTTTCCTTATATACACCAGAATATACAATTAGCCACTCAGTATTAACTACTGTATGGTCAACTGCATCTACAGTATATACTTACATATATATGCATATATATATACATTTTTTAGAACAACTGTATGACTGAGTGCTTAATAGACCTCTATAGAGTGCAACCTTATTATAACTTTAATATAATGCACAAACAAATACCATAATCATATTTTAAAAGCCTCATCACCATTGACCCTGCCTCTCTCTCAATCTCGCCACCTAATAAAATGACACAATTGGTGGTGCAAGGAATCTGAACAACTCAAAGCTCTCATTTTAAGCATGCGCTGAGAAACTATACTGTAGTTTCTCAACCTAACATTTATAACAGTAGTAGTACTGAGTTTCACAACTAACATACTGTAATTGTTGTAGTGCCTCTCCACAACATGACAGGACTGCTTCTGTCACCTGACCTGACAAAAGCACGCATTAATGCATTCCATATGAACACATTCTTGACTTAGACATTGATTGCTTACTATAATTATTGCAAATACCATAAACAAAAGCTATTAGGAAAAAGTGGCTTAATTTGGTTTGTTTTACATTTATATCATGTTCATAATATACATTTTATATTGCCTAAAAACATAACCCTCACACAGCAAAACTAATCACTGACAGTTAGACAGAAACTTAATTGGGATCTTAACTTTGAAAAAATGCTTATTCAAAATAACCATATTTAGCTAATAAAGGCATATGAAACAGTCGATTGTCATGATATTCAACTATTTATAGTTATCCTCATAGACTCAAACAAGTACTGACTAAGGCCGTGTTCAGACTGTACATCTTTTTTGAAGCTGCTTGCATTTGTTTTACATTATACCCCTATGGAGTAAAGCGTCAAAAAACGTCCAGAGTGATTTTTTAAATGCATGAGCCAGCGTCTTTTTCTGCAGCTCAGAGCGTCTATTGAGGTTGATAAAAGTTCAACATTTCAACAACAAAAAAACAAATCCCTACATCAAGCTCCTTTTTCAAAACTAACCAATGACAGAGACCTGTCGTTTCTATAACAACATGCTAGGAACGTGGAAGGTTTGAGAAGACCAAAATAAAATGGCGGAGGAAACGCTTGTTGGAGCATAGTTTTGTATTATGTATGTTTATTTTATCGTTATCTTTCAACAACTTCTGATTGCATTTCTAGTGTAAAATTAGTATTATAATTTTTAAATATGTGATTAGTTATTGCAAAGACGATCTCTGTTTATAAATCAAATAGACTTCCGTGACGCAACCTATCTGTTTCTCTGAGCTACCTTCGTGAACAGCAGAGCCATTGAGAGAGAGAGTCGCGTCAACTTTGTTGAATCCAATGGAACAGTTTTATTTCACAGCAATGGCGGATCATGGTGGCTCTCAATAGTTCCCAGAAGTTACCAGTAACGCATGGAGCTGCGACTCAATAGACCAACTGTGGTAAAATTCTAACCCATATAAAGATGAAAGCCATTTAATGAATAAAAAAATGAAAGAAATAAAGCATTTAAAGAGAAAACATAACTTCTGGAACTATCTGAAGGCTCCATGAATCACGTGACACGGGCTCTCAATAGTTCCCGGAAGTTACTAGTTACGCACGGAGCTGCGACTAAACAGACCAACTGAGGTCAGATTTTAACCCATTTAAAGACGAAAGCCATTTAATGAATAATTTTTTTAAAAATAAAGCATTTTAAGAGTAACCAAATGCTAAAAAAGCACCTTTGTCAACTTTTTCTTGTCAAACAAGTAGTCAAGTCTGAACACGGTCTGACGATTAATTAGATTAAAATAAGTATGAAGTAAAAAACACAAGACACAAATGGACATCAGAGGTAATATTGTGTAGATTAATTGATGTGAAAAAACAATGTAGGGACAATTTGGTGTTCTCTGGATATTGGTAGGGGCACGTCCCTACCCAAATCAATGCCCTTGAAGAAATATGTCCAACATACATGAGGAATGTTAACATTGACAATTTTACAAAAATTCAAAAGTGATGAAATGTCGTGGCAAATACTAGTATTGTCGTTTTATGTGTGTTAGATTTTTAAAGTGACATCCCAAAAATGAAAAATCTGTCATAATTTACTAACCTTCTTGTCAACAATGTATGACTTTCTTCTGCAGAACACAAAAGAAGATATTTTGAAGAAAGTTGGAAACTGAACAGCACTGGACCCATTCACTTCTATTGTATGGACACAAAACCAATGCAAGTGAATGGATGCCAGTTAACAACATACTTAAAAAATATATTCTTTTGTGCTTTATGGAAGAATGAAAGTCATACAGTTTTGATATTACAAGACAGTGAATAAATGATGACAGTGAAAAACCAAATAAATCTAAACTGGCCAAAACTTTTTTATTTCTTGAGAATAATTAAAAATGTAATCATTTAAACTGATTATAGTTAGGCTACATTTCGATGGTAAAAACATGCCTGTAGAATGACAAAAAAAACTTCTTACATCATGCCGATTAATTTCAAACTAAACACATTTTTTCTTGCTTACATTTTTCTCTCTCTATGAGCCAGACATAAAGGATGAAATAGTCTCACAAGGTAAGAGATCAGGTACAAAAAACACAGGAGGTGACAACTCATGCATCGATCATGAGGACTAATTGCTGGATAAGCTGGGCTGTGCTGACCGGGATGGAGGAAAGGACAAAAGCACCAGGTGCAGGCCAAGCCCAGGAAAAGTGAAGAGATTAAACTATGAAATAAGGCTGTGTACATGATGTGTCCAGCCAAAGAACCGTGTAGACGTGTGCTGTCTGAAAAGACCTGTATAGCCCCCTATATGTGTATTACTGTGTCAGATCTCTATCTGTCTCTTTAGATGTCTCCAGGCTTTCAGAGGACGTGACATCGAGATGGCAGGGTAGCAATAACCCATGTGTCATTAGATTCAATCTCGCTCCACTCAGACACACATTGAGTTATTGACCACCACAAACTCACACAACCGACTGCTGAAATATCACAGAGCTATGAAAACACAGACACACTGTGTGTTTTCAGGTACAAATAAAAGTGTTCAGTGAATTTCTATATGATAGTGTAGCTGTAAAAAAAGCTTTAGCACATAAAGACGTTTAAAAATGTAGTGTTTTTCCTCCAGGAAAGCAGAAATATTAATAGCTGAAGACTGAACAGATTAATGTGCTCTTTATGAGTCCTTTTAGAATAAGTGTAGTGACAGGGATATACTGCCATACCAGGATTAGTAACTCAAAATTAAAGCTTCTTGTTTTTTTATTTTTAACTGACGGGTGCTTTAGTATATCCTGGATGTTTAAAAATAATGGATAGAAGAAAGAAAACCATAGTCAAACATTTTGAAGTGATCCCTTAATAAAAAAATAACAAAAACCTTTACATTTATTCATGCGTTTTCATCATAAACATGCTCTTAATCAGTAGAATTTACTTAATTATTTTATTCCTACTAGATTTGCTGAAATAGACTGAGCTCAGTTAGGTCACTTGAATACATGCATCATGGCCATTCATGTTGACATGTATATACTGTTCCTTGTCACAAATTGAAACTGATTGCAGTTATCAAATGCTGAACAAGAAACTTTTAAAGTGCATCAAATACAGTCAAAAAATGAAGAATAAACAAGCAAGGGAAGAAGACAAGTTTTGTGCAAACACACACACACACACACACACACACACAATCTGATCACTGCTAAAGTTGTCTTCTCTAACTGCTGGCTGTATTATCAGAACATATCTGCTCTTTCATCTTCTCAACCCCCGTCCTGTGTCTTCCAGACTTCCCTTCCAGCCTCCAAGACCGTTCGGCAAAATCTATTAATACGGCTTTCCCCTTGCCATGTCTCGCATTTCAGATCAAATTAAGCAGTCTGAATAGGACAAGTTCCCTCGGCCTGACGGCTGAGCCTCGGAGTGTGAGGTTCTAATGAGTGTCGGAACATCGATATCTTCAGCACACTCCACGGCCTTCCCTCAGGGGAACAATTAGAACCCGAAGAGCGAGAAACTTCCCAGATTACTCCTCGTCTCTTAGGTTCTGGTTCTCTGCAGTGTAAGTGTAGAACTAAGTGCCTGTGATTTAGATGTCAAAGCAGATGCCCTGTGACATCAGCCTGAGGCAGAGCGCAAGAGCGTTGGCAAGCAGGTGCACTGCAATTACTGCATAAGCGGATGCTGCAAATGATCACACCTGTTAGGTATGATGGCCCAGGGGTGCAAATCAGCACAGAAAACAAAAGTTGACAAAGTATAGAAATTTGACACAATTGACAATTAATTGTGACCCATCTTGCAAATTCCTACACATTAGCAATCTTTAAAGCTTTTGAGACAAGCACTTGCCTTTCACCATTGTAAAGACAATTTGAAGTGAATAATCTGCCATCTTGTTAATAGGGTAATGCTGTAATTTGTATGCTGTATGCTCTTAGCCACTAGTTCAGGGTGACTGTCATTGGCCCAATCACACAATAACAAGGGAGGTAACACCCGCCCTTTGACAGAGCACCTGCCTCCTATTGGCCAAGATAAACTGGCAGGCTGGCACACAGGTATTGTGGGACTGGATGCCCGCAGCGGTGAATGACAGATGCCCCAATAAACAGGTGTGTTCTGAGAAGGGACAGGTGTGTGGGTCAAACAAACATGACTCTCTCTCTCTCACACACACACACACACACACCAGTTGTTCTGTTCACAAAGTTCAAAACTTGTTTTAATTTCCTCAAAAATTCTCCTTCATAATTTTGCCCAAATATTTTATGTCATAGATTATAGTTTTGACTTGACTGCAAAGACAGCATCACAGATCACACTACCCACAGACAATAGGTGTTTCTAGACTCTATTTAAGGGGACTCAGTCCCTCATCTTTCATCCCTGTCTCACTATAAATCACACATTTTTAGGGGCGCTGACAGCCTTCCTCACATTTACTGAAAACAGAGCCTGCAGAACTATCATGTGAATGCTCACTACTGCACTGAAGTCACAAAAAGCCATCCGAATATGACACCATTCCTGATAATACTACACATAAAGCACAAATGTGACGCTGGTTCACAAAACCAGTCTTGAGGGAACATTTTAAGTAATTGCCAAAAATGCATGGGACAAAATGATTCATTTTTCTTTTATGCCAAAAACCATTAGGATATCAAGTAAAGATCATGTTCCATGAAGATATTTTCTAAATTTCCTACGGTAAATAAAACAAAACTTTACTTTTGTGAGTGGATGCCTGCTACAGCACCTCAGACCTCTAACAACTATTGTCCCATCCTAATAAACCATACATCAATAGAAAGCTTAATTACACAGCTTTCAGATACATTTCAGGTTTTGTTTTACAGGGTCACAAATGGCTTGAAAATTGCAATTAAAAATTGTCAAACAAGAGCTAGAACATAATACGACACATTATTGAGGAAAAGGTGAAGTTCCCATGAAGTTTCATCGCTGAAGGATTTGAGGCTTTATCCATATTCCACAGGTGAATGGGCTCCAAATATATAACATATCTTCCTGTAAACCATCTAACCTCCACACATTTAATGAGACAAGAGTAAATAATAGTGATACAGATGAGCAATGGAAAGAGAGAGACTGTGGATGGATTATGCAGGAAAAGGAAGAGATGGCAAAGTGCAGCTGAAGTGTGGGGTGCAGACAAAGACAGGCTGTGCAAATATTTGAGGCACAGAATGCAAACAGCTGGCAATGCACGGGTATCTGTTTGTCAGGGGCGTTGCAATGGAGAGTTACACAGGGATGGAGAAAGAGGGCTACAGAGAGAAAGCACGGTGAACACAGGAGAGCTGCCATTTTAAACCAGCCATAACCTCACATGAACTGTCTATTACAGCAAGTCATTATAAAAACCTTTTGAAAATGTGTACAAATTATGAATGTAAATGAATACACAGCCACAGAAAAAAAATTAAGAGACAATTCCAAATTTTCATATATCAGCATTTTTAGACCATTCCATTCCAGTGTGTTTTGAATTTCAACAAAATCAAAACGTATGCGTCATCCAACAGCAATGACGCATGACACCTATGATAAATATCGAGGTTATAACATAAAACATTAATATTCAAACTTTTCATAAATACATAGAATTTCTTACTGTTGCATAGCTTAAAGGTGAATGTGAACTTCTTTTCTTTGCAATATTTGAGGTCTGAAATAATACATAGAATTGTTTTTGTTATTCCTTTTCTGCAAAAGCAAATAGAAACAATATTTTCATTAAAATTTTCAAGAATTGTTGTTAGTAATTCACATCATGAAACAAAAATGATCATTTTGCCTAAACACATATAAGTAGTATATTCAGAAAAACTGAAAATAATTTTGAAACCTATATATATATATATATATATATATATAATATATAAGCTGTATATTATAAATATGCTTCAAGTAAACCACATTCATACATTTGAAGGGTAAATAGAGTCTTTATGGATACTGTTCTCTCTGTATGCTTTAAAGGTACAGTGTGTTTAATTCCTGTGGCACCATTGACACCAAATGAAACTACAGAAATAAAATAAAAAACTCGCTAGGTTGACATCTCATACCGCTCAAAGAAACAGAACAATTCCTTTAAAGCGCCACAGTGTTGACAATTTTTCAAGGAATTCAGCCTCTGAATGTCTTATTTACAGTTGTTTCGGCAAATTAAGCTTGGGACAGCAGGATTTTAATATCACCGCAATTACACAAAAGAAACATCACACCCCAGTCACAAAATTAGAACACTTCTATTAAAACCCAAGCTGTCACCACTCCAAGTGAGCCGCCATCGATAATAACAAGGCATGAGCTTTCTAGTCTTGCCAGGATGTTCATTTACTGTAAAGGCAGTGTACAGTTAACAAAGTCACTTTATATAGTTTATATATCATCTCTCGCCGAGTTTACACCTCATCTTCTCTTCTCTGCAATGCAATGCAATGACAAAACTTTAGAAGACACCTCATAATTGCTCACTAAATTGTGTTCTGTGACACATTGCTTTGGCACACATTGACATAATTTTCTTCTACAGCACTATTATAAGGAAAATACAACTGTGCTCTGACCAACATGTTCTTGTGAATGGATACAGTGTGTACTTCTTGTAGTCAGGCAACTTGAATGAGTTTCAACTTGAATGAGTTGAGAAAAATCCTTTGGGGAGACTGGGGCTTGTCACGGGGGAATGATATTAAAAAAACTCATCAAGGTTGAAAAAATTGGGGGGAACATTAAATCAACCTGCAACGCAAATATTTGCTTTTTTTTACCAAATTTTACTATTACTGACAGATAAATATGTTTATCATAATCAACATTATGAACCATTAAAATTTCAACATCAATTTAAACTTTTCATTAAAGGCTATTTAACAGTAAAGGCTTCTGGAAAAAAGAGAACAATCACACAAAAATAAAACATTGCACAGTCCCCAGTGTATAAATCAAATATACGCAGACCGGTTGACTTATGTTGTGTCATATACATTAATGATGCAGGATTTTTGGTGCAACTGCCACTTGATGCAATATACAACGATACAGTTTTCTAATGCACATTAGTCTGTTTACATTCATTTAAGACATAACCAACTCTATAAGTAAAGTGAGTTCGATTTTAAATAACCTTGTGTGTATTTTACAGTTTTACTGCAATACGCAAAAGTAACCTTAGAAAGCTGGCTGTCACACACAAGTTCTGAACTGTGTGCTGAATTTATGCAGAATGTGAGAACAACTGTGCAAATCTCAGTTGACTGATCACTCCTTGACTCTCTCGTAGACTTAAAGTGATAGTTCACGCAAAAAGGAAAATTCTGTAATTATTCACTCACCCTATTGTCATTTCGAACCAGTAAAACTTTCTTTCTTCCACAGAACACAAAAGAAGATATTTTGAATAATGTTGCTAACTGAACAGCCACTGCACCCTTTGACTTCAAATGTTTAGAACTTGCTACTACCAAGCCTTGTCAGTGAAACCAGGCATTTATGTCTCCAAATGAAGTTGGACACTTTTTTTATTATGATTGAGCAAGCAGCTTCAGAGAGGGAGTAATCATTCTTGGCAAAACTCTGAACAAAATTGTAATACCTATTTGCAACCAGCCATCTATTGGCATTTTTTTATTATCTCCACATTTTTATTTTAAACTAAACTTTGGGTGTTTGTAATTGAAATGCCTTTATATTTATATTAATAGTATCTTTGATTAGGGTATTATACAAAGAGGTAGCTTCAGTATGATGTAGGGCCAAGAGTTCACACATAACATTAAAAAGATCACCCTTTTTAAGCTATTGGGTCATCGTTTAAGGCCATCATTCACTAAAACATGGGCAAAAATTGTATAATGACTGTTAAGCACAGTACGGTAATACAAATAACTAAAAAAGGATCGTCAAAAAGAAACTACAAAATTAATGGTGCCTCATAAATAAACTGAAATAAGTTATAAGCTCGGGGGGCACGGTGGCTTAGTGGTTAGCACGTTCGCCTCACACCTCCAGGGTTGGGGGTTCGATTCCCGCTTCCGACTTGTGTGTGTGGAGTTTGCATGTTCTCCCCGTGCTTCGGGGGTTTCCTCCGGGTACTCCGGTTTCCTCCCCTGGTCCAAAGACATGCATGGTAGGTTGATTGGCATCTCTGGAAAAATTGTCCGTAGGGTGTGCGTGCGTGCGTCAGTGAATGAGTGTGTGTGCCCTGCGATGGGTTGGCACTCCATCCAGGGTGTATCCTGCCTTGATGCCCGATGAGATAGGCGCAGGCTCCCCGTGACCCGAGGTAGTTCGGATAAGCGGTAGAAAATGGAATGGAAAGTTATAAGCTCTGAAATGATAATAATAAACAAACAAAAAAATTAATTGCTAAAAAATTTAACTACTATAAATGTAATAACCATACGCTAAATTAAAAATGTTAATAAAACTAAGAACCAAACTATAATGACACTGGATGGTTGCCTATTTATCTGTTCTTTAAATTAACATAATCAAACCCTGCCTCATCGTGGGGCCTAAGGATCTTCAAATGCTCTCAACTATAAAAGCGTTAAATTATAACATTTAAAGATTCCAAGATTCCAAAACATATTTGTAAATATGTCTATGCCCAACATTTTCTCCTCCACTGTTCTCTTTTCTGCCTCCTTATCTACCACCACCAAAAGCCCTTCTTTCTATCTTTCCCTCTCCCTAACCTTCCCTCCCTTCACCACCCCGTGCTCCACCCGTCCATCCATTCATCCTCTGCCTGATTCCAAGCCAGCTCTCCAATTTAATTCCCCATCTGTGGACTGCTTGAGATATTAGTCCAGAGATGAGATCCGTGACCCTGAATACAGGGGTAGAAGATTCAATAAGGAGGGGGCAGGGCTGCTGGGGTCTCCGTCCCAGGCTGAAGTCACGTATCTGTGCTTGGCAAAAATGTAGCTGCCTCCCCACCTTCCTGGATCCCCTCCTGAAGTGGCTGGACTAAATATTTGCCCTCTGCCTCTATCAGCGTCTGGAGATGTCCTCTCTTGCTAAGTGACCAGCGTCATCACCTCCCACCTCCTCCAGCCAACACCATCTCCCTCTGTCTCCAAATCAACCGTAAGAGTTGGCACAGTGACAGAGACAGCCAGCCAGTATAGAGACTGGGAAAAGTTTTAGCACGCAGCTCGATAGAGGTCAAAAAAGTTAACTGACCCGGAAAGAGGCTGTTCATGCATTCCAAACAACCCGCGTCCAAGCGACGGGAAGTCTCTCTCACTCGCAGCACACCTCTATCAAACCATGCTTTTTCTAAAAATGGAAGGATGTTAGTAACTATGTTAAAAAATTATTTATTATATACGTATATATGAATTAATTGCAAATAATCGCATTTAAGTCATGACAACTGGATGACTATTTTTGTATATATTTATATATCAGGATATATTTTTGTGTGTTAATGCCCATGAAGCGATGCCTGTAGTAGTAGCAGCTAGACTGATTTGACTAAAAGAAAGGGTTGGCAATTACAAAAAACTTATTTAAACATAATAACTTCATATTAACTCTTAGCACATTGTTTCTTTTTATATCAAATTAATGCATTAATGCATCAACCAACAACCTGTCAAGCCATTCTGTTTTTTTTGTTGCTGTAGACGAAGAGGGGAAACAGAGACACAGAGAGGGATCAGAGATGAGAGCCATCTCTCTCTGGACCAGACGACCGAGCCGCCATTTGAATATTCATTAAATTCATTAACCTCTCTTCTTTCCTCTTATTCGTATGGCATTTTCATTGCCTTGATTCTTTTTTAAACACTTTAGAGGAGCACATGCCTACGGGGAAGAACGTGTGTGTTTACATGCACAATTCCAGCCAAAGTTATGGCAAACTTCTTTTTCCCCTCTGAGGGCAAGTTAGGTTTGCCTGCCACACACTCAAACCAAACCTCCCAGACACTTGACCCCGACAAACATCTCTGTATGCGGGCATGTGTGCGAGTCTCTCACGGGCACTTGTGTCACAACTGTTTCTGTAATCTAAGCTCATTACCTTCTCATTACTTCCGACGTCTTTATCTTTCTTATGTCCAAAGCTTTTCGTCTCTTTTAAACTCTACCGTGTAAATACAGCAAAGAAGAACGAAGCTGTCTACACTGTAAGTATGCTATGTGACAGCTGTATTGATTATAACGGGGGCTTTGTTTTGTTGCTGCAACACTCACTCTCGACATTGACTGCGACTGCATCCCAATAAATCAAAAGCTCAATTTCTCAAATACTATTTAGGAAGAATAGAAATCACATGCCAGGCAAGTTTTACACTCTCCATGATATTACTCCTAGAAAATATGTCTCAATTAGGCTCAAGCTCCTCTCGCCGTCAGTGTCTTAGTATGCTATTCCGCTGAGACCAACCAAGGCGCAAAAAACAAAGTGAAAACAGTCAAAGGAGGGTTCGTCGCCACAGCGATAAGACAAGATGGACAAACAATAGGAGCTGCTTGCCTTGCTGAGCAGACTGAGGGAGGACAGTTCTGGAGAATGGACTGAAACTAAAGATAAGACGCTTGCATCTGAAGAGGAAAGAGATAGTGTAGGCCAGAGCTGCCATACTGAGAAAGACACAGGACGAGGAGCGATAACCTCTGGTTCGTCGTCCCCTCATGTGCCAGAAAATGGCTACAGCTGTGACCTTCTGCAAGCCTATTGTACTGCTAACGATACTTTATATTTGAATTAAAAAAGCGGAGGGAACACAGACACACAGGCTCACAATAAAGTTTAATTGGAAATTTATTCATTACACTGCGTTTTAATGATACTTTAACTCGACTTTTAGTTCTGTTGGTGCTTGAAACTACGGCTAAGTTCTCACACACACTCACACATAGTCAAAACCACATACAAGAACACACTTGCCTTATCACGCAGTGGGCCGGAGGTGTGTGTCACATGCAGATGTGGGTAGGAGGGGGATACTGACGGAGAGGACACAGTATTGGTCCCCGAGGCTCTTTGGTGATGGGCTGTGGGAGATAGAGATCTTTGAAAGAGAGACAGAGAGAACGTTTGCCTTTGGACCTGAGCATGTAGATGCCCAACCGCACGCTGCGCAGAAGCCCCTGGCTCCTGTCGCTTTGTATCAATCTACATCCCCTTGATAAAAATAGTGCTTCAAATAGTGGCCCACAGCAACAAGCAACATCATAACCAGCGACCCTGGACCCTATGTCTGGTAATAGCCTTAAAGCAGACTTCTTTTAAAAAAATATTACACCTACAGTTTTTCAGTATCCGTCTCTTACTTCGATTTAAACTGTGCTTCTCTCAAAAGAATTTCAGACTCAGCTGAAAAGTTGTTATTGTCTAAGCAATATTATTTATATATATTTAACAAAATGTTAAGGAAAACGCACATATATTCATTTCATGCTACACCAAAATAAGTTAAAATACAGAGGCTTTGTTTATTATATTAGTTGGGTGCAAACTGTTTGTATGTTTAGTTCAATCTTAATGATACTGTTAAAAGCCTAATGTGATTTTTTAACAGTTACACCATTAGCAGTTCAGCAAAATAAGCTTTACATTAGAGACTTACCACAGAATCTCCAGAAAACGTGCATCAATATATAAATAAACATGTGCAGTATATGTGACCCTGGACAACAACACCTGTCTTATGGGTCAATTTTTTCGAAATCGATATTTTTACATAATTTGAAAGCTGATAATTAAGCTTTCTATTTATGTATGACTTGTTAGGATATGATAATATCTGGTGGAGGTAACACTGTTTAAATATCTGGAATCTGAGGGTGCAAAGGAATCAAAATATTGAGAAAATTGCCTTTGAAGTTGGTAATAAGAGGCACTGTTACTGGTCATCCACTCACAAAAATAAAGTTTTGATATATTTACAAAAGTAAATTTACAAAAGATCTTTACTTAATATCCTAATGATTTTGGGCATAAAAGAAAAATCTATAATTTTGACGCTTACAATGTATTTTTGGCTTTTACTAAAACTGTTCCCCTGCTACTTAAGACTGGTTTATTTTATACATAAATGCAACATACAGTCTTTAACTACAAAGACTTCAATATAATAACAGGATGTGTATGTAGCTTCATAGACCCTGTTTTGACAGGAATGCTTTACAAATAAAAAGACAAAACAATTCCCCTAAAAAGCAAAACAATTTCCACCATGGTATGTTTCGATGCTGGTTTGTGCTGGTTTAAGCTAGTCATGTGCTGGTCCTTATCTGGTTAAACCAGCATCAAAACATACCTAACCCAGCATACACTGTTTTTTTCAACAGGGTAGCTGGTTACAATGTTTCTTAACTCCTTTTAAAAGTATTAAAGCAGACCAGACAACAATATTAGACTTGTTTAAGTGTAGTTTTCACCAGGGTTGACATCAAAAACATCAAGTAGAAAACAGCATTCGTATTGCTTGTACACAATGCTCTTTTTTTTTGCTAAATTACCCTAAAAAATTTAACAAAATTAGGAATTAAGACATTTTTAGGCACAAAAAAGCACAGTACCTGAATATGTATATTCAATCCATTATATGCAGCAGTTTTGTGACACCTGCGACGCCAAATTACTAAGGCTTAGTAGATAGTGCTCTCTAGTGGTGTGATTCGGTTTAAACACGGCTCCAAAATACGACTGGAATCTCCACAATAACTATTATTAAATACTTCTGTATATTACTTTTTACTCTATTAATAACCCACGTTTAAAATATTTGAGATATTTGGATGACCGGGCCATTTCATTAGTAGGGCCACAGTTATGTCGGTTAGAACGTAGGGAACGTATAATGTGGAAATCTTTTACAAATGTTGTCTTACGTGTATGTTGGTTATAAGTGTATTTTACTGGATATCAAATTTGTGAAGCACTGTGGGCCACATGTTGCATTTACATGCTATATAAATAAATAACGTTGAAATTTGAAAGCTTCGCGACTCACTGTAATGTTTACAGGAACTACAAGCGTATAACATGCAAAAATGTAATACAATTAGGACAAATATCGCAAATAAGCACATGTTCACGTAAAAAGCTAATAAGCATATCATATTCGCACGTTGACTCATTTTGCAAATCATTTTTGTTTGAGTAGGAACGTAGTGTAGCACATTTCTGTCAGGCGTCCTCCGCGAACACTCCCGCCTTAATATCAGGACCTCAGCCAGGCAAGATGGCTGCGCCCGAACAAATCGCTGGAGAGTTTGAAAACTGGTTAAAAGATCGGTTAGACTCTCTCGAAGTTGACCGAGAAGTTTATGGCGCATATATACTCGGTGTCCTTAAAGAAGAGGAGAATGATGACGAGAAAAAGGACGCTTTACAAGGCATTCTCTCCGCTTTCTTGGTCAGTGCACGCCGAATGTCTATAGATGTCACTCACTCGCGCAGCTCAGCTGTCAGGATGTTTACGAGCAGTCCTGCTGTTATGAATACTTATAACTTCATGCATTGCTGTTGCGAGCTGGTCAGAACAAATACAATAGCACAGCCACCACCACCAGATGAAATTACCAACATAAACTGGTTACAGTCCTACAAGAATTCTTCAAGACTCTTTTCAGTCATTTCTCTATGATTACAAATTTAGGTTGGAATAGTCTGGTTTTACTAGTATAAACCCCTTTATTTAACCATGTCAATACTGAAACTTCATCTAACTCCTGTTCCCCTTACACGGTGTTTTCAAAACACACTCACCATAACAACGTAACTTGTACTTTAAGCTGGGACCATTTTATTGGAGTTTAAATCAAAATTGTGTGTGTACTTGTAAATACGGCGTTTCTGTGTCCTTCTTAATGTAGTCTTTTGAAAGCATTAGAATTTAATTGGTAATTTGGAGGTTATTTTGTCGTCACAGGAAGATGACACGTTAGAGGAGGTTTGCCAGCAGATTTTACATCATTGGACTGAGTACAGTAGATCCACAATGAGGAGTAATCAAGAAGGTAAGTGCGAGGGCTGGATATTGAAAAGGTAATCAAAGTACACGTAATGTTAAGGATAAGCCGGTTCATTTGTAAATAATTGAATTCGTAAGTTATAGCATGATTCATGAAATGAGTACGGCCACATATTGAGATTTTGTATTTCACAGGAAACATTTTGTGCATTCTTTTTATCTCTCTTTGCAGATGAGGTTCAGGCCATTGCCAGTTTAATAGAGAAGCAGGCACAGATTGTGGTTAAACAGAAGGATGTGTCCGAGAATCCCAAGAAGGGGAAGGAGGCTTTGCTGGCCCAGTATGCTAACATCACTGATGAAGAGGAATATCCTTTTGATGTGTATATTTTGCAATGTTTAGATATTTCTATGACTCTAAAACATAGCATCAATGTATTTCTTCCAATCACAGTTCTGTTTGGATACATTTGCAACCGTTTCTTTAACATTTGTACTGAAGATGAGGAGGACGAGCAATCAGCAGTAGGAATACCCAGCGATAAATGTATCCTTTTCACAACATATCAAATCTTAAAGTTGAAATTACTTATTTTCCATATCGGGATGTGTATATCAGTGAAATGGCTTCTGAAATTAGACAAAAATGTAGGGCGGGGCTTTATTATGCCCTTCCCTTTTTGATTAGTTTGTTGTAAATTGGGCCTGAAGGCTTAAAATGCCTGGCCATTGGACAGTCAGTATTGTCCTACCTCTTTTTTGTTGCTTACATCATGTGGTGAAGAGTTGTTGTGAGGGGTAGAGATTACAAATGCAAATTAATTTAAAAAAAAATGGTGTGCAGGGATTAATCATTTATAAGAATCACAGCAACACTGTGTAAAACACATTTTCCTGTTCGAAGTCATAGTGACTTTAAGAAGTTAATTCACACATTTCTAATAAGCTCGATGATACTATTTAAGAAAAGATTATGTGTCCAGAGAATAAAGTTGAATAGATCCATACCTCACATGATGTGCCCTTTACTGCCAGTCTCAGCCTTGTTCAAAAACACTAACGTAGCAGAAGTTCTGAACCGCCGCAAACATCAGCGTGAACAGGCCAAAGAAGACGCACAGAAGAAGAAAGAACAAGATAAAATGCAACGTGAGAAAGACAAACTGGCCAAGCAGGATCGAAAGGACAAAGAAAAGAAGCGTACACAGAAGGGAGAGCGCAGGAGATAGAGATGCATGCAGGAAAACTTTTATAGATTACACATTGGCTATACAGAAGTGAGAGGATGGGGAAAACAATGAAACCTCAAAAGACGCTGTCCTGACTAACAATGTTTGCATTCTCTTTTTGGTCTGATGTTATCTATTGAATGATAATGTAGGGCCTGAGACATTTTCTAAGCTTTCACAAAACAAACCAGTAACGGGTTGAAGATTGTTTCATGAACCATTTATTTGTTACAGGTGCCGACTGCTGTGCTACTTATTTAGGAGTGAATTTTACAAAACATGTAAAGACCATATTTGACTCCAAAATAAAACTGTTTTGCTCATATACAGACTGTTTTAAGACTTTAAATATTATAAATAATACTCCAAAAAGCTTAAAAAAACAATAGCAAAATGTATTACTTACGATTTTGGGGTGAAATGTGAGCTGGATGTTTTCATGAAAATCAAACTTCAATGCTGACCAGGTGGTAACCAACATGCATATGTGTCTACAAACAGTAATTCCTTTCTTATTGCTTTGAAGGATCTGTTTTTGTATTCTCCATCTGCTGGTAATAATTAACACTTTGGTGATTTTTGATTCAGCTTACTTTACATCTTACTAGTCAAAACCTGAAACCATCGGAAGCCTTCTTGTCCTTCAGCAATATATAAAGAGGGCTCACAAAGATAGAGAAAAAAGACTTTATATTGGTGGGGGCTGAACTATTCAAAACACAAATCACTTTGAATGATGTTTCTGTCTTTTTTTCATTGATGTTTGCAATTAAGAATATTGAATTTTTGTGATGTTATTTCAGGAAAGAGAGAAAAGTGTGTGTGATCTATTAGATTTTTTGATGCTGCAACACCTTAAAGATTGCCCAGTCATATATTGTGTCAGGCTTCATCATAGGGAAACAAATATCTTCAGTTGCAAGTTTCTTTTAACTGTTAAAAGCAGAAGATTTCAACTCCCTTTTTATTAAATAAGTTTTTCTATGCTAAAATGTCCCAAAATTGGTATAGTAAATTAAGTGTGAACGAACGTTTGTTCACTTTTGACTAATGTGACCATTTAACTTCCTTTAACTCATAGGGCCATTTCCCAGACATGGATTAAGATTAAAATAAATGTTAATAGCTGTCTACACTGAAAACATTTCTTAAATGTGTGCCATTCTTTTGTCTCAAAATGTTTTTGAAAGTCATTTTTGTAAAAAACACTAAAACGTCCTAATTGAACTAAAATTAAGATTAAATCTAATGATTTCCTATATAAGTGATCAAATCTGAGTTAATGTCAAATATTTTATAGCATAATTATAGTACAATTAAAGTATGCAAATATATCAACTGAATCCAATGCTTAGTATAAAATGTTTTGGTTAAATAAACTAAAAATTAGTGGTGGGTATAGATTATTTTTTTTTAATCTAGATTTATCTAGATGAATCTTGGAATTAATCTAGATTAAAATGGCTCATTTGAATTCTGCCGAAGGCATTCAGAATATGTGTGCTACCCAAATAAGGACTAAAAGTAAATCTTTGAGAACGGGTGTCTCAAGCCAGGTCGCGCATTAGTCCAGGGGCTCATCTGCTGTTTCCAAAATGCATCACAAACTGCTTGAGAAAGCTGTTCTACTATGATAATTGGTGATGAAAATAAATTATGTTCAATAAAATGTACTTGTGTTTACTTCCGCATTAGCTAAGGGATGCTTTGCGTTCAGGTGGTACTTGAGACTAGAAGAGCTCCTACAGTACATTTACATTTAGTCATTTAGCAGACGCTTTTATCCAAATCAATTTACAAAGAGTGAGGGAGTAACAAGCGATATGTCATACAGGAGCAATAATAGATTAGGTGCCAATACAAATTTACTGGTTTCAACTAAGGCTAGACCACTACATGTTGAGAGAACTTTTTTTTTTTAAACCAATTCCGCATTGCACAAGGTGCAAACAACCTTAGTCTTGTCGATGTTTCCATTGGGATGCTTCTTAAAAATAAATTTCCCCTGAAGCAAACCCGGCGGCTTCAAAGCTGCATCCATGCTAGCACGTCACGTTTGATGTGGTAATTTCACAGTAACGTTATGTTGTGTTCATACGAAACGCGAATGGCGCGTCAAGCGCGAGTGATTACATATTAAGTCAATGCAAAGACGCGATAGACCTATTTGCGGCGCGAATGAAGCCCTGGTTATGAGATGATGAGGCGGCGCGAACTGCGCGAATTAGACGCGAGTTGAAAAATCTCGTTCTCGCCCGGTACAGTGCAATTCAGCTAGGTATACATCCGCGCTAAAATATCAAGGTGAAAGTCATCATAGCTTGGGTGGTATAGACCCAGCTCCCAACCCAACTTTGAGAATAGATTAACGGCGACATTTTTTTTTATCGCGCGATAAGAGTCTCACGTTAACGCAGCACGTTAACGCCGTTAACGGCCCACCACTACTAAAAATATTCAGAATCTGCATAATGTTGAATGATGCTATAAATTGTTCATTGTACAAATGTATAGTATAATGCAATGTAAGTCACTTTGGATAAAAGCATCTGCCAAAATGCGTAAATGTATAATAGTATCAGTTTAATAGTCATCATCCATTGATTCACGTTGTATTTTGAATATATTTTTAATGAAATAAACTAGTTTGATGTACCAGTTTGAGTTTTGGGACTGTTACGTTCATTTAAAAGTTTGACCAACAAATGGATGAGCAATAAGACAAAAGTACACATGAATAATGACAGTCGTTAACATTCATAGGTAACATTCCCTTTATTGCAGTCCATAAATCATGTTGTTCTGGGCTTTTTAAAGGGGTATGTATTCTCAGTAAATCCTCAAATTTGTTAAATCACACACAGAGATTGATGATATACATTGGAAAATAGTGATGAAATCTTGGGCTGGAAAAGATTTGAGACCAACAAATTGTGAATAAATAAATTCAAGTTCAGATTTTTTGAAAATTTAGAAGAGAGTTGCTATTATCATTGTTTATCTAGCGAGATCACTAAAAACAAGTGCTCAAATAAATATGTAAAATAACAGGACAACATGAACACTTTCTATTGGTTATAAATATGGTCTAAGCTCTTGTGGATGTTTGTATCAGTGGAACTAAAATTAGCAGAGTATGTTGGTTACTGTGCAGCAGGTACTAATTAAACTGTCCAAAAACCTCTTACACAAATACTAGTTTTTTTGAGCAAAGCAAACACATACCAAAAAATTGTTTTTCTAAGTAATAACTATTTATAAAATTTCGGGGGCCAATTAGGCAACAAAACCCCTGTATCCTCCAAAGTAACAGATGATACACTTGCTGCAAAATCATTATCACCATAAGCCAGTTAAAAGGTCCCTCTTTTCTGATTTCATCCCTCTCATATCTTTTACTGTCACTCTTTAGCCACTGCCACTCATCTTTTTTACATGTTACTCTATCAAAACATTCTTTACTGGTAGTTTTTATAGAGCCCATGGACATACAGTAACTCCATAATGATGTTATTGCCATAATTCTATGCACTATCTTTTGGAGAATTTGATTGTGATTAGTGATTTCCACTGAAGAAAAAGAATAAATATTAATGAACTGATAATTCTATTGGCTGCCCACAACTGAGCCTAATATATCACTATGGTAGAATAACTTAAATAACTCATCTATTCATCTTAAAACACAACTTGTGCCTTTTTTGACAGACTATAAGATATTATTCCTTGTCAAACCAAGGACACTCACATACAAACCGTGATCACAGGGAAATTATTGCTCTCTCCAGGCTGCTCTGCTCAGGATTGTCTTGCCCAACAGGGGAGCAGGAACCTTTCTCTTGTTTCTCTTCTTGGTAACGGCTCATCTTGGGCAAAGTCATTTGCAAAGCACACCACAGAGCAGTACGGGCCTTTCGGGTGCTGGCACACAGGTCCTTCACTGCAGATGCCAACAGAAGTATCTCTGTGGGGTAGAAAAAAAACAGAGCATAAAACACAAAAATACCACAGCTGTAGGATAGTTTGAAGAGACCTTCAAATGGAAAAAATTATACAATTCATTAATTCACTCTACTTAAAAAAAAGGATCACCATTGAACCGTATGGTCTTCTTATTAGACATTATAATAGAACACACTTCTGTGATCCTCTCCTGAACTCATTCTCTGTCACGTTGCAATCAAGTGGGACTGTGGCAGCACAACATTTTTTACATGATGTGTATTTTTTCTGTTCTTTTACTGTATGATTTACTAACCCCTTTCCTCTTTAAAGAAGGCCGCTGGTTGCCTCTGTCTGCCGCTAGCATTGATGAATTCGTCTTTGCGGCGTGCCTGCGTGGTGTAGATGAACTCAAGATGCCTGTCCAGTGCCGAGTTAATATTGGCATGAAGTGGAAAACTACGCAACTGTTCCATCTTCCCTAGCAAAGCAGCCACCTACAAAAAGTGTCATGTTATAAACTAGAGTATTTCTATCACTCATATGAACTGTATGTAAACATTGCTTGATTTCATACTGTAATATCAAATATGCAAGTTATGGGAAACCAGCTTAAATAGTACCTTTCCATGTTCTCGCAGCTGGTCTACAATGAGTCTGTCCACTCTTGTGGGATTTGGAGGCATTTTGGGTAACGCACTACTGGTCAAGACCGATACACGTTTTTCCGGATAACTCTTAATAAGAACAGTTTCTGCCTGTCAGAATTAGTAAAAAACACCAGTTACTAATCCTTGTGAAATACGAACCTGTTGGCTTGCAAACAACATAGTCATTTGGTATAAGACGGAAGGAAGTTCAGAATCTAAAGTTGATTGAAGAGATTGATGAAGAAAATCTAATTTCCATATACAAGAACAAAACCTAATAATAAAACATAATGTTTCATAAACATTACACTTACTTTCTTTCTTTCTTTTTCCAGCATCCTCCACTGCTCATAACATTCCTCCAGATAATAGTGTAGCTGACTGTTGGGGCTTCCGAGTTCTTTGCCAAGTTTAGGTAAACTCATAGCAAACAGAAACCCAGGAAAAGACCCATCCCCCAACACTTGGCTCGGCACACTAACTTCTTGAAGGTAGGGTCTGAGGGGTGAAATCTCTCCATCTGCAAGATTTTCATTCATGTCAGCATGGGGCACAGGGCCGTAGGGCAGAGGTGGTTGCGAGTGCATCGGGTAGAAGGCATTTTTTCTAGGATCACCCGTCTGATACAGGAAAGGGAAAAGTTGTGATGGTGTGGGTTTGGCTGCGTTTGAATCAGCTCTAATATGTCCAACCTGTCCTGTGTACACATTTCCAACCCCCTGAAATGGATTCTGGAGTCCTGGTTTCTTGTCAGCTTCTTTAAGAAAACCAGCCTGAAGTTTGGACTTCATTCCAAATCGCTGTGTAAAACGGCCGTCAACCATGGAGCCTGCCGACGACTTTTTCTCTAGGAGATCATAGTCTGAAATTTCTATATTTCCTACTCCATTTCTTAAAGCGTCCAGACTTCCTTGGTTTATTGGGCACTGTAGATTCTCTCCACTTCCCTGATTGAAATTATGCGGGACTCTTGCTGTGGACTGGAACAGCTGCTGAGAAGGAGGTAATGGAACAACCCCAGACATAGACATCAGCTTTGCTAACCCCTGTGATTCAAGGTTATTGCTGGTTTTACTTGGGATCCTGGTTTGGCTTTGATAGTGATTTGACAGAGCATGCTGGAACTGATTTACACTACTTTGAGGTGTACCACTTGCTATCTGGTTGGCTTCTTTGTTTGGGTTCAGAGTCGGCAAAAAAACTTTAGGTGGCTGTTGTCCGAACCCAAAAAATTCATTTGTAGGAAAATAACTCTGTGAAAACATATTTTTGCCTCCTACATCAGCTCTCATTTGGTCCACGTGGCTGCGGGTTATCTCTCTCTTAAAATCTGGCATCTGAGAAATATATTCTGATATCCTTTGGTATGGACGACTTGCCTGTTCTGCTATGATTTCCTCATGATTCTTCTGGACCAGAAGCCCGTTCTGGCCTGAATCTCTGAAGCCACCATCCTGCTCTGTTAAAAGAAATGCCTGCTTACCAATATCCTGCACAGAGAAGGAATCTTCTTTTCTCACTTTTTCTTTGCTCACAGCTGAAAAGGCATGGGGGGACCTGAAAAAGGAGCCATCCATTTTGTCTGGAGGGTGGCAGGAATTGTTTACTGCACTTATGTAATCAGACAGGCAGTTATTGCTGCTGCAGTACCCTTCATCCTTCTCAGGTGTTATATACTCAGGTTTCGTAATGTAAGAGCTTAATGCTGAGGGTGCGGTTAGGCCTGGGGGATGAGGAAGATTTTGAGGTGGGGAAAAGTAGGCATCAGGCTCACCATTACAGGAGGAGAAATGGAAGGGTGTGGAAGAATCAAAACCATTGATATTCTGAGGTTTGGCCCACTCATGAGATTCTCTGCCGATTGGTTTAGGATAAATCTGGTTTGATGGGAAGCCAGAGCTGGATGTCATCTGCACCTCATCATTATGGAAGTAATGCAAACTGTCCTCTCTCAATAACTTAGGAGACCACACGCCTTTCAGACTAGATGCCCTGCAAATTATATAAATTGGTATGAATATATAATAAATACTGTATGCAACATGTAAAAAAGTTTTATCTTACTGTTGTGTTGTTTAAACATGAATATGAACTTGTTTTCTTTGCAGTATTCAAGATCTGCAAACATTTCTTAGTTGGTGCCCATTAAATTTTTGGAAAAGAAAAATTCGGGGAAAATCTTGTCACTAGTATAGTGATTAGTTTTGAGTAGTCTCTTAATTCAATCCTTAAACATTTTTCCTATAAATATTTAGAAATAATCTAAGCCTTTGATCATCAAAATCACATATTAAAACATTTTGTCCTGTCTGTTTTCCTCACTCCACACTGCAAAAGCTGAGTATTCATTGACAAAAACACAGCCAGTTTAGACAAGGCCAAAAGTGAGAGAAAAAAATTATTTCCAACGAAAATGCATAAGGGAGGATAGGGTCTAAGTCAAGAGAATCGTACTTCTCGGAAAAGTATGAGTATTGGTCAATCGAATCTGGTTCATCCAAGATGTTTGAAACCAATCCATAAAGATCAGCTTCACTTCCACAGTTACTGGCATCTATTGGCAGTCTATAGAGACAAACAACATTTTAGTAATTTATAACATATCTCCTTTGTCTCTTAACATAAATCTGCAAAATACTGAATTTATGTACTGCATAATACGATTAATAAGTATACTAATAACAAATAACCTGTTATTAAGCATGCTTCGAGGATAATCCATTGATTTACAGTTGTCTTCCAGAGCTGGCCAAACTGTATCAGGTACTGGTGGATAGTCTTTCAGCAAAGAGTCTGACAATGAGTTGAAAGACGGAGACAGGCCTTTGCCATCTTTATAACTTTTCTGCAATCATAGAAAATCACAATGAGCGGAGACAAATGAAACAACAGTGTAGTTTGATATACAGAGGAAGACTAAAACACTTTACTAAATGTTAATTTATTTAATGTTAATTAATATCTAAACTGGTAACAGGCGCTCTCTATGGGAATGCCATTAATGGGAAAAAGATATTTAATTACCAAATACATTTACATAAAATATGCATATATGTAATCTTATGGGAGCTAAAAAAATCATTTATCTTTAGAAGATATTCAAAATCATATTGTATATTTTAATACAGAGATTGTTACATGACATCTAAAAACAGTTAGTACCGTTAGTAGTTACATTTATAACACATTATAACTACCCACCTAAATTACACTCTCAGGAGTGGTAAATCAATAGACTGAATGCATAACTGTAATAATTATAGGGAATAATGGCATAACTTCCATGCCAGTATGAAAATTATTTTTCACCTGTAACTTGTATTGGTGAAAGTATGAGTCCGGTCCTGAATTTTGAAAATGAACGAAGTTATTTCTTCCTCCACTTGTACCCCCATTGACTTGACTTTTCCTTGCATAATTAACCTTAAACAGAGAAAGGAAAGCAGACGTAACTAACGTTAGATTATTCATGACACGACAACTCTGTATTAGCATATTCATTGTTAAGATTAGTTAAACAAAGCTTCCAGCTTCAAATATTACTGATAAATGTGACAATTTATAACTTATTAAACCATTAAACTTAACCAGCCCTCAGGAAACATTGTGGAGAAGTCTAACGTTAGCACAATAAACACATGAAGAGTTGTATAAAGGTAACGTTAGCCTTGGTGTAAACTTATATTTTATGACGCTTAACGTACAGATGCTGACGAGAAAATACGGTAAAAGAACTAACGTTAATTTAAACAGAAATTAGGTATTTTGGGCAATAAAAATACCTCGGATTTATTCATAAATATGTTTGCCAAGTGTCTTTTATGTACGTTAACATTAACGTTGTTACATCAAATCCAGTCAAATGAGGCCTAGTGGTTATATTTCGCTTGATAAGTCGATAACCTATCTGGTTAACGAGCTGATGGCGGCCTTTTTATTTTACTGTAACGTTACATACTTATAGTATAACGTTACGTCTACAGACCACCTCAGCACTTTGAAAATGATAGCTCCGAACGGTAACCAATAAACCTTTATGAATAATTTTGTACGCTGAAAAAATGTTAACCTGAACTTTTCCCTCAGAATTGTCTTACCTCCATCGATACTAAATGTTGCTGGCGGCGACCAATTGCTTCTTTCTTTAAATAACTGCTAATGCAATTTATGAATATAAGTGTCCACGATTGCTCAAATCAATCATACAGCTGATTTATTGCGAAAGTAATTAAGGACGTAACCCCATGAACAGGCCAAACTTCTTCACAGGAATATGTCAGAGGTGCTCTAGTACTGTTTGTGCCCGTTTCTCACCATTCTACCCGCGAAGCAAAGCTTCTCGAGTGTACAGCTGTTTGCTATTTCTATTGGCTAAACCGGTTTTAATTAGCCAATCAAAACCTATCATGTGGTCGCCCGCAGAGTTCGTGCCTGCTTAGCAACGCGTTCTAACTTTATTAATACACGGCGAACATAAAAAATAAATGTATTTTTATTTGATAATGAGTGTTATATTTTCTTTAATTTTTACAATCTTCAAGTTTAAATAAATGATAAATTAAATGAAGGAAAAATAATATGTGGGTTTATGAAACAGCCACAGGATGTCACTGCTCTCATACTTTTAAAGATTAAATAGACTAGATAGATAGATAGATAGATAGATAGATAGATAGATAGATAGATAGATAGATAGATAGATAGATAGATAGACAGACAGACAGACAGACAGACAGACAGACAGACAGACAGGCAGGCAGGCAGGCAGGCAGGCAGGCAGGCAGGCAGGCAGACAGACAGACAGACGATGATAGATAGATAGATAGATAGATAGATAGATAGATAGATAGATAGATAGATAGATAGATAGATAGACAGACAGACAGACAGACAGACAGACAGACAGACAGACAGACAGATAGACAGACAGACAGACAGACAGACAGACAGACAGACAGATAGTTTTTATATTGATGTTAGAAGTTATCTAATGTTTTACAGTTTTAGATAACTGAAGGCATATGAGGTGATTCTATTTTTCAGAGCTGAGAACGACATTGTGATTTAAGACAAAAAGAGTCTCAAATCCACATTCGCATGATTTTCTTCCCAAACTGATAAAGTACAAAGTTTTAGAAAATGAATGGCATATGGTGTTGTTATGGGACTCGGTGATTCTATTGGTCAGAAGACCATGCGATGGAGGTGGGAATCTGTTTCAAGACCCCCAAAATCCCTCCTTTCTCACACTCCCTTCAAAGTTCGTAAAAGGCAGCCCAGGGGGAACTTGAAACAGTCTGACGGACAAAGGGGGAAAAGTCATGGAGCCACTTCTGCGCGCAACAGATATTCGTCGCAAAGTTTACTTTAGCTCGTGGGCTTATCGAGTCATTTTATTTTAAATCAGCCAAAACTATGCGACCCCAAGCATAGCTCGTGTAGCGAATTTGCGCAAAGTGAAAGTTGAGCGGCAGTTGCTCACGGAACTTTTTGTTACAATGAAGACGAATAGACGTGTATCTCTGTTTTTGGCACTGACGTTGCCGTGCTGTCTATTGGCCTCTGGACAATATCACGGAGATAATGGAATCGCTGTCCCTGACCATGGATTCTGTCAGCCCATAACGATCCCGTTGTGCACGGACATCGCTTACAACCAAACTATAATGCCAAACTTAGTTGGACACTACAATCAAGATGATGCGGGTTTGGAAGTGCATCAGTTTTACCCATTGGTAAAGGTACAGTGCTCTCCTGAACTCAAATTCTTCCTGTGCTCCATGTACGCACCGGTGTGCACGGTATTAGAGAAAGCTATTCCTCCGTGTCGCTCTATCTGCGAGAGGGCAAAGCATGGCTGCGAGGCCCTTATGAACAAGTTCGGCTTTCAGTGGCCGGAGCGGCTGAAATGTGAAAATTTCCCCGTGCTGGGGGGCGAAAACATATGCGTGGGCCAGAACGAGTCAACGGCCACGGTGTCGCCCGTTCATATGCCTATCCCGGGAACACCCGGAGTTCATCTGTACTCGACGCCGGACAATCCGTTCCGCTGTCCGTCAATGCTGAAAGTCCCGTCTTACCTCAGCTATAAGTTTTTGGGAGAGCTGGACTGTGGTGCTCCGTGTGAGTCCTCCAAAACGCACGGGGCTTATATGTTCTTCACTGACCAGGAGATTGAATTTGCCCGTATTTGGATTCTCATTTGGTCCTCTCTCTGCTGTGCATCCACATTTTTTACTGTAACCACATACTTAGTGGACATGCAACGCTTTAAATACCCCGAGCGTCCTATTATCTTCCTGTCTGGTTGCTATACCATGGTCTCCATTGCATATATCACTGGATACTTTCTCGGAGATAAAATCGCCTGTAATGACCGCTTTCTTCCCGAAGGCTATAAGACCATTGTTCAGGGTACGAAAAAGGAAGGATGCACCATTCTTTTCATGATGCTGTATTTCTTTAGCATGGCTTCTTCAATCTGGTGGGTCATCCTGTCTCTTACATGGTTCCTGGCTGCTGGTATGAAATGGGGTCATGAAGCCATCGAAGCCAATTCCCAGTACTTTCATCTGGCCGCTTGGGCCGTCCCTGCCGTAAAGACCATTAGTATACTGGCCATGGGACAGATCGATGGAGATGTGCTAAGCGGGGTCTGTTTTGTGGGCCTAAATAATCTGGATCCGCTGAGGGGCTTCGTACTAGCCCCCCTATTCATCTACCTGTTCATCGGCACATCCTTCTTGCTTGCTGGCTTTGTGTCGCTCTTCCGCATTCGCACCATTATGAAGCACGACGGTACTAAGACGGAAAAACTGGAGCGGCTGATGGTTCGCATAGGTGTCTTCTCAGTTCTCTACACCGTCCCGGCCACCATCGTCATCGCTTGCTTTTTTTACGAGCAGGCCTTTAGAGAGCACTGGGAGAGGAGCTGGATCACTACAAACTGTAAGAGCCTGGCCATTCCCTGCCCGATGCACCCCGCTCCCCACATGTCCCCCGACTTCACAGTTTTTATGATCAAGTACCTCATGACTCTTATTGTAGGGATCACTTCGGGGTTTTGGATTTGGTCTGGTAAGACGCTGCAATCTTGGAGGAAGTTTTACACACGTTTGACCAGCGGCGGGCAAGGGGAGACCACTGTTTGAAAAAGTCAATTTTTATGTGAAAAAACTGAATTAGTTTTAGAAATACAAACTGAAATAAAGTGCCTTCAGTTAAGTATTTTCAAGGCAATTATACTTGTCTTTGTTCCTCAAGTACTGTTCTTCAGATGTCAGACTGTCGGAGCCGTTTGGGTTCTTGGACTTTCAAGTGGAAAGAGAAGTGGAACGTAAACCACTTTGGTTTCCCCAAACAAACACGGCCAGTTTGATACCAAAGGCAGAAATGTGTTCCTCCCCCATTCTGCTGCCCCTCAGTTTTTTTCTCATAAGCTGCTGGCCATAAAAACTCTACTTGGAAAGTGAGATACCAGCTGGGAATTCACAAACAGCGGTGCATAGAGCGGTGGGGGGATAAAAGCCTGAAAGAGGACGACATGTCATGTAATACATCTGGCGGTTAAATGTAATTAAAACATTGTATATAGTTTTTGTAAAAATCTTTATTTGAACATGATTATATATTAGTATTTAAGCATTTTTTGTGTGGTTCACTTATTTAGCATTTATACCCCACCGTCTTTGTCTTTATCTTGCCCTTTCTCTGTCCTTATTTTTATCTTATATCAGATAGCATACTCATGTTTGTGCCTCTGTTTCAAATTAAAGGTGCTGTACATAATACTCCTTTTGTCTGCCATGTATCTCACCATGTTTAGTACTCGAGTAAAAGAGAAACTCTTCATATGCTGTTTCGCTGATTTAAGTTCAGATAGTGACTGAGGAGTAATAGTGTTTTTCAAATATGTAATACATCTGTATGTTATGGACCGTTTGGAACCACCATCTTAAATACACTCGAGAGTTTGGAATGCTTGCGTGTGTGAGTCAGAGAGAGAGAGAGAGAGTGCCAATTAAACAGCGTATTTTGTTTGATTGTGGTGTGAAGTAGACAGTCGTTGCAGAGCAAATGGTTCTCGCATGGTCCTCCAAGCTGAGGCATGTGGAAAAAAATGAAATGCACATGATTAAATGATTCTGTGTCTACGTCTGCCTGCATTACGCTCTGAGCTACATTCTAGACCTTTTCTTGTCTACACGAATCTGGAAGGGAACAATGGAATGAGACTAAAAACTATTACATTTACAGGCAATGATTGGGGTTTTTGTTCACATGCATTAGATATGCAACTGAAAAGGAAAGGTTGGTCTAGAGTGGTCCCAAAGTTAGGTCTGTTATGGATTAATACTGAACTCCTGCAGTTTTTTTACTCCACCAACTTTCCATGTCTCCCTTAACTTTTTTTTGGTTCTCCTTGGTTTGGCATGTATGTTTATGAGCTCGGGTTTCTAAACTAATGCATGCCCTTGGGCAGCCAATTTCATGCTCAGCCCTGCAATGTGTGCCTTCTTCCTTTACACTCATTCACTCGTACTCCTGAACACATTCATTATCTTAGATTTAATATACACCACTGTTTGTGTGTGTGTGTGTGTGTGTGTGTGCTTGTGTGTGTGTACGTCCATACCTGTAAAAATGTATGTGTCATTTGAATGTTTACATTAGCTTCACAAAATTTCATTAAAAACTCAAATTTCATAAAAAAAATGCTTTTGAAATTAAGTATGGGCACAGTAATAGTGAATCAAGTAGCCAATATGAGCCCAGAATTGATGGGAACTTCCATTAGTTTAAAAGGCATTCCAGGGTAAAACCTCAAGAAGCTGGTAGAAAAAAAGATTAGAGAGCCATATAAATGTACACATCCATCATTTCATGACTTTGCATGTTGATGTAATTCAGACACTGTACATATTGAAGTAAAGTGATAGTTCACCCCAAAAAACGAAAATTCTGTCATCATTTACTCACCCTCTTGTCTTTTCAAACCATTATAACCGAACAGCACTGGCCCCAGCAAGTTAAAAACATTCTTCAAAATATCTTCTTTGGTGTTCTGTGGAAGAAAAAAAGTCATACAGGTTTGAAAAGACAAGAGGGTGAGTTAATGACAGATTTTTTGGTTTTGGGTGAACTATCAATTTCATTTGGTTTTCTGTCTGCAATATGGCCCCTCGAATCTACATAAACAGAGAAAACATTCTTATATAATAATAATAATCAATGTATTCAGGAAAATACGTTGCTGACAATGAGAAGAAATGTTGTGAGGAGTGCTTTACTTTTACTTGCGGTTAACATTAAAAAAAACTTTCAAGTTTAACTTTCTTTTTAAAAACACATAACAAAACATATTATAGAAACACAGAATTGTGATCCAGACGGAAATTTGTGTGTATGTGTGTGTTCATGTTTGTTACAGTAAAATGAAATGCTGAGTTCCCTCTAAAAATAATCTCGAGAAACTTTCAGACATATGCAGACACATGTGAAGTACACACACATGCTCTCATTGTTGGAATCCCCCTGAAAGATAGAGTGCAGTAATTCAGCACCCTCTGGAGATAATGATGTCATGGCGGAGATGAAGCAGAGAAGAAATGAGGGCCACCCTAAATCTCAAAAAATATTCCTCAGACATTTATTCCCCGTCTCTCAATCCACACCAGTCGAGGAGAGTAATGTTAAAAAAAACACACCTCTTTGAGCAAAAACATGGAATCGTGCTGGGAACTCACCTCAATTCCTACTTTAAACCAAGCAAAACCAAAATGTTTTTGAATTCTCAGACGATCTCAAAGATAGTGGTTATACTGTTGACAACTCAACAGAATTTTTAGATAAGAAGGTATTCATATCTCCTGAGATACTGCAGAGTCTGTCATCACTTTTATTCTTCTTGTGGTGCATGACTTGATCCCTCAGGGGAGTCTTGAGAGATGTAGGTTAGATAGAGCAGATGTCCTGGATTTGTTACTGGTAAAATCAATGTCTTTTATAACAGAAAAGATTAGCTGCAAATGATAATACTGTGGACACAGTCAGGCTATCTGTTTAGGTGTGAACAGAAAATTATGTAAAGATATACTATTATTGTTATTAACCGTTCCATGCTACGTTAGTAATACACAACACCCTGTTTTCCTCAGTTAAAAGTAGGGAATGCAGTGAGCCAGTGGCCAAGTATAGAGATGAGACTGCACTCTATGAATTCGGCTGGCAGCTGACTGTGTGTGTGTGTTAGTGTGTGTGTGTGTGTGTGTGTGTGTGCGTGGGTGGGTGGGAGATAGCTGACCTGTCTAGAGGTTGCTTTTAAACAAGTTGATGGCAATCTCTGTTTGGCTTTTCTACTGAAAAAATGGAGGGAGGAAAAATTGACTAAACAATAGAGCAAAAAAAGTTGGGTTTTGTGAGACGTAAAATCAGTCGAGATGATTATGATGAAAATTAAGCAATACAGTTTCCACATTATCATCTAAAAAGCTTTTCTTGCTGCATTTCTTGAATTTCATTCCAAACAAACAAGCACTAAGAAAAACATTGTAGTAAATTCAGATTTTGAACAACATTAACAGTTGTTCTGTTAACCCCAAAAATGAATAAGAATCCCTTTTTCACTAAACAAGTCTCACCAGCAATATTAAACTTATCTCTTATCCTTTATCTAACTTGCTGTTCAAGACTTGACGACTTGATGATGAATGCATTCCTGGATGCATTCATGGATTCATGAAACTGTTCTTATAAGATTGAAACCGACAAAATATAATATTGTTCATAAGATAAATTAAAAGAAGTTCTTCAGAATGTTGCTTCTTGAGTTCTCAAATATTTTCTTAAGAACATCTTATCATAAGAATAAGATGACATATGCTTTGTAAATCTATCTTGAGAAAACAATTAAGAGCTGTCTTAAGACGTACAAGACATTCCTACATGCATTAGTTTAGAAATCTGAATTTAAGAATAAATATGACATTTAAGAAGAATTTTCTTCTTATTAATGTTTTGTGAATCAGGCTTTTTGTGAACTGTGAATTTAATGATTCCTTATCACGCCGCTTTCACCAGCATAGATTAACTAAAACCTTGAAAGACATAGTTTCTAAAGCCACAGAACTGCACATTTATTATTCATTCAGTCTTTTCTAGTGAAATCTCTTTGCCGTGACAATGCTCTTGCAGCATCTGTCTTGGTTTAGTTTTTACTGCTTTAAGAGAAGTGAAGGCTGGTGAGAGGATTGGCTCCCCGCTCTTGGCATGCATTAAAAATGTTGATGGTTTTCCAGTGTCGAAGTTTTAGCTTCAATGTCAATATGACCTCTCTCATCCCAGACTTTTGTAGCCTCTGTTAAAGAACCATGCAGATCAAAGCATTTAACTAGCCTGCTTATTGTGTATTTCACTCTATGGGTTGTTGACGTTTTAGAATGACAATGTTTTTAAACCTGCTATGCTGTCGGTGAACAGACATAGCAAAAAGGTAAACTAGACAAAACTGACATTTATCAACTTAATGGAAAAAGGTACGCGGGTTTGAATCTTCTGATCTGTGCCTGTTTCCACTTTTTTATGTATCAGGAATTAAAAAGATTGTATCTCCTCCCCTGGGACATGAATGGACAAGCTAAATGGGCAGAGGAATGTTAACCATCAGATCACATAGCGATTAAAACACTCTCACAAGCACACATACACTCATGCATGTATACACTGTCCACTTGCTTGACCGCCACCAAACCTGCATTACCAACTTGAAGGAGCATGAAAATTCATGTGTGATTTTGATTTTTTAGAAGGAGAGTCAGAAGGCATGAAGCCTTGGCACCGGTGTTGGAAGTATTGTGTCTCTGCCACCGACTGGCGGACCAGACGACACACCCTCTATCTGTGTCTGTTTCCATTGGCCTCTTTTATTAAATGCAAACAGGAAGTGGGTTGTGTTCCTGCTCCCACCTTTCCCTGCGACAATTACTTCCTGTGTTTAATTGTTGCGGCCTGTCTGACAGAGTGTAAAATGCTTTTATCAATGATCAACATCTTTGTGTGTGTTTGTGCATGCCTGTGCTTGCATAAATGTGTGTTTATCGTTGTCTTGAAGCAAGCCTATGTCTGTGGTTGGATTTGGCAAAGGGAAATCTTCATGTGTTGAAGTTTGTGTGTGTGTGTGTGCGTGCATGCATGTGTGTGTGTGTGTGTGTGTGTGCGTGTGTGTGTGTGTGTGTGGCAACAACAGATTTTGCTACCAGCTGCCGTTCAGAAAAGTGACGACAGCTGTGTTGTGACTGTATGCTTGTGTGTGATGGCTATTTACAGAGCAGGACACCCAACAAGGATGATGATGCCCTTCTGTGCGCGCAAGCACGTCTGTGAGCTGAAGACAAGTGACTGACAACAGGCTGAGATGGACCGAAACAGAGATTTGGGGGAGATCGGCAGATTATGGTGGATGATTCAGTGCTGGGTACAAACTTTGCGGAAACAAGCATTGGTTGAGCAAACTTTTGAAATTCTGATTTTAAATTCAAAATGGTTTGTTATTATTGCATCCTTCCTCCAATTCATTTAGTTATGGAACACAAATTAAGTCAAAATATTAATTTCAGCATTGTCAGTGTTTTCTTTACTCAGGGAATTATACAAAACAACATCTGTAAACTGAATGAATCGAAAAACTTTTTGCTGATCTATGCAGAAGAACCACGCAAAGATATATAATCAACTAGCTAATATGACTGCCATACTGGCTATTAAAACAACAATACAACTTAAATAAACATTATAAAAGCAATACTAGTGAGTTCATTTTTTACATTTTAGTTGCTTGTCCTTAGCACGGATGTTGGTATGCTGGTTTTCTTATAAAGCACAAAATTAAAAATATCTGTCATTTGCGCACCCTGAAGGTATTGCAAAGCTATACATTTATTTGTTTTCTTGGACACAACAAGAGTGGTTTTTCCACAGTAGAAAAACCACAGTGGTTTTTCTTCCTACTATGTTTGTCAATAGTGACCCAGAACTGTTTGGTTACAAAACATTCTTCCAAATATCTTTCTTTGTAATCAGTACAATAAGAAAATAAATATCTCTGGAACAACTTCGGGGGTGAGTAAATGGTGACCAAATCTTTATTTTTAAACAAACGATACCTGTAACTTAACCAGCAAGATTTTTTTGTTATCCAACTTGACCAGAAAAACAAATTCAAGCTATCATGCGCTAATCTTTTTGACAGGGATATTTGATCTTTTGCTAAGCCTACACATATAAATGCAATGTGACCAGATAGCTTTTTCTACCTTTTGTGTAAGTTGTGGTAAGGTGGTAAGGTGGTTTGGTATTAAATGGCTGAGAAGGGTGTATCTGAATCAAGAGGTTGCAGATCTCTCGTGAGAGTCTCTCAGTCATAGATTTGCTCTCAGTGACATGACTGCAGCGCATTCTGGATGCTCACCCTAAGGCCTCCTATGGACTGGCACGGGCTGACCTGGAGCGGAGGCTCGGCCGTCAGGGTGGAGCTGTAATACAAGTCTTCAGTCTTCGGGTTTGCAGCGAAGTAACAGTGAGTAATGAGTAACAGTTTTGGCTCCCGACAGGCGAGTCGCTGAGCGTTAGGGCTTTAATAGAGGCCTATAAAATGGCTCATCTTTAGGAATTTACAATGTTACTCCCACCCACAAACACTCTAAGAGAAGAGGAGGAGAGACAAGGTGGCTAGCGTACAGTCGTACTGTCCCGACCGAGATTACTGCTGAAGGCAAAATAAAGCCAGTGAGAGTAAGCGTGCTGCTGTGAGTGAGGGATTGAGTGAGTGCATGTGAGTTTAACCCAGAGAAGGAAAGAGTGAGCAAGATTTTTTTTGTGTGTGTGTGTGCGTGCGTTCATGTGGCGCGCGTGCATGTGTGTCTTAAGTAGATGGGCTGTACATTTGCTCAAATTTTTCTCTTCCAGTGTGTAATCACTTCCATCTGGGACCTGCCCAGAGAGGGGCCCCAGATTGGAGGTAAGAACTTTTTACGAAACACACACACCCACACTGCCTAACAGTTTGAATCCCTGCTCAACACTCAGATCTCTGAAATGCAAAACTCATTTCTCTAATGCAGCTCTACGGGAAAAACATAAACTGAAAGACAAGGAACCAGCAGAAGGGAAAGTAAGAAAAAATATTTCTTGTAAGAGGAAACAGTAAAGCCTTGAGGAGTTGGCAGCACACATGTAAAACAATATGTACTTACTCTTACTGTACTTACAGTAGAGATAAAGCAGACATGGTGCCATCTGCTGGCCACTAAATTAAATTGTCTGTATCTCATACAGTCTCATAAAAGGAGTCAGTAAGTCGCCAGAGGCACCTAACCTATCATTATATTTTACTTAGAACTTCACATTCACATCTGCTCCACTTAGTTATTATTACTATTTGGTTAAGATAGGTTTTTAAACGATCTTTACTGGAAAAGGTTATTCATGGGGTATGCATGTCAGTATAACATGCAGTATTTGCATGATAAACTAAGCGTATGGTTTAGAAGTTTCTGGTATGTACATCCTCAAACTGACACACATACAAGTACTCATTCAGTAATTTAAGATTTGCTAAGTCTTGAACGTGTGTGCTCTGAGCTTGTCCTAAAGCCTCTCTCAAGATCCAAGCTTATTAAAGAGATATTAAAGAGAAGGATGTAGTGCCACAATTTCTTATTTTATTACAGTAATGTTTTTTTTTGAATGGAGGGCTTGAACTGCTAAAATAAGAAAACGATAATAAGCCAATGATCGAGACTACTGCAAATTCTTCAGAAGGCTATGGTTTAAAAAGCATACCAGGGAACGCTTTCAAGAAATTGGTTGACAAATTCCCATACATTTATATTAAGCATTTGGCAGACGATTTTATCCAAAACGACTCACATTGCATTATACTACACATTTTGTTTCTAATCATAACATACAATTGTGTTATTTTGTAGATTTGATAAATTTATATGTATACTACCTTTTGAAAGTGACCTTGGTCGGTCATAAGTTCAATACTTTGTTGACACATTAAAGTTTATCTTTGTTTTTCCTCACTCTTCCCACTAGATGGCGCAAACGTATTAATTTTTTAACATTTATGCAAAAAAACTTTAAACTTATGCAATTTTTTTTAATATAATAGCTTTTTGTGAATAGCATTAAGCTGATGGCTTTAATTTATCTTTTTACACATTCACGTTTGGTCACAAAACATGTCAACAATCAGTTTATTTTAGTCCAATAAATTGTATACAATTGACTGCAGGGTTTATTTTGGCTTATATTACTATATAAGAAGACTGTTTAAATATGTTTATTAGTATTTATTTTGAAGTACACATAATTTGTTATAATTTCAAGGCCCTTTAAGTGTACTGCTTCAAAGTTATCTGCTGGGAGCTTGTAGGGAAATTTACCACCATGTGTAGGCTAATTCAGAAGCTGAATGTTTATTTGTGGGAACTAGCTGCTTTGTTTTTAATTCTTTGTTTCCAGTCATTCATAAAGTGTTTCCTAGGATCTTCCTGTCTACATTCCACTCATAACTACACTAACAGATCTTGTGATAATAACGTTGTCTGTAAACCACAATTACATGCTGTAGTTAGTAAAACATCCCCAAAACACAGCTGTGCAATGACCTCTTTCTAATGAGAAGCACATTTCACTCATTTTTCAGTTATTTGAAGTTCGCTGGTTTCTCTTACTCACACAGTAAAGCTGATGTTGTGCATTATTGACAATGTTATCAGGTTCAAGGTATTTAGTGTGATGTTTGGGTTTCTCATAGCACTGGCACGTCCAAAGCAAACACCTACTCATCACACACACACACACACACACACACACACACACACATAAAGTTGAGATCATTAGCCTTGATTATCTTATTTGTCGAGTTTGTCATGTGTAGTTTTGTTCTTATTGCATATTTTGCTAAATGTTTGTTTAAAAGCTCCTGCTGCGTAAACAAAAATGAACAGTTTAGTCCTATATGGTGACAGTCTCTCTTGAGACCACATGGCATAGAAACAACACAACCAAAGTTCAACTGATAACATGAGAGCTATCACAGAGAAGCGAAAATGCATGACCTTTGATTTAGTTTGTAATCTGTTACATTAATGTCTTTATTTTGCTCTAAAGCTGTACACACTCTAAGTATTGTAAAACCTGTTCTCTCTCTCACTTTCCCAAAGTCACAGCCGAACTCTGTTTAAAAGATTGTAGGTGAAATGTTGTGATTGTTGTGGGTGGTGTCTTTGGAGGCGTTGTGACAATCCCAGCAGTAGGAATGAACCTAAGGAACAAGGTGGCCAGAGCTTAACTGACGTTAACAGCAAGGGGTGGAGTCAGAACAGCACAAAATAAAGAGATTCAGAGATGCAGAGAAAACAAAGAAGTAAGAAGACGTTTGTGTGTTAGAAGAGACTGTGTGACACAGGAAAAAGGGAGCTGTGTGATAAGAATATTGGGAAATGAGTTGCATATTATGAAATTCTAGCAGAAATAAAGTCAGCAGTGACAGGAGAAATGAGCACTACTAACGGGAATACACGTTATGTGTCCACTTTCAAGATGCAACTGTCAGGCCCCCGTTCAAAGGGGGCCGGTACACAAGGACCCCAACCTGCGGCTGTGAGGAATTGTGAAGAGACATCTAGTGCAGGCAAGTCTCTTTGTGCATAGACATGTGTGACTCTCAATGTTTGCATATTTGTGCGTGTATGTGTGGGTTTGGACAAGTATGTTGGATGCTTATCTTGATGCAGGCATGTTGTGGACAAGATGATCTTTACTTTTGATTAAATGTCTGGATTTTCAAGCAAAATATTTAGAATTTTCCTTTTTACTTAATTGAATTGCAATCTCAAGTGAGAGGGTAGGTTCTCATGTTCAAGAATAAGAACAGGTTTAGAATGGATTTGTTGTTTACTAGTCTCCATGGTGATTTCTTGTAAGGAAATGTGTTTTTTCAATCCCATCCTGCTGTGCAGTATGGTCTACACGTCTGATATCGTTTTGCATGTTTAAAATCAAATCAACAAGGAAATCTGTCCTTTTGCGTCAAATATTTGCTTACATTTGACTAGAGAGCTAGAAATAGTGCATAATCTTAAATGAATCGTATTTATGTAATAACCTTTCTTCGGTTTAAATAAAGATGATTTTTTCCTATACTCTTTGAAACCACTGGATCTCAGCTTCCTCAGGATGCAAATTACTGTCCAGGCGTGAAGTCGCCTTTGGAAGGAAATTCCTTCCTCACTAATTTAAGCACAAAGCTTAAGTTTTGCTCAGGTTTGTGTGAGAAATGCATGTATCTAAGGCAGAGCTGCTCAACAAGTAATGTTATTCATCTGAGAGATTACAACACTTCAGTTCCTTCCTTGCATTTTCTGTCATATCATCTAATACAAAAAACAGTCATGGTATCATGAATGAGACTCAAAATTATTTAGAATTTGTTCTTCTCAGTAAGGTTCATTTACAGTGGAGTTCAACCCTTCCTTTTTCATGTAGTGTGTTGTCATGACAACCAGTAAAAAGTGGTTTGTATGAGCAAACAAGAATTACGTTTACAAAAGATCCAGGCCGCAGGTCAAAGGTCAGTGGGTCATGAGATATATGGCTAGATAAAAGCGCAGGCCTAAATGTAAAAGCAAACGACTCGAGGCTAAAATTCACTACAAGACAAATTTTGACCAGTTTTTCAGTCTGGACTTGTTGGAGAAGGTCTGTCCCAGTCTGCAGATTTTATTAGTAAGTGTGTTTCTATCTGAAACTTTCAAAAAGTCTGCAAGTGTATGATGTCTAGCTTTAAAAAAATCTGTTCAGATTTGAAAAGTCTTGTAGTGTATTCCAGCCATTAAAAGTGTGTAACATGTCTATGGGCTATATGCATATGATACTTACGCATTTCACAGGAAGAACCTGCTGCTGTTTCCGGTTGGGTGGACTTAAAAAGCAGAGAGAAATTGAAAATAGAGAAAAATGTTAAACGATACTTTCAAAAGTTAACATTTTGTTATAACATTCAAAAACGGTAGGACGCAACTACCGGTTCTTCCTGTGAAACGCAGAAGTCACGCATGCATAAATCCTGTCGGCTGAATGAGATTAAAGTGAGATGGAAAGGATATCCCTCATATATTAATGACATTTTTCAAGCGCATACAGTTATTGGAGGTTCATTTAGATCATTTTGGATATATTGTATTTTTTGCTTCTTTATATATTGGAGATATCATATAAAATGGCTCCACATGTGGCTTATAGAATCTTAGGTAACAGGATGTTTAAAATAAAAACTGGTTGTTGGAGCAGCATCAAATCATTGTTTCGGTTAAGCTTTTGATGTCTTCAAACGTTATGTTTGTTGTTTTTTTGTTGGTGCTTTTTTTAGGCCTACTGCTTGATGTCTCTTTTTGTCATTCTGTTGTGGTGTGTAAGATACACACTTCTAAACTGGCCAGTAAGAGACGGGTGTGATAACATAGGATGTAGATTCGAATAGACGAGTTTTCACATCTCATTTTAATAAGCATTGTTTCTTCCTGTGTGATTTGCAGTATGATGAGAGACTAAGTTCAGCATGAATTTAATATATAAGTCTATGTTACGAGACCATTATGGCGCTTTATTAGGCATAAACACATACCGATTCATCCGGGTTGCATGCATGTATATTAACATTTTGGAGAATTAGTGCACTGTTGGAACTCACTTAGTAAGCAAGTTTCTGCTATGTAAATAAAATACAAACATAATGTAAATGAACTTGAGCTGATCTAAAATGTGTGTAACAACATTCTCTTTTCTCCGTCAAGCTGCAGAAAACAGCCATACGAAGGGTCTGGCTCCACCCCTTTTCACCAAGCCCATCCAAGACTGCATGGTGGATGAAGGAAGTAACATCATACTGAAGGGGGTTATCACGGGAAGTCAGCCAATCAGTGTTTCCTGGCTTCATAACGGTGAGTTGGGGCCATATCCGGAATCCAGTATGTACCTCTCTGCCCTTAATGCACTATATCCTGTGTATATGTAGATACAGTATGTAGTGTGGATAAACACCGACGTACAACATGCGCTTTATTGGCATTATCCGCGACCTGTGTGTTCTTTGACAGCTGATGTCCCCACGTCCTCACATCTAAAGGAACTACTTTTTTGGGACCTACAGTAGAGCTCTATAGTATTGCCCAGCTTGACATCCCACATTATAGGCTGATTGTATCATATCCCGTTTTTCATATAATTTTACAATGACCTCACTGCGGCCTTTGTCTCTCCCTTTCATCCCAATGATTGTACACCTGTTTCAGGTGAGGCTGTGCGGTTTGGTGAATCCACTTTTAAGGGAGGAGATGTGAGTCTGGTTGTTAAGGAGTGCCTACCGGAGGATGCTGGGGCATACACCTGTGTAGCTGAAAACACAGCGGGGAAAACATCAAGCAGCGCAGCAGTGTGTGTGAGAGGTAAACAACTGAATTTAAGTTAACAAACTTAAAGGGATCATAGGTTTTGTCACTGTTTCGGTCACCAACATTTTTCACAATATGTTTTTGTGTGTCCTACGGAAGAAAGAAAGTCATACAGGGTGAGTAAATGATGACAGAATTTTCAGTTTTGGGCGAACTATCACGTTAAATTGATGTGCACAATAATAAATTCATGTTGAAATAATCCTGCTGTAATAATATGTTGTTTAGAAAGGCACTGGGTCACTTATATACAAGTCGGATTGTGAAGGTGTTTATGTTTACATAAAATATAAGTGTTTAGCCAGCATGTGTGCGTGGATGATCACAAGGCAGGACATAGAGAAGTTAATAAAAAGTCAAAACAGTAACAATAGCATTAAAATAAATGCATGTATGTGTTTGTTCTGACAAGTTTATCAATGTTAATTCACTTCTCTAATATTGTTCTCAAATTTCTCTCTCTCTCTATCTCTTTCTCTCTCTCTCTCTCTCTCTCTCTCTTTCATTTAAACACCCCTTTTCCCCCCATCTGTCTTCAAACACGAATACACTATTCAAAAAAGACTATGAAACAATTCTTGGGGTCAACACGTCTCAGTCATCTCATTCTCACACACCTGAAGGGGTGAACGGGGTCTTAAACTCACCTCAGAACTTTCCAGATGATATCAGCGTTTTTAAAGGGTCACAGTCTCCCCAGACACCCCACACAGAAAGTCCAATGACAAGCTCTCCAGCACACAAGAAAGGTATGACACCAACGGCAGCTCCACTCATGAATTCATCCCATACATGAAACCACAGTTGAGATATGGAACACTTTAGTTCCTTAAATGCATAACAATTATTCAAATACAGAGGTGAATACAGTAGTGTGCATATTAAACACTTCACTGTGAAATCTTATGCTATGTCTACAGTCTTTTATTTGTGTATATTTAACATTTACACATGTTTTATCTAATTCGTCTAATTTGTCATTTTATCTAAAATAGTATGGTTAAAAAAAATTAAACTACCACTTAGTGTCCTCTTTTTAGTTTCTAAAAAAATAATTATCCCCAGCATTAAACTGGATATTTGACCTACTAATATAAAATGGTATATTTTATCTGTGGCATATTTTTCTTAGACACACATATACACACACCTGTCCACCAAACTCCACCTGTGTATGATAAGCAAAGCTTATCTGTTGCATGATGACAGGCATTCCCCCCACACAACACGTGATTCAGTGCATATTTATACTGTTGTTTTCAGGGGTGCTAGTGAAAAGAAGAAGCAGCTCAGGAACAGGTAAGACCATCATTCCACTGATACCTGTTTAGCACTTTGACTGAAAATACTTTTTTATTATTTTATTTCATACTTTACAGTTACAGAAGAATCAATATCGCTCCCATTAGAGACAAGTAAAGATTTTATTAAATCTTCTTAGAATCTGAAGGTCTTTTTTCATCCTCATTTGTTGTTCTTAAAGAGACGCCTGATCTAAAGCCTCACATACAATACTGTAATTAGACCATGTCTTGTAAGTGCAGTTTGTTTAGAATTGTAGTTAAAGTGTAACCACTCTTTATTACTTTTAGCAGTAGTTTGTTTTAAGCCGCTGAACATTCCTTTAATTTCCAGATTGACTGGTTGCTTCAGGGGCTTTTCAGGTTTTTTTTACATACCAGGAACTTGTCTTCTGTGTTTAATGGCAAGTGGTATTTGTCGTATTGTAGATGTGACTTTATTTCTTTTAAACACTGCATCAAAATAATAAACTTGCTTTTTTAGATTGTGTGAGACAACAAATATACAGAACAAAAAAAAAAAACTTACCTGTGTTTACCTCACAGGACACTCAAATATTGAACAAGCTGGGCCATATAAATTTAGAGATTTGGAATGCTATATTTGGTTTAATATTTTATTTATAATGCAATGACATTCATACGTTTCACATGTCCATATACTTTCATATAGACTCTCAATTCAGACTTTTGTCTTTGTCTGATCTGTTTGCATCTGTGGGCTGGACAGTAACATACTGATGTCTGAATGATGGGTGTTTGCTTGCAGTTATTTGATCTATTATGCAAAACCCATCCCTATCTGTGGTCATTCTCTGTTGGTCTGTACAATAAAAGGTCTGTTTAAAGACATGAGCTCATCAGCAGTATAAACAGGTTTTAATCTGCTGATTTGAATAATGCCAGTGTCAGTCCTCTTTTTTCAAGTAGGACCCTATCTGTTTTAATAAGCTGTATATGATAGTGTTGTGTTTGTGTTATCTGTGCAGAGCTAAACACCTCAAGACATCTGTTAAATGCTTATTTGCTTACTGGATGTGTTGTGTGAAGGGATGTGTCAGTGGTTTCTCTGCGGAATTGTGCATTATTCACTACAGAATACGACATGGTGTAAAAGCACTTTGTGGTTTTAATAAGGTTTATTTGTAAATAATAATCAATTTGTGCTTGTTATACATAATTTGTTAAGAATGTCTGTACATTTTTTGACTGTCAATTCATATAAGGTCTGTTAATATCTTTATCAGGCACAATTCAGAGACAATTCGGTCTCACCTCTGTACCTCCAAAGCTGCTCTTAAGCAGATAAAAAAAAACAATTCACCCAAAAGTTCTGTCAACATTTATTCACCCTCATGTCAATTCAAAATCTGTTTAGACTTTTTCTGTAGAACAAGAAAGGATATATTTTGAGAAATGTCTTTCTCTGGTTTAGTGACATACAATCGAAGTCAATGGGGGTCAATGTTGTGTGATCACCAACATACTTCAATACATCTTCTTTTGTGTCCTAGAGAAGAAATTCATGCGTTGGAATGACATGAGGGCGAAGAAATTATGCAAGAATTTACTTTTTTGGGTGAACTGTCAGCCACAAACACAAATGTGACTATGGAAGCCCCAAACTGCAATGCAATGTCTTGGTTAAAGAAAAAAAACTATTATGCCATAATGCTTTATTACGTCACAATAAAGCATTATGATGTTATAATGCATTATTATGTCATAATGCAGTATGACGCCATAGTCTGTTGTGACGTCATTGTCGATTATGATGTCATAGGCTATTGTGACACCATAGATTTTATTCTCTTCAAAAAAATGTATGGTGTCACAATAGACTACTATGACATCATAATCAACGATGAGAAAAAAAGTCTTTAAATAAACGAGGATGAGAAAAAAAGTTTTTACATTGCGGTTTAGGACTTCTGTTTGTGACAATTAAGAAATATTTAGAGTGTAAAGCCACACGCTTGTGTATGTAGATAGACAAGCCCAAATATTTTTTTTCTTTATACTTTTTTAACATAAAATATACACATTAAAAGTCTGAAAAGCAGGAATAAAGCTCTTTATTTAAAAATGACTTAATTGTGTTTTGTTCTGATCTTTACAGCTCAACCCCTACAGTTGGTATCTCCATCAGATAGTTTGGAGGTCCGGGTTGGAGAAAAGGCCCAATTGTCCTGTGTGTTCAAAGGCAGTTCTCCTGTAGTGTCTTGCTGGATGCGAAACAAAGAGGAAGTATGCAACAGCGTATGTCGTTTTGCATTCTGTAATGCCCCTTTGAAAGAAAACATCTACAGATCTAGAGTGATGTTTAATGATCTCTCTTTCTGAAGGTTGTAAAAGGCTCCAGGTTTCATATAGAAAACTGTGATGAGAGCAGCTCTCTGGTGATCTCTGAAGTTGTACCTGAGGACTCTGGGCGTTATACGATATTTGCACGGGATCGCAAGAGCTCTGTTCAACATACAGTGACACTGTGTGTCATTGGTAAGGTCTGACAGCCTGCACATTGACCATGCAACTGCTACACTCTTTTGCATGTGCATAATGTACGTGTTTGCATGTGTTTCATGCAGATCGGCCCCAGCCCCCTGCTTCCTGTCCTGTGCCCTCCGTTCTCTCCCCTCTCTCTCTGGTGTTGTCCTGGTCTGGTCCTTCTTACGATGGGGGCACTGCTGTGACAGGTTACGTGGTGGAGGTTTGTGAAAGCTCTGCTGAGAACAGCCACTGGATAGAACTCACCACTCAGTGCAAGAGCACCTCGTTCAGGGTGAGCTCAGGCCTGCAACCACAGAGAAACTACAGCTTCCGGGTCAGGGCGTGTAACGCTGTCGGGGTCAGTGAACCAAGTCAAGAATCACAGCCAATCAGGATGGAGAACCAAGGTAAGGAGACTTTCTTTTAAATGATTGAAACATATCGTTTGCATTTACATTCCATACAGGGTATTTGACAAATATATGGTCAATGAAAAATGTAAAAAAAACGAAAGAATGAAGATAAATATCCATATTTCATGATTTTTTTTCCATGAATCAATATGACCTTTTATGTGTGTCACTGGGTTTTGCATCTAACCAATATAAGGTATTAAAATGTACTTGTCAACTCTGATAACACATTATTTAATAATTTAAAAAGTACAGTTTTTTTTTCCATTTCCTGATAATCTGTGAATTTGGACATCAGAGGTTTCGGAAGGACAGCTATGCTATTTTATATCAGAAATATAAAGAGTATTAATCTAAAAAAACATATTATTAACAGTTTTACTGTATATTTGTTAACTAACCTTCAGGATTAACTTACAAAAGTAAGGAAAACAATAAAGTTATAATAAAGTCACATAATATCCATAATACAGTCTATTGTTTCTCTAATGTACAAAAGAAGTGGCGACGCTGTTTCAAGCTTTGTTAAAACATTTATTCAATACTTCTCAATTTGAATGACCTGTAATTCCATGAATGACAATATTGACAATATTGCACTTAAATATGTACAGTCCAAAAACTTTTGTGTTAAGAAAACAATCTGTCCTTAACCAAACACAGCTTGTTAAGGCATGTTTGTGTTACTTTGAACTGAACATTGTTAAACCAGTGCCTATAATTTCTTTGACACAAAATGCAACTCATAATTTGTTTAAAAAAACACAATATGTATAAGTTTTATATCACAAAATATTTGTTGTTTAATATTGAGAGTGTTTTGAATGCTATATTATAAACAAAATACCACACTAAATAACTTCCATGCAAGCAGAATTGTGACCAAATCATAATTTTATACAATATATGTCTTGTTTCATAATTCAGAAACCTTACTCAGGATTTCCTTCAAAGTGTGTTTGTGCTTATATATAATAAGTAAATAATGCCCCTTGGTTTTGGTGGTATTTTGTATTGTAATGCATTCCTTTTCATGTGTCTTAAATATCTTATTCTGTATCTCTTATTCTGCTGCAGTAATTGAGCAGCAATGTGTTGTTAGTAGGATACTATTCTCACACAAAGTTCAGTAACCAGACTGTAAACAGGAAAAAGCATTTAAAGCCATAATCGCAGACATGAGGGCCATCTGTGGTTCTTTCAGCTTTGGCTCTCACAGTGAATGAGAGTGTCTGTGTTCTCTTTAAAGGAAAATCCACCGAAGATACACCAGTGGAGTTTGTGAATGTGATCGTCGATACTAAACATAAAGTTACTGATCACTTTATTGTCCAGGAGAAACTGGGAGTGTAAGTACCCTCATCTACACACACAAGGTTCTGTTGCTCTTGTTTTCATGGCCTGTCTCAATTAAACTTCAACCCTGATATGGGAATTTTGAGTGTATACATGTTCCTGCATGCAACAAAAAGTTGGAACAACTTCTATACATGAGTCTAATTTCGCAAGAAAATCCATAGATGTTTACACAACTTTACATTTGTATTTGATGACTGAAATGGGTCATTCCTGAACTGACTCCAAGAAATACTGCTTTGATCCAAAATATCAGGTGAATTTCTTAAGAACAAGACAGGTGGAAAGATAATAAACCCCCTTCCCATTCAAGTCAAATTCCTAAGTGTTCAGTTACATCCTAGTACAGGACATTTTGTTTGTAAGCATGCTATCTCGTTCAATATGTTTTCCTAGAGGGAAGTTCAGCCAGGTCTTTCGGTTGACCCATAAGGAGACGGGTCGTGTATGTGCTGGAAAGTTCTATAAGGGACGTCGAGCAAAGGAGAGAGAGGCTGCAAGGAAAGAAATCGAGCTCATGAATTTCTTAAACCATCCTAAACTGGTCCAATGTCTGGCTGCTTATGACAACAAGCCTGAGATGGTCATGGTGATGGAATAGTGAGTATCTTTCATTGTTGGTGTTTTGAAGGGAGCACTTTGTGATTGTTTGGCATCATGTGTGTTAGATGTAAAACGTGCAGGTTTATGCATTTATATTTGTAGTATTTAGGTCTTTAGTGTGTCTAATGTGTATGTGTCTGTTTGTGTAGCGTTTCTGGGGGTGAGCTGTTTGAGCGTATTGTAGATGATAGTTATGACCACACGGAGGTGTCCAGTGTGGGTTACATGCATCAGATTCTGGAGGGAGTCCAGTACATGCACCAGCAAAACATCGTCCATCTGGACCTTAAACCTGAGAACATTGTATGTGTGGACAGAACTGGGATTCAGATCAAAGTCATTGACTTTGGATTAGCCAGCAAATTAGGTGAGTACTTTTACAGTATTAACAATATATTTGAATCCTCCACTCACTGTACTGCTAGTACACTTTAATAAGGGATCTCAGAGTAGAATGTGTGACTGTGTGCATGTGATCTGTGACTCAGATCCCTCCACACCTCTGAAGGTGATGCACGGCACTCCAGAATTTGTTGCTCCAGAGGTCATCAGCTTTGAGCCTGTCGGTTTGTTCACTGACTTGTGGAGCATCGGGGTCATCTGCTACATCCTGTGAGAATGGTTTGAAGTCTGGTCATGCTGCCTATACAGTCAAGCGCTTGCTGCCCCCTTGTGGTCAAGCATTTTTTCTATAGCTCTCTGTGATTTTGTTCCCATGCAGGCTCAGCGGCGAATCCCCATTTCAGGGTGAAAGTGACGCAGAGACGTTGTCTCTTGTGACAGCAGCACAGTGGGAGTTTGATGAGGAGAGCTTTGAAGAGATCACTGACCTGGCAAAGGATTTCATCAGCTCTCTCCTCAGTAAAGAAGTCAGGTCCGTCAATATCAGTGCTTTCCCTCATCATCCAAATACATGTATTGCATCATCCTGCACAGGTGTCTACATACACTCAGTCTAATTGTCTCTTATTCTGTATTGAACTCTTTTACAGACGTAGGATGTCATGTGAAGATGCTTTGGCCCATGCCTGGATGAAGTATATGTCTGTAGACCTCACCAACAGTACCACCAAAAACCTCTCCAAGGATAAAATGAAGAAATTCCTGACCAGGCAGAAGTGGAAGGTAATACAGAAATAGACACATAAACAAGGACTTTAATTGGGCTTCATTTTTAAGCCCAATTGTTCTGTCTTTTCCTCTGATACCCCTGTTTTTCTTGTGTTTTCTTAATTATTTTTAATATTTTAATGTATCTTGCTGTCAGTCTTTCATACTGCTGTTGAATGACTTAATGTCACTCCTTAGGTTTGATTTTGTTGAAATTCAACAGACGCTGTACTAGAAGGACCACAATACATCTAGAAATGCTGATCAAATTAAAGTTAGGAAATATCAATTTTTTCACGGCTATGTACTCATATTTATATATTTTGCTTTTAGAAAACAGGCAAAGCATTGCTGGCTCTGAACAGGATGGCTTTACTGTCCAAACCAGATGGTTCTGCATGCCTGAGCCCTGTAGATGGTGAGAAAAAAAACATGAAAATATTTGGCTCCTCTGCCTTAAGATGGTTTCATTTTGTGATGGATATTTTTGCACTGGTAAGTATTGGTTTTGCTTTTTTCATGTGTTTTGTAGAGACAGAGCAAGCATTGCAGTCTCTGGAACTGAAGCTTCAATGTAAACCCGAGTTTACTCAGACTCCATGTGACCTGACTGTCCCACAGGGCTCCAGTGCCAAACTCTCCTGTCTCATTACAGGTTAGGACACACCACTGGAGATCTTTTACCTTCCCCACACAGGCGTCACATTTCTTTACAAAAAAAATTGAATTGAAACAGTTCTTTGGCCAGTCATCACAACCCAATGGAAAGGCATGAAAATGTTTTGGGTAGCACAGTGGTGGAGATCTGAATCCCCTGAACCTCAGTGTATTTCTCCTTCAGGTTACCCTGATCCTGATGTGGTGTGGTTGAGGGATGGCCAGATGCTGGATTTGCAGGAGGGGTGTATAACACTGGATTATGAGGAGAACGGCATCTGTATACTTACCCTTGAGCGTGTTTCATTACACCACAGCGGTCTGTACTCGTGCAGAGCCACTAATGTACATGGGGAGGCGCTGTGCTCCTCAACAATTACTGTAGTGGAGAATGATGGGACTGTGGATTAATAATGATAAAAATGATCAGATTGATTATATGTTTTATTACACAAGATATCTATAAACAACAAATACACATAAATAAACACAGCAGATACATTGAAATGAATGCAGTCAATGCTCATATTATTGTGGATTCAGTGTTGAAATTGGAATAAACTAATTTCTAATTAATCCATGTGTTATTATTTGTTAGTGTCTATTGATGTTTTAAAATTGTAGTATATTTATGTTGACGTTATTGTACTTTGGATTAATATTATTTTACTCACAGACTTCTTAACACAGTCATTCAGTCCTCAAATTTGAGTATATGAAGATTTGAGGAAATTTGTTAGGAGATCTGTGTGTTTAGGATGCTGATTTGTGATTAAAAAACCTTGTCCGTGTACTCAGTTTATATATATTTTTTAAGAATTCTGTCCTGCAGTATGTTGTACGTGCCACTTTGGCAATACGAGGCCATTTTATGGTCATTAACCAACCAGAATTTGCATGTATCATTTACACTATATCATTCATTCTTAAATGTTGCATTGTTTTGTGGCCAACATTTGCTTGAAATGACAGCACACATCTTTGTCAAAATGCCTAGACAATAATCAAATGAAACCATATATATTTTCATATGTTGGATGACATGAAGCTGTATTTATGAAAAAAAGAAAATGGATTTATTTAAAAAGTCAACGTGTCAGACCGTTCAGTTATATAATACATCTACGATGCTAGCATACACCCATTTCTAATGGATGAAGCCTTGGCCTGGAAGAGAGGTCATCGGGTGGTCCTCAACCTTCACTGGGTGTTTCGACCCTTAACCACTACACCCTCCAGTTGGCAGGTCTGCAGTGACTGGCCAGGTCACTGCCCCTCTCCTCCAGGCTTTCAGCTTGTTTCCTCTCTCTTGTGCCAGAGCCAACAGGAGGCTCTATCTGACGCTTCTCCCAACCTACGAACGGCTGCTTTCCTCAAGTGGCCTCTCAATCCAAACCACTCCCATCCCATCGCAGGGAGTTCCTTCGTTGGCTGAGGTGGGCTTTCTGGAATGGCGTTGGAGGCTCTCCTTGTGCGATCTGGGGGGATTGCCTGCACCGAGAGATCTCTAGGACTATGGTGTGCTTCCTGCCTAGGGTTCTCCAGCGTCTCACCAGACGGTTCGTCTGAGTGGTGTGCCTGCATCCGTCTCTGTCCGCACGTGGACTTGCTCTGGTGTATTTTGAGCCCTCTTATGCCTTTGCAGATTCTTCCACAGTTGCATTTAACTTCCGGTGCCTCCCCGGTCAAGGTGGTTTGTCTGAGCCTTCTCTGCGTCTGTGTCACTGTCCTTGTCGTTGCCATTGAATCTGTCCTGGTGAGTCTCTCATCCTCCCCCCCTCTCGGGAGACTCTGGGGGTATTGTTCATTTGTTGATTCTGTAGCTTGCTTGGTGCCCTCTTGCGAGTGCTGCAACAGGGGTTGCTAGCCCCTGTTACCCCGCCAGTCTTTCCTGGAGGTCAGCTGTCTCTCCAGCGTCACCGACCTTCCTCGGTTGCAATCCAGACTTTCCCGGAAGTCACTGGTTACCCAGGGAGTTCAGTTATATAATACATCTACGATGCTAGCATACACCCATTTCTAATGGATGAAGTCTTGGCCTGGAAGAAAAATAATCAATCGAATATAAATTAGTTTTGGTGGAATCACATTCTCATGACCTTATGTCTCATGTAAATTCACACTGAATTTGCATCTACAGTGCAGGCTAGGAAAGAAGTCAACTGCATGGTCTATTCTCCATTATATTCTGCACATGAATGAACTGTAAAAGGGACAACTCTGTTAACATAAGACATTGCGATACTGTTCCATTGCAACTCATAAGCTTTATTGTTTACTGTAATATGTCCATGCAGGTGAACATTACAGACATTCTGGTTTGCTAGCATTATCTAATTTGAGAGCACTTCTTATGCATTTATGTCATATGTAAAGTTTAGTAAATGAGTTGGTTTCTCAAATGGTCCTTTGATGTTATGCAAATCTGTGACATTTTGTGGATTACAAAGAAATAAATCATGGCCAAATGGCTCATTATAAAACTCCTTCTGAATTCCACCTTCATGGATCATATTTGCAGATTCGGAAGGTGAAAGAATGGAGATGTGGACAACAAACAACTCTTCTACTAACACTCTTCTGAGTGTAAATGGGAATTTGTCAAACCTTTCATCCCAGAACCAGCTTTGCACAGGATTTTACAATCCAGTCATGGCTGTTTTTGACATCTTATTGCTTGTTTTTAATCTCCCGACAGTCCTCTATATGATTGTGGAACCTCTTGTTAAAGAATGCAGGCCATCTTCCAATCCAGGAAATTCATCTCCATTTTCCATGAGCGACATCTTTTTATTCCATATGTGCTGCGTAAAGTTCTTGCATTTGATTGGAGTTCAGCTTATCATCATTCGGAATCTCGGAGGTGTAACAGGAATCAGACTGGAATACCTCGCAGCATTTCACAACAGCTGTCGGATCGGAGTCTCGGTTATCTTTGCTGTCATGTCAATAGACTTGTACATGGCTGTGGTCCATCCAGTAATGTATATTGGCCTGAAGACTTCCACAAGGCAAACGATGGCATGCACATGTTGCACTTTTATTTGGGTGTGTTCCATCACACTGGCAATAGTAAAAGTGGTCTTTGATATAAGTATGTATCATCCGTTACTCATGACCTCTTTTTACATTCCATTACCTGTTAGTGTCTTTTGCTGTATACTTGTGCTGATCGCCCTACACACTGCTCGGCCTGGAAAAGACAGACAGGACTCAAAACAAGATAAAACCAAACTGAGTGCTGTCAGGTTTATTAAGATAGCCATGATCACATTAGCATTTCACAGTCTTCCTTACAGCTGTTTATTAATTTACACTGCATTGAAAAAGATTGAATGGGAAAGTTTGCCATGTCATGTTTTACCTCTATTGTTACTTATGCAGACTGCTGATTTAGCAGCATCACTGTTCTTTATGTATAATACAAGAAAACTGATAGCAGCTGCTAAACATTGGTTAACTGTTTTTCGGAATTGCATTGAAAGGTAAGATTAACAACTCTAAATTATCCTGGACCATACTAAGGAGGTGCCCTTTGAATGTGCCATTTTGCAGAAATTCAGCTTCTACTATTGTGATTCACTTTGCTACTATTCATATCATACTTATAGTACGTTATAAGTGCTAAACCACTCTTAATTGACTAAAATATGCTTGCTTCAAGATTTGACACTTAATATGATTTCAGTACTTTATGGGAACTGTAAGGCACCTTAGAGACACCCGCATTCACATTGTCTCACATTGTCACAAATTCTAGGTTAGAGAACTCCACATAAATTGCAATATATATGTTAACTTCAATTAGTGAATCAGAATTAATATTAAAGATTTTCTTGAAATTCAAAAGTAGACAGAGAGCGTCCTCTGCTGTACACTATTATTTTATATTATGTGTTGGCCTGCAGTCATGTTGTTATTTTGCTCATGCTGTTTAAATGTTCATTTTCATGGTGTGTTTATTTCCAAGTCAACAGGACTTTTTCTGGTATTTTAGCATGGATGTCATGTGACTTGAATGATTACATCAAGTCCTGTTGACTTGGAAATAAACACACCCAACAGAACCGATGCTCAAACCTGTTTTCCATTTCCTTTCCTCTGGTATATGTTTTAGTGAAGCTGCTTTGTAAAAGTTTGCATCAGAAAGGGGCGGGGCACTTGTCAATCAAGAGCTCCCCTGGAATTGCATTACAAAGGTCAGTGACATAGGATTCTGACTTAATGTTATGGACATAAATCTGTCAAAAAAAGAAAATGTTCATAATTGCTGTAAAATTATGTTTGTGACCTATTCTAGCAGCAAAATATGTATTAAAGTGTTGAAAATTTGTTTTAGTTTTTTTTCTTTCAAACATTTTGTGTTGTCCCACATTGTCAAATGTGGGTAATCTCGGACAGTCTTCAAATGGGGGAAATGTGCATTTATGGATTTCATAAATCCAATGACAAGAGCTAATATGTGACCCTGGATCACAAAACTAGTCTTAAGTAGCTCGGGAACATTTTTAGTAAAAGACAAAAATACATTGTAAGGGTCAAAATTATCGTCAAAAATCATTAGGATATTAAGTAAAGATCATGTTCCATGAAGATATTCAGTAAATTTCCTACCTTAAATATATAAAAACGTTATTTTTGTGAGTGGATGGCCTGCCAGAATGCCTCTGATTAAAACTTCAAAGGCAAATTTCTCAATATTTAGATTTCTTTTCACTCTCAGATTCCTGAGTTTTAAACGGTTGTTTCTCAGTCAAATCATAGATCAATAGAAACCTTATTTATTCAGCTTTCAGATTATGTAAAAATCTCAATTTGAAAAAATCGACCCATAAAACTGGTTTTGTTGTCCAGGGTCACATATATGTCCGAAGGAGAAATGGGTGTTAATATGGATTACGGGAGGTTTTAACATTAGATAGATGATGATAGGTCTCTCTAACCTGCATTAAGTGTTTGTTCCCTGAGTAGCCCCAATTTTAATGCATAATTTGAATAACCGAATGAATAATCTGTTAATAAAATTGTTGCTTAAATTTTAGTTGTTTTTTATTGTTAATACACTGTTTAACCACACAGTAAATTGTTAATCCTGCATGTGTAAAGAAAGAAGTATTGGAATATCCATTTTCTTTTTGAGATCTGTACTTGTCATTTTTTGCTTTTGTACATGCTTTAAAGAAATTGTGATATTGTGATTGGCATGCATAAATGAATAGGCTTTTTTAGGTCTATAATACACATGTCCAAGATTATCCTTTTTTTTTGCTTGCTTGCTTGTATAATATCTACATCCTTTCTTCTGGTGTGGTAAGAAAACATTTTAGGGATTGCAGAAAAATGTAATGTGTTGATCTAATGTGTTAGATAGATATCAAAATAAATCGCAGAAGTCAAAATTGCATTTTGATGAATTAGAATTCACCCTATCATGTCATACTATATTTAAATTATTGTTATAATGATGTATAATTTAACGCTATAAACTGTAAAGTCAGTTGGCTGCCTTTTTCATAAATGTTATAATTGTTGTCATTCTTAATCCAATAAAGCAGATGAGCATCTGGTTTATGGAGGAGATTTATTCTAACCTGTCAATAGGGCGCTGTGGGGCTAAGAGTGGGATTATACCAAAATTGTTTTTCTCTAGTGGTTTGTGTATAAAATGATGTGTATTATTGCATTATGTGTCATACATGACCATACGATTATTTACTGTACATTTACAGTAAAATGCCAATATGTTATGTTGTTATGTTTTGCAGACTGCTACACACAGACTACACAGATTTTTGAGTTAGTAGCACAAATTGTACAATCACAAATTTAGGTACCACACACAGTCAACTCAAAATACAGATGTGGGGAGGTCATTTCTAAATCACACGAGGTCCCCAGATAATAGTAATCCCGTGCGAATGAGGAGACATCTTTTGTGTAATAGATATCTGATTGAACTGGAAGTTATGTGAAATCTAATTTAATACTCATAAAATAGAAAACTGGACGTATTATTTTCAACATTTAGGAGAATAAGAAATGCAATTGAATCTCCATGTTGTGTGTGCCACTTTGACAATATGGGGCGATGTTGTGGTCACTTACAGACCAGTATTTGCACATAAGGCTATAGACATCAGTAACTCTTAAATGTTGCATTGTTTTGTGACCAACATATTTGTTTAAAATGGCAGAGTACATCCTTTCAAAAGCCATACTTCCTGGTAGATAAATATGCCCAGACAATAATCAAATGAAACCATATATATTTTTCAAATGTCACAGACCTGGATTTATGCAAAAGAAAAAAGATTAATTTCAAAAGTCAACTTGTCAGAATATGAAATACTACAATGTAACATAATTTATGTAACCAGACTTGGGAGGTACTTTTAAATGTCCTCCGTTACAGTAACAAATGAGGGGGCTATAACAGCCTTAGCCAACTAGTTGGCGTGTGTGGTTGTGTTGATTTTGGTAATGCATCGTAATGATGTCACACGGGACCGGGTGGCACTAAGCATACATAAGCAGTTTGGGTAGTCATGGCCTGATGGTTAGAGAGTCGGACTCGTGACCAGAAGGTTGCCGGTTGGATTCTCAGGGCTGGCAGGTAACGACTGTTGTACCTTTGAGATGCAGTGGTAGCTGCCCACTGCTTCTTCTGTATGTTTCATTCACTAATCACTGGAAGGGTTAAGGTCACCATAGCTGACAAATAGGTCACTCTGAGAGGACAGGTCCAGTGGAGGATTATCAAGTACTGGCTAGTGGTGCAGAAAAAAGAAGCCAATGGTTGTGGTTTAGGTGGATGGACTCAGCATGGGCTGCCAGATGACCTTATAACAATGTGACACACACCCAGGTCTCATCAATCTGTGGTGGGCCTCCCTTGGCTGTGGGTGTCTTGTGATAAAGAACCAAAACATCCAATGAGGCTGAGGTGCACAACTGATGATGTGTCGCATTGATGGAAACCATGCAAAGGGTATTATCAGCAGCACCTCACCAAAAAATGTGATGACATCTTAGTCCTGTCGAGCCACTGTAGTGCTTTAAAATCTCCACATTGCTCCTTTAAAAAGAAATATAAAAATATATATATTTTAAAGAGCTGTGAAATTTCCTTGAATTGAATTGTTGTTGACGCATACGCCAGCAGGTGATTCACGCGAGTCGTCACTGACAACAGAACAAGCAGCACTCAAAAATAAGTATTATTATTCCAAATTATTGATTTACTTTGTTTTAAATGAAACCATTGTCATCCTGATAGGATTTTCCTTTTTTTTAATGTAACTGTAACATGATTAATATGTCTTTATATGTAACTGTAACAAGTTACACAAGGTGTGTATTATGTGTATCTTTATACAAAAGGGCTGAATTCAGTTGGTACGCATTATTTATTCCCTCAACTGCTATGTTCTGTTGTAAGTTGATATTCTTGATATTCTTGTGCACCAGCATTAACCAACAGAGGAATTCATCATGTCGGTCTTTATGCGGCTGTCTCTTTAGATCAAAGTGTTTTGAGAGAAACAGGTGTACGTTGTGAAGCAGCAAATTGGAAATTTGTTGGTTTTGCAAATGGTGCTTTGATCTACCTAATGCAAATCTGTGACATTTTATTGATGACAGAGACATATATCACGGACAAATCCCTCTATAAAAATCTTCCTCCTGAACTCTACCTTCATGGATCACGCTTCCAGACACTGAAGGTGAAAGGATGGAGATGTGGACAACAAACACTTCTTCCACTTACACACTTTTGGGTGTAAATGGGAATTTGTCAAACCTTTCATCCCAGAACCAGCTTTGCACAGAATTTTACAATCCAGTCATGGCTGTTTTTGACATTTTAATGGTTGTTGTTAACCTTCCAATACTCGTCTTTGTGATTGTGGAATTTATGGGACAATGTAGGACACCTTCAAATCCAGGAAATTCCTCTCCATTTTCCTTGAGTGTGATCTTTTTTTTCCATCTATGCTGCATACATTTCCTCTATTACATTGGAGTTCTGCTTCTCATCGTACGGAATCTAGGAGGTGTGACAGGAATCAAACAGGAATACATCATGGCATTACAGGGCTCCAGTCTTTCAGGAGGCTCCTTCTTCTTTGCTGCTATGTCCATAGACTTGTACATGGCTGTTGTGCATCCTATAATGTATGTGGTCCTGAACACTTCCACAAAACAAAGGCTGGCACACATGTACTGTACCTTTATTTGGGTGTATTCCGTCACCCTGGGGATAGTAACAGTCATCTTGGATACTAGTATGTATCATCCGTTACTCCTGACCTCTTGTTTTGTCCCATTGCCTATTAGTTTTTTTTGTTGCTTATTTGCACTGATAGTTTTACGCACTGCTCGGCCTGGAAAAAACAGCCAGAACGCACAACCAGATAAAATCAAACAGAGCGCCGTCCGGTTTGTTCTAAACAGCATGATCATACTAATGTTTTACTTCATTCCTCATTGCTTTTTATCAATTTACATAGTGGTAAAGATGGAACAGGAAAGTTTGCAGTGTCAAGTTTTACCTCTTTTGACGGTAGTTAAGGTTTCTGAGTTTGTAGCACCCCTGATATTTTTTCATAACATGGGGAAACTGAAAGCAATAGCTACACATTGTTTAGTTGCATTTCAAAATATTACTGGACTCTGTTAATCTTGTATTATATTTACTGTTTAAAGAATGAAGATTGTTTCAATTATGCTTTAGTAATCCTCTGCTTACTTCCTAACTGATAGTGGGAACAAATCATTAAGTTTCTTATGTTATTAGAAAATCAGGAAAACATTACATTAAAATGGAAATTTGTACTTTAAATGTGTTTATCACGTTAGTGTATGATAAAAAAAGAGCTTTTAGATGCATGTATAGATTTTTTTGAATACGATTTATACAGACACTGAACAGACCTGATAACATTCATCCTTTATACATGCTTCTGATTGCATAGTTAACACACAAATAAAAAAAATGTTTAATTTACTCACCCTCAAGATGTTATTCATCATACATTTTTGGTTCTGATGAACACAGAGAGAATTGGAAGAAAGGTTGTAACCAAACAGTTTGTGGCCACTATTGACGTCCATACCAGAAAAAATGGTATGTAACATAACATAAGTAACACCGGAAACTTAAACAAGGCTGTAAATGACCTGAGAGACAAGGCACGAAGAGCCTTTTACGCAATCAAAAAGAATATTAAAATTGACATCCCAACCGTAATCTTGCTGAAAATAATACAATCAATTATAGAACCAATCGCTGTATGGAAGTGAGGTTTGGGGTCCTCTCGCCCACCAAGAGTTCAGCAGATGGGACAAACACCCAATAGAGATTCTGCAAACAGAAATGTGTAAAAACATTCTACGGGTACAGAAAAAAACTCCAAACAACGCCTGCAGAGCAGAATTAGGACTGTATCCTCTAATCATTACAATACAAAAAAAGAGCTTTAAAATTCTACACACACCTAAAGAACAGCGACACAGACACACTCCATCACAAAGCCTTAGACCATCAAGAGCTGAGCCCAGAGAGAAACCCCTTCATCCAACTGATCTCACAACTAACTCTACAACCCCAAACATGCCCAAGTCAACCCCAAACCCCAGCCAGACTAAACCAAATGATCAAAACAAAAAAAGAGAAATATCTCAAACACTGGACAGAAGCAACAGCTCAGCAAAGTAAACTGGAATGCTATCTGTCACTAAAGAGAGAATATAAAGTGTCAGAATACCTCACAAGCGTATCAGACCCTAAACTAAGAAAAGTGTTGAGCATGTACAGACTCAGTGATCACCAGCTCACTGTAGAGACGGGCAGACACAGACACACATGGACACCGAGAGAAGAGCGACTGTGTCCACACTGCACACACAATCAAGTGGAAACAGAGCTGCACTTTCTCCTGTCCCAACTACACACACATCAGAGAAACATTCTTCACCCAGTTTACAAACTTACACAAAGACTTTGACCAGTTTCAACAAAAGGACAAGATCTCATACATACTGGGAGAAAACTCAAGAAGCTCAAACCTGGCTGCAAGATATGTCAAGTCCTGCCATGACCAAAGAACAACCTGCACAACACAAAACAACACTGACAGGACAACACAACACACACAAACTGACACTATCACCCTCATTGAGAACTTTAATTAAAACTCTTTTTCTGTTTATACTGAGATGTATATATATATATATAGTTTTACTTATAGACTTTTAATTTTATTCTATCTTATTTTTTATCTTAATCTGTATTTCTGCATGTTTATATTTAATCTTGTGCTTTGGCAATGTAAATTTTCTTTTATCATGCCAATAAAGCTCCTTTGAATCTTGAAAAAATACAATGTTAGTCAAAATTGCCTAGTTTCTATAGTAACTCACAGTATTGTCATGTACACATCAATAACCCTCTTCCCCACATAAATCTACTTTTTTATCATTTATATGGGTGTAGTGTATTGTATTTTATTGTAAATATTGCATTTCTTCGCTAAATATCTGTCAATGTTACAATGCTTCCCTTCGTTCTCCTTGACTCTTTGTGCATTTCACCTAAATGAGTCAGTGAGGCAAACAAAAGCAATTATTAACATTTTCAGTTTTATTCAGTTTTAATCCATCTCACAAACAAATGTTAGAGAAAAATAGGGTTACATCAACAAAATATAAGCTCATGGATCAGGTCTGATCAACCTTTAACTTAAAGATAAATTAAAAATTCACTTGTATTAAATAGATATAAAGGAGGAGTTTGTGCTGCCCTGACAGTGACATGTTTTGTGGGTCTGTGCTCATTAAAAAAAAAGAGAGACAAAAATAGAGAAAAGACAAAAACAGTGTCTATTGCTGATTCTATAAAACAGCTGCAATTATGAATTGTTAGAAAAAAGTATAAGGAAGCACTATATTACAAAACGGTTTCTAATCCACCCAGCTCCTTTTAAAAGTACTCCCTGATTTCACCTTTAAAAGAAGAATAGCGGAAATGTAATTAAACCTCTGATTCGAATCAGATGAAAACACAGGTCCTCTTGACAAATCTCTGTTAAGGAGGGTTTTACTGAACTTTAAAGACAACCGATTGGACCGATTGATGAAGACCAAATTATGGCAAAAACTGCAGCAAAGCAACATAATACTTTGCCAACATGCTCAAGATTTATGCAATTCAAGTCTGCCATGCAATTATTAAGCAAACACCCATGCTGTAAAATGATTTTTTTTAACAAATCTCCAATCTAGTTGTCTTTTAAAGATCATATTTACTCCTTAACAACCAGCTGCCTTCTCCTGATTGAACAGAGCATTTCTGTGGGTAAAGTAGCAGCCAACAGAATGGCATGCACATTCATTTAAGACTTTGTATGAGAGTGTACGTTGGCAGGTGCAAGCAAGAGCTACGGAAGAAATGGTACATTCTCTCTAATGACTAGTGTGTGCGAGTGTCTCTTTTCACATGGCTTTCACTTTGATCTGCTTCATTTTCATCTGCTTCTTCTCAATCTTCTTCTGATCACGACGTTGGGAGGCTTCCTAGGGGAGCACAAAAGCATGCTTTAAGCTTAAATTACATCCAAGTAAAAAAAAAAACAATAACTCAATCTGCACACACCTCTAGGCGGCGTTGTCTCTCAGGATCCTCCTCATTCATGATCCTCTCTTTCTCCGCTCTCTTCTTCTCTTCCCGGCGCGTCTGAGCAGCCTCCTGACGTTGAGAATGTGTCTGCTTCAGGAAGTTCTCCTCCACACGAGCGCGGTTCCGATCTGCTTTCTGCTTGCCCTAAACACACAAGTACAATTACACCTTAGAAATGTGTGAAATGGTCATTTACATCATTTACATGCTCTCTTGTCATTTCAAACATGTATGACACAAAAGAAGATATTTTGAAGAATGTTGTTAACATCCCCACATTTTCTTGATACAGCAGAACTGAATTCTGAAGGCTGTGCTGTTACCAACATTTTTCCAAATATCTTCTTTTGTTTTTGCAAAAGAACGAAAGTCATACAGTAAGAGTGAGTAAATAATGACAACATTTTCATTTTGAAGGTGAACTCCTTTGATTCAACATCACTTCCTGTACATGTGCACTCACCTCTCTATTGAGACGAAGCTTCTTGACTTTATCAATGCTGTAGATCACCATGTTCATCAGAGGAAGCAGACTGTCCATATCTTTGGGAGATGTGTTACCCATCCCAGGCACTAAAGAGAATAGTCAGTAATAAGCTAATTGACTTCTTACATTGTCACAAATTTACAATGTCATGTATTTTTTCAACTTGTCTTACCGTTAAATGTAAACAGCAGTGTTTTCTTGGTCTCAGGCAGCTTTAAGGGCTGACCCTCTCTAAAATAATTAATTCATTGTATAAGTGTGTTTGACAGTGAAGTATTTCTATCCACAATTTATTCAAACAAAAAATCCTTACTCTTGCATAACTTTTGGACCAGAAAATTGGTCTGAAAAATGGATGGACTCGATCTTGTCAGCATTGCTGGTGAGGTAATTTACCATCTGAAAAAAAGAAAGAAATTACACTTAAACACTGGTGAAGGGAGTCAATGGGGGGCAAGATCTCTTTGGATATAAGCATTCTTCCAAATATCTTTCTCTGTGTTCATGAGAAAAAAGATTTGGAACAGATTTGGAACAACTCAAAGGTGAGTAATGACAAAATTTTCCTTTTTGTGTGAAGTATCCCTTTAAAGGGGATGACATTTTTACATAGGTGAGTGCTAATGGGCTCCATTCATGCGTGACTTCTGTGTTTCACAGTAAGACCCACGATTGGGGAGACTTACAGCAGAGAGAAATGGAGAAAATAGTTAAATTTAGCACTTGCTGTAAATTGCGGCACCCAGCAGTGGTATACAGAAGTGGCGTTCTACCGTACTCGAATGTTATAACGAAACGTTAACTTATGAAACTAGACTTTCAAAAACGGTAGAACAGCACTTCAATATACGGCAGCTGTGTGGCACAATGAACAGCATCTGTCAAATTGAACTATTTTCACATTTTTCCATTTCTCTCTGCTTTAGGTCTCCCCAACCGGAAACTGCCTAAGGCGCTTACTGTGAAACGCGGAACTCCCGCATGCATATAGTCTATTTAATATTTCCAGTATGAAATGATCCTGGCTGTGTTTGAAACTGCTACCTATCTCCTGTTTAGTGCACTATTTCAGGTGTCTGTCATTTTGTAGTGGTGTCCGAAGCATCAGTGAACTACTTAAATCCCCAACTTCGTTTAAACTTTTTACCCACATCCGATGTACACTCACTCACTCACTCTTTCCCATGATACAATTTGAATTAACCGCCTGTTAAGAATCAGCTGGAGGAGTGACCATTAATACCAGGAACGTATGATTATACACTTGTTTTGTCTTGTTTTAAAATAAACAGATTAATTGATTGGTATTGCCAGTAGTGCTTTATTTTTTTAAGAATAAAATAACTGAATTAATTAAATGTAATAAATAAGCATAATATTATATAAACGTGAAAACATATGGTTTGTTCTCTTTATTGTGAACGAATTGCCTAATAAACATGTCAAATAAGATGAAAATGAACTTGAACAAAACAATGCCACGCAGGTGTAATTTAAACTAAGGGTTATGACTAATGTCCGTGACTGTCCTACGCAGGCTATATACGTCAGTGTCCAAAATCGTTCACTCATTTTCATTCACTATTTCCCCATTTAGTGGAGTATTTTGCATTCGCTATATAGAGATTAGTGAATGCTTGAATGAATTCTGACGCAGCTCCTGTTTGTTCTATGCCTCAGTTGTGATGTTCAGCGCTTACCTTGCTGTCCATCACTCCATCCGTGACCTCTCCCATCTCTGACAAGATGGACAGAGTGTCAGAGAGGCCATATTTTGACCCTGACTTGGGCTTATCTCCACAGAACTCACTCTGTAAAAAGACAGAAAAAGATAGCAGGTCAGTACATAAATACTCACACACACACCTGTGCCAGAGAAGAATTGAATGACTCACAAGGTCCTGCATCTCTTTCTGCATTCGTGCCATGGCCTTCCGACTCCCCACAGCAAACACGAAAGTGTCCATGTCCTCATCATTCAGAGTTACTTTAACTTGCTGTGGAGAATGAGTGGAAAAAGAAGTGAGGTCATTTCAGAGACTGAAAAGGTGTCATGGTTCAAAGACACATTCTACTGCGCACTTGTATCCAAAATGGCTTAAGAGTGCATTTGATGTATGAATTTTATCAGCCCATTCTCTGGGAATCGATCACATGTGTTGTTACCCCCAATTGAAATACAGCGTGAGTCCTTACCACTTGATCACCGACTGGTCTCATCATTCTTGCCAGCACATTCAGCAGGTCCTGTCTTTTCAGAAACTGCAGAATAAAATGAAACATTGTAAATCCCAAGTTAACTACCCAACACTAGTGTTGTCAAAAGTCCCGGTACTTCGCGTCCAAGACGGTACCTAAAAATAAAAAACTTGGCGGTTCCTAATTTTAATAAGACCCGGTACCACCGCCATCCTGGGTCAACCGGGTACTGATGCTCTGTCGGAAACTTTTTATTGACGCATTAAGAAGTGATCAGCGGATAAGCAAGGCTACGATCCACAAGAGATGCGCACAGAAATACTTCAGATTAAAGTCATATCATGATGAAAATGCACAGTTTTGTGGTGAAAGGAGGAAGCATTTGGATTTAAGTAAACAAGTTAACTTGGTCAGTTTCAAATTCTCTTCACGTATGCATTATGAACATTGTAGCATATGTTAAATTAAAGGTTACATTAAAATAAACGTCCCTGTTTGCCTGTTTATTTGTTAGCGCCAATGCTGATCCAGTCAAGGGTCTTAATTATTTAATGCTTCTATAACTGTAATGGGGTAACATTAATGGGAGGACATGATGGGGTTTACAGTACCTTATTTATTTAGGCCTATACAAAATCTATGGATATAAATTGGATAAATTATTTCTAGTGGCCTTTTAAACCTAATAAAGAAACATCTCTGTTGCAATTCGTTTTTTAATAAACAGTTACCTTATTGTAAGTAATCTTGTGTAAATGCAGTATAAAAACTGAGGTTTGTTTTAATATTGCATATGCATGTTTGTTCAGTCAGTTGACTTACGGAAGTTTATTCTATTTGTCTTATACAGCACTAGACTGAGGATGTTCATCAGCATAAAAGGCCCCAGTGAGCACACAACAGTTTCAGCAAAAATTGAGTTAAACTTCATGTTTACAATATGGCATTGCTTTTTATACATTTATATTAACAATGAGCTTTATTAATAAAATAGTCTTTCAATTGGCATCTGTTGGTGTTTTGCTTTGGTACAGAGAACCGTGGAATTTAACTGGTATTGGTACCGATTACTGAAATTTTGGTACCGTGACAACACTACCCAGCACTCTCACATGCATGTTACCTTAAGCTGAATCAGCATCCCTTCACAGCACACACGCCCTGAGCACCACAAGTTATAGATGTGCTCATTCTCCTGATTTAACTTTCCTGTACTGGTGGCCTCCTTACTGGTGCCATCGTCCCCTGAAAATAAAGACATCAGAGAATCAGAAAACATAGGACTTCAAGAAAGACACTAGACCACGCAAAGAGGTCTGCTTACCCACTAGGGCAAAGTTGCTCTCGAGAAGTTCTCTGTGGGAATTAAACCAGGCCTGGGCGAGCCTACTGTTCTTGTTTTTTCCGATTATGTAGTTCATAATGTAGGCGAGAAGACCAGTGACCATTAAGATCTCCATGTAGTAACTCTCCCAGCTGTTTTGCAGGTGCGCTGGGACCTGTGGAAGGCACATGAGGTCAGCTCAGTATAGGTCGTATACAGTAATACAGTAAAATTGTATCAAATTTTCGCTTTTTTTACCTCTCTGTATATTAGTGTATCTTTGAAAGATGGGTTGGACTTCTCGTAGCCCTCAAACTCCTCATTGTCATACTTGCTGTACATGTCTTGATCCTATAACAACAAGTTTCATTTGATAGACAATCAACAATGTTTTTTTAGTTCTACAAATCAATAAACATCAAATATTCACCTGCCCATCCGCATCCTCAAACTCATCTTGGCCGTCCTCGTTCTCCACTGTGGCTTCGTCTTCATCGTCCTCTACAGGTGCTGATGAGGGGGCTGCTCGTGGGGGCGGTTCTTTCTCTACATCTACTGCCGGGTCCTCACTGACATCCTCGAATTCAGCAAAGTCATTGTCATCAAACTCTGCGATGTCCTCACCATCATCAAAGTCGTCGTTGTAGCGCCCCCTAGTGTCCGGCAGGGCCAGGAGCACAAGTAGGGCTGGGAGGAGAAAGAGCAGGTGCCTCATGGTTCAACCTGCATTAAACAGAAAAACAACCAAATTGAACACTTTTGTTTTAGTTAGACAACATTGTCAACTGCGGTTATATACAGTCGCAGGGAAACAAACAAGAATGTTGGTAAACAAGAACAAACAAACAACACAGTAAATGTGCGAGAATAGCCTGACAACCTCGGTACATTAAGGGTGTATATACATAAACACTTTCGTTACAAGAAAAAGCCTATAGTCCTTTCAATATGTTTAGGGCAGTTTATAAATTATTGTTTATACTGCAAAGAAGTGAGGGCAATAAGCGCTTTTCCCTTAAATACTTCTTTAGGAGAAACCGTAAAAATGGGATGCTACAGCAAACATGGCTTCAATTATAATGTTTTATGTTATCAAATACAAAAGTTTTTCATTCGAACAATGGAATATGGCTGAAACCGACATAGATTAATAGTGTACTACTGTTAGCATAGTGAGATGGGGGAGGGCTGGTAATCTTTCAAGAGATTTATTGTGAAAGCCTAAGCCTTAGACTTCACTGAAATGAGTTTTTAATTGGCTAAGACTTCATTAAATCACATGACGTAGTCTGATTGATGGTATACATAAAACGAAAAGTTCATCTAAAAATGATAGATTGACAGCTTTGACAGTCTCTCAAAGCAAATAGTAAAGTTGGTTAAAACAGAGGAATCAGGTGTCCATACAAATACTCAACAACTTCCCTTACGTATATTTCCAACACAATAGGATATTAAATGTGTGGTCCACGAAGTGTAAATGGTGACAAAACAGAGCGTAAATCAGAACAGATGTACCACAGTAATGGCTTTTGCCGAGACGACCAGTTTCCTGCACCTTGTAGTGTCACAGAGCTATAAGCGGCTGTCATGCTTCACCTGTCATGGGCTGATATTAGTGCAAGTACTCGAAAGAGCAAAACGTAGTTTCAGGGGAGTTAAGAGTGTTATTACATTTTAACCGACTTCAACCTTTAAACTTGGCAAAAACTAGTGAAACGCTTGGCAGAGCGGCTGTTCTTCAACCAAGCGCCAATCCTTCTCTAAACTAACATTTATACAATCGAGTAACAACTGGTAAACAGATCTGACATATTCACCACGTGTATCATGTCATATAAGAGGTAAAACCTAAATTTGACGGGGGAGAAAAAGCTATTCAGCCAACTACCCCATCCCCCATTACTCTTGCTAACATTACATTCATATTAATAGTATGAATGTTAGCATATTAGCATGCTAACAGCCGCCCCTACACGTTTTACCTTAAAAATACAAACACAACAATTCTGCTGCGCTGTGTCAACGTTGATCATTTCATCTCACATGATTTATTTGTAAAAAACAACAATAACGCTATAAATCATATAAGTTACCTTTAAATAGTAGTGATTCCTTCAGCAGCTAATAGTTAGCAGAGAGACGCTGCAGCCCTCAGTGGATTCGAGGGTCATCTGATCGAATCTACCCACAATGCTTCGCGAGGCCTTGACAACAAGGATAAGAAAAGAACGAGGAGTTTATGGGACTCTAATAAATGATTAATCCATTATTATTTAGCCATGTGCTATTCCTGAAATATTACGGTATTAATGAATAGCTAGAGCTATTTAAAAACTGTTTGGTTTAGTAATTGTATTAAGCTAATTGTCTATTTTGTTTATCATAAATTAAAGTGTAATTGTGTGCTTTATAAATGTTGTAAATTATAATTTTATAATGTGATTATTATATAATTATAAATTTGTGTGACCCTGTCTGTGAAAACCCATCTTATGTCATTTTTATTCACCGTTTGCATATATTTATAAATATGCACATACATTTCAAAACAATTTGTGAAAATGTAGCCTTAATATCTTTAATATTTACTGAATTAGCAGATGTTAAAGATTTTTAAATCATTATGATTTGCTCTTGCCTTTTAATGGTTAGATGCTTAAATGTTTTGTGAACACGAAACACTGCTCAGTGTGAAAAAATGCTAATGCAGTGAATAATAAACATATAAATGTATGTCATTTCTCGTTATATCAATACATGTTTAATCCATACTATATGACAACAAGCCTCCATTCCGTTTTTAATGCAGACTTTTATTTTGAAATTCAAATATCCTCGGACCAAATGTGCAGACGAGCGGTCGGGCCTATTTGGGGCTTTCTAAAGTTATAATTAAAACCGTTGGGACGATGCGCATCATGGGCCTTTATTTACATCTAAAATCTCATTTTTAGAGTGATCTGAGTTTTTTGGGGTCTGGGTTTTGTGTTCTATCAGACCGCATATCGTCGGATTCGCGGCCGTTGCCGAGGGAGATTGTTATGACATTCTCTTTGTCTCGCGCTGCACAAACCCAAGACCGCATTTCGTGCTGAAACTGAGGGATCGTTGCAAAACGAGCTATTTTCAGCGTCCTGCTTCGTTCTTGTTCTTACCGACCAGATTAAGGCACTAAAAATGTCGTTGCACGGTAAAAGAAAAGAGATCTACAAATACGAGGCGCCATGGACCGTCTATGCCATGAATTGGAGCGTCAGACCCGACAAGCGCTTTCGCTTGGCGCTCGGTAGCTTCGTCGAGGAATATAACAACAAGGTAAACCGTCATCATCATGTCTCTTCTTAGATTTATTACCACGGTTTACAAAACAATCAGTCTGCTTGAGATCTACAGTTAACCTGGAGACTGTAGTATATCATATACACAGGAACGTGAAAACGCACGATGTGTGATCATTAATAATAGTGAAGTGCGGATAAAAATGTGAACAGTATGTAAAAAAATATAATAGGGTGATATATCGTTGTAAAAGGCAAGTCATGAAAGAATATTCATTATCCTAGCAAAGTGTTACTCGTGATTGACAGACAACATGACATGACATGACAGACAATCATGAGTCTGACATAGACCAGAGGGAACACAAACCCACTACTGAGACATAGATAACATTTAATTTATTCATAAATGTTTTGTTTGTCTACTTTAAAATAACCCATTAATTATCTATTAATACATCCATAAAATATGCTTTAAACTGACAGCTGTCAGAATCTCAGATTTTTTCTTTGTACAATCATTGTAAACGGTGTCATTAATTTGTTGTGTGGTGTTCAGGTCCAACTGGTGGGTCTTGAGGAGGAGAGCTCAGAGTTTGTATGCAGGAACACATTCGATCATCCGTATCCCACTACAAAGATCATGTGGATTCCTGACACCAAGGGAGTCTATCCAGACCTCCTGGCCACCAGTGGAGATTACCTGCGGATATGGAGGGTAAGCAGAGGAAAATTACACAACAGTAGGAAAAAAGAGGATGCTCCATGTTAGGAAAAATAGATAGACAGATTTTTTTTGTTGGATGATGACTAGAGTTCTCTGTATGGTTGGAGGAGTTATTGAAGGGAGGTTTGGGATGTCCGCTATAAAGCAAATCCATTTCAAAACCATCCAAAGCAATTGTACAAACTCACAGCCCAACAGTCATGAGTTGTTATCGTGTGTTCAGGTGAATGACACAGAGACCCGGCTGGAATGCCTTTTGAATAACAACAAGAATTCCGATTTCTGCGCACCTCTGACCTCTTTTGACTGGAATGAAGTGGACCCTAATCTTCTGGGTAAGAAACCACACTCTTGTGCATATTTATGGATGATGAAAATGTTTTCTATATTTGTTTCAATAGTTCTGTTTGGTACATATAAATGCATGTTTTGATTTTACAGGCACCTCCAGCATTGATACCACCTGCACAATCTGGGGTCTAGAGACGGGACAGGTTTTGGGAAGGGTCAACCTTGTGTCAGGCCACGTCAAAACGCAGTTAATCGCTCATGACAAGGAGGTACGAGTAAACTCAAATATAGTGAATGTTTTATATCGGCCTGTTAAAAACGATCTATGGATTTGTGTGGTGTTACAGTTAAAAAGTATTTGTATTGGCTTGCAGGTCTATGACATTGCTTTCAGCCGCGCAGGTGGTGGGCGGGATATGTTTGCATCTGTAGGAGCAGATGGTTCTGTGCGCATGTTTGATCTGCGCCATCTGGAGCACAGCACCATCATCTATGAGGACCCTCAGCATCACCCGCTGCTGCGCCTCTGCTGGAACAAACAGGACCCCAACTACCTGGCCACCATGGCCATGGATGGCATGGAGGTCTCTTTTTTTTCTTTCAATCATATAAGTAGCTTTTATTCATAAGGATAAAATGTATAATATTAATGAAAATGCAGAGATAAGCTGTGTAATGTTGTTCAATCATTGTCAGGTTGTGATTCTGGATGTGCGTGTGCCGTGCACACCGGTGGCTCGTCTCAATAATCACCGTGCCTGTGTAAACGGCATTGCATGGGCTCCTCACTCCTCCTGCCACATATGTACAGCAGGTTAGAAATCAACCCAGCCACATAAATATACACACACATAGGGTTGAGTATCGAGAACGGGTTCCATTTAAGAACCGGTTCCAAATTGCAAAGAACCGGGGATTCAATAGGACGCTCGCACTTCGGTTCTGTTTATCGATTCCTGACTTTTTCAATCACTCGCGAACGGCATTGAGCATTTTACCGTTGTATCTGTCTGCCACTAGCGCCTGACACTCCGGTACAAAATACAGATAGAGATAAAAAGACAATCAGTTCTGTTTGTTACTTTATTTTTTTAAATACATCCAGGAGGCTACAGGACAACATATTCTAGTTTATTTTAAATGATATTAATTTGAATGATTAATTCAATCACTTTTAAAAATGAATTTATTCGGTATTTTATCAACAAATAATTGTTTAGATAATGGACGATGAAGTATTTGCAAATATTTTTGGAACAGAGAATCGATAAAGACCGGATTCAATAAGCAGAATCAGAGTCACCAAATTTAAAACGATATCCAACCCTACACACACACACAGCATCGCTATACCATATTTGATATACTTATTACTTTCATACAAGTCTTCTTTACCTGGCCCCCTCTCTTTAACTCCCACTGTAGCGGACGATCACCAGGCTCTGATCTGGGACATTCAGCAGATGCCTCGGGCCATCGAAGACCCCATCCTGGCCTACACGGCTGAAGGTGAGATCAACAACGTGCAGTGGGCTTCCACTCAGCCCGACTGGATCGCCATCTGCTACAACAACTGTCTGGAGATCCTGCGGGTGTAAAGCAGCACTGTGCTTCCCGTGTGCCGGGTTCAAGGTCGTTTGCTGGAGTCTTGAAGAGGAGGGGAACGGAGAAGAGACTTGTTTTGTAAAGTTTCTGGGGTCCGGTAGTTTCAAGTGGGAGAGGATCTTAATGGGCCTTTGGGAACAACGGTCTGAACAGCGTGTGTAAATCTTTTGTGTGGAAGAATGAGGCGCCTGTATTTCTACACAATATTTCATTTTGGTCTGTTTCCCTACTTGATGCCCCATGGTAAATCCTCATAATGGGATGGTAACCAGATTATTCTATGGCCATTTGTGTAGGGATTGATAGTACTGTTTATGTATTTGAGCTATTCTTTAACAAACAATCGGGATTGAATAGATGTATACATTTGCAAAGAGAGATGTGATGCGAATCAACCTTTTTACTAGGTTGTACATATTTCAGAATTTAATAGCTTAAAGGCTTCAGATCATAAAATTGACATTTTTTTGTAATTTCAGGAAGGTGCCATTCTTTTATATCGCAAGAAACTATTTAAAGTGGCTATTTTTGGGTGAACTGTTAAACATCCTTAATATTATGCAGGTTAATATGACAGCGTATACTCTGCAAAACCTTCACAAATGCTCCTTCAGATGCCGACTCAAGAGTTTAGTTGTAGTGTTGATGTCAGTGTTTGACAGGACACTATATTTGAAGATATATCACTGCTCATCGATTGTGAGAAGAGCCTCTCCTCCTTTTTCTCTTGTTATTTTTTTGAAAATGTCAGATCCCTTTCAGCATGCTTGTGCTCGAAGTGAAATGTGTTATGTATACATATATAAACATTATGTACCAGGTAGGACAAATGTGTCTCCTTTTCAGACTTATTTGCATTGCAAGCAATTTGGTTTCTCCATGTTCCGTTATAAAATATGACGTAGTAGTAATTCCACTATTTTAGTCACAATTGAAATCAGAAGTGAATTTGCGCGGTTGTGTATAAAACATGTTCCTCATCTCGCGCTCTTTAATGGAGTGATTATTTGTAAGTAGTTCTGTGTGTCCTGCCATGTTGCTTTTCTATTAATAAAATCTTAAGCTCCTGTTGTTTCATAAAGCTTTCAGTGATGAATCTTTAAAGGACCGTGTGATGCGACAAACTCAAATTTAAGCAGAAAAATCCACTTAACGCGGACAGGTGGATGACATCAAAGTACCATTAGAAAAATCATAAAAAGGATTTTGCTTCCGTGGTACATTGACGTTACTTGCGTGTCGGTTCTTGCGGCGCCGCTGAACGCGCATTTTAAATCCATTACAGCAGTAAATGCTGTTATAAATAACATTTATTCTAAAAAACAGTTGTGTGCTTTTGGAAACCTTTACAGTCCAATAATGGTTTTCAAGAACTTGACGTACGGTACATTCATCTGCTTACACTGCAGAGGTAAAAGAAACTTCACACTTCATCTGAACAGGTGATTTACAAAAACAGTCCTTGAGTCCGAGTGTCTTTACTTTGTCCTTCAAATGATCACATATTCATTGACGCATCTGTAGCGTATCACACACACACACACACTTTTAAAATAACTTCATACCCCTGATTTCACACCCATTTGGTTACAAGGATTCTTTGTGTGCAAGTCATACAGTTACTTGATGTAGTAATACAATAGATTTGGGTCAAACACCTAATGTGCCACAAAAGTATATAATATAAAATCACATTGAAAAAATTCCTGCACTTCTGTTATATCAATCCACACAAGCGTTATACTTTAAAAACAGTCCAGACTTTACTGTGTCATTGAAATATCCTGTAGTGATGATACTGCCTCAGAATCTCAGCCAGCATATTCTATGTAAAAATAAAGCTAAAGTAAAACCTGATTTCCGGGTAATGGTTTAAGATTATAATAGCAGAAAATGATGGTGAAAGTTGAGGCAGTGATCTCTGTTTAACCGGGATCTTGTCTTTATTGCCCACTGTGCTTTATTTCATGTTCTATAACGAAAGCTGAGATTTGTTAGCAAATTCTCACTGCATCAGAGGAAAAATTCCTGCTCTTAATGAGAAGGGATATGAAACCAAATACCTCAGAAACTGAGAAAAACTGAGAAATGTTTGATTCACTCTCTCTACAGTATTGGATGGCTTTTCACCTAATGTTGCTAAGACAAGTAACACAAACAATTGGTTTCATTTCGGCAAGCATGGATGTTATCCAGTGCAATATGAAGCTGTCTGAAAAACAATGAAAATGTGGTGTATATATGTGAATCTTAGGGAGGTTGAGCTCAGGGCACAAAAAAAACACAGCAGAACACAGAAGTCTGTTTTGGGCCTCTAGCTGGCAGGTAAAACTGGATCGGACACGTGCCTCGAGATTTCAGCTGAGTCCTCCTGCATGTTTGGACTCTCCAGATTTTCTGGGAGTGAGGGGAAGCGCAGACTTCTACACAGCTGTCCGACTGGCTGTTGATAAGGCTCATAGGGGAGACTCAGTCCTGTGGGCGCAGCTGTCTCAGTCTCTGGAGACATGGACATGGTGTCGTTTGAGGCTATTGTCAGATGAATCCCACTGGACAAGGAGTCCCGAGACTTGTTTTTGAAGCTATCCTGACCAGGGCTCTGTGAAATCTGGAAAAAAAATGTGGAAATTACAATTACTCCCATTGAGATGAATGGAAATGCTAATGGACTCTAACTTTTCTATTCTTCCACATATGGTCTGTTTCCTCCACAATCAACAGTTCATTTAATGCAAGGTGTAATTTCCATTACAGGTCATTTTGACATAAATAATATAAACTCCTGCCTGTCTTATTGATGACATCACAACCTACCTTACCAGGTGATGATGGGCTTTCAGTGATTTGTACAGAGGGAGGGATGTTGTGGGGTGTTGTGGTATATAAGCTGGTGGGGTGAGCTGGGTGGGCCATTGCTTCAGGGGTTACGGCACTGTAAGCAGGGGGCACAGGTGCCATCTGTCTCTGCAGTAACTGCAGGATCACATTTATGTCAGCTGTCATCCTGGTCTCCAGTCTTTAAAGAGGGAGAGATTGTATCCACACTGTGATCAAAGCAAACTGAGGCAGAACTGTACTTTCTGACAGAATGCACTAAATACAGGGTATGTAACATACATTACAGTGTGAGACTACATTTCTGTAATCTTTTGTTTTCCTAACCACTTAATGTTAATTATACATGACATTTTTTGTATAGATTTATGTATATATGTATTTGTTTTATTAACATGCAGAGGTCTACATGATAGGTTTATTATCCGTATTTAGTTTTTTTTAGCTGGTCTGCGTTCTGACCTGTTGAGCTGTGACTGTAATAGTTCCAGGCGGGCCTGCAGTTGGCTCGGTCTTTCAGGATCAGCACAGGCGCTGTGATGGTGAAAGCAGGCTTGTCCTGCAGACGGATGTCTCTGACTCTCCGAGTACTGACTGGCCCTACGGTCAGCCAAATAGCCGTACACTCCAGACACATTAAGAGGTGCTGCAGTATAAACGAAGAGTGAGTAAGAAAAGAAGAAGACCAATTAACTAATGTATAAAAATATTATACGTTTTGATTTTTGGGAGTGAATTAATACCTGATTCACAATCACTAAAAAAATTGCACATTTAAAAGATTTATACAAGAAAAATGTAGATGTAGCTGCCCAAACTGGTAATTTCCCAAAGTGATAGTTCACCCAAATATGTGAATTCCATCACTCATTTACTCCACTTTAGCCCTTCAAATATGTATGACTGACTTTCTTCTGCAGAACTCAAAAGAAGATATTTGAAGATTGTTGTTAACTGGCACCCATTGACTTGCACTAGTTTTGTGTCCATACAGTAGAAGTGAATCATCAATCTTCTTTTGTGTTTTGTGGAAGAAAGAAAATCATGCAGGTTTGGAATGAGTAAATGATGACCGAAGTTTCCTTTTTGGGTGAACTATCACTTTAAGTTAAAGGGATAGTCCTCCACAAAATGAAATGTTTCTTTTATTTACTCAATCCCATGTCATTCCAAACCTGTATGACTTAATTTCTTCTGCAGAACATTGTTTGAGAAGATATTTTGAAGGACTTTGGAAACCAAACAAAATTGGCCCCCATTGATTTCCATTGTATGGAGACAAAAGTTATGAGACTTTTCTTAAAATATCGTATTTTGTGTTCCAGAAGAAAGTCATATACAGGGTTTAAATTACATAAGGGTGAATAAATAAACATTTTAAACTCTTTAAAGCAGCAGTACAATTAATGGAAATACAACAATTATGAAGATAAAAAACTAAAAGGGGCTGAATACTAATTTCTAAACTCACTTCTGAGTACAAAGCTCAACTGCATTCTATACTATAATGTTCCTTATGTTGCTACCTGTGTATGGATGTTTCCCTCCCAATGGACCCGCCGTGCCAGAAGTTGTGCTATTGTTGGGGGGCAGAAGGCTGACTGCAGAAGGGTAGAAATCTTGCATCTCTGATCCAGGAGAGTACGCCTCTCCTCTGCCAGATACCAGGGGCTTCATATCCTCCTCACTTGACAGGGAGGCTGCACTGTTATTGCTACATAACTCATCCCAGTGTGAGAGTGGTATCGCCCCCCGATGGTTCCCTACAGGGGAACCCGTCTGGACCGGGTATGTGTCCATTCCATCTCGATCCATACCGTCTGTGAGGGGTGACAGCAGAGAGATCAGAACAGGCATGAAGTTCTTGACTATTGTTGTTGTTTCATGTGCCCGAATTAGAGAAATGTTGAAATGATGAATTAGATGAACATCTTTACCTGGTCTATTGCGCTGCAAGGGTTTTCTTCTTTGTCTGGGTCGACGGTACCCGCACTCTGAGTCCTCGCTTGGGGTTGCATGCATGGCTCTGTCTGCCTGATACAAACAAGCTTCAGTAACTCACATAATACTGCATTAAAATATCTCAAGGCGGGTTGTTGGTCTCAGCTAGTTTATGATGCTTTGGTGGATCTCCTAGCCTGGCCATGCTAGTATTAAGTTGGTTTTACTTGGTCTAGCTGGTCTCCAAAGCGGACCAGCTGATAAATCAACACAGACCAGCTAAATCAAATCGGTCAAACTGGGGGACAGTTAATCTGTTCATCTATATTCTCAGATGTGTGAAGGTGTGGCTTACATCTCTTAAATTGAATGTAATCTCCAGGTTGCTCCAGAATATGTCTGAGAAGTCAGGATACATGTCCAACACTTCCAGCAGGTCGTCTCTCAGGATCTTATGCAGATCACAGTATGTCAAAGCCCTGACGTCTGCATGCGATTTTCCTGGACGGGTGTACAGACTTATGGACTCCCCAAAAATATCATTCTTTCCTGCAGATAAAAATTAAAGGGAGACGTCTTAATTCGTATTAATGATTGCAGGAGAAGAGAACGAGCGATTCAAGTGAGTTTAACCATAGAGGGGCGCTATAAAGCTGCTCATTAAGTTGTTTGGAAACACAGGAAGCTGCTAAGAAAAGGTGTGAATGAGGTTATATTTTTTGTAGAAAAACATGACAAGAGCATTGCTAAATATTGATCTCCACATTACAATACCAAGAGCATCAGGGACAGATTATTTGGCATGTTGATAATCAATAAGAAAGAATTGATGAGATAGCACATGAATGTGGTGGACACACTAAAGCAAAACAAAAGCAAAATCAAGCTAGTTCTGGCCACACAATGTGGTGTACCTCATTCATTCATTCATTAATACAGTCATTCATGACACGCATTTTGATCACACAGAGACTATCTCAGTGACTAAAATGTCATATGTGTCTTTATAGAGGATCCTGTATGTGAATAGGCTGCATTAATTCATATGGAGGTTCTTTGATTTTAGGAGAGGAATTTAGGATCCGAGTGGAATTTTGTAATTTCCCTGTGCATTTTTATTAAAACAGTACCATTTTTCTTTACAGTCAATAAGATATATCAAAATATATCTCATCCATCCTTACATCAATAACATCAGCCACCATGGCCGTGTATTACATCAAAGAAGATTCTTTCCCTTACATGTTCTCACAAATGTTAGTTTTCAATAGAGGATAAGAAATGAATTAATAAAGTGTGCAAATAAAGTGCATGAATAAAGAAATGAATAAATACAGACAAATGCAGTGATAAAGGTAATAAACATTAAATTTAGATGTGCAGCCATTCCTACCCAAACTGCTCCGAGCAGGGCTAGAACTGATGATCACTCAGACTTTGACACGAGAGTCTGACACACTAACAATGGCGTCTCATAAGCGTCACTAGAGTACTCATGATGAGTGAGAACATTTTTATTATTTCAGATTGGTTTCTGTTGTTTCATTCATTTAATTACCGATTAATTTGTTTATTTTATCATATTTATATCAATTTAAACTTAAGGTATTTACACATTAAAGCACATTAGTAAATCCACTGTATGCAGCGCGGAAAGTGTGCCTCGCTCTCAAGTGTTTTCTCCTGCCATGTTGCATTTTTTTTTTGGTGCCGTTGCCATGGTGAATCGTTATATCGGAGCTCCATTGATCATGACTTGTCGTAGTTCTGTTTCAAGCGCTAAACTCAGGGTAAGTCTTCACAGAGTTGATAGAACTAACTCAAATCAGCTGTTCTCAAACCAAAAACGCAAAAGTTTCGCATCTCGGTTTTAAACACCTCAGAGTTCACATTTTAACTCGTGTTGGTTGAACCTCCTGATTAAAAAATGAAAAGCATAGGTTGATGCTTGGAAAAAGTTACATGTTATGACACAATACATGTTAATTGAGAGTGCGAGTGGAACAGAGAAGTGGTGCAGTTCTTTTAAGCCTCCATGAATATGCAGTGAACAGCACTAGGCAACTCCCTGTATTACCTATGCAAGAAGTTGCCACGGCTGTAAGCAAACAACTTCATAATTAATCTGAAAGTTTATGCATAAATTTGATAAAAATGAAGAAGAAAAGAAAAAAATGAATGTTTCTCAAACCTAAGATGGCCACCACCACGTCTTCTCTGAGGATCTCTATAGAACCTCTGGAGATGAAGTATAGAGCAGTCAGAATGTCTCCGCTGTGCACAAGAGTGTCCCCGGGAGGCGCGTGAGTGGTCTTGAAACGTATGGCCAGAGCTCGCAGGCAGCCCTTACTTGCCCCCCTAAATGCCTTGCAGTTCTGCAGCAGACTGCGGTTCAGATGCAGACAGATGTCAGCCTGCAGACACTCTGGAAAGCCCTTCAACACCTGGAGCAGACAGCAAAAAATAACACTGCTGTTTTTTCTTCAATCTTCAATGGTCGTTTTTTAGATCATAAAAAAGACCGCTTAGTGGAATGGTTTTAGCTGGTAATTCTGTTCTAGTTTGTTTTAGCTTGTGGCTAAATCAACTCTACTGACAGACTGTATAAGGTTGGACACGAGCTAATACCAGCAAGGCCTGTCGTCAACATTTTTGGTCTGGTAGGGAATTCTTTACAGATTATTTTGTATAGTGTGTGTGTAACTCACTGCATTCATATCAATGCCATTAGTGTAGGACCAGGCGTGCTGAAAATACTCTTCAAGGCGTTGCCTAAGACCTCCTGGGATCTGATGGAACCTGATGAACTCCTTCACTCGTAGCATCTGAGTATGGTAGCGTGCAGTCCCTGAATACAACCTCTGAATTATAGCTGACACGTTGCCAAAGATACTGGCATACATCAGAGCTGGAAGACATAAGATTCATTTTGTGTCAGTTAAAACAAGCATGACGCTTCCAAAAGCAACCATTTAAGGCAGTCTCCATATTACTATATTTTGCATTTCATGTGAGGAATGAGGCGTTCAGTGGACTCACAGCCAATCAGCATGACGCAAATGGAGAAGATCTTCTCAGGGTTGGTGTTCGGAGACACGTTTCCGAATCCCACACTGGTGAGGCTACTGAAGGTAAAATACAGAGCGGTTACATATTTATCCTTGATGGAGGGGCCAGAGGCGCGATCGCTGTCGTTGTATTGCTTGCCGATCTGTTCTGCAAGGTTGTCCAGCCAGCCGATCTTCATACCACCGATGCGCTCAGAGCTGGTGCGCTCCATGTTTCCGATGGCATACCAAATGCACGCCAGCCAGTGAGCGATGAGCGCAAAGGTGCACATGAGGAGGAAGAGCACTGCAGCGCCGTATTCAGAGTAACGGTCCAGTTTTCTCGCCACCCGCACCAATCGCAGCAGCCGTGCCGTCTTTAAAAGGCCAATCAGAGTGGTGGTTTGAGGCTGGAAGAGGAGTTTAAGAGGAAAGTGACCTGAATTAAATTATTGTCACATTGTTATTTGTAGTTTCATTTAATAAGCATGACCACTTCAATTGAAACTAAATGACACATTCTTGTTTACTAAGCACGTCACTCCTTAAAGGGACAGTCACCCAACAATGAAGGTTCTGAAAGTTGAATGTTTCTTTCTTTTAATGTGGAAAACAAAGGAAGATATTTTTTCTTAGTGGTATGTCAATATAATGGAAGTCAATGTTGTTTGGTTTACATTCTTCAAATATCTTTTGTGTTCTGCAGAAGATAGAAAGTCATACAGGTTTGTTAAAACAACCGTAAATTAAAGAATTTTCATTTTTGGGTGAACTATTCCCTAATCTTGCAAATTAACAATATTTTGAATGTCACCATAAATATAAACATGTACATGTTAATGCTTAACAAAATGCATCAATGCTTCAAGTATGTTAACTTTCCCAAATGTTCACTGTGCAAATATCATACATACAAATTATTATTATTCCCCTTAAAAAGTGAACCAATTCTGTTTTGTGATTATTCTATAAATGTAAAATATCATTGATTAATATGCAGCCTGTTTAACATATCACAGCCCTCCACACTCTCTCACCTCCTCTGAACCCGATCTGAAAATGAGCAGGTCGAATGGAATTGCAGCAACAATGTCTATGAGGAACCAGCCCTTGAAATAGTGCCGCGCTATATGAGCTGGATTGCTGACCACCTCGTCGTTGTGATTCACATATGTGGTCCTGAAATTGATGAGGATGTCAATAATAAACATGACATCCACCACCAGGTCCACTACATTGAGGGGGTTACAGGTGTAGCCACAGGTGCGTCTCCTTTCGTCCTCCTGCTCGTTGAGGAGGAAGGCGGCGGAGTAGGGTGTAAAGACCGCTGTGTAGAGCACCAGGAGCAAGATGATCCAGTCCCACACTGCCTTGAACGGGCTGTAGTGGAGGATGGTCCACTTGTGGATGCGTGGAGCTTGAAGCTTGTATTCGGGTAGCACATCCGCTCCAAGGGACAGAACCTGGGAGGAGAATGAACAAAAGACAGGATCAGAAATCCCAGGGAGAACTTTTTACTGATTTGCAATGGATGCAACGTTTAGCATGGTCCAGTTAGCCCATCATGTTCTATGTTAACTATAATAACAGCAAGAAGCAATTCTCATTCACCAATCACAGTAGTTGTTTATTTAAAAATTAAAAGTATTTTTAAGTGATACATATAAATCACATATACGATGATGTTTTGCAAGTTTCTATCATTTACGGTATCTTTTGTAGATCGCATACTTCTGTGAACAACTGGCATTTAGATGAATAACTAAAGTCAAAAAGTTAAAAGTTTCAAATCATTTCAAATAAAGAAAATCCTGAGTAAAGAAAACATTGAACAATGTGTTAACCACATAGCACAGGAAGAACTTATCATGACATCTTGTTTTGCAATTGAGCAGCAGCATCATTCAGCCCCAAAATCAAATGCAAACGCATCTGCACGAGCAAACACACCCACTTCAAAGTGGAACATTCGAGTAACGGCAGAAAATATCAGAGTATACCACAGCAAAACACATTTGATCATTTCTTGCATTGCATTTTACAGCAAAAAGCTTTGTGCTTTATTTGTATCTGTTTTTAACCCAGAGAGCACGCTTAAGAGATGAATAACATATAGCCAAACATAATGATGAACTGTAAAACTCAAATAATTTTCATACTGCATAACAAAAGGATATCAATAGAAAATCAATGATCAACTATAGCTAATAATAGATATTAACTTCAAGAGGAAAGACTGAAATATATAAAACTGCTGGTTGGGATTACATTCAAATAAAATATTTCAAATCGGGAATGAAATATGACAGTAATTTAAATAGAGTGCAAATGTATCCAGTTTATGTACATATGAATATACAACCCTTATAAAGTCTTACAATGTCTATGAACTAACTGGTGTTTGCATTGAATTGGTGGAGGGGTCAAGAAACTCCTCGGTGGCAGGGCACCAGGGGTGGATGAGATCCGGCCTGAGTACCTCAAGTCTCTGGATGTTGTGGGGCTGTCTTGGCTGACACGCCTCTGCAGCATCGCGTGGCGGTCGGGGACAGTGCCCTTGGACTGGCAGACCGGGATGGTGATACCTCTTTTTAAGAAGGGGGACCGGAGGGAGTGCTCCAACTATCGGGGATCACACTTCTCAGCCTCCCCAGGAAAGTCTATGCCAGGGTACTGGAGAGGATAATCCGGCCGATGGTAGAACCTCGGATTCATGAGGAACAGTGTGGTTTCCGTCCCGGTCGTGGAACACTGGACCAGCTCTATACCCTCTCCAGGGTGCTGGAGGGTTCATGGGAGTTTGCCCAACCAATCCACATGTGTTTTGCTCCGGGAGTATGGGATTCGGGACCCTTTGCTAAGGGCTATCCGGTCCCTGTACGACCGGAGCAGGAGCTTGGTTCGCATTGCCGGCAGTAAGTCAGACTTGTTCCTGGTGCATGTTGGACTCCGGCAGGGCTGCCCTTTGTCGCCGGTTCTGTTCATAATTTTTATGGACAGAATTTCTAGGCGCAGCCAGGGGCCGGAGGGCGTCGGGTTTGGGGACCACACGATTTCATCTCTGCTCTTTGCGGATGATGTCATCGTGCTGGCCCCATCAGACCAGGACCTCCAGCATGCACTGGGACGGTTTGCAGCCGAGTGTGAAGCGGCTGGGATGAGAATCAGCACCTCCAAATCTGAGGCCATGGTTCTCAGTCGGAAAAGGGTGGCTTGCTCACTTCAGGTAGGTGGAGAGTTCCTGCCTCAAGTGGAGGAGTTCAAGTATCTGGGGGTCCTTGTTCATGAGTATCTTGTTCATGAGTGAGGGAAGGATAGAACGGGAGATTGACAGATGGATCGGTGCAGCTTCTGCAGTAATGCAGTCGCTGTACCGGTCTGTCGTGGTGAAGAAGGAGCTGAGCCGCAAGGCGAAGCTCTCGATTTTCCGGTCAATCTACGTTCCTACTCTCACCTATGGTCATGAGCTGTGGGTCATGACCGAAAGGACAAGATCCCGGATACAGGCGGCCGAAATTAGCTTTCTCCGCAGGGTGGCCGGGTGATCCCTTAGAGATAGGGTGAGAATCTCAGTCACTCGGGAGGAGCTCAGAGTAGATCCGCTGCTCCTCCACATCGAGAGGGGCCAGCTGAGGTGGCTCGGGCATCTTTTTGGATCTTCCCGGGAAGGTGTTCCGGGCATGTCCCAACGGGAGAAGACCCCGGGAAGACCTAGGACACGCTGGAGGGACTATGTCTCCCGGCTGGCCTGGGAACGCCTCGGTGTCCTCCCTGAAGAGCTGGAGGAAGTGTCTAGGGAGAGGGAAGTCTGGGCATCCCTGCTTAGACTGCTGCCCCCGCGACCCGGCCCCGGATAAGCGGAAGAAAATGGATGGATGGATGGATGAATGGATGGTGGAGGGGTTACTGTGTTGCTTTCAATTAAATTAACTTTGTCTGTAGCAAAGAACAGACTCCAGCATCCCATTATCTCTCTCTCTGATCAATCACTGGACACAAGCCCAGACAACACACTAACTATAGAGAGAATGTAAAGGAGGAAATAAATAAATGAATTAAAAGAAAGAAAGAAAGAAAGAAAGGAAGAAAGATTGATACATTGATACAATGAAAAAGTATCAAAGCTCAGGCTATTCTGTATGTTGCTGCTATTTCAAATTGAGACCAATTTCTCTACTAGAGCTTCCCCCAATACAACAAATACATCTTAAATACATCATTGACAACCAATGATCACTGCTGGCACAAATGACCATGGAATCCACTGGCTGCTATGGAAATAACAAGCTGTAAACTTAAAACACCTGGAAATGTTGTTATATTAAAATAAATTTTTGGAGCTTGGTAACAAAACCAACAACTTGGTAACATCAGGTTCATTTACCCAACAGTTGGTTCTTTTCAACTTCTTGAAATGATTTCATTGTCTCTGTTGTAAATAAGATTCCAGCTTCCGCTAATAAAAAAAAACCCTTATAGTGCAGGAAAGCGCTGGCCGAATAAGAACTAATATACCTACCAGCCATTCAAGCTGAAACCCTATTCATAAAATCGTATCGTACATTTATAAAAAAACATTTGTATGTGCATCTATATTAAGCTGCAGTGTCCAGAGTGTTGTAGTCTGCACTAACCGGTACGACAATGAGAGCCTTCGTGTCCAGAATGTCCAAGGCATCATGCACACAACATCCACAACTGTCTTCACAAAGCCAAGAAACTCTCCAGTCTCTACCTTGAAACAGATGCCTCCTCACCTCAGCCATCTTTTTCACTGCACAAAACCACCTGAACTAACTATTAAAGAAAAAAAAGTAAAGGGGCAGTAGTGTATGAAGTCAGCTTTCTGAATCACAGTGCTGGATTGCTGAACCAAACAGGGTTAACTGGCTAATTACACTAATTTAGAGAAAAAAAGTGTCAGGGCTTTGACAGGGTGAGGGAGGGTCTGGAACATTTTTAGCAGGTCAAACAAATCGAGAGCTAAAAGCCATTAAAACACATATAACATGGTCTCCCACACACACTAGCTGTCAAAATACATCATTAGACGAAACATCTGACAATTCATTTATCATTTCACTGATGCTGTTCCAAAAGTGGTTCTTATTATCTGAACATTGAGTCACGTTTCTCTAATTAAAATATACTTTTGTTCTTTCACCGTATCCATGGTATAACCATATAGTATCAACCGATGCTACTATGGAATTCAGCAAATGAATGCATTCATATGAAAAGATTATAAATGATTATATGAAAAGATTATTAGAGTAGTGAAAACTCATAAAACTAGTATAATATTATGCTACATTTACAATTGCAGTCATTAAGCAGATGCTTTTATTCAAAGCGACTTACAAATGAGGGAGCATTTAACATTTTGCCGTTTAAGCCACCATAGTAAACTGTTCTACAAAGAATTACAAGCTAGAAGTGAAAAGCATAAGAAAAGAGGTGTTTTAAATAGTGTTGGTGCAATACTACGATGGTAAAACTCTGGTGAACCATGTTATTATTATTCCCCTCTCTTTCGCTATATATTCCCGTCTCTTTCATTCTCTACCACATGCAAAGACGTTCGGTCAAAAGAAGTTCATTCAAGTTCTCTACCACATGCAAAGAAATTCAGTCAAAATCTACTATGCCTCCATGAATTGCACAGCAACACCTGATGTGCAAATGCGAGACGTTTTCATATTTATTTGCATTATAAAAAAATGTCTTAAATCTATTTCCACATGTCTACGAGTTTGATGTGACTATGTTATTTTCTGTATACAGAAATCATTAAAAGTTAGTTGAACACGTGACCCTTTTAAAAAGCATTGATTAGGTAAAATGTACCCTTTCTGCTGTGTGGGTCTTTCCTGACATCGCACACAGACAAACTGCACAATTTTACGATGTGACCTCTTAAGCAGGAAGTGATCCTGAAAGGATTTATGTGAGAAACTTTATCTGCACTGGAGTCACACAATGTTACGCTATACAGTCAACAAAATATAAATAAATATGTCCTTACTGTAAGAATCAATTTTACAGGACAAAAAACTATTCATTTGAGATGGAATTTTGTGATCATTAAAATGAACTCACTGTGTAGGCAAAACCTTTGTAAACACACACACAATTTCCCACAAACATACTGTGTGAATGCACATTTAAATCCATGTGCTGGTGAAGTCCTAATGACCACAGCAGATGCACACACACAAACACACGAGATCACTGGAGCGGGATATCTCTGCTTATTGATATAATCTAACACTGTGTTTCATAATGACGGAACTGTAGGCAAATCTATTCTCACTGTCTGCATGCTGAACACAGCCACAAACTCAAAGATAGCAGAACACAAAGTCACACAAAAATACAATTGCGAAACAAGCAGAGCACAAAGCTTTACTGGTCATTTTATCTTATACAGCTAAGGTCATTGTAACATTTCCATGACATGTGTTTATGGTACTGTGTGTTCTTTGTTCTAAAAGAATCAAACTAAAAAAAAAAACGCTGTGCGCTGGGAGAGCACATGTGACACTGCACCTTAACATGCAAAACAAAAGAGAAAGAAATACAAAGTGAAACAGAGAAGGGACGCGCATACTACAACAAATGAAACAAAAGAAAAGCGCATTGAATTGTGGTAGAATTTTTTTATGTCAAAAAAAGAAAAAGGAACCACGACTTGTTTCGGTCAGGATGTGTGTAAGTCACAACAGATCAACACTGAAACAACATTAACAGTGATCTATACTGTAAGCGTGGCATCAGCTGTCACTCAAATCCATCAAGGTCCTGACCCATTTATTTCTCAGTCAGGTGTGGGAGTTGAAAAATCAGAGAGAGTGAGAATAGAAGCTGTATAAGAAGAAGATAAATAATGAGGAGATAAATAAAGGTCAAACTTACCGGCTTAAGTTTCCCTTGAATGCTCATGGTGGCACTCTGTTAGTGGAGCTGAGACAGGGAAATACAGAGCACTGACAGAGGGAAACACGCCCTTTTCCCTCATACTGCACACACACACATATACTGATAAAGGTGTGGAAGGGAGGCCATCACATTTGCATACTTATTCGGTTACTGTATGTGGACACACAAGGTTGTAATCGGTATGTGATGTACATGAGCTGCATCATACATGCTAAACTGTACTGTATTATCTCAGGTAAAGCACTGCTAAAGCAGTAACACCGTAAAATCTTTCTTCTATGTAGAGACAGAATTGTTCTAATTGTAGCCTTTCACAGTCTGGCACCTCCACATGTGCATGTTAAACTTAACAGACAGGTATATTCTGGGATGTTGCTCCTTCTGCTTGAGTTCAGGTCAATTTATGGAATTACCTTACTAGCACAGTAGGCTTAATTTTTATGTCTGTTAGATAAATCAACATTTTTTACTTATCTAAAAAAATATATAATACATTAACATCAATTAAAAATTTAATAAAAATGATGGCATAGTTCATATAAGAGAACGTTGATGGAGAGTTCTAATTAAAGTGTGATTTCATATTTCGGCATTTGAGCACAGTTTTTTACACTCAAGGAAACACATAATAGAATCTTTTTAAAATATTCTGTAGCAATTCCGCTCATCTATTTCTAAAAGCTATTTCAAATATTAAAAACGTTATAACACTGTCTCTACACCGGATGTGGCGTGATGCGACGCGACACACATCATGTTCTAATGGGATAGTCGCATGGCACTGCGCCACGTCCGGTGTGGACTAAATTTTCAATTATAATGGTTTCTAATGCATTCTATTGCCTCTTGTCGCATCGTGCCGCGCCACATCCGGTGTAAACAAGTTGTAAACCTAGAACAACTTACATTCACTTTTAAAGGGACAGTTCACCCAAAAATCAGGAAATACTCAACCTCAAATTATTCCAAACCAGTTTAAAAGTCTTTGTTCTCTTAAACACAAAGATATTTAGAAAAACATTGGCAACTGACATCATTGACTACCATAGTAGAAAAAATTAAAATGGTAGTCAAAGGTGCCCCAGAACAGTTTGTTTTCCTAATCTCTTCAAAATATCTCATTTTGTGTTCAACAAAACAAATAATATATATATATATTGGCCCACAATATTTTTTTCCTACTATGGTAGTCAATGGTCCCTCGGAGATTTCAATTGCTAACGTTCTTCCAAATATCTTTCTTTGTGTTTACTTAAACAAAGAAATGTATACAGTTTTGGAACAACTTGAGGATGAGTAATTCATGACAGAATTTTTATTTTTGGGTGAACTATCCCTTCAAAGATTCGTATTCACTTTCAAAGTATTAATTTCCATTACATTATGAGATCTGGAAATCCCATTCTGAAAACTACTGACCTTTCCAGTTTGTGGAAATCCTTTTCACTTTTATCATTCTTCAATAAGCTATTGCTCTTTAAAACACTTGTCTGACTGGTCTACAAAATACAGCCGGTCACATAACTAGATACGTCATGCTTTGCAGACAAATCAATGGTTAAAAAGATCAATGCAGATGATTATTTCCCTTCTTGCTTAGTGTCAAATCGAAGTCCAATTATCATGCCAGGAATTGCCTGTCACAGTTCTACCACAGAACATAACGCTTCAGCCACAACACCCAAAACACTATCCATTACTAAACATTACCATAATATTACCACACAATCTCTTCTGGTCAACCAGCTGCACACTGAATAGTGCTAAAATGTACAGTTTCAGCAACACAAGCAGTAGAATAAAGTAGATGGGTTGTGTACAAAAGTATAAATGAAAGAAAACAACAGAGATGGAGAAAGATGAAGACAGAGAGAGAGAGAGGGAGAGAGAGAGAGAAAGAAAGTAAATGTGCATCCACATATTTGCCTGATGTGTATGTCTGTAGAGAAATAGACAGGGAGTTTCTGTGACCTCTGTTGTTACTGACCTCTACATCCATTAGCCCCAGAGGCCAAGGTCACCAGCAGAGAGACACACACACACACACACCATGGGGATAGTCCATAGGCACAATGATTTTTATAATGTTCAAACTGTATATTTTATACCCTACCCCTAAACCTAAAGATCATAGATTCATTTTTGCATTTTTAGATTTTCAAAAAATAATGTTCTGCACGATTTATAAGTGCCCATGGGGACCTCATTTTTTCCCCCCACGGTGACACGAGTCCTCACATAAACACATAATATACATGCTCATATACTTAATGCAAAACTATAACCAAGTCATGGTAACCAAGAACCAATGTGTAGCCAACACCTTGTACCTTTACAAGGACACAGCCCAAAAGTCCATATGTAAACACAATCCTCATTTTATTTTAATGCAAGTTGTAAATTTAAATCTATAAATCTGATATTTTAATAAAGTAATAAATGTATAAATTGTAAACACTGACATTTTTTTACATCTTTAACATCCTATCCTTAACAGACAAGATCTTAAATGCTCTGTCATTGTAAGACAATCTTGATAAAAGCATCAACTAAATGAATAAATGTAAATTAAAAAACAATATCACACACACGCACTGGAATGTGGAAGCTCAGATCAGCAGTAGATTTGTTAGCATTATTGATTTTTCCACTGGTAGGAAAACACAGTCTCCCGTGTGTGTTCATGAAAAGTGACGTCACCAATACAATCTCATTCTTTCACGCTTTCTTCTCTCTGCTGCACAGCAACATTCGTTTTCTCTTTTTCTCTCATCACTCCTAAACACACTGAAAACAATAATAAACAGAATATCCCCTGAGCTTATGAGCAAACATATATACACTTATATAATTAAAATGCTACTTTGTCCAAGTTACTTTAATAATGTACATAATCTAAATGAACTCACACACTTAAACACATAAATAGGCTGTTCTGTATATTCTGGTCGAATAAACACACATAAAACCCCAAAGCAGTAAAGTGTGTCGGTTTGTGTCTGTACACAAACTCGGTCCGCTTCATAAACATCTGAATAAGCACTGCCTGCATCGGCACAGGAGTCTATGTAGGTCACTAACTACTAGTGTGAAGATGCTACAAAATACTAAATCAAGTAGATGTCATCCAGCTTCAACCTTTTCATTGGCAGCTAACTGGTAAACCTTTTCAGTCAGTGATCCAGTCCAGAAGTTTATTTACATTGATTGAAAAACAGCTTGGTGCTGTTTACTCGCAAGCTATGCCTGTATTGTTTCAGCGCCCGATTAACTTCAGTAAATGCAAATCAGGCACAACCACAAATCGTACAAACGACTCCAAAAATCTATGTGCTATATAAAAATAGTTCATAACAATCTCAAATCTAGACTGTAAATGCTACTGACCGTTCAAAACATGCGTATAGGAAACACACGGCTTTGTGTACATGACACAATAATCTGAGATGATAATACCTTCAGGTCCCACTAAGGAATACAGAGAACAATATGTCTGAATGAAAATGTGTTTAAAATTTCTTGAAGAGCTGTCAGATTCTTTTTTAGCTTACCTGGGTGACTTGCGTGACCTTTTCCGAGACATTCTGCGTGCGATCTTTAATCTTGCTGGGTGCGATGATCTCGATCTCTGTGGGGGACGGGGGTCTGAGACGGTCGGAGCCGAATGATATCGTCACCTGAGGGATGCGTCCAATGGCCCGGTGTCGCATCAGATCTGAGTCTGAGGTGGAGTTCAGGTTATTGGGCTTTAGATCTGAGAAAGAAACATCACACCTTCCAGTCAGACATTACATGTGTATAAAGACCTTACATCATGAATCGTCGTGTCGTATTATCTTTGAGTGAGCTATTTATGTGTACATACACTGTGGGTCCCCTTACATGGAGTTCGCCATGTTGTTTCTACAGTAGCCCTAAACCGAAAATACGTTATCTCCTTCGCCAAGGAAGCAAAAACATGACGACATCTTAGTTCTGTGTCAGGCTCCGTAGTGCTTCGAAAGGGAGGGTTGAGTGAGCCAATGCTAGATGCCGCTAAACTCATACAGTGGACCTTGAAAAAGGTCTTTCTATTCATTAAGAAAACAAATGCAGGTTTCAAAAACATTTCAGATTTCATTTTTTCTGGGTGAACTAATGCTTGCTAAATATCTACAATATGAGTCATCCCTACATCTATATAGCGACAGAAATAAACTCTTTAAACCACACACACGCATAGCGGCAGGCACATCAGTGGTGGCCGGGGGTAATCACAGTCACACAAAAGCATTGATCAGGACTACAGCTACAGAAATAGGGCCGCCAGGCTGCCACATGTGCCCGTCTCACTGGGGGAGCACTGATGTCTCATTCTAACCATCTGAGATTTCAGAATTTACCATATATGAGTGGACTGCATTGTTATGCTCAGAACACCGAGCATTGTGCTGCTCGTTGGAGTCGTTCCATAACCGCCATTAGAACACATTACAAGTGAATTTCAAATTGTATTTATTTAAACTAATTCGTTTGTGATGTATTCAAGGAGAAACAGAAACAAAAATCTGTATTTACCTTAAATGCATGTCCAATTCCATTGAACAGAATGTGCTTCTCCTACTGAAAAAAAACATCTTAAACCAGCCTTAGCTGGGCACCCAGACAGTTTCAGAAAGGTTTTGGCAACTTTTAAGCTCGTTAAGCTGGTTTTAAATGGTCAGGCTTGAACCCACCACCTAAAACCAGCTTAACACTAGCCTGGCCAGCCTGGAAACTTGCTGGTCTTAGCTGGTTTAAAATGGAAGTAGCTGGTTCAAGCTGGTCCACACAGCCTGGGAAAGCTGGACAAACTGGTCTTCCAGCCTGGTAAACTGGTCTTGAGCTGGTTTCAGCTGGTGGGTTCCAGCTAGACAAGCTAAAACCAGCATTACCTGCTAAAAAATTGCCCAAAACCTCTCTAAAACCAGCTAGCTGCACCAGGTAAGCCTGCTACAAGATTAGCAGAATCTGTGGCCATCTTTAAGAATCATCTGAAAACACATTTCTTTTGTCAGCACCTGACCTATCAGTTCTGACTTCTATCTCTAAGCTTAGCTCTATATACTGTACGAGGCTTTGTGAGACCAGTTTTATCGCACTTATGCTTTTTGTTGTCCTTATGTTGCTCCCTATTGAAAAAGACAGCATATGCGTGTTAGGTATGTTTTGGAGCATGGTAGCTGGTTTGAGCTGGATTAACATGACCATCTGCTGGTGTTAAGTTGGTCATGAGCTGATTTAAGATGGTCTTGAACAACTAGTTCCTGGTCAGGACCAGTTTAAAGCAGCATATGACCAGCTTAAAAACATATATGCTGTTTGTTTCAACAGACTGTATCCATTGTTTTATTCTTACCGCTCCATTGGTCCCTCATGCCCTCAATGTCATGCAGGGAAGAGGCCCGCCGCAGGCTGCCCACGCTCTCTCTGGAGTGGCTGTGTTTGAGGTTAGCTACGCTGGTTTCTAACCGGTCTGTGGGCTGTGACAGTGGGGAGGAGAATCCACATGTGGAGGGGTTCGGCTGAATCAAGGCCTGGGTCTCTGATTTCGAGCAGCTCTCCTGAGATGAGATTTGAAGTTCCGTCAGCAAAACCTCCTCAATAGAGGGCTGCAGGACAAACGGGAAGGGCTTTAGATCAGGTGTGTGGGGAAAAATTCTCATAGATGTGTATTTCATGTGCACGTACCTGTAAACAGTCTACCACCACACCCTCAAAGGGGTCTTTTGGGAGAGATGGCATGCGTTTGACACGGAGAGAGGGCATTCTCAGCCTCATGTTGCGTCTCTGACCTGATAAAGGAGCAGAATATTAGATCATCTCAATAAAAGCTTGCTTTCATAGTTGAGAAAGATGTAATTAGAGAGATAAAGGGAAATTAGGGAGAAATAATTGAGTTCATATCTCTTTTGATTGAGTTAGATTTAGTATCTTGGCAACAATGAGCACCGGTGAGCGTGTGACACCGTTAAACTGAAACTCCAAAAGGGAGACGAGAGAGAATATCAGGAGATTTAAGACTTAAAGATTCTTATGTGCTTCGATTTAATTTCACTGCTTTTCAGAAGTTAATTACAGTTCATTTGATATTAAAGATCTTCTTTTTGATTATAATAACAATCAAAAATCTAATATTATAATAAACACCAACGTTGACGCCAAACACAACACTCTCTTTTGACCTTATAAGGTCGTATAACAGAAAGGGCTAGAATAGCTTTTAAACAGAGAGACAGAAACACACAAACCTGCCTGTAGAGCATGTGTCATGCGCTGTTTGATGCCACCTTTCTTCAGGGAGGGGTCTAAAAGCTCCTGGAAGTTTAAGATGAACATGATAACAACTCCTTCCTCATTCTTTACTGGAACAACATCCACCAAGCATGGCCGACACACTCCTGAAAGACAAAGAGAAATAATTACCTAATATGACAACTGGATAAATTCGATGAGTGGTGCTCAAACAGGGGTATGCAAAATGACAATGGGGTACTGAGACTCTTTTTTAATTCAAGATTAAACACTCAAAGCAACTTCATCGACCGTATATCTCACAGACAAAACATGTGTGCCCCAGGTAGAGAAAACTGTGAGATGGAATCTTTTTAAAGGTCCAGTATGTCATTTTTTTGGAACACCAAAAAACTTTTGTCAAAGAACTATTGACAAAAATGCTATATAATATACATAACTATATCTTCAGAGGAGTATAAAGACCTTACATAATGAAGCATTATGGTTTTATTACCTTAGAATGAGCTATTTCTATCTACATACACTACTGGTCCCCTTACATAAAATTTGCCATGTAGTAGGTACAGTAGCCCTAAACAGACAAACTCCTCTACAGAGCGCTTTTCATAAATACGTTATCTATTTCGGCAAAGAAGAAGAAACGCAATAACATTTTAGCCCTGTGTCAGCCAGCATAGTGCTTCAAAAAGGAGGGGTGGAGTGAGCCGTAGGTTGCAATTCACACCCTCATCACTAGATGCCACTAAATTTCACATACTGGACCTTTAAATGTAAATGGCGTACTGTCATTTGTATAGTCATATAGTCATACCTCTTTGACAATGAGTGAGTTATTTTCCATCAATTGTTAGTCTGTCAAAGTTAGACAAACATACAGATCACATGACACTAAAAACACGGATGTAGTATGCCCTGAAGGAAAAAAAACATACTGCACCCACGCATACTGTAGAGAATGTATTGTTTTGACTGTTAAGTACTGCAGTTTGTACTGTCAAAGTAGATCTCTCTCCAGCACAGTATTGTATATGTAAGTTATGAGAGATTTGTCAGTGGATACCCGTTTCACCATTTAATCAAAACTGAATTCTTATTTTTTTGGAATTAATACTATGTAACAGATTTATCAATGCAGATCATTATTTGTTTATATTCATGTTATCTAGATTATTTTTCTTAAAATTCATGGCACTACAATGAATTCCAGAATATCCTACAGCCAGAGTCATTAAATTCTAATTTATGCAGTCTAAACTATAATTAATATTAAAATGATACATTATCTATCCTTACATATACGAATGAATGTGTCTTACAATTATGTTTTCTCAGTCAAGTCAAATAAAGATGCTGACGTTTTCACTGAATAGTTTTTATGAAAAACTGCTTTGAATACCAATGTATCAGAAAGCTGTATGTAGTCCAAACACACTGACAGTCACACAAATAAACAACTAGACACCCACACACAGGTGCTGCTGTTCGAGAGGCCCATATTCCCCCAGGAAATAGATAAAAACCCACGAAAAAACCTCCAGCTCCAAACCCCCCTAGATAAACATGCGGACGCACGAGAACATATGAAGGGCGCTTATATTTTGTCTATAAGACTCTAAAAGACAAACTGTCTTTACGACAGTGCTATAGAAAGCACCATGCATCGCACTTTCAACCCAAAAACAACTAGCAACAGAAAGCCAATAAAGGAGATATGATATTTTGCAAACCGAAGGAAATGAGAAGAGCGTGACTAAGAGGCTGGGCAGAAAAACCAGAGAAAGAACAGCATGATTAAAGTCAGCCAGACCCCCCTCAGCTCTTCACTAAAGCAGGCCATCAACCACCCTAAATATAGATCCTGCACTAACACACACAAACATACGCATGCACACACACAGACACACACACACACACACATACAGACACACAAAGGTGCTGTTAATTCTCCAGCTCAACTGTGACACACACCTAGAAGCTGAATTTACAAAAAATATGTTAAAGGTAGAAACAGAGCGATGGCATCAAACATGAGCATTTGGTTCACGGGTGCATCTTGTACTAGATGACTAGTTTAGTAAAAGGGGCGTGGGGTTCTGGAGTCAGCTCACTACTTCCTGACCGAAAGAACACCTCTCCACTTTTTAGCTCAGCTACAATGCACACACACACACAAGCTTAAAAATGTTTGGAGGGTCAGCCACTCCTTTCATCTGTTCCTCTATGAGGGCACTGAAGACAGGAAGGGAGGAGGGAGGCGGTTCTGTTGATGTTCTGGTCATGGCTGTAGCTAGCAACGAGAACTCCAGACCAAGGTACATTTTACATATTTAAAAATAAAATTGTAAGCTTTCTAAATGAAATAACAAAACTTCCCAGTTGATTGTGCATTTCTTATAAATAGAACAAACTATAGTAGCCTAATGATTATTTACAAAGTTTATCTCTCTCAGTCCAGCATACCTTCTTTAGAGTAGTAGAGGATCTCCACCTTGCGTTCCTCTGATCCGAGAAGGGCCTGTGCCAGCTGTGTCAGGGCATTCTTCATAGTGCCCGGCCCCACCAAGAACTGACAGGTGCAGGACTGCTGCATGATCTCCGCCCGCGAGAAACCAAACAGCTGACAGAAGCCCTCGTTGCAGTAGATGATCCCGCAGTTTTTCATCTGGGCATTAGCTATTAGGAATTTACGATCTGTTTGGTATGAGTTGACGAGGAGAAAATAAATATGGCGTTACACTTACAGAGATAGTCCTCATTATTGAGACAATATGAAGAGAAAAGTGAAAATGAATTTAGTTTGCTTTAATGGCAGCGTGCACTTGTGGTGGCAACGACTAAAAACTCCACTTGAGCAAAACCAGACCATGTTATCATGAATTGACAATGTTGCAAAGAACATCAGTCGAGCATTCATTATGTGCTTGAATGGAAGCACTGGTCAGTGTCACACATTTCTTAATTCAGTACAGCAAAGAAACCTTTTTACATTTACAAAAAAGCATAATTTAGGATGTTTAATAATCTATCTGGGGTGACTGCTCGTTGTGTTTCCATGTCTTCCATACACATAATTGTCATGATATTTGTCATTATTTTTTAGTCTTATGGCAAGGCCATGACAGACCCATGTGTTTAGTGTGAGAGAGACAACAATTGTTGTTTTGGCGTGCCATGTGCTCTTTCCTGTCTCGTCTTTGTCTCCGCCCCCATCTTTGTCCACGCCCCCTCGTTTCCTCACTATTGATTCTTAATGATTTTATGCCCCGCACCTGTTACCCTCTTGATTTGGTTACTTTTATTATGCCCTTGTGTCTTCTGTCCTGTGCTAGTTCGTTTCGTTCCTTGTCTTTGTGGACATCCTGTATTGTTCTTGCTCGTGATCCAAGTCAAGTCAATAGTAGTTCATGTCAAGTGTTGTGTTAGTCCAGTTAGTTAGTCTAGTTAGTTAGTCTACGTTCCTGTTTAATCTGTGATTATTATTCCCTTTGTCATTATTGTTTTACCCCCTCCAGGGTCTATGTTTTGTGTTCTGTTAAATAAATAGTTGTTTTGTTTCAAGCCTGTCTGCACTTGGGTTCTCTGTCCGTGCTACTTCTTGACACATAATGCCTTTTATACAGTAGTTGTATCTTATCTCCTAAACCTAAAGCATGCTTCACTTTTTATGTTTAAGCCAGAGTCAGAGCAAGGTGCATGATGCAAATTTCAGCATTGGAGTTATGGTTAGGATTTTTGTAACCACGCATCATTTTTTTGTTTGCGCTGCTTAACTGCTCCTTACAAGGAGAGGTATTACAAATTGTCTTAATGCACATGGGTTGAACACCTGTGTTCGCAGATGAGTCAAATGATGTATTCTTTGCAATGCAAGTTTGACTGTGTAAAAAAAGGAACTATAGTTAAGGCTTAACACGCATGACTATCCTCTAAACACAAACTTTTCTTTAACATTTCTAAAAAAGGTAAATAATGACTTTACTAACTTTGTGGGGACATTTGTTTGCCATAGGGTTTTACCCTTAACACGAGCACAGATATTTTCTTTCACTACTTGTCAAGACACGTTATGTCTGTATTTCCGGTGGTTGGTGTCATAAGCAGGAACTCTGCTGACAGTTGTGTTATCAGCATACCCATAAGCTACATTAACCAGTGAAAAACACAAGCTTTGCCTCTCTAATGTATTCCAGAGAGCAACACATCTAAATGATGTTAAAAGGTTAAGGTTTTGCTTTGAACAGAAGATATTTGTTTCTTTGTTCTATTTGGCCATTTTCTCTATATATGTACAATGTTTATGCTTTTATCTCTAAATCTCAATGCTGTTTCTCCATCTCTGAATAGTAATGGTGACAGGAACTTTAATGACCCTCAGCATCAAACTCATTATCGCCTTTTTACTTCAGGAACAGAACACAATGCACTGAGATGGTTGCCTAGCAGCCACAAAATGACACTTAGCCCTAACTGATAGGGAAAGAAGGAAGGAGGTGGCTCATGATCACACATCTACATCCACTAGCACACATATGCATACATGTATACCTAAAAAGATAAAAAAGAGTTCAATGCAAAATAGGGTGAACGAATTAAGAATTTTACGATACAATCGTTAAATATTGAGGGTAACTTGTCAAAAGACAAATAAAAATATATAAACAGCCTGTATACATCTTTTGTTAGTTTTACATATAGACTAAAATGCTGTAATTTAAGAGACTTTAAAAATAAGAATCTGTGCCACAAAAATATATATATATATATATATTGCAAATATAATGAGAATATTAAAGATGCTTTTTATTGATCATTGATTTTTTTTTACCATTTATTTAAAATTGTGTTCAGGTTGAAATTTGAGGCAAAGATATGAATTTAAGTTAAAATGAGAGTAAGGGTTAGGATTTTGGTAACATTAAATAATTCTTCCTGACAAATCCTCAAAGAGTATTGAATGATTATCGTGCCACCTGTAACATGTATTACGTTAGGTCTTTATGAAATTGTGACGTAGAGGAAATGTTTAATAGCCTAATATATGATCCGAAAAGAAACAAAAGCAGGTGCACAAAACCAACCAGCAAAAGAAAAGCATGACAGATGGTGATAAGCAATTTGGATTCAAACTGAAAACAATAAGCGACACATCCCTTTTATGTAGTCTATGTGCACAGTGCATAAGAAATCAGTCATGAATGAACCGCCGTGCAATAGGAACACGTGTCTGACCTATACGCTTCATACGTACAGCCGCGCCGACAAATCAATAATTCATAAACATTGCTGTAACTATTTTTTTAATAACACAAACAATATAATATTCATATTTTATATAATTTAAATAAAAATTGTAGCAAAAGCTGGAGTTTCAAAACTTACTTTGTCCGTCGAATTTCCTGATGATGGTGTCCAGATAGGTGTTCTGGAGAGCGACGTGTCCCCGGCGCACAGGCATCTTCGCGCGTGGACAGAGCCGTGACACTCAAGAACCTCTTATTTTCTCTCGACGTTTTTCAAAAAGGATGATTGAGAAAGAAAGAGGAAGATATAGTCGATCACATGGTGCTGTGGAAACTCGGCGAGAATGCTCTCGAAAGTGAAATCACAGAGTTGCAGCGCTGAGCGGTTCCTAGGGATATTTATGAGAGCGAGACCGACTTAAAATGAAGCGAATGTTTTGCCGTTTCGGGTATCGAAACTCCGCAAACATCAATGGCAGCAGAAATGCCGCGTTGTTAGATAAAATGTCGTTGCGCGCTGTGGTAACGCCACAAAGATGCTCCCAGAAAACAGCCGGAACATGTTAAAACAAAAATCGCAAAAACAAACGGCAGGCAGGAAGGAAAACTGAAGCGCGATATTTTAGAGTTGGATGCTGAAGCTCAATGTGTATGTGATGGTGCTTGCGTTCACTGGGGAGGCACTAAACGCAGCTGTCACTTTTGACAGAAGGCAGATGCGCGCTCACGCTCGCCAGTCTCTCTCTCTCAATCCCCCCCCCCCCCCTCTCTCTCTCTCTCTCTCTCTCTCTCTTTATCTCACTCTTTGTCGTTTATCAGGTAGGTTATGTCCTAGTGGGATCCAGTCCACAAATTGAGCAAAACAATATTCCCCTCACAATTTATACTTAACACTTGATTCTAGAATAACAACATTCATCACTACATTTAAAGAATGCAGCAGCAGCTGTCATAAAGTGACAATGTTGTGGTGAAGAGATGAGCATGCAATTCAAGACCTGCTTTCTATGCATTTCACAAATAAACGTGAAGAGAAACATTTACTTGTACAACTCATGTGATATTATAAGATTAAAGAGCAGGTGATAAGTGGCCTGGATGGAAAACGGTGCATGGTACAGTCCTAAGTCAGATAAAAGAAAATTCAAGAGGTTCAAATAGATAAGTGTGGTCAACACCTCCCGTTCGGGAAAGTACACAGCTCTGTAAAAAGTGCGGTGTTTTGTACAGTGAGTAATAATTTCTCCAAAAGAACTGAAAATAGCTTTCTCCTTGTTTGATGGTAAATGTGTTTACTATTCATAAAACAGCAATCTGTTTCTTTCAATTAAACATATATTATGAAAAATATTTCACATTGTGTTAACTTTAATAGAGCTGTCAGTAAGTTTTGCAGTGTAATCGTTGTTTGAGTGGGTTTGATGAAACGCTATACTTAGACACCAATAGCAAATGTCCATTACCACTAGCTCAAGGGTTTATTTCATGATTCCCTGCAAATATAAGTGGGCTTTCAACCCATCACCTCTGTGAATGTTTCGGTAACATCGCAGAATGGAAAAATCCCTCATCTGTGTCCGACCAAATGAGAACATCACTACTGAAGTGTTTTATCTGGCCCACATACTTCTAGTTTCACAGGCATGAACCCGAGGAGCTTAACTGATAACCAAAGGAGAGACTCAGAAAAAAAACATCTGACACACTTTAACATTCATGCATCATCTAACGAACATTATACTTTTTTATCATTATTTGTCCTGGGAATCCATGACTCGTCCTGCAAGGTCAAAAGCTTGTCTTACGTAAGCCCACGTCTTATAACGGTTCAGAAATGTTCCACGCATACTGACAAACACATGCAGCTCTACCAAATAAGTCCCTCAGTCTCACCCTCCACAATAAGCTCATATGAACGGTTAGATAAACGTTCCTCCGCTGGCAAACATGCGGGCGAATCAGAGAGGTCTTCAGGGCTATAGTCAAACATCTCTTATTTAACATCAGTCTGATCCCTCAGCGCCGCCAGCTCTTACTCAGGCACCCAGAGAATCCACACGAAGCATGTCACAATCTGCCAAGTCTGTCATTTGGTGTTAGACCTCTTTACAATCACCCTAATCCTTCAATCTATCTCAACACATTTCTGTGTAACATCCAGCGGTGCTATTGGCGTCTGATGGGCAGAGATATTGCCACTACAGTCTTCTGACACTCTTCTTCTGACAGTCTTCACAAATCGTGGGAAATAAGTTTGTATCTCGCTCCCTCACAGACATAAATTTTCCTTTACTAACAGAAATAATCCAAAGCAAAATGAACCATTGTGTGTAAGACAACTGAAGTGATGCAAAGTGAATTTCAAATGCTAAGTATTATCAGAAAACTGCATTTCAAATGGCATGACTCTATAATAACCAGCTATTGTGCCTGTACCTGCAGTACTAGGCCTGCAGCCAAAGTTTCCTACTAAATCTTTTTGGTCATATAAGATTTATCTGCTTCTGGAGGGACTTTCTCCTGAACTGGAGTTTCTCATGCCCATGTTAGCCTCTGATCCAGAAATACGTCAAGCTGCCTAATGATTTATTTCTTAAACAAAGTGTTTAACTTGGAACCCGTCAGATGCCCAGGTGATATAAAAGCATGTGTTGTGTGTTAAGTATTGCCTTTTAGATGTTTAAGAAGTTGTTTGTCTTTAACACTTCTTTGTAATACATCAGTGGGGACAGCATGTAATTATTTCTCTCAGATGCCCTTGTAACAGTTCTCGCATTCCAGATGACTCATTCAATATTCCCCAATTTCTCCAGATAGGATACTGGTAAAGGTATGGTCGGCTATTTCGGAAAGGCAAGCTATAGTTTTGAGCATAATATGACAAACATTAAATGGTCCTGTGTCTTCTATTATAGGAATGTGAAGAGTTTTTCCAGGATAAAAAATTTTTTTCTGTAACTTTAGTCCACATAGTGCTGAAAAATGATCTCAAAGCTTTATGGTTTTCTTTTAATTTCATCAATTTGGATTTTGGATTCGCTATTTCATTCTTGCAAAGTGCTCATAGAGACAGTCTGGTGAATACTGTATGTTTCAAGATTGTGCCAGGCATTTTTTGAACTTCGAAAAAGAAGTTGTGTATGGCTTAGGTAAATGGAGTAGACCACCAAATTTCTACCCATTCTGTTCAAATAGTTACGTGCAGAGTGGCTTGAGAAACTATACAAAGTGTGCTGTCACCTTGACGTCATGATTTTAATCTTATTGGTTTCATTTTAATTTTAGTAAGAATGTTTTAACCCCAAAGACTCGCTGGTATGGCAAATATTGTATGCTGTGAATTTTCAAACTAATAATATACATAAATACTGACAGATCTTACTGATTTCATACTGACCTTGTAGACCTAGAATGTGTACGTGACATTGACTTTTTCTCAAAGGGAGATTTCCCTTTTGTAAACCTGTGTATAGATTTTGTGGTGAAAATGCTCTTCTGCTTTGAATTTCACTGCAACGGCTAAATCTGCATGTATTTATTACATTGATATCTAACAGAATTGAATAGCATTAATAACATTATTTCATCAGTCACCTCTGTCACTCAAGACTTCTGTCTCATTGAGCCCTTGTCAGATATTTTAGCATAGACATAGGGTGCTTCTCAATATGCCTCCTTGTTTCCTCGCTCCTCTGTCCTCCATCCTATGACCAGGAAATCGATCGAACACAGACATCTTTAAGGACGCCTCAATTGTTTCTGAGGAGTCATGAGCGAGGATACATGTGTGTTTCCTTTGAGGAAGTGCTTTATCCCTGCATATCTTTATATCATATTCAAACATGCATAAATGTGATAATTACGTGTATATTATTAATATTCATAAAGTTATATATTAATATAGTTAATATCTATGTATGACATACTGTATATTTGATAAACCTATAAATTCTGACGACTTTTAAACATGTTTTAACTTATCTTATCGTAGTGGGGATCATGAAATCTGCCTGAAGTATGTATTTAACTTTATTTTTTTATATTTTCAATGTGCAATATGTAAAATCATCATTAATTGACGTCGCTTTGAAGTGACGCTAAAAGGAGCGAGGATTTGCCATTTCACTTCTTTTAATTCCTCCGTCCATTCTGAAAAGATATTAAGTTATATCTGGATTCTTTTCAATAGGAAAGCCATTAAGACAGTTTTAACATTCAGTTTGTAAACACTTAGATGTATATACTTTAATTTAAAGTTAAATAAAAAAAATGCTCCATCCTTGCTTCTTTTCCTTGTTCCCTTCCCTCGCATCCTCGCATGAAGGTATGGAGCAAAGAAGCATGGAAAGGAAGCGAGGAAAGTTAATGAGGATGCACAAATAAGAATTGAAAAGCATCCACAGTCTCAGCCTCAGACGTCACGCCCACGATCCGTTTGCTGAACGTATGATGCATATGGCACACTTTTCTGGAAACACTTCAGCACGTTCGAAGTCGTCATCTGATTGGTTAAATTTCATTGGATTTCCCGTAGACAAGCGTGTCACGTTCTTAGAAGTAAGCTGTGTTTACAACGGTTGCTATAAGAATTCATCACAATCGTATGTAAGGGTCACGGCATAAACTTATAATCATTTTTTTGCTGACATGTTCGTGAATACACACTGGTCTGTTACTGCGGGGAGATTTCCGGCTCGAGACGAAACGTGATTGGTTGCTTTACCTGTCAGTCACATGGCCTATTGGGCCTTGGCCAAAGAAAGCGGTGAAGTGATCCAGACCAAACGCGAGACTAAAGACATCACATGTGATTCAAGATTCACTGTCTCTTCCCATTGGCTTCACTCATTAGACATTAATACATTTACTATTATGACACATTGAGAGAGAGCATCTACTTTGTATAAGATTTGGAACAGACAATTTCCAATGAAAAATCTTTTTTTATTGTTATTAATATTTGCTGCCACAAAACAGTGACCTATGTTAATTATACAAGAGTACTGTAGAAATGTAGAAATTGTTACTTAATAGTATTAATAGTACTTAATAGTCTCACAGTATGACAATAAAATGTTAACATTAAACAAAAGCAGAAAGTGGGCAAATTGAATGTTAAACATCACTGAAATTAGTTTACATAATGAGTAACAATGTGTGACTAGAGTATCATAATGAATTTAATAAGAGATGAAAAAAAGTAAAGAATGGTAAGGGTTTTAGATTCAATTTTTCACGCTTTCTATATTAAATCATTATTCTAATGTTATTTTAAACAGGGTCCAAAGAGATGAGTTAGACTATCTGTGTGAAAACAATGTGTACACACAGTGAGGGGGGAGTTCAGGTCAAATATTCATAAAATATTCATATAGCACCACTGACATAATCATCCCTTTAAAACACTCAACAATACCTGTTTTTACAGTTTCCTTCTCCTTTACTTTAACACTGATCATTCTGATTCAAATACCACCATATTCTGCTCGTATTTGTCAGGTCTACAACACATTTCAGAACCTGTTTTCTAAGGTTGTGCTTGACAAAACCTGTATTGCTCAAACCATTCTGCTCATCATCCACTCCGACCACTAACTAACTAAACATCTTGTTTTACTTTCTACCTTCATCTGTCCAACCATGACTTTTAATGGTACAATCAAAGATAAACTAGTCTACTCCCACGCTAAGACTCTTCTTCATAACAGAGAGATAGAGAGAGATAAAGAGAGAAAATAAACAAAAGAAAGGAAAATCCTTTAGTTTTTGCTCTTACTATAGTTGCTCTAACTCAAAATAATTGTGTTCTTTTTTTGAAGCACATGACAGAATTCTTGGAAAGGATAAGCAGGGAAAGTTGACAAAACATTGAAGAAGTTGCCTTGATCACAGCATCCAGAAGCGTTAGTGAGGGAAGGCAGCCGATCCAGTGCCTGAGAATCATTACGGCAGATCCTTTCGCTCAGTAGTGGACTCTTTAATAATCTTTGAAACAGAGATGTTATAAGTTAGCTTTAGCTGTAACAGATAGAAACAATTTAAACGAACAATCTTGTTTGAGGTTAATCATGTGGCGAGAGAGAGATTGTTGAAAAATAAAAGACTGCTATCTGCTGGTGATGAACAAGAGGTGCATTCTGTAATTTGCAGTAATAAATAGCATGAATATAGTTTACCTCCCCATCACGAGTCTCAACAGTTCGCACAACTATGCTTCTCTTCACATGTGCCTCTGGAGTCAGCCTGGTGTCCATGCTGGTCTCTAAAAAAAACAAAACATAGGATGTGCTAGTAAATAAGAGACATTTAATCTGTACAAAATATCAGTAATAAATAACAAAAGTATTAGTCACCTCTAAACTGTAAATTAGTGAAGTTCTGCACAGGAACTGTGATTCTAGAAAAAGAGAGAAAAAAATGAACCTAATTAATAAATCATTTAATCTTTCATTTGATTGTCAGTTTAGCCTGTTCCATCCTTCTGACCTGGTCTCCTCCCCTTCCAGCAACTTCCTGTAGGTGGCAATCTCAATATCCAGGGCCAGTTTTACATTAAGCAGGTCCTGGTACTCCTGCAGGTGTCTGGCCATCTCCTCCTTTAACATCTGGATCTCATCCTCCAGACGGGCAATGGTATCCTGATAACCAGCTGTCTCCAGGGTAAACCGCTCATCCATCTCTCTGAGCTGGCGCTCAAGGGACTCATTCTTAAATTTAATAAAAGAGATTTAAAGTTGAGAGAGGATTTTACTTTTTATTTACTTTCTTAGCCCACATATCGCATAACGGTTATAAGAGTGAAACACTCACAGTCCCACGGAGAGATTCCAGGTCACAGGTCAGACTCTGAACCTGTCGACGATACTCATTGGCCTCCTGCTTGGCTTGTCTCAGAGCCTCTGCGTTACGATTGGCTGCATCAGTCAGATCAGAGAACTAGGAGGAAAAAAAGCTGTTTACATCACTTATATATCAAATGTATACTTAAGAGAATGGATGTGTGTGTATGTTTATACCTTTGATCGATACCACTCCTCAGTCTCTTGCATATTAGAGGTGGCCATGGCGTCATACTGAGCTCTGATGTCCTTCAGTGCAGCAGTTAAATCTGGCTTAGATACATCCAGATCCACATGAACCTGTTGGCCCATCAACTGCTCCTGCAGCTCTCTCATCTCCTACACACAGAACAGATGTCAGAAGAAAGAAAAGGAACCACAAATCAGATAGTGGAACGGTTTGGTATTGTGACATTTTTTTATTCGAAAGAGATTTGCAATAATACATATGCAGGTCTGATTTTGCTGCCTGTATCGACAAAACTTCAGAGTAAAATACAAATGCACTGAACAGACAGAGGAGAGAGATGACAAACCTCCTCATGGACCTTCTTCAGAAAATTGATCTCATCCTGCAGAGCATCAATCTTCCTCTCCAGCTGTACACGGTTCATAGCAGCTTCATCCACGTCCTAGTGTCAAGATTCACAATATGCACGACAGTAATATAACTAACTTATTTATGATTCACATAAATGAGATGGGAATAAAGGGTTTCTTACTTGTCTGAAGGTGTTGAGGTTATTTTCTGCCTCTTGCCGAAGGACAGTTTCATCCTGGAGTCTGATAAGAAATCAGATTTTTCTCACTCAAGTAAACAATCTTAACCTACATTGAAATAGCTGTAAGCACATTATTTATAATCGGGTAAATCTAATTTAAGGAAGTAAAAAAAGTGATTGAAAAACAAGCTGGTTGACCGCTTAGTTGAATATTGGAGATGAAGTGTCTACGAGAAAATTTCATAACAACAAAATAAAGAGGAAAGTAAATGTTCTCTTATGTTGTAAATGTCATCAGCCCTAGAGGATCATGAATAGATTTTTAGGGAAAATCTCACAGAGATGTGAAAAATGGCTCACAGTGAGGTTAATATTATGTTGGATGTGATCTATCTTAGTGTGTGTGAACTGCAGGGGGGGGGGGTGGTTTGGTGTGGGGTTCGGCTGGGGGGGTAGTGCTGGACATAGTTCAATATAGATCACATGCTTCATTAGATATTCACACGCATGCTGTATGCTGTGTTTCCCACAGGGTGGAGCTGAAATACATTTCACATTTTTCATGTGACGCTGGAATTCCAAAATATCAGATAGGTCAGACAGAGTCTGTAAAACATACAGTACATCAACACAAGCAATAAACAACTTCTAAATGTCTAGAAGTAACCACTTTGCGTTTGGATGTTGTTTCAAATACTTTGTTCACCTCTATCAACTTTTATTTATATTCTGCATTGATGTTTGGTAAATATTAACTATAGAGATCTGGCTTATATTTATATGAGTATCCATTCTCCTGTCAGGGATATTTTGAGACATGCTTTCGTTTTTATTCGTATCGAGATGTCAAAATAAGTAGTTCACTGAATTTCTTTAAACTTCCTGGTATGGAAAGCAGTGGATAAAAATATGCAGCTTTGGACTTTGGTTATAAATGTGGTTCTTCTCACTCTGGCTAACAACAGACATCTGCATGGGGTGTGTGTGGCTTTTGTGGAAGCTGTACTGAGGTGCCCCTCCTTCCCCCATACCATTCTGTGTGTAAGACTTGAAAAGAGAGGCAGTGTGGGATAAAATGAGAGAGAAAGACATTGAGAAAAGGGAAATGTGGAGCCCCTCAATGAATTGCTTTCAAGTGCTATAAATTTGGGAATATTAACATTGCAGTATAGTGATTGTGTTAAGAAAACCCCAAGATGTGAAACACTCATGCCTAAAATGCTCTTTAAAGCTGTTCTTTCCATAAGGGCACTTAGAATATATTGTATGAGGTTCTATGACATCTGACATATGACATCTATTGACCTTTTACTGATGTTATTGTCCTGTTGCTCTTAGCATTCTTTAGCATCTAACTTGAAATGCATAACACAACACATGACTGAAAGTACGTAGACAACCCCACCCACATGTGCGTTTATTTCATTTATTTCATTTAAAGCTCCCGCCCTAATAGAAACTTGCACATCCATTTGCTGCTACAAAGGCTTCTACTCTTCTATAGTCTTTTATTAAATGTTAATTTATTCCAAATTAAACGTTGGACCTATAACCATCAGTTAGGTCAGTTCTCAGTGTCTTTCAATGTCATCCTTTGAAAAGCTTTATAAAAATAATCAGTGTAAAAGTAATAAAACCACTAAAGTTTCTCAGAACGTCAACAGTCGGAAGTACCGTGATATAATCCATATTTAGTTAATGAAACATGCTCAGTTTCTTATTCATAAACAATATCCATTTGTATTTTCTTTTTTGTTGGCTCACTTGTTCTAAGTTGTCACTTAGGTGAGGTAAGACATAGCCAAAAATAAATAAATTCATTTTACAAACTTAATTGTTCTTAAGTGCAAAAAAGTCTAGTGATACACTTTTGTTTTGCATGCAAGAGAATCCAACATTACTTCTGTGTGGAAAAGAGCATCTTGAGGAGACATGGTCATGAACACTTTCAGTTTAAAGCAAATGATTTGCACGTGTCCTTCAATTCACTGAATGTTGTGGATAATTTCTGCAGTATTTCAGACCCTTTTTCACTTTGTTAATATAAAAATGTTCTATTCAGGAGTTTTCTTACCTCTGTTTAACACTGCCCAAGTCTGAGGCCAGGTTGTCTCTTTCTATCTCCAGTCTTGCTTTTCCAGTGTTGAGGCCGTCAACCTGTCTGCGGAGCTCCCTCAGCTCCTCCTGGTAGATGTCGCCCAGTCGACTCGGCTCCTTGCCCCTCAGCTGGTTCAGTTCAGCCACCAGCATCTTATTCTGCTGCTCCAGGAAGCGGACTTTCTCGATGTAGCTGGCGAATCGGTCGTTCAGCCCCATCATCTCCACCTTCTCGTTGGTGCGATTCTCCCGGTACTGGGCCTTCAGCAGGGAGTCCGCCGAGAAGTCCAGCCGCTCTCCACCTAGGGACAGGCGAGAGGTGGAGTGGGTCATGGGGCTGGAGGTGATGTGCCGTGGGCTGCTGTGGAGGGACAGCCGGCTCGAGCTGAGGCGGCTGGTAATACCCACGGGCGAGGAGCCTCCTGGAGTCCCGAAACGCTTTCGGTAGGACGAGTAAACACGTTGGGTCTCCATTGCTAGGAAAATGGGATCAAGGGTGGGTGAGCATCAGGCTTTTATACAGGAGGTGGAGGGGGGAAATGGGATCGAGAGAAAGGAAGAGTGAGAGAGAAGGTCCAGTGGGGAGGGTAAGGGGGGGGGTGTGAGCCCAGAATTGTTTGTGCTTGTCTCCTGACTGCCTCTTTTCATTCTATTCTGTGTCACTTACGTGGGGTGCACTGTGTGTGTGTGTTTGGGGGGACAGAGTTTGAGAAAATCCTATTCACGTCACCGCTGGAACAGAAACACTGACAGAGAGACAAACTGTATTATCTCTGATAGTTGAGTATTGGTTTAAATCTGTCTCGCCTTGTAATGAAGGGATGTTTTTGTACCTCTTGTGAGCCAATGTGGAGTCCCTCTCCTCCTCTGACAAATATCCTGCAGCTCTGTTAGGGAATGTAATGGTGTCACGGACCACTAGAGACATTACATAATTGTTTCAGTGATTATTAAGTCTAGTCTAGTCTAGTGTTTCTTTTGTGCTGATCCGGGAACATTGAAGACTGACAGTTCAGCAGCAGGGAGTCATACTCTATCTGTTTACTAGAAAAATCTAAAACTAGTTTATTCACCCTTATGTTGCTCTTAAGACATGATTAGCTTTCTTCTATCAAACATAAAGGAGATGTCTGGACACATAGCTGCATCTACATTCATTTTACTGCTTCATACTTTTAATGCATTTTAATGTATTTTTCTCAGTTGTTTATTTTCTGTTTCTCCAAAGCAATTTTAGGAGAAGTTGAAGAGATTGAAAAATAGAAATAGAAAAATGGTGAGGTAAGTGTATTGTAGGATATATAGCTAATTTGTGAACAATTTTTGAAGACAACATTATATTTATATATTAAATAAAGTAAAAAAAACACCTCAAAAGATGATATCACCAGTTTTTTAACATATATTTTAGACATATGATGTGTTTTACTCAAATGTAATTTAGTTAGTTTAAGACTTTCAATACTGAACACATACAATTTAAAGGGATCATACACGGCATAAACAAGGCAGGTCTGGCTTCGCATTCGCTTTTAGATAGAATGCATCTTTTGTTTCGACAATTTAACTTTTGCAATTTTAAGTGTCTATTACATGCATGGGCAACTTATAACACACCAAATCCCCCCAAAAAAACTGGATATACGACTCCTTTCAATGTTCTGAAGTTGTGTTTTTGTGTTTACTGCTGTTTTAAATAGCTGTTAAGTGCTATTTTCCTACTGTAATAAAACAAATCTTGATATATAGTTATTTTATTTATAATGTAATTTTTTGGCTGTAAATAAATTATTCAAAAATCACAACCCTCGTTTTATTACTGTAACTTTTAACAAGTACAGTTGTTCTGCATATGCATCAAAAGTAATATTGTGGTGTTCTACAGGTATTAAGGAGAACCACTTTCCCCACTCTTTGTCAGTTTGCCTACAATATGTTTGCAATTCGCCCATTGTACTCACACTAAGCTCACATATTTACCAAACTTTCCCCAGTGTACCCACACCCAGCCCAAACTTTCTTGAGTGTGCCCATACACAGCCCACTTTGCCAACACTTACCCCAGTGTGCCCACACCGAGCCCACACTTACCCCATTGTGCCCACACCGAGCCCACACTTACCCCAGTGTGCCCACACCGAGCCCACCCTTACCCCAGTGTGCCCACACTGTCCCCCACCCAGCACACACTTTGGGCTGTCCCATCAGGGCCCCACCTGTTCCCTATAGTGTGGGTTTCTGCCCACAGTGGCCCCACACTGCACGTCACGACACATGTTTGCTGGGTATGCTAAATTTTAGCCTCTAAACGTATGTAATCAAATGAATATAGCCTCTCCATGTTTGCCGATTAATATTCATGAGTGCAGAACTTGATTGTTGTGTGGGCGGAGCTATCAGCTGCGATGTCGCAGAAATAGAAAACGTTTCTAAAATAGAAACGGCCACTCCTCACGCAGCGCTGTCAGGGCTGGTTAGGATAAAACCTTTGATCAACAGGGAAAAGATACAGTAACTTTTATCTTGTGTCGTGGCGCGGAACACGGTTTAACAACTCATGCAGCAGTTTAAAAACAGTTTTCCTGGAGAAAAACACGGACTTGGCAATCCAGTTGACAAATGTGGGTCCTTCTTCGTAAAACAATTTAGACTGTAAAAAACAAGGCCGCTCTCCCAGCAGATTCTGTGGCGTAGTGAGTAATGGTTTGATTCACACGGTACCCGGCAGACGCGTCTGTCTAGTTAATTTTCAAAGGGAAACATGCAGTAAGCGGCAAAACGCAGGGCGCTTCGTTGGCGGAGCGGAGGCGGTGCGCAAGCGATGCATCCAAAATCCTGCTACTTTCACAGGCACTGCTCTTTGGAGCATGCGCTGCTAAAGATACTGTTGTCGTGTTAGTTTGTGTTGGGCAATAGAGTTCTGGTTGAGGGCCCGGATAGCCTGAGGGAAGAAGCTCCTCCTCATTATCTCTGTATTTGCCTTCAAGGAGCGGAAACGCTTTCCTGACCGCAACAGAGTGAACAGTCCATTGTTGGGATGGTTGAGGTCTTTCACTATCCTCCTGGCCTTGGTCAAGCACCATCTAGTGTAGATGGTGGTCAGGTCAGGAAGCTCAGTGTACATGGAATGCTCAATTGATCACACCACCTTGTCGAGAGCTTGTCGGTCCTGCTGGGTGCTGTTCCCAATCCAGGCTGTGATGTTTCCTGTCAGGATGCTCTCAACGGTGCAGGTGTAAAAAGTCCTGAGCACCTGAGAGAGCAGCTGAAAGTCTTTTAGGTGTCTGAGGTGGAAAAGACGCTGCCGGGCCTTCTTAACTGTGTGGTGGATATGACATGAGCATTAAAGGTTCTGTGAGATGTGAACCTCAAGATATTGGAAACTGTCCTCTCTCTCCACTCCCATTGATCGTGATTGGTTGGCAGTTCCTCCTCTCCTGCTTTGTACTGAAGTCCACAGTCATCTCCTTTGTCTTGCTAACATTCAGGAGGAGGTTGTTTGCGGCCTGTCTGTCAGGAAGTTGGAGATCCAGCAACAAGGCAATGGGATGAGTCCCAGTACTACCAGCTTGGAGGTGAGTTTAGAGAGAATTATGGCGTTAAATGCTGAACTGTAGTCGACGAACAGCATTTTAATGTAAAACACTTTTCAGTTGTATCAAGATGGTTCAGAGCTGTGTGATGGAGGTGTGCGATTACATCCTCTGTGGAGCGGTTAAGACAATATGCAAACTGCAACGGGTCCAGGGTGTCAGGTAGTGAAGAAGCAATGAGGTCTCTAATCTTTCAAAGCACTTAATCACAGTGGAGGATAGAGCTACTGGACAGTAGTTGTTAAGACAGGCAGGCTGGGGTTTCTTTGGGACAGGAACAATGGTGGACTCTCCGCTTGCATGCTCTTAGCAGTGTTGTTAACCCACTATAGTCGTTATCGCTATTAGCTTGCACGCTGTTTACGTTTCTGCATTTACAAGTGAAGCGTCCGACAAGATTGTGTCTTGTTACTGTCCTTAAGTTGTGTATAGCAGTGGTCCAGTGTCATATCGCTTCTGGTGGGGCATGTGATATGTTGATGAAAGTTGGGCACTGCCCATTTGAGGTTGGCACTGTTAAAGTCACCAGCAACAATGAGAACAGCAACCCGGGGGAGAGTTTGATATGAAGTTAGCGTCTTATGCAGTTCACCTAAAGCGATGTCCGTGTCCGTGTCCGCCTGGAATGGAATGTAGATGGCGCTAACTGTGACCGAGCTGAATTCCCCAGGAAGATAAAAGGGGCGACATTTTTAAGTCAGGAGCTGCAGTTTTGCACCCAGCTCGTCTTAAGCTCTGGCTTTGGCCACTAGGTCCAGCTCACTGTAAGCAGATTGTGAGCCAGCTGTGATCAACACCATTGATGATGCTAGGGCTCCGTCTGTTCAGCGGCATTATGCCGCTCTTAGGGAAGTGTTCTGCTCTCTGTGCAGGGATCACAAGTTTGACCCCGTTTATTGTGTGGTGCCTGTTGGGTGATAATAGTGTGGTTTTCGCTGACAAGTTTTGTTACGGCTATCTGCCTTTCATGCACCATTTGAGAGTGCTTTATTGGAGTTTCATATCCTTGTTTGCGACATTTTTGAAGGGGGCTGAACTGTTTGGGCCTGCTCATGTGGCCCCTTTTCCAGTGTGGGACTTACCACTTGAATTTCTTTGTTCACCACCGTTTGAGCTTTCTCCCACGGCTATTATAAGGTCTCACATTTTAACAGTCTACTGTTGATAATTTTACTATTAAATAGAAAATTATTTAAACAATTTTTGAACAGCAAGGTAATAAGTCACATACACAAGATGAAAGAATTAAAAATCAATAAATGTAACAGGAACAGATCATTTTGTTCAACTCGCTGTATTAAAAAACTTCCTTGAAGGTGTTCAATTATTTCTGACCTGTATAACAGCATACTCGTCATGCATGCCATAAGCAAAACCGGTTTTACTTTAGCAGGATATAAAACACAAGACTCTCATGTAGTTTACCACACACTACTGACATTCAAACCTGTGACCTGTTTCTCCACGTAAGATCTTATTTAAGCTGAAACCATGAAGGTTCTTGCCACCGCTCTTGTTGTGATGCTTGTGTGCAGTGTGACTGGTGAGTGTTTTATCTACATCCCTCAAGATTTACTTTGGTTACTGGATTTAATTCAGCGATAAATTAGAACTTAAGGAAATAAATCAGTTTAGTTTCAGAATCGTTTAACAGAGCAGAAAGGTTTTGGGAGCAAGAGGGCAAGAGTTTCTTGTTTAAGTGTTTCTTCAAATGAAACATCAACTGAATTTTTTCGTAAGTTTTGTTTCAATATGTGTGGTGGTTGTTTTTGTTCACTAGGGATGAGAGATCAAGTAGTTACTATTGTGTCTGTGTAATGTTTCTCATTTGCAGTACACTCTCTGAGGTGCTTTACCTGCCAGGGGGTCAACTGCAAGGTTGAAACTGAGTGCCCTGCTTCTGCCAACTACTGCAAGACAGCAGCCAGTGGTAAGTGCTGAGACATTTTGTATCACTGAGATAAGAGGTGGAGTATTGTCACCAAAAAAGACAGGCAAATCATATTTTACTGAAAATATGATGTGTGCTTAAAGGGAATTAAATTGATTTAATACATCTCTCTTTGCAGCTGATTTTCTGTCCCGCACATGTGAGGAGTTCTGTACACCTGAGGTCAACGTCCACTGCTGCAGTGAAGACTTGTGTGGTTAAGCACGTCTCACATGTCTACAGACAGACTTATTATTAATACAAAGAGAAAGATTTACTAATAACTGATCAAATGTAATCACGTATTTTTAAGCCAATGAGCATGGTCACTTTAAAAACCTAATAAAAAGATCTTTAAATATTTGTCTGGTCGTATTTCTTCATTATGGTGTCTAATGCGTGTCATTTTCAGATTTTTTTTGCACTTGTTTTGAATTGTTTTGAGTGAACTAGCTATTAAATTTACATATTTTTCATAACCTTATTATTAAGATTTAAAATGCAATAAATTAAAAAAGGTGCAGTGAAGGTAGGTCAGGGGGTTAAGATGAAGTTAAACAAGACAATCGATAATTATTCATGGATCAAGACATTTCTATCTAAGCATAATGGTATTAAGATTTTGAATGCAAAAAAAACACTGGGTTGTAGTATCAAAGTCTTGTTCTATTAAAAATATCTGAGCATTTACAAACATCATTATTAACAATGACGTCTTTCCTTTAGCTCAGTGGTTTGAGAATGGCACTAACAACGCTACGGTTGTGTGTTCGATCCTAGGGCTTGCACATACTAAGAAACAAAATGTAAAGTATAATGCAATGCAAGTCGCTTTGGATAAAAGTGTTTGCCGAATGTAAATGTAATAACTGACCATACACAGCAGAAAATTGCAGTTTGGAAGAATAAAAAAAACATTTTTGTTATTATGAATAAATTGTGGCCACAACACAAAGTTCAAGCCAACAAACCAGATGCATGAACTAAAATAAAATCAAGTTTGTTGGCGGTTGCACCTCATGTGACTAGAATACAAATGAGCCTTTAATTATACAGACTTTTATCCTTTGTACTGAAAGAGTGGTTTCACTGTAAACCCAGCTGTTATTTATGTTATGGGGTGCGTTTAGTGTCAGGAAATACACGGAGGAGCCATCACTACAATCTTCTAATAAATATCTGAAGAGGGGACTGCAGTTGCTCAGTCACGGTAACTGAGGGAATGTCTATCCTAAACAAAACATTCAAAGAAGGATAAAAGTTCAAAGAGAAACCGTACCATTTACCGTATGAGACGGTTTTTACAGAGAAATTACTTTTTTTTCAAACCCTTCCTCATTTTTACCATTCCTCAATCTCTCTTTACATTGGTCAATTCACTCTGACTCTCTCTTTCTTTCTCTGATGTTGAGAAGAGTCAAACAGCTGATTCATGTCTCCAGTGTAATGAGGCAGGAGAGAACAGCAGAATTCTAATGCTTTCTACCGACTGATCTGTCGCCAAGACAAAGCCACAACCAGACGCTTAAACTGCTGTTTCTGTGTGTACCTATACACAATATAGTGTAAATGCTGTGAGGAATACAAATTTAGGATTTGTAGGTGCAGGGCTTTTAAAGGAGACATTTCATATACTTCTATAAAGGTTTACTCCAGCTCTAATGTAGCTTTGAGATTTTGTGGGGTTAAGTAAATAGAATCAAAAGTATAATCTAATATCTTCTAACATGTTTACCTCAAAAATAGAGTGATAAGATTGTAAAATAAAATAACATGCTAATGTGAAGAAACATTTTCAAGAGATGCATACAGTCATACAGCATAAATTTACTCAAGGAAATGGGTTGAATTAAAGACGGCATTCCAACTTGATCACAACTTGTCCAACAACATAACACCTTACAGCTCATGCCTTAAGAAAAACACCCTGTGACTCACAACTGAATAGAGACAAACAACAATTTTACATTTCACTTTTGTATTTGGCCTTTTAAACAAAACTTCCAGTGCAAGTGTATCCTTTTTAGCATAATGTGTTTATTTGAAGCTATAACCTATGCTGGCAATGTCAATACTAGATAAGCTGCTGAAGCAAATAAATGCTGAAAAATTTGTTAACATTTGTAATATGTTGCCTTTTCTGAAGTTCAGTGGTAAGAGCATGGTGCTAATAACACCAAGAACGTGGGTTCGATCCCACGGGATTCCACAAACGTAGAAACAAAGTGTATAGGACAATACAATGTAAGTTGCATTGGACAAAAGCATCTGCAAAATGCATAAATATAAATGTAAGAAAACACAGTAAAAATACAAATGAATAATCATGATTCAAAGTTTACATCAAAACTTTATATGGGCCTCATTCCTTCCTCCACATAATGGTTTTCTCTGTCTCACTATGCACTATTTTATTGCCGAGAGCAAGAACAGGGGGAGGAAAAGTCATCAATTCACTTACTCTTTTCCTTGATGGCACAATGGTGTGTATTCACAGAGAGAAGCTGTTAATATTGTGGCTGGTTTAGACTGACTCCAAATGGACAGAGACAGATGCTAAGAAACACACTATTAGCCAGAACCATGAATAAACACACACTTGTTTCCCCCTTCACTTAAAAACAAGCATGCACATAGAGATATTTAAATTGATACTGTGCAAAGAAGAACAACAATAGACTTCAAAGGTTATTGTGCATATTATTTTATTTGAAAACAATCGATACACTGGACTTTGCACTGCAAGTCTCACGTCAAGATACATAACCATAAACATATACTGTATATCTATCTATTGGTTCTTTTGCTTATCCCAGGGTTCTGAACTATACCAACTGTGACATTTCTCTGAGACTGGATGTTTTGTACAATACTGATTTCTAGCTGCCTTAAAACTAGCAGCCATTTAATGTTTTGATCGTTCCTGTTTCAGAGACAAAAATACTTTTCAAAGAACAATAAAAATTGTCCAGCGGTCAATGTTGGAGTGTTGATACAATGCACACATTTCAAACCCTAAGCTAAACAAAGTCGTCATACTGAGTGGAAATTCACTCCCTGGCATCAACCCACCCTTTCACTTGAGCAATACCTTTCATTCACATTCCATATAAGTACACTACCACATTCTGACAATTCTGAAATACATGCATAATACCATCATTAATCTCATTCTACACCTTTTCTTTTACACCTCTTCTTAAGTTCTTTCATATACTAAAACTTTGAATAACAGACAAAAAGTCTGTGCAAGTCATTCTTAAGTGGCAGCCATTGTGAATATATGTGTGTATGTATTTTAGAATGATGCACTAAAACTTGCATCAAGTCCTGTTTGCTTCAGATTTCGCTATTTTCTTTGGGTGAAAAGCAGATACAGAATCAGAAATAGACACACACAAACACAAGAATCTTGACTTGCACAGATCAGGCACTAAAATAAATCGGCAGAGCTCATTTTCCAGCCAGAAATAAGCACATGTAAAATCATGTTGTAGTCTATGCAAAACCAGCTGCTTTTACAATTATTTTGTTTCTAACAATGTTGTGTGACTCATCTTCTGTTTCTAAAGCACAATTCGATTTCAAATGGTCTGGAGTCACAATACAAAAATAGATTTATACACATATATATTCATACATAAAAATGACCGGACATAGGGATATAAATAAGTGAAAAGCTTCACATTCTGTGTAACAAATTAGAAGGTTTGGCATATTCAACATTCATTTAACAAAAGTGCATTTGATCCAAATGAGTCTAATATACTGCCATACTAATGCTTAAGGCACAACACTTAATATAGACGTTTCCTTTGGCTGGGTTGGAGAGAAAACTAATATACATCCAAATATGCTCTCAACATCTCACCACCCAGAAAATAATCAGTTCAACTACAAAATACCTTACAAGATTCCCAATTTAACATTTCTTCCCCATGGGAATCTCTTCAAGAGAATATTATTAGTGAAAATAGCTGCATCGTAAGTACTTTACTGCTGCCCTCTACAGGAAAGGAGGCCATACTGCAACACAAGGCACATTAATGGTATAAACTTATTCACTTTAACAATATAACACATCAGACATCTGCGTCTGAAATGAGGTCAGAACACTTCAGTTAGCTGCATTCTGTAACGGACTAAAACCGAGGGACTTACCGAAGAAGTAAAATTCTGTGATAAGCAATTTACCCTCAAGCAATCCAAAGTCCAAACATTTATAAATTCCAGTGCAAAAAATGCACTGACTTGCATATGACCTTCCATATGACCAAGACACAATTATTAGGTTTCCTGTAACACTAAATGGCTGGAATCACAGAGACTTAAACAACAAGACCACAGGGATGATGGCTGCAACTTCTGTATAAAGAGGAAATAGGGTGTAATAACATCATTCTTTTGGTAAGGACAGTGCCAAACAGGGCAATTCGACTCTGAAGAGTCACTGCCCTGCACGGGTTAATCCCCAACAATACCTCCAGTATCACTTTATATGAATTACAAGCAGCTGTCAGTGTGATTTATTAGAAACTAACCTTCCAGGACCAAAGCTGTCTGCTTTAAACACTCATTCCAGGGTCATTGAGATAAAACTTTAAAAGGCAAATTTGGCAGTTATTGCAATAAAGAGTGCAGTTTAAAGCAGCTCCAATGTCCATTTCCAAACAGTATCATATTTGTTTTTTCTACTGTTAAGTGATACCATCAATCTGTTTATTCCTTGAAATTCATGTTGCAACACAGAGCCATCCTGTAGTGCCCCCTGCTGTTGCAGACATCGTAACAGGAAAAACTTTTGTGACCTCATCCTGGAAGCAGCTGATTGGGTGCAAACACACCACATGCTCTGGAAAAGTAGATTCCTTTGATCCTCATCTTATCATGGCTTGAGTCCTTAGGAGGGATCCTCATTCCTCTGAGTCTTTAACTCGTGGAGGCAGCTTGATGTACTCCTCAGCACAATATCTGGGAGATGGGATGTCTGAGCAGCTCTTCTGCGCTTGGTCGGTACTTGGCCTCCACGAAGATGCAGCGGATGAAGTCGCGTGTGTGTTCAGAGATGTGAGAGGGAAGCTGGGGGTTGGTGGGCTGAGTTGCGATTTTAAATATGGCTGCCATTGCCTCGTATTCAGCCCACGGCGGCTTTTCCGTCAACATCTCCACCACCGTGCAGCCGAGACTCCTGTTAACACAACACTTCACTTAGAAAAAAATAACTCATCATGGTGTCACATAATAATGTTAATTCTTATACATGTGTTGTTTCCATTTTCCTTTTTATTTTTTTTATTTTAAAGCGTTTAACATCCCTAAATGTGTTTGAAATGTGATCCGTGTAGCCACAGACTGCAGACTGCAACTTTGAAAACTTTACAGGAATGTTTTGATGGAAACTTTCCCATTTACTGCTGTTGATAATTAAAATGTGGTTTGCCATATTTACCACTAAATACTGAGAGAAGTGATGAGATTTCTGTTGGTGTGTGTGTGTGTGTGGACTCAAGAGAACTACAAACTTTCCATCTCACTCTTACGAGCTGAATTTCAGCCAATCATAATGCTCTTTGACTTGGTGGGAGTCTGTCCAATCAGATTATGCTGGGGAATCCCTGAGCAGCAGTATGCCCCTCCCACTGATATGTGCAGTGTGATCTTCAACATTACAATGTAAAGGCATTCTTTCCTTTAATTCTCTAAACTTAAGCCCCGAATAAGTTAAAGAAATCAAGTTTATTCAATGTTGAAATAGCTCTGCCACATAGATCACAAAGCATTCTTAAAAGCATAGTAAACCCCAAAATAAATCATCATTTACTACCCATCTCTTCTGTGGAACACAAGAAGATATTTTGATTCTCAATGTTATCTTCAAAATGCCTTTTTTTGTGTTTTGCATACATGTTTTTTGTGTCAACTATGCCTTTAACTTCTCCAATCTGCTTAATAAACAATTTACCCTACAACGTGACACTTAGGATGGCTGAGTTCATTCTTCTAAGCAGAGCAGATCTGTTGTTATCATTCCTTATGTCGTATGGTTTACATTACTGTACATTAATGTTCACTTCTACAAACCCCAGCTGTTTTCTCCACTCCAGTAAAATGAGATTCTGAAGATGTGCAGTTTTAAGTTGTTCATGACTGAAGATGAACTATGCAGATCAAAGCATGCACATTTTCTTCAATGGGAAGTAAATCATAAGCTTTTGCTCCCAATTCTTACAATGTGTATTTTCCTCATTTTGCCTTCAAAAACAGCTAGAATTGCTCTCACCAGACGTCAGCCTTCCGACCGTACCCCTCTCCACTAATGACCTCCGGGCTCATCCAGTATGGCGTCCCGGTAACAGAACGGACCCCAGTGCTGGACATGCAAATGGTTTGAAGGCGCTTACTGGCGCCAAAATCTCCCAGCTTCACGTTACCCGCTGAGTCCCGCAGGATGTTGGCACCTGAATGCACCATCATAAACAGGAAGGGTTTTTGTTCAGCTAATCCTGTTTACACAACCTATTTTACGCATCATAAGAACCAAAAAATAACACACTGGACATTTAATTTACCTTTAATGTCCCTGTGGACTATCATGTTGCTGTGCAGGTAGGACATGCCCTCCAGGATCTGTCTGGTGTATTTACGCGTCACATTTTCTGTCAAAGCCCCATAGGCCTTCAGCTGGTCTTTGACTGAGCCCTGAGAAATAACAAGTTATGCCACAAATAAGTCCACCTCTTTATCAGATGTTACCCAACAGCCTAATCCTCAAAGCTTTTGATGGCCCAATTCTCATTACCACTCACCCCCGGCATATACTCCATAAAAATAGTCAGAGTTTTCTCATTGTGGTCTCTAAGGCAACCGTAGTACTGGACTATTCGCTCATGGTGCAGGTTCTTCAACAGCTGTATCTCACACTCCAACGCGCTCACCTCCTGCAGAAAGAGGGTCAAGAGTCATGACACGACTACAGCTGAGCTGAGCGGCTGTGAACTCAAGCGTCTGACCGAGCACATACAGGTGGAAGTTTTTCACACAAAAACCACACGGCCCTCTGGTACTGTGTTTTTTAGGGGTTGAAGAGAGCATGAACGTCCTGGAGACTAAGATTGTTTGCTTTTGAGTGTGTGAGCGATTGTGTGTGTCAAGCGAGGACATAAGCAATGAGAAATGTGTTGTCAGACTACCCGCTTCCCTTTGCTTCACAAACCCCTCTCCTGTCCGACACACACAATCACGCACAGATACAGGAAGTGACAGTGCATGTTTTTGCAATGGCAGACAGGAAAAGATTTAAAGAGTGGGGGGAAAGTTTGAGAAAGATAGAAACACAAATCCAGAGGAAAAAACAAGATGGCAGATTACTAGAGAAAATAAATGTGAAAGTCAAATCTAATTACGTAAACAGGTTTCTGTGATCGTTAGATTTAAAGGTATCAAAATAAATAACATTACATTGCATCTAAGAGAGAGAGAGGGACATACTAATATAGCTATGGTGTGTATTTTAGTTTGTGTGGTACCTTGCTTGTCTCTGGACTGGCAGGGTCAAAATGAACCTGTTTTGCTGCCAGTTCTCTCCCTGTGTCCACATCATAGCATAGATACACCCTCCCAAAAGCCCCCTGACCTAGCAGCTTCCCTCTGCGCCACGTCATTGGAGCTGTAGGGGCTACAAACACACAGAATCGATAAATTCACACTTCATTCAGCCGCAAATTAATACAATAATCTATAACAGAATAATCTGTACGGTTACACTTACACTTAAGAGGGACTGGGCGGTCCTGTGGGCGGAGTCTGGCTTGAGCATCAACCAACTGCCAGCTTCCCACACTCTCCTCACTGCCGTTCAGCGATCGCCTTGACGGCACCAAGGTGAACAAGTTACCATGAGGACGACGGATCCGAGGAAATGTCCGCCGACCTGAAAATAAGCATTAGGGGTTTAAATAGTGATATGATACGAACCAAATGTACATTTACATTAAGTATATGCATATAGTATAGTATATGTAATTTTTCTAACTAACGTGTTTCCCACTTCTGAGTTTATACTTTTGCTTTTATCCAAAGCAACCACACAATAATACAGTAGAATATATTTTATCGGTTTGTGTGTTCACTGGAAAATTAACCAATGACTTTGTGTAGTGCCCTGCTCTACCAGTTGTGCTACAAGAAAGCATTTTCAGATAAAAATGACTTAAAATCCCCAAAATCTCAAGCAGGTTTCACTGGGCAAGATTAAGATTAAGAATCTCTGCATTAGAGAGTAACAATATATGTGACTGCATACAGACTAATGACGGTACCTTCACTGTGGTCTTTATGATGAAGGGACACGTGATACCTCCGGGGGTATGTCCCTCCCTTCCCCACAATCTTATCATAAACATGGTTTTCCCGGTCTAAAGGAGGAAAAAGATGTAGGGAGAAATAAGATGAAAGGTCAGATGAAACACAGATCAAGATGGATCTGTAAATGTTTTGAACTTCATCAACTGTTTTGTTGATCACAGTGACATCATCAGTGATGCGCACCTGCACAGTCCTGCCGGTTGTCAGGGTAACTCTTAACCCTGTGCGAACGAGGTTTCCTGAGTGAGGGGCTATGATGTACGACAAAGATGATTAGAAAAAAATGACAATGATTATTACAGCAGCATTACACTATGTATGTCCTATATTGTACCTGTCAGGATGTTCTCACCTGTCAGAGTTGCTATCCAGAGATTGACAGCTGCCAGACACAGAGTTTTCTGCACTGCTCCAGGGATCCAGTACCTTGAAAAATAGGTTTAAATTACAAGTACAATTGACTCTGGTGGATAAGTATAGCAATTGTATAACATTTTAGCCTTGGTATATATCAAAGTCTATAGGTGAATAAAAAAGGCTGATATGTATGCTAAACTTAAAATCGGGACTGCATATCTGACGTTTTTCAAAAAATTACTGAAGGTAGGAATAAACATATTAGAAGATTAAACACTTCAAACAAATTAAACAGAAACTTCAAATCTTCCCCAAAATGATTCATTAATTTCTGTTAAAGAACATTGTGTAATATTTTTTACAAATGTAAAAATATTTGCATCTATATTTTTACACAGTATACATTTACAAAGCAAAAAGGTGATCTTTGCATATTTATGTTAAACTCACACACTGGTCGCTGGTTTCCGGTATGAACTCCCCCTCGCTATTGATACTGGTGTATGATCCCTGACGTGCAATTCTCTGTTGGCGCTCAGGAACGTAACCAGGGGGCGGAGAACTTCGGCCAGTGTTCTGAGAGCCTATGTGAGAGGAAGATGATGTGCAGGAGAAATATTACGACCGATAAAAGGGAAAATGTAAGGTGGAAAATGTTTGCAAATGAAGTTACAGTATTTGGATTATTTCACTATCTAAAAACTAATAAAATATCGCCTTCACATAACGCATCAAGCTATTCCTTTTATCTTTAGTCATATTGAAAGAACATCAGACTACTATACTAATAAAAGCTGCATGATGTACATTAATACAACAGTATATCATGTGTGAAAAAAATCAGTGCCTGCAAAAAGCAATGAGAGAGTTACGCTTCAGCATTGGAATATGCTGTAACAAAAGCAGAATCTAAAAGCAGCTGAATCATGATACTATGTTTAAGTATAAACAAATGTCTATTTCCTCCAGTCACAGAGTCTCTAGGAACGCTCTTACAATCTGTAACAACCTCCCCTCCCCCCAAAACACACACTATCTCTGCAACAGGTTATTGGCCCACCATGCTAATATTGTCATGCAATCTGATTGGCTGGGAGCCAGCGAGCCATTGTGGAGCAGCCAGTGATGGTGGACAGGAAAAGGAAGAGGACCCACTTCTCACAGAGGAAGTCAGAGAAACAACAGAGAGTGAGAGCAGGCAAGAGAGAGAGAGAGAGAGAGAGAGAGAGACTGAAAGAGAAACAGACCAAGGAATGAAGATTGATAAGAAAGGCAAGTCGGAGTGATTTTGGATTAAGTGTGTGCGCGCTTACTGGTGGAGTGGTGGCGTCCTCTGGGTTCTGAGGACTGGTACGCCGTACTGACATCGCCTGTGGACTGCGAGGTTTTAATGCGAACCTGCTTACACGCTGTGTGTTGAGATGGAGCAGAGGCCTACGCAACACACAGATGTACAAAATTAAATCAATAAATCAGTGTTCCCACAGCATCGTGTTTTTTCAGCTGGAGGGTCCCCTATCCGACCCCACGAGGCTAAAAGGTTCAAACCCTGTATAATTGGTCCAAAAATATATACTGTATATAACATGCGATAAAGTTTAATGATTCATGACTCATAATAAAATCCAGAATGACAATGTATGAGAGTCTCACATTGCTTTGTTCCTGTGTCAACAGCATGATCTTAATGCTCTTCATGTTTGAGCTGCGGTCCAACAGATCAATGGCTTTATCCAAGTCATCCTGACTGCGCAGGGGGATCGAGAGCTGTGTGCGACAACAACCATGCAGAAATGCACTTAACAAACACTCTTTAAGTTGCCGTAGTGTGCTTTGAAGTAATGATATTTACTAGTAAAAATTGTATAAAAAGTATAAAAGCATTAGAAATTAAAATAGTGCATATTAGAGTCCTCAGGGAATGTATTTTTTGTAGGCTAATAGCTGTAATAAGACATGAGTGGGTGGAAATGTAACAGAATGTAAATCAATACCTCATTATTCATATAATGCAGGTCTAACTGCTGACCGAAGTATGTTTTGACTTTCTGCTGGATTTCCTCAAACTGCACAGGCCGCCCGAACATCAGAATCCTACCAACACAAATAAATACACACACACGCCACGCACACCGGCATTAAACAGGAAGCCGAAGATTCTTTAGATCTGCTTTTTGAGCCAACAAGCCAAATAGTCACACAGCACACACAGTGGGATCTGCAGCGCTCACAGATTCCTGATCGCACACCTAGCATAGCTGTGGTCTCTCCTGGCAGCCCCAGACTAACCACAGTCTTTTCCTTTCTACTGAGATAGCAGTCTGAGCAGTGAGACAGAGGATGCATGTGTGTCAGTGTAAGTGTATGAGAGATTTCTATTTGGTTTTCTGTCTGTAAGTGCCTGTATAATGTTGGTTCAAGCATGATTATTAAGAGACAAATAACAAAAAAAAATGCATGCATATACACACACACACACACACACAAATAAAGAAAACAAATCACCTTCTTTCTCCACAGAATTCAAACTTAATTCTGACATCATCCTGTAGAAACCAAAAGAGCACTGAGGTTAGCATGGGGTTAAAAAAGAGACCACATTTTTATTTGTGTATGTGTGCTACCATTCTTTTGGAAGAGCTGGCATTGCTGACAGGTTTGGGTTTTGCCGTGTCGTAGGGCGCCGAAGGCTGGCGCCTGGTCATCTGCAGGGCCACCAGATCCTTCATAATTGAATGGAGAGCCTGTCTCTCATCTAGAAAGAGAGACGATGGCAGTCATTAAAAACTATATGTTGAATGTCCCAAAAGGACATTTGGAGTTTCAGACAACATTTAACTGGTTATATCTTGGCATTGGTTTGGAGTAGGAAAATAATATCATTAGAAAGCCAAGATTTATTTTTCGTGGTCAAAGGGACATATGTCAAGATATGTACGGTATACACAGTAAAATCTAACCGATTTCAGTAAAGCTGGCAATAAAATTCTTTGCCAACGTGATCAACGTAAACAAATGTATATCGAACATTGGTGTCTTCATGCTAAAGTGATTGTCCCATGGATTTGATCCTGTTAAATTCCAAGCTTTATACTAAACGATTAGAGATTATTCTCTGCATAAACTCGCTTACAGTTACATAGAATGTGCAAATGAACTGCGAAGATGTTCTGCTATAGAAACACAAAAACAGCTAGTCCTGTGGCAACGTGTGAATCCTGGTAGAAGAAGAACCCATGTTTTTGAGATCCCTGTTCTCATGTTTGATGTAAGAACGAGCCGTGTCTTGGCAGAGCTCGCTCACGCAGGGAAAATATCTGCAGTGTGTTGTTTGGATGGACTTCACACACCTCCAAAGAGAGAAAGAGCCAGAGAAGCCCTGTCTACCCACAAATACTGGGAACCGTGGAAGAACACGACACAGACAAACCTAAGAACTGCACTCAATTTTCTAATTTCTGAATGTCTGTGTGTAGGTGTGCGTTCAGTTGAGTCCATCTCCATGTTTTGCACCTGGTTACACTTTTTTACTAACACTTTCTCCTTTGCATTTTATCCTTGATACGACTTCATACTTGAACAGTAAATAACGACAGAATTATTCTCCCTTTTTTTTTAGCAAATTATCGATTTATATGTGGACTTACTCATTTTGGCTGTTTGAAGGTGTCTGCTCTTGTTCTGAGGTCCTCAAACACACTGTCCTCTTGTGTCACCCATCAATGGCCTAGAAGTACAGAAATATTCAGGTTATTTAGAAGGTCCTGAGATAAATCCTTGTGAATCATTATTGTGACCATTGTTTGCAGCAATGCCATCATGTCTAAAAAATGCAATCCAGAGAACAACCACAGTAGACTAACAGTTGTTTGAATTGCATGTTGGTTACCAACTCTGTTTGATCCATTAAAATGTACTGTTGCTACATGGAAAAAGCAAGCAGAAAGCAAGCAAAACTATTTGATGTTTAAATATTATTTAAATATTCTACATGTGCTTCAGGATGCTGAGAAGGTCTGATGTGCATGCATGCGAGACATAGAAGAGAGCCTGTAACCTGATCACGCTGGCACTGTCAACCTGGCACAAAACTTCCAGATGAGAGAAAAAATAAGAAAGAAACATTTACCATTTAAAAATGTGCCAGATTTTAGCTCTACAGACCTGATCCGGACTTAAAATCCCCTCTTAACAATGCCATACCTTAATAAATGTTATTGTTGTAATATTTCTCAAGGTTATATATTTTTGTTTGCCAAAACATAGGCTCATGCTTAAAGATGGCTTTAAAGCATAAAATGATCTTATGGGCTCTAGAGCTGCATCACACATTTGATGTTTGGCATTTTAACCAAAAAATGTTTCATAAGATCTGAAGTCTTGAAAAATATGTCCTATATACTGTTAATGTATGTTACTGTTATACGGACAATAAAACAATCAGTCCTCAATAATAAGTTACTTCTCTCCATGCATTTGCTGCATGAATGTGCCAAATCCAAACCCTACCAAGTGACTTTCAAATGTCCTTCAGCTATGTTTTCTGTTTTTCCTGGAAGAAATAAACTGCTTCAACATAAGGGTATTCAAATGATGGTTTCGATTCACATGTTAGATATTTCTCTGATTAAATCTAAGTAATTATAGCGAAGTCATGCATGAAATATATATGCCCAATTTCACAGACAAGCCTTAAGAATAGTCCTAGACCAAAATGAAAGTTCGAGCTGACATAACTCATGTACCCGGAAGTCACACAATAAAGGCATTTTTAAATATACCTCTGTATTCTGGCTTCTACCTATTACAGTATTATCTACAAATGCATTATTTCACAGTCAAACCAATACATGCTAATTCAGTTTCCAAACATCAACACTCTGACCATGTAGAAATGCCATATCCAAGCATATAAGTGCTAATTTAAAATATAAAAAGATTATAATTGTTTAATTGAAACTTTTCAAATCCGTTTCACATCACTGACGTGGATCATGAGTGCTATGCTAGAATAAAGCAGAAAAGCGTCCTCAAGATTGCATCAGGATATTCTGACCAATAAAAGCGGAGCTCGGAGACTGTGTCTCACTGCTGGGCTTCATCAAACCTGCGAAACTCTTTTTTTGAAACAATTACAACAGACCAATAGAGAAAGGACAAACTGTGTGCCTCATCATTCGCAACTTCTGGTCAGGGTTGGAATGATTTACCAAGGGGATGAGGTAATTATTGCGTGTGCCCATGTGCACGCTTCTTTCAGCACCTGCGGTCATTCAAATGCAACTGAACCGTGAGCAATTACGGGGGCCAGACATCATTCTTTTGCAGGTGGCTATTGACTGCTGAATTGCCCCTGGCCTTGTATGACGTTTCGCTATACATAAACCTTTACCAGAATGCTCCACAGATGGTTTGGTTAGGGAGCGTAAGTTTTGCGGTTCACGTGTACAGGTCACAGAAAGTATTAAACCAGGGTGATGCCAAACCTCTGGAGGTTTCACCATCTGCAAGCTTTTATTTAACGGTTTATGACCATCACCCATTCAAAGAAAACGTTTTAGTCCATTTACATTTAAGCAGACATTTTAATCCAAAGCGACAAAAGTGAAGCAATGTTTACATGGCCTGAATAACATGTGCATGTAAACACATTCTTTTACCTACTTGACTTCAGGGTCCCTCACAATCCTTTGCTATCTTGCAAGCCAACTAGATATGCCTATTTAAACTGGCAAATATACAACGGCAAAATCTAACAAATCAGATACACTCTTGCAAAGATCTGTGTTTTCTGTGACAAAGGTCCATGTCATTCAGTCCTTACTCAGTCTACAACCTCATGTCTGTATTTTTTTCTATTCTGCTGTTCTTAATTACCTTCTGGTAAGAATATGTGGAATCTGGCAAAAAGGAGGCCGTCTATGGGCCCTGTCCGCCTGGCTGGCTTTGTTTCGCTTGTATCCTTTTCCAGTACTCACAAGAACCTCAACAAATTTCTCTTACATTTCCCACACACAAACTCTCACCTTATTTTGGGTGTTTAGTCTGTGGCTGGTTTTCCCAGCTATGGTGTTGGCATGGCATACGTCAGGGATTCCGGTACAACACAGAGGCTTAAGGCACAAATCCCTTCTAGGGTTCTCAATGCTCTGAAGTGGCTTGACTAAAAAGTTCCCATCAACTCAAAAATGAACAGCTGTTGCAGAGAGTGAAAAAGGCATGGTTTTATCAAAGGAACTGTTGTATCATCTTCAAACAACCAGACCGTTCTCCGTCAGTAAGTTAGACAATGTTGTGAATCCTGGCAAGCTGACACTGAAATTCATCATTTCACAAACTCATGTCATGAATTTGCATGACTTTGGCTGCGTCCGTAATCGCTTACTTCCATACTATAAAGTAGGCGAAAATGAGTATGAGTCATGAATAGTATGTCCGACATCTCAGTATGTAAAAAACAGTAGGCGAGAAATACCCGGTTGGTCTACTACTTCCGCCGAGATTCGTGAGTGTGGATCGGATGGACACTCATCTATCCCATGATGCCACGGGAGCTGAGAAACTGTCAAATTTCAAAAGTAAATCACATAAATATAGCGGACAACTTCAAGGCGGACTTCCGTTTCTAATGTAAGTACCAATAAATGAATTTCTCGTGACTAAATTATGTTTTTATCAACGCTCACGTGTAGGATGTTGTTAATACGTCATAGGTCAAAGAGCACATGGGTCACATGACCATAAAACAAGGCGGACGCAGTATTCCCATATTCATACTACTCCCACTTATACTATATAGAACGTAGTTTTTCAACAGTAGGTACTGATTCAAATTAAGTACGTACTGTCACAATGTTCAATTTCGTACGCAGCCTTTCTTTTTCCTGCATATTTTGAACCACACAACATTGGGGTCCCATTGACTTTCATTGTATAGCCACAAAACCACCAAGACTTTTTTTAGACGATTAATCGCATTCAGAATAAAAGTAAAATATATAAAAACACACATATATTTAATAAATACACCTAAATATTTTAGTAAGTACGTATACATGCACGTGTACGTGTTTATAAATATCAAACATATATTATGTACCCACAAACCTTTATTCTAGATGCAGTTAATCAGAATAAATTGTATAATTTTCACAAATATTATCTGGGGGTATTTATGAGGGTAAATAAATGATAACATAACAATCTTTTTATAATAATAAAATAAAAAATATAAACCTATATTGCCTATCAAAATGTTTTAGGTACAGCTCTATTCACTCACTATTTGAAAACAGCATAAATCACTATTAAGCTTTAGACCATGCAAATAAGAAAATGACTCCCAACAAAAGCCAACTAAAACTTACTGTTTTAGGCTGAACAGATTTTAAGTAAATGTGAATCACCTGATTGCAAACACCTGGAATGAAACATTTCTGCATTTTCACATCAACGCAAGCTACAAGACCGTGAGGACACCTTAAAACCCCTTAAAATGCTCACCTGAGCTGTGGGTGAAGTACAGGTGACAAGTCTTCTGCCTCCACACAGGTGAGTCTTCCCTCGAAATCTCGATACGATTACTTTATCGCTATAATCACAGTTAATAAAATGTGACGATCAACAAGTATCCAGTCCTTCCACCTGCGGGGCGATGTTGACGTGCTGCTGTCATCGCTGAAGCGCCTCCAGGTGCGCGGACACCCGAGGGTCTCCCATTTCATCCGTGAATTTGATCTCCAGATGGGTATAAAGAGATGGTTTACTTCTTAAACCAGGGAGATGCCTCTTAAACACAAAATCACCTGTATATTCTGAGAGTTAAAGTAACAGTATATAATGCGGTAGTTCATGAAGCGACAAAGAAAACATTGTCTAATAGTTCATAAAGGGTAAACGTCATTGGCTCGATCATTATAGATTTGCGTAGACAACATAACTATCGTACGAAAAAGTATGAAATAAATATGCCAAGAAAACTGCAAAAAGTCAACACTAATGTAAGCGAATTTCTTTGATGAAATCCATTTGTAAATGCAGACGAGAGGAAAAGGACGAAGCGATTTCCGTCATTTTGATGGCTTCTTTTCCTGCTAAGTATGCATCTTTTTTTTCCTCCGTCGGTGTGTCTGGCCAGTTCACTGGATGAACGTGTCGTTTTCACTTTCTGAGTAAAAAGTGGCTCAACATTTGTCCGAACATGTGTATTAATCCAACACATGTGGGTAATACGTTTGTACAACCACATGAAAAAGAAAACAAGCCGTCAGCTCGATGCATGCAACATCTCCGCATTATAATGCGACAAAAAGTTTTGAATGAAGGCATGTGACTTTGAAAAACTCATTCGTGTATCCACTTTATCGAGGCGAAGTCGAAAAAATATATATGTTAGGAGAACAACACATAAATCCCACTGCAGATGTTGTGGACAAAAGAAATGGTGCGCATTACAGCCAGCGCTACTTGAACTTCGAGAACAAATTCCGCTTTCCGTTTATGTCTGTGACATGGAAGTTGAAACTCGTCGAAAATATGCTTCCCAAAGGCCGCTGAAGTTATACGGGTGACATTATGAGAGAGAATAGACCGTAAAGCGAAATAAATCTCGTCAAGATGAAGAACGGCAGATGCTAGAATGAACCTTTAGCGCAGCGAGTTTCCTGACAGTGAAAGCCAATTCGTCACCGGAACCCATAAACTCGCTTCCTTCAAAACCAGCCAAAAGTTAATCACGTCAATGCACGTGCATAAATAAACTTGTTTTCGCGACTTTTTTCATCGTCGTCCGTGACAAAAATGTATCGCATTGCCTTATTAATTTCCATAACATGTTCAAGACTACAACTGTAGTTCAGACGTTGCGTACGCTCGGGGGCGCGCTGTTCCACTCTTCAGTTCATGCTCGATGACTCGCACATGTTGTGCACACGTTTATGACGTAGAAGTCAGAATTAATTATCTTGGGTGATATAACCAGACTGAGTTTAATTGATGGGTTCTCTTTAACTATAGTTCATCCCTACACTTATAGTGTTTACTTATTGTGTACATTTACATGTAGCAATTGTTAAAACTCCTGTGTATTTGTATTAGTAATCGTTTTTGATGGAAAAATACTTTTAAAAGCAAAGTAGAATGAGTATAATCCTGGATGCTGCAGTATAGTTATTCAAGTATGAATAAAGGTCTGTGAGAATAATGTCCTATACAAGAATATACCGAATCAGGTACAATTACATGTATGCATTTGGGAGACGCTTTTATCAAGAGTGACTTACATTGCATTACACTATATATTTGTTTGTAATCATGTGCAATCCCTGGGATCAAACCCATGACATTGGCGTTGTTAGCACCTTGCTGTAACCACTGAGCTACAGGGAAAATACACAGAATAAAGAAACGTGAACATCTAAAAGGGATAGTTCACCCCAAAATGAAAATTCTGTCATCACTTACCCTCAGGTTGTTCCCTATCTGTATACACTTTGTTCTGCTGAACAGAAAGGAAAATATATTTGGAATAATGTCAGTAACCAAACAAACCTCTACCCCTCATTTAATTGGAAAAATAAATACTATGGGAGTCAGTGGGGGATGAGATCTGGTTACAACATTCATCCAATTATCTTTCTCTGTGTTCATCAGAACAAAGACATTTATTGAGGGTAAATAAAGACAGAATTTACATTTTTGGGTTAACTGCTCCTTTAACAAGCTGCCTGCTAGACTGTAAGGTCTACCAAGTTATAATTATGAGGTGATACAGAACGTTTTCTGATGCAGCATTGAGGCAAGTCAATGCTTCAGTTTCATTTTTATTTTACATAATGCTTATTTGTTAAAATTTTTTTTAAAAGATGTCAAACTGATTCCAAACTCTTATGAGTAATGTTACTAACTTTAGTTTGTAATGCAGCTCTGGATATAAACTCTCTGCTTTATTTAAAAAAGAACACCAAAAAAACACCAGCAAACCATTTATTTATTTTATCCAAAAATGATGTACAAAAATGTAAAATGTGCAACAGAAAAAAAAAGGGGGAGAATAAGAGCAGTCAAATATGTAAAGAATGAAACATTGCATTTTATTATAAACTCTTGAAGCAGTTGAACTGGAAAGCTGATTTAAGACATGAAACCTGATAAGGAAAAAAGAGCAGAGACCTCCTGCTGTAAGGCCACCTGTTGCGCTGATCAAGTTTTAGATATAGTAATACACTTTGAATACATTGATCTCAGCTCAGTCAATGCATAGGTCTCACGCATTTCAAGACCTACAAATCAGAAAAGAGCAACGCGTACCTTTTTCTTTTTTTGTTCCGGAAGTTGATAAAAGACAGTGAGCGTTTGCAGGGTATTGTGTAGTTTGTACCTTGGCGCAAACGCGCTTAAAATTGCTGTAAAACACACAGTGATTTGTGCTTGTGAAAAGTTGGATCTACAGAGTAAATTGACAAGAAATCATTGTATATAGGACCAACATATAATAAACATAAGTGTTTAGAGAAAACTTTAATAAAACACGCTGTTCTTATGAAACGTTTAAAACAAAAATAAAACTAATATACTAAAGCTTAATACGAAAATATGATTCCTGTTCAAGAGCGGTTGATAATTCCTCTAAACTTCACAATGCATTTCAATTTCACAGTAATCTTAAATATAAACACACAGAGGGACTTTTGTGGCATTCAAGTTGATGAAAACATTTGGATGATTCTCAATGGCTCTGCAAGTCTAATGTAGCATCTCCTTAAACAGACAAAACCAAAGGCCATTGCACTTGAAGGCAGACAGGATACTACAATTACACAACCAACTATCATGAACCTAAACTATAAACAGATCACTTCCTTATGGCATTTAACATATACAGACATCAGAATACCTGTCTTTACTACAAAACACAAGAGCAACAGAATTAAAACACAGAGGCAATTCATTCATTAAAAGAAACATGGTCTCAACGCTGTTATTACACAAACACATGAACCACTTAAGAGGTCACGGGTTAGGACGTCGCATAACATGGCCACAATGAAAAATCACGAGATGTAGTCACAGTTTCACGCTGACATGTAAATGTGCATATATAACCTCTGATGTGGAAGTGTTCATTTACAGCAATCGCCTTTCTGCTCTCTTGCAAAGACTCAACCACTCACTATTTGTGAAAAATATCTGCTTTTAGGGACCATCGCTTCAAGTCACCAACAGCTTTTAACAATGAACACTGAGGGTTACACAGTTGGATCCTTGAGACCCATCTAGATTCCTGAGCAAAGCTTAGGAGCCACACTGTTACGTATGTACTCGCAAAGTCCCAACGAAACCCTGTCACAAAGATGCCCACAGGAAACAGCCAAAACTATGCGATGACAGGAAGTGGTGGAAGGGGGAGAGGCAATGGCGCAAAGAATCATGAATTTTGCTTCCTCATAGACCTAGTTCCCTGTGAAGATCTTAATTTGTCATACAAGCTTGGTCCCATGCAGCAAGGCATAAGTACAGTACAGTGCATCAAAGTACGTTCACTCTGCTTAGTGGTACCAATGTACTATGCCTTTGCAAGTAATCAATGAGAAAACGTTTATTAAAGATTCTAATTAAGACTAAACGAGTCAAGTAAGAAGTTTAGCAGTGTTCCCAATCACTAGATGGCATCAAAGCAAAACATTAAGGTACCTAAGTAATGTTGGGTCTAATAAAGAATATCATCCACAACACTAGAGGGCGTCAGAAAATGTAAAAGAAAAGTCTGGCCTGGTTTCAGGACTTAGCCACTAAACAACCCAAAGTGGTTAATATGCAGTGGCACATGGGCATAAAGGCATATGGCTTGAGCATCCCATGAAATTTTATTTCATAAGGAAGTTCGTGATATTTAAAAAAGATAATATTTGATTTGTTAAAACTACACAGAGACCTGTCTTACAGAAACTTTATCAATATTTAATTACTGAAAAGATAAAGCATGGAATGGGCAGGAAAGATGGTGTATAAGGATGACAAAATAAAAAGCTGAGGAGAGTTTTTTTACAGTACAGTGTACCCTGTAGATTCACAGATAAAATGACCTCTGCCGACAAAGAAAAACACATTCAAAGGAAACTGTTCAGCTATTTAGTCTTAAAACAGAATTGATTGCTACAACACAAATAAAGGGAAAAAATGATTAAAAAACTAAAATTGTGGATGGAAAAACCTCAAGACCACTTTCAGGACAAATAAACAAACATAACCAATCCAATACTAGTACTGCCAAACTAGATGGGTATGATGCTGAGTAACAACCCATCTATAAAGAGAGTTTGGTCACAATCAACTAACAGTTTACTGCGGACGAACTCAATTTAAAAGAAATACTAAAAAATATATAATGACATTTGCCGAAGCTATTCGAAATAAAAAACTAAGAGCAAACATAAAAAAAGGAAAGGAAAGATTATAAACCCTACTTTATCAAGAATGGTATCTGTAATGGTTATATCATATGGTGTGCTGGCTCAACTGGCTGTGCTATCAAAATAAAACTAAGTGTGTGTGTAAGTGGTTGTGTAGAGTATATAAAGGGTTGTAATCATTGGTCAAAGGAGGGGACAGCTGAGCTTTGGAAATCAATGAAGATTATGTCTTGGTGATGCTTTCCGCATCCTTGGAGGCCCAGAGCTCCTTATGCTGCTTGCGACCGAAGCCCTCATCATAGTTCCCTTTACTCTTGAAGAGCTGCTGGAAGTGGGGCTTGCAGTAGAACTCCCCCTGCAAGGCCGCGTAGGATCCCAGACTAGAGAAAGAAGCAAGCGAGAACACTACAGTCAAATCAGCAATGCACAGTAGTAGAAGGACAAATAAGTTTACAACGATCTACAATTGTAGGTTAGTTCAACAGAAAATTTGGCCAAATTGAATGTGTTAAATCTTTAAAAGATTGTCATTTACATTACATTTGGCAGACACTTTTATCCAAAGCGACTTACGTTGCGATTATACCATACAATTTTTTAGTTTTTAATATGTTCAATCGCTGGGATCAAACCTATGACCTTGGCGTGGCTAAGGCCATGCTCTAACCACTGAGGCACAGGAAAGCAATTCAAGTTTTGTTTGAAGCACTACGTGCCAAAAAACAAGACGAAAAAAGAAGTAAAATGCAGTTCTTCCTTCTTGATAGAACAAGTACATTATGCTGATAGTGAAACGTTTAGGTATGTTGAAACTAGAATTGCATTAACCTCATGGTAAGTTAAAAACACCCACATTTCTCTTTTTTTGTGTGTGTTGCATGCATGCACGCAAAAAGAGTCTAACCTGAGTTTGGTGTTGCAGTGCTTGCAGCAGAAGCACGTGTTGTGAAAGATGAGGTTGTTGGCCACCAGTCTTTCCATTGGGTAAACTGTCTTTTCACAGGATGCACACGTCTCCTTCTGCATCTTTACACTGAAAGACTGGGACGGAACAGAGACAAACACTAGTTTATTTTCAGAGAAAATCACTGGTTTATTTTCAATCAGAAGCTATAAATACGGTCAAGTCCTAATGAACAGATGGAGAAAGCCAGATATGGATGTGGACGGAAAGAAATGTACCTTGGAGCGCTGAACGGGCTTGTCATCAGACGAGTTCCTGTTGTCCTGGAAACAAAAAAAGAAAAAAAGAAAGAAAATGAAGCCAGTGGCTTAAGACAGGTTACCCATGGCAACACTATTTCAGGCACTGCCTTGTGAATACCACAACATAATCCAGCACATCATTCATCCACCAGCACTGCTGTTCTTTAGCGAAGCACCTCTTCTGCGCTGACGTCACTCCAAAAAGCTTCTCTCCGTTCTCTTCCATCACTTTCAATCCTATATCTCATTTCCATCTGGCCATATTTTGCCTGTGGCGTGTACAAACACACACACAGCTTCAGCAGGTCTAAAGCTATAATGACATTTATTACATAACACATTCAAAACCTGTTTGCGTGAACAGCTGGCAACCTTAACAGGCCTCAAAATTACATGTTGTGAACTTAAGAACAAAGAATTTGAGAAGGCCTTTAGACAAAATTGACATCGGAAAGATGATGGCAGAGTCAATGCAAGTCCATAAAATGTTAGGAAGCAAAGCTGTATAGGAATCATCTGGTTAATATAATTACTTGAACCACACACACATGACTGAAATGCTGAACGGACAGATTTTAATGTAAGCACTAGTTTGGCAAATACGCCTCTCCACCTCCACTACAGTATTTTCTTTGTATAAATCTTTCATTTGAATATATCACCAATCTGATGGTAGAAGAGCTTTCACATGTCAATTACAGGTGGAAATTACATTGATATTTGGAAAAACATAATATCACACCTATTTATGTTTGATGTGTAATTTGCAATCCGTTGTGTTTATTGTTGATCTTTCAATTTCTACAGACATTTTACTTTACCTTTTTTATTTTATGATACACTGCTGACATTGAACTTTGATAATGGCACACATTCTGGTTGAATTGATATAACGGAGCATGCGTAGACAAATTTCTATAGTAGATCAGAAATTCATGGTCTGGAATATCAATGCCATATTGTAATGAAAAACAAATTAAAATTTCCCTCTAATCTATACCATTGATTTACCTCTGATAGGTCATTTGCACACCTCAGGTGGTTACAATACAATACATGTATCAGTTATGACCATCACATTAGACGACCGTCAACACCACACATTTCACAAATTACAGCCATCATCGAGAGGCACACAAACACCATCAATGCCCTAAAATGAGATTACAACTACTCCGCTTTGACAATAAAACATTACATTAACAACAAAAAACACAATCAGACAAGTACATTTTTTGAGCTGGCCAACAGTATCAAGACAAGCACCAATAGTTCACATATCATAGACAGTTTCGCCAAAGTTTAGCCAAGTAACGGTTCTTCTTTTGCTTGTTATCAGAAATAATCTACAGGCCCTCTATTGTTTGTGAATGTGTACTGGAAGCTAAGCGAGTGTCACAAAAGTGTTCATGCACAGTCATGTTTGTTTATGTAAAGATAAATCCGTCTATAGAAATCATTTTTTCTTTCAATTAATTGCTCTTTTGTTCTCTGTTCTGGAACAGCATTCAGGCCTTTCAAGTATGTAAAAAATCTGATTGTTCAGTTGCATAATGTCTACAATGTGGTCATTCCATACTATAAAAATACAGGTTTATTTTACTATATACTAGTCTACAAACTAAAAGCAGAACCCAACCATGATTACACTTCATCTGATAAAGGCACAACACACCCCAGTGCAAGACAACATTCAAACCACTTCCTGTTTCAGAGTCTGGTGTTGCACGTTCGCAGGCATTTACATATACTCACTAAACAGACAAATAACTCAACACACCATTTCCATAAGGATGTCATTTTCCAAGATGGAAAACCACGTTTGTGGCGACTAAAGAAGTACATGCACAAGAATACAAAGCAACCCATTATAAAATCTCAGGAGAGAATTTTGAAACAACTTGGAAAACAAATTGTCACCTGTTTTAAAGAAGTGCTATAAAAAGATGACAAAACCGGCTCAAACCCCAAACAACAAGATGCTCCAGTCAGTCACAGTTTAAATGGTGGCCAAACAGGACTAGTCATGTGTGAATGTGTTGTGTGTATTAACACGAAGAAATGAGAGAAGTATGCAAAGGAATTGAGAAGCGCTCTATCTCAGCTGGTGCCATCTGTCCTTTTTTTGCCTTTTTTGTACATACAAATGAGACAAACACGCGCTCTCACCGCACGCAGGCAGATACCACTGCTGCCCAACTGTCTGCGCTGTGGCAGGAAGGAGTGATGACACATGCTCTTCCTGTGCTCTGCTCTGATGCACTTCATGATGCTGGGGACCAATCCTCCCTCCCTAGAGACCCTAAAAAATCAACCATTAACTGACCAACAGAGTGATTCACAGCCTCAGAGATGTGTATATGCTGAAAAAAAAACTTGCCGTTCACCATCTGGAAAAAACACTGAATTACAGATCAAATAACAGATTGATATGGGTTTGCAAAGACACACACACACACCCAAATACCTAGTTGCACAAGCATTAAAATACACAACAACAATGCTTAGACATCACAACGCATTTATTCTGACAGATGACTGGTGACCTGTGTCCATTTCAGATTCACAGTGTGTGTGAGAACAAACCAAATATCAAACCAGATGTCGAAATCACTCGTGCGGATACATTTAAAACAAATTCAAATAAAAAGTGGGAGAGGGGGACAGGATCATGGCGGAAGCTCAGGGTAGCCAATGGAACCCAGCACCGGCTTATTTGAAGTCTGATGTGTGGAAGCACTTTATGTTTAAAGGCAATGACAATGAGTTTTATGGACAGTTACTATGTATACACGATGTCCAGAAAAAAAGCTAAATGGGCCTGTTTTGAATGTTGAAATCTGTTATTTTTGTTATGAGTTTGACTTTTAAAATAAGTAAAAATCTAAATGTTGGTTAATTGTTTGGTAAACCAAAGTAAAAATAAAAAGTAATTCCAAACATAATTGTGTGATTCTACTGTTAATGTGTATGTGTATTTCACAAATGTAGCAGAATAGGACAGTTTCAGTTACCAGCAGCATATATACTTAAATGTCGATTCCATGCCTGAAAACCAACATTTAAATCTAAGTATTGATAACTAATCGATATCGAATCGAAATGGAATCGAAACCATATAAATAAGAATCGAATCGCCAATTTGGTCGCAAATCCCAGCCCTACAGATCAGTATGATTTGTTGTGCCCTGCTGTTACCAAAGGTCAGTATTTTACTCTCTCCCACAGCCACAAACACACACATTTTCTCTCCATTACTCTCTCTCTCTAGTAGTAGACTGCAGACGCTCTTTAAATCTCATTAGCAGGACAAAATCCCATCAGCTGCTTCCCATGGGTCTAAAAAGCCAGGGCAATAGGCAGACGATCAGTGAAGTGAGAGGAGCTGAGGTGAGGTAACACCCCTCCTGGGGTCACCATACACACACAAGGGGTCCACTTACTTCAATATGGCTTTAAAGGAAAGCAACAGACAACACAAACAACATATACATTGGCAAACAGATGCATAAAAATGTTGACTGCTGATGAGCATCAACACATTAGCATAGGAGTGCCTCAAATGCAGGAAATGATCGAAATTAAGACAATTCATGTGTCACAACTTCCCATTACAGCACAAGTTAGATTTTTACACAACTGACCTGACAAAATTTGACTCATGAAAAAAACAATTTGGCCGGCGACGTGAAGCTATGATTGATCTCCCTAGAACTGGAGAAACAAAATGAGGCCTTGAGCACCAAAAACACAGGAGACATTAATCTCAAGTGGCATCAAACCTGGTCTGCCTCCATTGCATCAATAATCATTCCCTTGTTTCATATCTGAGGAATAGTTATTTTGTGATTTTCCACAATCAATAAAAGAAATAAAAATTGAATGTCTTATATGTTAATTTCTTTAAATTCATTTACATGTAAAAAAAAAAGATTTGTCCTAGAAACCTGCTCCGATCTCAAGTGACATTCAAATTTCAATCCCATACTATTGTTATGGCTACTTTTCCTGCCTATCAATTACGGTGCTCATTTTCATTTGGCAGAGCGGATTTAACTCTCAGAAAATGAGTGCTAGTTGTCGAGGAAAATTTGTGTCGTCAGCATGAGGATGCATAAAACTCAAATGGTTTGAAGTTTAACAAAGAAGTATGTAAAAGTCTTCGCAAATACTGTTGAGCCACAGACTGAAGCTGACACTTGGATCAATACACGGATGTGAAACTTTCAAAGTGTTGAGGCAGAAAAAACTAAGGCATCTGTGCAGTACGCGTGAAAGAAAAGGGTTGTGGGCAGGGGTTAAGAGGAACAGTCTAATGTTTCATTCGACTGCACTGCACAGTATGACTTAGGCCAAAAGAAAGTGCATGGTGTAAAATTTCACAGTGCACTGTTATGTAGCCTAACAGAAGAACATCAACCAGGCCTGTTACAATAGAAAGGCATTTGTTAAGTTATTTAAAGCTTAAAGTACTATTCTGGTGTTCCAAAAAAATAATACAACAAAGAAAGTGAGAGGATAAAACGAATGTTCAAATCAAAAATTGTATATTATAAATAATTGCAAAGCAGCCCAATGTTTTCGGTGTTTGTATATGAGCAAGAGCAGGAACACTTTAGATCTTCCCTTAAGATAGCAAAACCAGGACACATCCCTTTTTTTAAGACTTTCAAAACATGCTCAGACACCATACGAAACTAGATCCAGGCACACCATGACACAAAACATAGCCATCAGCATATTCCATACAGAGATCTTATCACAGAAAAGTGAGGGAGAGTATTTTGCAATCAGAAACGACAGAATTTCACTACTTGATACCGCCGAGATGTATGGAATGGAATCTAAAACACCTAGAAGCCAGCAAACCTTTCATTCTTTGCTTTTTAACAAGACACTTTACATGCATACATTTACATACGAAGAGATTTTTTTGTTCCTCAGAGAAAAACTATTTTGAGATCCCCTACATGAAAACACTTCAGGTTGGGTCCAAGTAAGTCTCATCCTCAGACGTCATGACCACGATCCGTTGGCTGAACGTCTGATGCATATGGCACACTTTTCTGGAAACACTTCAGTGCGTTAGAAGTCGTCATCTGATTAGTTGAACTTCACAGGTTTCCGAGAGACATGCGTGTCACGTTCTTTACAACCTGGAAACAACAAAGCCTTCTGATCTAAGAATTAATCTGTAGTGTTTACAACGGTTGCTATAAGAATTCATCACGATCGACTAAATGTTCAATTGTTAAAAGTATGAGAAGTTCATAGCATAAACTTAATAATCATTGTTGTTTCTGTTAACTTTTGACACATTCGAGAATGTACATCGATCTGTTACTGCGGGGACACTGATACGCCTCTAAACATGATGGGGCACAAAACAAAACGTGATTGGTTGCTTTACCTGTCAGTCATATGGCCTCTTGGGCGGGCCTATCCAAAGAAAGCAGCGATAAGTTGGTCTGGCTACACGAGACCAAGTCCAACTCAAAGCCAAAAACATATTTTTTGACACACATGACAGGATGAATGCAAAGACACTTGGACACCAAAATATTACAACCTACAACAAGCGCTGCATTGTAGCCATGTGCTCAATGGCCTATGGAGCAAGCCTAATTTCTTCTCTTTTGCCATATAAGGAGAAATTTTGCAAAGAAAAAACGGTTCCATTATCACTGTGCAGAGGCTGTCCCAGAGTCCGCGCTGGCATAATTTCATTAGCATGAAGCTCTAAGAATAGTCAAAGACAAGGGGTAGACTGGGCACTAGAACCGTGTCAGCCATTCAGCCAACAGTTCAAAAAAACATGTCACAAATGAAGTACAAGGGAGGAAAAAAAAAAGTGTCGCTTACGGCTACGGACAGACATGAAAAGACTTGAATGAACAGACGAGTCTAAACGAAAACACATTTTTATCAGAGATGATCTGAAAGAATAAGAACTTCAACATATGAGTTCAAGACTCACTAAATGGGCATTTTTTACAATACAGGCTTTTTAAAGACATGCGTACTAGTGTAGAAGTTAAGAGAGTTAACCTTTTAGTTGACAATGCTTCCATGAAGTTGAACACCTTCATATTTTACTCTCCGACAAGTTTCAACATTCCATTGAAACACCTGGATCAACAAGACTGCACATTCACTTCTGATAACTGGACAGTTGATGCCGCAGGCTGTCATCTCCGCATAAATAATCTGTGTACACAATTATCTGTGCCGTTTCATCTCGAAACCCTGAGGGCCTGTCATTTCAGTCAGACAGAAAGACAACATTAAGGTATGTTTTCAGTATATGTACAATTTGGATGGCCCTGCATGCGCAGCCATGCCCACATGCAAAGTATCTCAAGTGCATCAACTGCAAATACAGGCCAGTATCCTCATGCTTGAAGATGGTTAATTGGAGCCGATTTAACTGAAGTACATATGTTTGATCAGACAATCTTTGGCAGACGGCCGTGTCTAACTGCCACAACAAAGCACCCCTTTCATTACTAACAGCAATGCAAAAGACTGTACTGAAAGATAAGAGGAGTCACAATTATGGTGTATATGTTGAATTTAGACTAAATACTTGGTCGACATACATCGATGTTCATCATTATGATATATATATATATATATATATATATATATAGATATAGATATAGATATATATATATATATATTCAACAAACATGTTGCCATGACAACCTAAGCCTGCGAATCACTCATGTACATTTCAAACATTTGCATAAACTTCCACATATTGAATGCACCGAAAGGCACTTTGTGTAAATATGTCTGACAAAGCAATAAATGTAAATGTAGGCAAACATGGTGAAAGATTATTTTGTCTACACAATTGTATGTAACCAGACAATACAATTGCACATTCAGTCAGGAGCCCCAACAGCCATCATTGCGTGAAACCATCTAACGACTGACTGACATTTCTTGCAAAACGTGCGTGTATGATGCACGACATCACTGACAGGAAGAACGAGGCTGAGCTCGTCGTCGTTTGAATGTATGATTTCAAAATAAACAAAGCGTAAGTAAACCCATGATTTAATAAAGAGAACCCCGCAACATTCCCGGGAACGTTGCAAGCCCAGTTGTAGAAACGTTTTGTTTGGCAATTTCAGTCTTTATTTGTGCATAAATATGCATCTCGCGGAAGATAACGTTACGTGACAGCCATATATACCGAGTAAGTTACTAGACCCCCAATACACAACAACGTATGATGAACGCTGCGTTTACTTTACTGTGCCATCCAACAAAAGCATCTCTACTGTAGGAAAGCATGCGTGTGGGAACGTGCGGTCAATGTAACAACGTGATGTTTCAGACCAATACCCCACAGTTAGCGCCCATGCTAGCGTTCTGCACCTCACCACAATAGAGGCGGAGGGGGTCGCTGGGTTCACTGGCTGCTTCTGAATCATAGCGGAGAAACTCACCATCTGTGTCTCCTTATGAGCCCGCTGAAGAGAACGAGGATGAGAGATTCAGTCCCGTTCAGTCAATGCGCCCGAGTCGGTTAAAGTGCCGCTCCTTTTAACGATGAACTTTTCAGTCAAAATCGTACCAGCGTGAGCTGTGATCTTCCGAGCCGTGTAAAGAGCTTGACGTATTTTCCCCCCACCTCTCTCCTTTCTACGGACGTTTTTTCTCCTTCATTACGCCTTTTTTTATTCAGCAGGATGTCGCACGCAATTGGACGCCGCACGCGTTGCGTCCTCGCGTTCTCCTCCCACATCAGAATGTTTATAATTTGCGAAAAAGGACACATTGCGTTCATGTTACAATAACCATTATTTAAAATTCATGCTCGACTTAAGGACGTAAGGCAAGCTTTACTTGTGTAGGATGTTTTACCCCACAATTAACAGACAATGTAGGTTAAAATAAAACGTTTACAAAAATACAAATATTGCGTTCATGTAGAAAGGAATTAGATTCGTCATAACTATACGTCATCATTGAAGAATGCTGAACACAGCATTGAAACTCAAAATCTTTGGTAATGGGCTTGAATTCAATAAAGGTCAGTCTCAATTTTGCCTTATAAGCAGTGTTAGGTGCAACTATTTACCTAGTCATTACTGTAATTCAATTACTTTCGCCTTTGGAATTTGATTTAATTACTTCTGATGTAATTGAACTAAATACTGTGTAACGTATTCATTAGTGGAAATCACATCGAAATGATAAGTCTAATTTTAAAATGTATGTTTTAATGCATCCTCACATTTGTATACTTGGTCAGTGAATAATAATTTTGTAGTTCTTTATTTCAATGAGTTAAACAAGCAATTTCAGGTCGATGCTTGAATAAATTCCAATCAAGGTTGCAGGATATAGAAAGTCATTTGTAATTGAATACTTTTTGGAGAGAGTAACTTGTACAGTAATCCAATTACACTTATGTAATCAGTTCCTTTTAAGAGTAAAGAAATAAAGGTTAGGGATGCTTTATTAGCTGGTGACCACTACACTATAAGATGGTCTCATTGGAAACCGATGTTATGGAGTCCCCTTTCATTATGAAAGGGAGGTGGTGGTACCATAAAACATAGCATTGGATCAAGCGGACAATATCATGGGATAAAGACAATCTACCATCTGGTGGAAAGATGCAGCATTGCAACAGTCACTCTGTAGATTTTCTGTTCCACAGTTTTCAAACTGCAACATTGACATTTAGAGAAGCAATGCATAAAGACAAAACCATAAGTTCAAAGCATGATCAAGACGTTTTATTACAAACTAAATTTGGACAGTTAAATTCCTGGATTCGGATAGGACAAACAGATGCTCTCCCGCCATAGATCTGTAAAATGACTTCATTGCACAGGACCTTAAAAAAAAACATGACTAAATTTTGCACATACCCTTGGGAAGTTGATCACTTACAGCCCTCATACTGCAGGGCGAGTCACAGCAGGTACACACCAGGTCAGTCACCCACCTGCCAGAAAAACAATATTTTAACTTGTTGCACGCACTCATTTTTCTGTGCACTTAAGTCAACATACCCATTAGCAGCAAATGAGCAAGCTTTTTGCTCCATATTAGTATGGGTGGATTCTGCTGCAACCTTCAAAACAAGTGATGTAGACCTACATAGATTTTTTTTTTTGAAGACATCATGCCACAGGTCATCAAAACCTACACATCAGCCCGGTATTCTCTTGCGGGAACCTGAAAGCCTCTAGTTGAAACTGCAGTTTTTCATTCCTAGTTTGGGGCAGGAAGCGAGAGCTGGAACTAGTGAGCTTGGAATAAACCAGCCACCTGTGGAAGAAACGGTTTAACTTAAATCTTCAGAAATAGGAGGATACATTATATGAGAGGGACTGACGTAGCCACTCAACCTCCCACAAACACAGCAAGGAATGTGGTTGTAAGACCTCACAGAGGCTTCAATATTTAAGGGACCCAGGTAGGTTAGAAGGCCTCTCAAAAATTCAGTCATCTGTGGGGCAAGATGTCAGCCAAGGTTTACATAACGTCGGTGAACATTACAAATTGGAGCCAGTCATGAACTTGAGGGAGAAAATCTAAAGTTCCTCTGCAACCTTGGTTACAGCACATGGTACCCAGGTGGGCCTTAGGATATTGCTGCTCACATTATGCAATCTGTAGGTGACAGACGGGGCAGTCTGCACAAAGTAATCTTCAATGGAGCATTATATATAATTTAAAAAAACTTGGATAGTGACACTCGATATCAGCCATTGCAGCACTACTCCCGACAATAGAACTAACACTTAAAGCATCTTGGGGGGAGTGTAAACAAGGGAGCAAATGAAAAGTTGAAGCTAAATTCATAAAATTCTCAGGTAATAGGATATAAAAATATATAAAACACTCACTGTTAACATGCTGCCACATCCATGCAGTGCTGACTCCAAGATAAGAACTCGAGCATTATTGTCCTCCCCTGTACTGTCCAAATACAAGAACCTGCACCAAGCCAAATCCAAGAAGCTTCCAGAAGCATTAGAAACCCAGCATCAAAATTTATACATCTGGAAATCAGGATGGGTCTGCCCCTAGTGATTAGCTTAATGCTTCTCTAGACTTGTTCATTTACCTAACTAGATTGCAACAAGTGGACGTTGTATTCGTGTTGTGTTCCACGTACTTGAAATGCAACGGAGACTTCACTTGTAGATTTCTTATCACCAAGGACCACAGTTTCAGCCAGATCTTTACTTTTCCCTTTATTCTTTCTAACAATGAATGTCAATGTTATGCTGCCAGAAGAGAAACATGTGCAGACATCAAACTCCAGATGGTGCTTGCTGTTTTTGCAAAAGACTTTTCAATGACAATGAATCGTAGGGAGACTGGCTTGTATTTGATACTGGACATGGGCATATCTGGATGTGTAGGAAAAAGTGACAAAGGCTGAGGAAGTCACTGTTTTAAGATAAACCTAAAAAATCTGTAAATATGGGTACTTGCAGCATTACTCTCTTAATGTTGATCGAAATTTGTTTATTGTGTGTTCATCAAGACTAGTTTTGCATCAACTGTATCCGATAGAGTTGGATTAGTAAAGGTTAGTGCTATAGAAGTAATGTTCATTAGTTTTAAACAAATAGAATCATATGTGACCCTGGATCACAAAACATTTCGTAGGTCACTTTTCCATCCATCCATCCATCCATTCATTTCGGCCGCTTGTATCCGGGATCTTGTCCTTTCGGTCATGACCATAGGTGAGAGCAGGAACGTAGATTGACCGGTAAATCAAGAGCTTCGCCTTGTGGCTCAGCTCCTTCTTCAGCATTACTGCAGAAGCTGCACCGATCCGTCTGTCAATCTCCCGTTCCATCCTTCCCTCACTCGTGAACAAGACCCCCAGATACTTGAACTCCTCCACTTGAGGCCGGAACTCTCCACCCACCTGAAGTGGGCAAGCCACCCTTTTCCGAGAGGTCACTTTAAAATTTTTGAAATTGAGAATCATACATAATCTGAAATCTGAATAAGAAAGGATTTTTGTTAGGGTTGGAGAATATTTGGCTGAGATATAACTATTTAAAACTGAGGGTGCAAACATTTTAAAATATTAGGAGAATTGACTTTGAAGTCGTCCATCAGAGGCGCTGTAGCAGGACTCACAGGTTTGCTTCGTTGGGCTTAAGTGTAGCGCTGTATTGACGTTGATGAAAGTAAATGAACCCGAAAGCTGAAATTCACAAAAAGCGGGCAGCAGCGAGCGAAGATTGTGTGTTTCCGGCCCTTTTTGTTCGTGATTTTGCGGCATCCACTCACCAAAATAAAGTTTTGATATAGGAAATTAGCTAAATATCTTCATGGAACATGATCTTAATATCCTAGTGATTTTTGGCATACAAGAAAAAAAAGAATTCTCATACAATGTTTGGTTGGCTTTTGCCACAAATATTCCCGTGTTGCTTTGTGGTCCAGGGTCACATATTGTAAAGGGCTACCTAAATGTTTAAGTATAGTAGTAACTGCCCGTTTTCGCAAAAACAGTTGGCAGGTGTGGCACAAAAAGGTCATATACTATCCCTTATATATATATTCTCCGTATACAACAGTCCAATTGCAGTTAAGAGTTAATAAGGCATTGTGAAGTGTTTTTTTTCGTTACAAATGCATTGCATCACATGAACTGCTAGAGAAGTTGTCATTAACACTTAGTTCTTCACAAGCTACAAGAGACTTGGAAGCGTCACAACTAAAGTGGTCTTTGCTCATTTTAACTGTTCTCAAGTCAGCATCATTAACCCTTGGAAAACCAAATCTGATTTAAGGTATAATTTGCAGTTTGTGATAAGTTCAAACTTACAACAAAAAGTTAAGGGCTACTACACTAGTCAACCTATTATTTACCGTCGGGGTATAGGGATGTGATACTTTTGGGCAAGTACAGGCTTTTTGTACCTACCATGCATTACCTAAAAAAAATTCAAAGTTCTGTAACAATTATTCATTCAAGTAACCACTGAACAAGGTAGAAGGGCTTTGAGAGTCAAATCATAACCATAACATAGCAAATGTGTAAATAAGATGAGCAAGACTTCTTGAAGGATGACCACTTATACACCATGTATAAATCACTTAAGTTTTATTCATAACTTGACCTCATAGCCATTTCAAATTACAGTCGACCGAAGCCAAATTCCTTCACATTGAGGGGCCCAACAGATGCTTGCTCCCACCGTAGATCTATGGAGAACAGACAAGTAGTGCAAAACTTTCAAGACCAGAATCAGAATCATTTGTAGTTAGTCCCTGCGTTTACCCATACCTCCAAGAACCTGATCGCTTGCACCACTGCTGCTACAGGTGGAGTCACAGCAGCCACACACCTGATCAGATTCATCGACAGACACCCACCTGCCAAACAAGGACACATCCTCACTGATAAACATCACCCTACTGACCCAGTGAAGGCTAATTGGGGGCAACATACCCATTGGGGGAGAACGAGCAAGCCTTCTGCTCAGGATTTGTTGGAGTGGCTACAGGAACGGCCTTCAAAATGCATGTTATGTAGACCTGCAAAGACAACAGGTTTCAGGTTTCTAAACAGTGCACTATGCACTCATAACCAAGGCCAATACACACCAGCCCACTGTTCACTTCCTGGAACCTAAAAGCCTCCAGCTGAAACTGCAGCTTATCAATTTGAGTTCGAGGCAGGTAGCGAGAGCTGGAGGCGGTGAACTTTGCATCTACCAGGCACCTGGTGGAGAAACAAGTTAAACACCCTGCAATACTTCTAGGATAGGCTGGGTAAATGGGCATGTCTCACTCTTACCCATTATTCTCAATGAATGAGTATCTGGGGGCAGAGTTCACATCAGGGGACACAGTGGCTACGCAACTATCCACAAACACACGGACAGGTCCATGGTTGTACGTCATCACAGAGGCCTCGATATTCACAATGTCACCCAGGAAGTACTGGTTTGAAGGTCTCTCAAACTGCCACTCATCTGTTTAAAGGAAAAAAATTGACTAGGTCTTCAAAATTAAGTTGAAACTAAATTAAAAGCTATAGCTGTATATACACAAACCAGTCATAAGCTTGAGGGAGAAGACCAACCGCTCTTCTGCGACCTTCGTAGCTGCATATGGTACCCAAGTGGGCACCACGACATTGCTGCTCACATTATGCATTCTGTAGATTACAGAAATTGGAAACCATGAATAGCCAGATTTTTTTCTATACACAAAGATGAGTTTGTGTATACAGCCATCTTAAACTCCGAACCTTACCTTGGATAGTGACACTCAATAGTGACAACAGCACCAGTACTCCTGACAACACCATCTGAAAGCTCTTGGGGAGTATAGACGAGGGTGAACATATAAACAAGCTCATTTTCGGTCACCTAAAGAAACAAGAATGTTACTCAAGAATTATTCAGAACTTAAAAAAAAAAAACTTTTGGTAAGCAGAGCAATCTTCTCACAGTTAACATGCTGCCACATCCATGCAGTTCTGACTCAAAGATGAGCACTCGAGCGTTATTATCCTGCCCTGTTGCTCCACAGCCTCCCAGTGCAAAACCAGAAGGCATAAGTGGTTTTCCAGTCCCAAAGAAGTCCTCCATTACTTCCACATACACTGAATTCTCACCGCACTGAGCCCCTAAACTATTTGGAGAAATAGGCTGTCGCAGCTCAAAAGGGATCTCTGGCTGTACTGGTTCTTCTAGCAGTCTGGGAAAGTTCCACATCAGTTTTTCCATCGGAACCTGCAAAAGCTGTTTAGACTGAACACCGACAGGATCTTGACCGGGCCCTCCAACAACCATATCAGGAGTCTGCATTGAAAACTGAGAAGGAAATCTCTGTGGCACGAGCATGGGGTTGTTAGCCTGGGAAAACTGAGGCATTCTGGTTTCACTCTGCTGAGGAACTTGCATTTGTGACGGAGGCATAAATGAATGAGGTTTCTGAGTTTGAGCTGATCTTCCTTGCCATTGAGTATCAGACAAACCAAACACTAGAATAAGCACTAGGCCAAAACCAACTTGCCACAAACCCATCATTGCTAAACTTGAGTTTCCATGAAGCATTAGAACCCTAGCATGAAAATTTATACATCTGGAAATCAGGATGGCTCCGCCCCTCAGTGATTAGCCTAAAGCATCTCTAGACTTGTTAATTTACCTAACCAGCTTGCAACAAGTGGATGTTGTTGGACATTTATAAACAGATGGAAATCAGGATGTAGGTACTTTGTATTAAGTGCTATACTTTTGCTTATTTTAATTAGACCTGTCAAGTTCAAATACAACCAATTGTTTTTGTGTTTCTTGTTGTACTTTTATGAATTCAGAAACATAGCCACACACAGATTTATACTGTAGAAAATATCTAAATAATAAAGCTTAATAAGCAAACAGACTTCTTCACATCTTCACATGGACCATGATCGTAACAGTTCTAAGAGTATATGGTGCATTTGTCCTTTTTCTCTTCATTCCAATAGGATTGCGATTAGAATTAGTGTACGAATCTAGAATGTGTGGTTGTATGTTAAACTTGATTCAGCATGACCTATATTATATGCTGGACAGCACAGAGACAAAATGGACAATTTGCATCTCATGAGACACTTTATGAATTCCTATAACAAGTAATGTCAATCACCTTCTAAAATGTTTGAATTCAAACTATTAAACGCAAACAAACAATACAAATAACACAAGACTACAGATGAATATAAAAAATAAAGGAACAAAAGAAACCATGGTCATCGAATCATGTTTAGTTTTAAAATACACTGGAGAATCTTAGTCATAAAATAGATGGTTCACAAATACATTTGCAAAGTAGAGCACGAACAAGTTCTCAAAGTAAAATTTTGTTTTTTGTTCTTTATGAAACACAGCAAGTCAACATTTTCTTATCCGGTTTTTCTTTTCAGAACAACAAAGAGTGACAAATCTGCATTTTAACACAACATTTGCATGGTTGGGCCCTGTTTGACGATGTTATCTATTACACATCTTACAGCTCTAAATGCCTAAAACAACCTCAAAATGGATTTATTACATGACAAGAGTGTGGCTTTACCTCGCAGACGAATGGTTGGGTGATTGACTCAGCTATATATTCTGATCTGAGAACAGCTGATTGCTTTCTGTACACTAGCCCTTAATTGTCCCATCTACTTTTCTTACGTTTTGGGGGATCAGGAACTGCAAAGCTGTCTTTATGAGACCTATCTGCCACATCTCTTTCTGAGCGTCCCTCTCTGTCCCTATGACCTCCTTCACCGTTTCGACTATCGCCATGGCGATCTCTGTGACTATCACTATGACGGTCCCTTTCCCCATAACGATCACGGTCCCGGTCCCCACTGTGCCTGTCACCATGACGATAATGACTATCACCATGACGACCCCTTTCTTCAGCATTCCTCTCGCTCCGGTGCCCCTCTCTGGAAGAAGAGCTGGAGTAAGTGTCTGTTACAGAGGTCAAGGAGCCGGCGCTGCTGAATCCACTCATCTTAGTGCCTGAGCTAAGGGCAGGGGGTGGCAGCATAGAGGAAAAGGAAGAAGATGATGAAGGTGGGGAGGGAACGTGGGGTCTGTCAGGCCCCTCGGGTGCTCCCGAAGGCACAGAACTCAGGCTTCCTGCACTGGTCCACCCAGAGGAACTGCTGGACTTTGTGGTGAGTTTGGGAGGTACACCAGATGCTGCCACAAAGTGATTTTTGTACTGACTCTAAGAAAGCAAACAAAGTCCATGGGTAAGGTCAAATATCTAGGTTGTTTAAAGTGTGATTTTGTATTTCGTGCCCAAAAATGCTCTTTGAACCGCTTCATAGCAGTTTGTTACAGTTTTAAGCTGGCGAAGAAAGTACCTGAAATGCTTGCTTCATGGCAGACATGCGGTCTCCCATTGCGCCAGTGGAGGGCTTGTAAGCTTCATAGTTACCAAGAGCACCACCACTACCACTGCGTTCCTATTTTGGAAGTAAGACAAAAGGACAAACACATGGCAAAATGTGACTATGATAAACATTTTATTAACAAATGCATAAAAGCTCAAGTGAACTTACACTGGTATCGGACCCAAGGCCAGGTCTCTCTCTGTACCCGAGACCACCACCTCCAATGTTTAGCTTTTTTCCATTCCCTCCCTTGAAGCGGGATTTTCTGAACCAAGGACTCTTTTACAGAGTAAATGCAAAGTTTCAGTTGTATAGCACGCATACAGAAAATCTATGACACATGTTTTGGGAAGGTTTATAATACAACCAGATTATATACCTGCATTGCCAGATCAAGCAGGTCCTTCGAAACACTCTGATTGGCTCCCTCCAGATTGCGAACCAGGTCACCAGCAAATGAAGTGTCTTTGTTGGTGAGGAGAGTGTACGCCACACCCTTCTCTCCCGCACGACCTGTTCTACCTATTCGATGTGTGTGTGTGTCGATGTCCCGTGACACATCATAGTTTACAACAGTACGGATAGACGGGATATCCAAACCGCGAGCTGAGAAACAGAAAACACATTAAATCATACTTCTTTCAAGGAAGTGATAGCAAAAACATATAGAGGTAAATGAACAAACACAAAAGAAGTATCAAACTAACCGGCTACATCAGTAGCTACCAAGACTGGTAGGCTCTTCTTCTTGAAGTCCGCTATGACCTTGTTCCTCTCGCTCTGATCCATGTCTCCGTGAAGCAGCCCCAGACTGTAACCTTCCTGGGTCAAATTTGTGGACAGCTCAACACAGTTGGCCTTTTTAGTGACAAAAATCAGCACAGAACCAGAGGAGGTGAACTCCACAAGCCTGCGTGTCAGCCATCCCCATTTCTCCTGCCCAGTCTGTAGAACCTCCACTATCTGAGTAACGTCTTCATTGGCCTGGGATGATGTGACGATAGAGAAAAGGTTAAGCAGAAGAATTCAAATGTGCAAAAGTCTCTTTTAAATACTTCTGTATAAGAAATGAAGACAGCACCTCTCCAATGTCTCCTTGCACAACACGGATCGGGTCGACCAAAATATCTCGTGCCAGCCTTTCAATTTTTTTCCGAAATGTTGCACTGAATAACAGAGCTTTAAAAGACCAGAAATCATTATATATTACAGTAAGGAATAACAGGCTGAGGTTCATTCAAGGATCAAACTTTACATAAACTTACTTTGTCTGTCAGGTCTGACATGGCTGGCGATGGATCTCACTTGATATTCTGTAAGACAGCACATATCATTTGTAAATAACATGGGGACATCGCAACAAAACTAAAACTCAATAGGACAACTAACTACCGAATTGTCTGCGTTTATTAAGATATAAAAGTGTAAATGCATAAAATGTAATACCAAACCCCATGTCGAACATCCGATCAGCTTCATCAAATACCAGGTAGGTAACTCGCTGCAGAGATGTAGCCTTCTTCTTTACATGATCGATTAGACGACCCTGTGAGGGCGAGTAGAAAGGTTTACTAAGAGTGCTTTCACACCTGACTTATTAGTACGGTAAAATCGCACTAGAGTTCGTTTTTCTTCTTGGTGCGGTTCGTTTGGACAGATGTGAATGCAGCAGTCGCACTCGAGTGCGCACCAAAAAAGGACCAAGTACGCTTTCAAACGAACCCTGAAGCGGTTCGTTTTTGGTGAGAATGTTTTCCGACTTCGATAAGACCCTAATGCAAAAAGTACTGCACTTTATCAGACCAAACCAGCTGCGCTGTGTATTAAGAGATGAGGACAAGTGTTTGTTGACAGTTTGCACTAGCATGGCAGCAGGCGGAAAAATTTGTTGCGAGGAGGTGCGGAGCCTCATAGAAAATTGGTCTGATGACCATATTACATCCCAACTTTTGAAAACTAACAAGAACAGCGCGATAGTTTCCTTCTATAGCAAACAATTTGGGGATAGAGGGTTTAATAGAGGTTAACCGGGTTAAGGTAAAGAAAAAGGAAATACGTTCTCACCATGAGTGATGTGGATGTTGTCACGTGACTGCATTTTGGTTTGTTTAAACTAGTTCAGATCAAAGCAAATCAGCGTGGTGTGAAAAGGAACCAACACAGCCGAAAAAGGCTACAAAGTATCACTTTTTTAAACTGGTCTGGACTACGAACCGAACTTAAGGTGATAAAATGCTCTCTTAAGCCTTAAATACTTGCATAAAATATGCAGGAAAAACAACGTTTTCCAAGATCTTTAATGTGTAGCACATTTAAAGAAAGCATGTTCTTACCGGGGTGCAGACAACAATTTCAGTTCCTTCCTGTAGAGCTTTGGCTTGCTCCCACATGCTGCCGCCTCCATACACTGCCACTGAGCGGAGGCCATAGACCTTCCCAAAGCGCTTGCATTCAGAATGGATCTGAACCATATAGACAAGCATTACAATGAATCTCTATAAATTTCCAAAATTACTTTTCAAAAAAATAGGCATAAAATACAGTATAAAATAAGTATTCTTCATTCTTTTTTTTCCACTCTGACCTGTTGACAAAGTTCTCTAGTGGGGCAAACAATGACCGCAATGGGTCCCTCTCCCTGTTCCAACTCCTTCTGGTCCATGATGTGCACCAGCATTGGCCAAATGAAAGCTGCCGTCTTTCCACTGCCAGTTTTGGCAATGCCAATCATGTCTCTGCCACTCAAAGCTATAGGAACCCCCTAAAAAACAACACGGAAGTTTAAACAAGGTACAATCCAACTTACTATTTCAGTGTTCTGTGTTTGGGAGGGGCTGCTGGTTCACCTGGCACTGAATGGGTGTGGGTTGAGTGTACTCTGATTTACGGATCTGGCTCATAAGCTGCTCATCAAAACCAAAGTGGGCAAAACTAGTGGATGGTTTAGGTGGAGCTGCGCCTGACACCTGTTAATCATGAATACGGGTTAGATTAAAAGAAAGAGAATGATTATTTGTGCATGTATATCTATATATAGCACCATCAACCTTCAGGTTCAGCTTCTGCCTGAGTTCCACCACTCCAGTCCCAGTCAGGCTGGCGAGTTCCTCATGCTCAATAAAGAAGTTTTTCTCAAACGAAGGATAGTCAATCTACAGGCAAAACAATGTAACTGTTAATCAGAATAGGCGGATTCATCCATCTCATCGTTTTCATGTATTATACATAATGTGCTCAATCATTTAAAGGAGTCAATGTAAGAACCAGTGAAGCAGTAAGATTACCTCAGAATGGTCTATAGGGGGCAGGGGCAGAATAATCTTTTTAGTAGTAGGAGCTATAGGGTTTCCATCGCTATCATACTCCACGTCTTCCTCTTCGTCTTCTTGGGTCAGCCCAGCTGTTGGGTTCTCTGCCATATAACGAAAATATGCTTCCTGCAAACAATACAAATCCTTGATTTAGATCATGACCAAAGGGTGGCTAATCAAAATGACAACTACAAACAATAATGAAAGTGCAAAGCAGGAATTTATATTACAACAGATGAAAGAAGAAACTAAATCCAAATAAAAAAATATAAAATGATTCTGAAATGCAAAATTCTGATAACTTTGACACCTCAAAACTACTACCATACTTGGCAGATAGTGACACCATATAAATAAATAGGCACAGATCTCATCTTTTTTAACTTAAGCCATTTTAAGAATATAGAAAATGAATACGATACTTTGATTTTGTTGTGAAAAGATTTCTTTTTGTAAAAACAATGCAGACTTTTTAATGCATGTCTCCATCCCAAGAAGCAAATTAACTGGACCAGCCTGTAAACTGATGTAGAACTATATAGAATAAAATAGAAGAGTGGGGCACAGTGATTCCTGTGGCAGAGATATGAAGTAGTAACTTCGGGAGGGTCACTCACTTGGTCATCTTCCTCTTCTATGTCATCCCGTATACCCCTGGAAAAAACAAGCGGAGAAACAAAACTTCCCTGCGACTCGCTCAATCACCCAAGGAAACCCATAATAAACCCTCTTCTACCCAATTCTTTCTTCTATAAATATTATCCGGATAAACCCAAAATGATGTGCTTTGTGGCAGTATCTTACTTGGCATTTTTCTCTTTTTCCTTCTCTTCAAGTTTCTTCATGTCCTTTGCTGCTTGGTCCTGTGAGAAGACAAATAAGAATAATAAAGCAGCAGGAAAAGACTATAATGATTCTAACGAGGTTCCTTTCATCTCTCACCTCGACCTCAGCCATAAAGGCATCAAGAGGATCATCCTCACTATCTGAACCTCCTCCACCTCCTCCACCTCCTCCAGACTGGAACTGCTTCCTTGTTGGAGAGTTTTCAGCTGGTATATATGGGAGATCTGCGCTGCTCGACGACTCCTCATCATCCTCGAAATATCTATGGCAATAAAAACATTTAAAGTATCAAATGCAACTGGCTCTTTAGAAAGATACGTGCATGCAATGCCAACTAATATATATTTTAAACTGAAGGACTTACGCATTCTCCTCGTCGAAATTTGCTCGTTTTGATCCTATTTTGTAAAATGACGAAAGCTGTTGATTTTTGCCATATCCACTCGAGGGTCCCGAGCCAAATGCGGAGTGGGCCTTCGGGGGCACAGGAGGTTCCTCTTTCTTCCCAGTCGCAAGAGCGAATCCTCCGAAACCAAAGCCTCTCTTGCCACTCGGACCCCCCTTGTTCCAGTTCATAGCTGGTGAGCTGTAAAACAAACCACGCCACGGGGTTACAGATAAATTATAAAAACACGACCCATATAGCCACCGCAGCACGATTAGCGTGTTTTGTTGTATTTCTCATCACTTCCTAGCTGATAAACAAGCGCTTTTGCTTGCAAATAGTTCTCAAGCTTTGCGTTACGTTGCGCTGATAGCTAGCCCTGTAGAGGCCCAGCTGTGTTTAAGCCCGCGTTATGTTTTCATTACTCCCAAAAGCGTGATTGGATGATGTAGCTGCTTACTTTTTATTTACCTGTCACAGATACGGTGTAAAGATCAATCTTTTGAAGTGGGTGGACACCTTATTTATCCACCGCGTATTAACTAATCAGGCTATCTCCTACACTTCTCAGTTATTGCGTTTAACGTCATTTACAATGGACGCGTTTTGCACTCGGTTATATTTGTGCGACGCTTTATGTGTAGAACGTATGTACCTATGAGACCAATGGGTGGACACGAATCCACGGAGTCGTCCAATCACTGAATAGAAACACGACGGGGGCCCGCCCACTGCTAGGAGAAGAAATACGTTAGATTCTACAGCGTCAAGAGGTGCTGAAGATTTAGGGATTTATATAAGTAACGTTAACGCAAGTTAGTCGCAGAGGGTAAGTTAAATGATTATACTCCCGTAGTATTCAAGCAAGTGAACCGGATCTTTGAAAAATTTTCTTTAACTACAGAGAAGCAGCATATATCTAGCTAACTTGGCTAACTAAAATATACCGCAGTAGTCTGTAAGCCTGCATCACAAAATTTTAGTTTGCGGTATATCCTTTAGAAAATGGTACTAAAACTCTTAGAAACTATAGTGTTTTTGCCCGTTAGTTGTAAATATTTAAAGGGATAACGTTACTTAACCCAAAATTCAAATTCTGTCATGAATTACTATAACCCCCCCCCTCAAAGTTGTTCCAATGCTGTAAACGTTTCTTTGTTCTGTTGAAAGCAGAGAAAGAATTGTGTAAAACATATCTGGTACTTCTTTGACTGTCGCAGTAGGAAAAATTACAATTGTAGTCAAAGGTGCCCTAGAACATTATGCTTTCCTAAATTCTTTAAAATCTCTTGTAATTGTATCAATGATGCCCCAGAAATATATATAGTATAATAATATGCTAACATTTCCCCCCCAACATTTTTTGGTGTGTTTATCAGAATAAAGAAATTTACACAGGTTTTGCAACAAAGACAGAATTTGGGGTGGATTATCCCTTAAAATCTTCTACAGTATTTACTAAAGTTCATTATTTTACTATAGTTAATACTGCAGAATATACGATAGTGTACATTAAAAAAGTACTTTAGAAGTCTACACAACATAATACAGTTATCTGAGGTAACAAAGTACTGCTAAATAAATCTTATTTCTGTTAGTAAACGTATTATTAAAGAGACAAAATGTTCAATAATGTCTTTAAACAAGTAATGTTATAAATCATATATTTTTCTGTCATTTTTATTGTCTTGCAGTTTTTACCCTTGCAGTGTTTTAAAAGTATTTCTACCCCTTCATCATCTTCAGGATCCATGTCTTTTTTGGTGCGTATACTTGGATAAAAACTTTGTTTTGAATTGAATTGTGTGAATCATTCCATTCAAATCTGATGCATTGTATTGTGGTATTTAAAGTGTTTTGGAGTCACCATCCTGATATAAAGGATGTTGCAAAAATGCATATGCACTAAATACTTATTTGTCTTCTTAGCGTTGGGTGTCAGAGAAACTCAGTGTGGAAAGCCTGAGGGATCTGGAGTTATTTGGAGGTGAGTTTATTTGTTTTATTTATTCAGCATCACATGTGGTTGTGCTTCTAGTATGTTTTTCGGCAAACCCCACTTGCCTGAGTTTATTTGACTACAGCTCATTGAATCTCTGTTAAAAGTGTTACTATCTTAAAAGTTCTCCCTCATAACTTGCAGCTTCTCTGTCATGATGACTAATGATTGTGCTAACATCAGATGCTCTGTGTCCTTGACTTTTTAAATCTCCTTGTGGTGATACATTAGTATGTACTGTATAGCCGGCTGTGATGTAGTGTTATTGCTAAGTGTTGACAGATTGTCTCTACCGAGTCACTGCAATCTAACAGATTATTTTTCAAGGTGGCCTGGTCTTTAAAGGTGCTATAACACACACACAGAGAGAGAGTTATGCATGCATTCTGTGTAATCTGTATCAAAAATATTTCATGTAAACTCCATGTTGGGCAGTGATTGTTTTTTGACATTGCCATCTGCTTAGTTGCTTTCAGTAATTATGCTGTTGTCTCATCACTGCCCTATTCATGCATGTTACTTCACATCTGCTGTGAAGACATTTCTGTTTGCTTTTGGCTGCTGTCTGTGTGTCCCTATGGGATTGCGTACCAAAGGGTTGATAAGCAAGACAATGTTGCATCTTAAAGGGGTCATATGGCGCAAATACGGGTTTTCTGTGTAACCACACCCCCACAAATCTACGTCAGGTCGTTGGTATGATTTGACTAAGAACGCCCAAATGTATACGCAAGTAAGGTGGACGTATTTGTCAGTTCAATTGCTCTGGAATCTGATGTTCCACATATGCTAAGAGGCGTTACATTTCGATCACACGCTTGCAGTATTCGACCAAATTCGACCTATGCACTGGTTAACGGTGGCCAATCATAGCACACCTCACTTTTCATAGCAATGAACTTTGTAAAAAATCTGAGCGTTTCAGAGAGGTCAGGCAAAAAGGAGATACAAACATGCACGGTATGTGTAAAATACAGCGTTTTTTTAACTTTAAAGGCATAGTAGATAATTTGGAAAACGGCAATGTTTGCCTGCTAGCAGCGACTAGAAGCTGTTGAATCGGTTCCAGTGAAGTCATGTCACATCACCGGTGAGAAAACATTACAGTACAAAGTGAATTACATTACTACAATAACGAACATCGCCAGGTACCTCCTCTCTGTCTGCCATTGTCCCGCTGCCTGCACATGAGCGCGCTGATGACGTATGATGTCTTCGTGAACAGGGTGCGCAATGGGATGCAACATTTGCTTTCTGAAAATGTACACATGACGTATCATTGCCCTCAGACCGAGTAAGTAATTGGTCCAACTTTTTTTGATCTTACACCTTTTAAAGAAGATATATAATTATAAAAATACCAATGTTTCGTTTTACTTACTGATTGCTATCAGGATGTTAAGAGACTTCCAATCAGTATGACAAAAATCAATTCTGGACAGCATTGCCTACTCAGTCTTTAAATCGTGTATACACTGCATTACATCTAAAACAAACGATAATATTTGTTAATGCCATGTCAAATGACCCCTTTAAAATAAAGCATAAAGCAGATTTTAGTATGTTGATTTCTATTGGAGCTTGTCCTTTATGATAATGTGAACAATTTGGGAAAAGTATGATGATCACTTCTAGGATATATATTTTATTTAAATGTGGTCTAAATTTCTACATTATATTATACATTGATTTAACATCAACTGATTTAACTGATCATGTGTTTGTCATATTATGTTTAGGGCTTTCCTTGCATCTTTGTTTTTTATTTGTTAAGTTAAAACAACAAACATCTAGTTTTGAAATTTTAGTTATATTAAAGTAGTTGTACATTTTAGTACTACATGCCTTTTTTAAGTTGCTTTTAAAATGAAACAAATGTGATTAAATTAGACACCAAATTAACAGATTGAAAATAAATTGTAAATACGCCTGTCTCAGAAACCTGTTTGTTTGTATGTGTGTCTTTTGCGTCATTTACACGGTTTCTCTACGCCAGAGCAAATTCAGGCAAGCCCTCTAAGGAAAGTAAGTGTGAAAATCTGGAATCTGAAAGCTTTTCCATCCGCCTGTTTGTGTGGACGTGCGACAGTTGAGCATGTGAGATGGCGTGTGTGCTCAAGTAAATGTTACAGATGTCAGATTAATCGTGTGTGTGTGTACTCATGTGTTCAGATGAATACATCCCTCTGTGATCCTATGTTTGCGTGCATGCACTCATCGTGCTGCTGTGACACTCATTTCTCCTCACCTTGCCTGATATCAAAAGTGTGGGTCCAGAGAGGGAAAAGAAAACTAGGTTAAAAGTAGTTTATTATTTATTTTTCAGGAGTGCTTGCAAAGCCACAGGTAAGTAAAAGCCTGGGGTCCAGTTTACATTTAGTCAGTTAGCAGACGCTTTTATCCAAAGCGACTTACAAAGAGTTTAGGGAACAATAAGCAATTTGTCATACAGGAGCAATAGGTGCCAATACAAAGTTACTGGTTTCAACAAAAGCTACTACCTGTTGAGAGAAAGAGAGCTACTATGGCACTTCATATAATTTATTGAACAAATTTAGTTCACGCAACAATGAAATTTCCTTGTATATCTACTTATCCTCGTGTTGTTTGAAATGGATGTTATGGAACAATAAAAGAGTTATGTTAAATGTCCAGACTGCTCTTGATTACAAACAAAGCAAGTATAAAATGAATAATCGAGCTGTCCTGTCCAAAAAGAACAAAGAGGGCAAAAACATTGTCTGCAAGACCTCTGCTCTATATTGCAAGTCTTTTAAAGCCTTACATTTTGCGCATTTCATCCTAATACAGATTTGTTTGAGACAAGTAGATGATAAAAATCACATTTTTGGGTGACTTGTCTCTTTAAGAAAGCCTTAATTCAGCAAAGATAACAGCATATCTGTTAATGGCTCTGTCCTCTCCACTATGTTTGGTTAGTTTAACATAATTATGAGTTATCAGTGCGGTTCTTTAGGTTTTGAGGAACTTAAGTTCCTAACTTTAGTATATTCTATGCTGCTTCTTCCTCATACATTATCTGCAAAATGAATTAATGTGAGAGGTCAATATGACCTTTAAGTATGATTTCTAAATGTACCTTCATCAACTTTCTCTTCCCTAAGAAGTATCTACCTATTTACAATAAGTCTCAAAGACATCACATACCAACTCCAGGAAAAATAGTGATGATGTCACTGTTCACCTGAGCATGTAAAGTGGGATTGATTTCGATTGTGTTCTGGCTGATCGCATCAATGCCTGAGCTTGCCGCACTGTTCACTCAATGGGAAAGGTCATCAAAAAGTGAATAATCTTTTGTCATTCCAAACCTGTATGACTTTCTTTCTTTAGTAGAACACAAAGAAGATATTTTGAAGAACGTTGGTAACCAAACAACACCTGCCAACACTGACTTCCACTGTATGGACACAAAAGCACTTATACATTTTTCAAAATATATTTTGTGTTATGTAGAAGAAAGTCCTACAAGTTTGGAATGACATGATGGTGAATGAATGTTTCATAAATGTTCATTTTTGGATAAACTTTCGCTTTAAAAAGTCCTGCAAACACCCCAGTGGACATAAAATCATTTGTTTTATGAATTAGATTTATATGATCTCCATAGACTGATATTACTAGATGTGTTTTTGAATCATAGAAAACTCTTGTGTGAGTACAATTACTTGAAGGTTTTTATGAGATCATGTATATCTATGATTAAATGCAATACAGTTGCAGAGAAGTATACTGAGTGCTTATAACATGCTTTTGCTAATCAGCCGAGTTTTGTGACGCAACCCATGCTGCAATTTTCATTCTTTCTGCCCTGTACAAAGTTCCATATACTAGTAATCTGCTGTTTCTCAGTACTTGATGTGTATGACAGTTAGAAAAGCTTTGCAATGGCTGGGATTTCTTAGCATATGCACAGTAAAATCCCTTTCCCTCTTCAAAACCAGCTGTTGGTTTGTGCTGTTGGTCTGTCAACAGTGATATCGGTATGTGTCTGCTATTGTATGTATGGATGGATCATGTCTGCTAGACATCAGATCTCCAAATACTGTGGTGCATTTGAAAAAAGACTAACCGGCACTTATGTTTATTCACACTCACAGATCTTGTCAAAGGTTAATGCTGTCACATTGAAAACCACCGTTTCTGTTTCACTGTAGTGTCATTTAAACGTCCAACCACACTGTTGTATATCCACTTTTACAGTGGCCCCTAAAGGTATTTGGACACTTAAGACTTATGTAAAAAGATTAAATGTCATCACATTAGAAACAAAATGTTAAAGTGGCACCTGCTAACAAAATATAGCTTTAGCATTTCTTGGCAATCTCTTTCTATGCTAATTTTGGAGTCATATAGTGAAAGTATGTTTAAAATGTGCCTGTATGTTTTGCTTTAATTTGGAAAAGTATATAATGTGAACAAACCTTTTCGCAAAAATTGATATTTTGTTTTTAATGCAATGACATTTATACATTTAAGCTTCCAAATACCAGACTCACAAATGCACCTGTCAGGGTTCACCTGACCACAACATCACAATTCAAATACATAAATTAAAAAAGCATTTGATTGTGCTGAATGGTAATGCAAATGTTCTAGGACCAGTTTGCAGGTGTATTTATTTAACCTCGACAGTAAAGTAGAGGATGTGAGTAAAGAAACATTGCTCTGTAAGCATTTTTGTGGTCTGCAGTGTGTTGGCTCACTCGACTTATGATTTCATTTTTTGACTCAGGCCCATGAGGACAGTCAGGAGTCTTTGAACCCTCTTCCACACAGGGACACCATGGAAAGCTTTTTACCAGACAGCAGCGCTTATGACCTGCTTATTGTCATAGGTGAGTTCCAAGCTACCCAATCATTAAAACGAAGGTTTTCTACAACCCTATTAAAAATATATTATACCATATAATACAACAGCTATGTGTCTGTATATGAATGTACATTTGTCTGCATGTGTAGGTCGGGGTTTGGAGGACTTGATGACAGTTAACCTGGCCAGGTATAAACCTACAGGGAGGCATGTGGCCATCCGACGCATTGACCTAGACTCCTGTACCAATGATATGGTGAATTACTTACAGGTTCGTAGAGGAGTTTGTTTCACAATCCTCCAATGTTTCTTTGTCCAAAAAAAATATAATTTATTAAATTACAAATAAAAGCGATTATATTTAAAGATTAACATAATATAATAAATAATTTAGTTGAGCACACATTTACTTTTTAAGGGTGAACTCCATGTCACAAAGCTGTTCCACCACCCCTGCATCCTCCCATACAAGAGCGTCTTCATTGCTGAGAATGAACTGTGGGTGATCACACCCTTTATGGCCTACGGTTAGTTGAGAAATGTATAAAGTCTGAACTCAGTACCCACTTTATCCAATAAAGCAAATTTTACTTTTTTAAATTATTTATTTGCATTTCTCCCTATCTTCTCCATCAGGATCAGCACGAGACTTAATCAGCACACATTTTGCTGATGGCTTGAGTGAGCAGTCAATTGCTTACATACTGCTGGGTGTTTTGAGAGCACTGGGGTATATACATCAGATGGGTTATGTTCACCGGTGAGGAATTCTCATAAGTATATATTAGAAATATGATATTAGAAAAAATTCTGTGTAAATGTCTTTATCCTGTTGAACACAAAAGAAGATATTTGAAAGAATGTAGGAAAGCAAACAGTTCTGGGGCACCATTGACTACCATTGTCATTTTTCCTACTTTGTAAGTCAGTGATAGCCAAGATCTGTCTTTACAAGTATTCTTACAAATATCTTTCTCTGTGAACAACTAGTGTGTGAGTAAATGATGAATTTTAATTTCCTTTAATTATTATAAAATTCCTCATCTTCCCTGTTGCTCAGTGGTTAGAGCATGTCGCTAGCAACGCCAATATCATGGGTTCGATCCCAAGCATTGCCCATACATCGAATGCATAGTATAATGAAATGTAATTCGCTTTGGATAAAAGCGTCTGCCAAATGCGTAAATGTCATAAACATGGATGTTAAACGAAACCAGTATGTGACATGTTTGTTATTTTGTGTGTTTATAGGAGTGTGAAGGCAAGCCATATCCTGATTTCAGCAGATGGACAGGTGTATCTCTCTGGTCTTAGGAGTATTTTCAGCTTGATCCGTCATGGTCAGAAAGCACGCGTTGTCCATGATTTCCCTCAGTACAGTGTTAAAGTATTACCGTGGCTCAGTCCTGAGGTTCTGCAGCAGGTATGATTCATACTTTACACATCATCATACCTGTGGATTAAGGTTGTTAGTTTAAATTCTGATTATGTTTTTATTCTCATACATGCGACAGAATCTTAAAGGATATGACTCCCACTCAGACATTTACAGTTTGGGAATCACCGCATGTGAGCTGGCAAACGGACACGTGCCCTTTAAAGACATGCCTGCCACTCAGGTAAGGCAAACGCTTGCTTTTTATTTTCTCGCTAATGTTATGTTAGCACACTCACTCATCCACCTTCTGTCTGTGTAAGATGTTGTTAGAAAAATTAAACGGTACAGTCCCCTGCCTGCTGGACACCACCACCATCCCCCCTGAAGAGCTTAGCATGAAGCCGTCTCGCTCAGGGGCTGACTCTGGGATCTGCGAGGGTCCCAGCACTGGTGGAGCTCGCCACACTAACGGAGAACCCTCATCCTCCTCTGGGGGGAACCCTTACAGCCGGACCTTCAGTTCACATTTTCATGCCTTTGTGGAACTCTGTCTGCAGAGATACCCGGACAAAAGGTACTGAGAAAACAACTTGCGCTTAGTAAAAGTTTAAAACAACATGGGGATGATTGAATGTTTATCTTCGGTAAACTATATTTTGCTTTACCACAGACCTTCTGCCAGCACTCTGATAGGTCATTCATTCTTCAAACAGGTGAGTTTTAACATCTTTTGGGCAAAAGTCTGACTAAACACTGCTCACTTTACATAGAAATTAGCAATACATAAATTGTGCTACGTGTGACATTTCAGATAAAGCGCAGACCATCTGAGGCGCTTCCTGATCTCCTGCATCCAGTTTCTCCAATGAGCATCCTGGATTGCGTCCAAACTCAGGATTCCCCCACTGGATTGGCCAGTCTGGACTCTGACCTCAGCCAGCTGGATATTGATGATTGGGACTTCTGACATTGAATGCATTTAAGGACTTGATGGGAAGGGCTTACTTGCTATTTTTATTCTTAGGAAGTATAAGATAAAAGCGCACCAGGGAGAAATCGAGATTTTAAGGATTTTTTTCTTCTGGGGGAAAAAGGGAAGTCTTGTGCTAATGTTAATGTGGTCTATATGTTATAGCCTACATAGATTATTTTCAAAGAAGACACACAGGACTCGTCTTCTTGTCTTTGTGATTTGTGTATATCACTGCAACAAAAGGAGGAAACTATTTCCTACAGAAGAATGAAAGTAAGCAATTACCATAGCATTGCTAATGCATTCAGATTGAAAGATGCATGAAGATAAAAGCCTGAGGCATGCACTCCTCACTCATGCATACATTTTGGCTATTCATTCAGTCCTGCCATGTAAACAAAGAAGGAAAAGGTTCAATTAAGTCTTAAGATAGCACTGTCTAGTCTTTGTGGAGGATGAAACCATAATTCTTTGAAAGGGGTGTTTGAAAAATCTCTCGAGAGCAGTGACTATGAGGAACAAAAGTGAGTAGTGGAACCACCAGAAGACTGAATTTGTTCTACTTTGATCATTTGGTGCAGTCGGCCATTTACAAGTATCAATTCTGTTGTATTTTTGCTGAGATTTATTTCTGTTCTTGGCATGTGTTACAAAAAGTAGAACTTCAAAAAAGTACTGTAAAGTTCTGTATATTTTAAGAAAATCTTTCAATTGGTCAAATGAAATAAATTGTAATTGTACAAACGTCAGCACTTTTCCTGTTGTTACGTTGCAGTCATTTCTAAAAATTGAGTTTTTGCAATTATGACTTTCACAAAGTATAAAGTTTAGTTTATAGAGATAGCAGAGTCTTTTCTTAGATTTAGAAATAAAACATGCTCACACAAGTCTCTACAAAGGGAAAAACAAACATGTTTATTTCAAAAGTTTTGAACATGTACATCTCAGGGAAGCTGAAACACTACAATAAAAGCAGGATGGTGTTGGGAATGCTATGTGGTGCTAGTCATCCTCATCTGATGGAGGCTGGTCAGCAGCTGCCTGGCTTTTCTGAATCTTGGCCATGAGCTCTGAGAGCGATATAAGAAATAGTAATGAATAAAAGCTGAATTGTCCACACAATACACACTATCAGCTCAAATTAATTTTCAAAGTACCAAGTACCTTTGGCAGGATTGAAAACTCCATTGGTCTGCTGGTTACAAACGTAACAGCGCTTCGACTTCCGGTAGTGCTGGAGAGCACAGCTCTCACAAAAGTAGTGCCGGCACCTGTAAAACAAATATACATGAACTGCAGTCAAATATGTATGAACCACATACAAATGTACTGTCCAACAATTTGGACATTTATAAAGCAAAACTGCTTTGTGCTATAGTACAGTGTGGGTTACAGCATTTGCACTGCAAAATTGCCATGGTTTGATAGAGAACTTTGGACTTACTTTGTAATAATGGGGTTTTTAAAAGACTCTCTACAGATGAAACACTTGAAGGGAAAATCTTCCTCGTCACTGCTCACTTCATAGTTCTCCTCATCTACGAGGTGAAAATTCATCATGATAAACATCGTAGAGCTAAATAAACCATGTTTTGAACGCACTGTATAGAAAGGTTACTCACCATTTGCACCATATCTTCCCTCTTCAAGCTCTCGCTCGATCTGCCAGCCGTGCTTGTAGTCGGAGCGGTCATGAAGAAACTTACAGCTGTCTGAAGATAAAAACAATGATGTAAGTGCTCCTGCGTCACAGACTGACACTAGTAACATGCGTCTCAAATGAGTTTCTGCAGACCACTTAAGGAAGAGTCTCTTGATTGACAACATACATTGCTCAATACAGCAGAAGACAAATTAAAAAAGTGGAATTCTTAATTATGATTACCTCAATTGTAAAGCTTAACATATACTTACAAATATTTGAAACCATTAGCGCAGTTTGCTAACTCACCTCCAAACCCACAGAAACCAGTCTCTTTATAATCTTTACAAATGTCAGGCTGGTAATCCCACCGCACTGTGGCTCTGAGGTGCTCAGGGGCTCTAATTGGTCCTTTCCTGTCATATACACAGAGAGACATTATATCCGTGTATACAACTTTTTTTATACATTGTGTATAAACGAAAAGGGCACTGAAATGTGCAAATAAAAAAAAGCTTTAAACTTTTGCGTTGAATTGTGCTTTATAGACCTCTTCGGATGACATAAACAACACTTTTCTTCCTTCTTGTTTTTTTTCTTAACACCACACAAACGTTTGAACAAATTACAACCAACTAAATATATATAACCAATTTAAAATGTTAAACAAATATCTTTGAGATTTTATTATACATTAGTGTTGGACGATATTCTCTGTAGTCAGATCGTTCTGTCGCCAGCCTGTGGATCGCCGAGACACGATAGTATCCAGGGGCGGGGAAATTACGCATTTATCCATGACAAGCTGGATTTGTTGACAAAAACAGAAGCTTACATCTCTGGAAAATGCTCATGTGTGACTGAAATTAGCATTCTATTAGAGTTTAAATTCAGTGCAGATGGCAAAATTGTTACTTACCACCGCAACCATATAAACAAGAGAAGGTAAACTATTGCTATAAGTCAATATAAGTCTCATGAGCTGGTTTTTTACGTGCATAGCACATCCTGCAAGGAAAAGCCTGAGCCTCGAGTATCACAAGCTCTCTCTTGCACTGAAAACTCAACATTAAAAACTCTCTCAGGCTCATCACTAGGTTAGCTCTTTCGTGCGCTGAAAACTCAAAGCCTGCACATTATAAACTCTCTCTGGCGTGAGGTAAAGCCTAAGCCGCGTGCATTGCAAACTCTTTTGCATGAAGATATGCGCAATGCATGTTTGTAACATTGATTTGCAACATATTTTGGCAACAGTCAACTATCGTTTTAGGGAATCAGGTATTGCCCAATAGGTCTGAGGATCGTCGATACACGATAGTACAACTCTATTATACATGCAAGATAAAAAAACACTAATAACAAATAAATAAAAACTGGAACCGGAAGTGTTTCTGCAACCGTGTTTACATGTTGCGAAGTGGTCTATAAAGAAAACAAATTACATGTTGTATCATATACAAGTGTGTTTTCTCATAACAGTTTCTTTGACCGCCAAATATACTGACTTACCTGACCATACCAGAGGATGCATTGCCCATAGTGGAATCTTTTGGTTTAATGAATTTGTGATAGTTGTTGATGCCACGATAAATCTTATCATCATCTTTACCATTTAGTTCCTACAAATAAAACAGAAATGTCACTATGTGGTGCTAATGTCTGTAACTAATGCACACTCAAGTCACTTGCACTATTGTATAGTCTATATTGTTATATGTTCATAGCCACCTGTACATTAATGTTCACAGTATAAAGCCTTCTGTTTATATTGTTCATAGTACATATCGACTGTCGTATTTTCCTAGTACATGCCCATTGTAAAGTATTTTCCTAATATTGTATTCTGTATTTATTCACACTGTATATCCTGCACTTGCTAATTGCACTTCTGGTTAGACCTAAACTACATTTCGTTACACTGTACTTGTATATGTGTAATGACAATAAAGTTGAATCTAATCTAATCTAATCTAATCTTATGGTTGCCTATCAATGGCAGCCTTTATATTATTCATGTGGTTTCAGCTGGCAAATAATCGTCCTCACCTCTTGAATCTTCTGGCTGCGTTCAAAGATGGCCTGAGCGTCTTTGTCTCTCTCTGTGTCTAACTCATAAACAGCAGTGGCACCCATGTCATCTGGTCCTTCTGGTTTCTGAAACATACAATACACATACAATACAAAAATTACAAGAAACAAACCTGGCAAATGTTTCAGCAAACCTCTCCTTTAGATGGGAAAGATCTAAGCCATTTAAATCATAATGAGTGAAACTTAAACTATACGTTTTTTTTAATCATGTCTACAATCAGTCATATGGAAAAGCACGACTCACCGCTGACCGAGTAGACTTGTAAGCCACAGTCACACTCTTTTCCTCTTTTTCTTCTTCACTTTCACTTGATGTAACTGCTTCCCTCTCGACTTTCTTTGTCTATAGGGTGAGAAGTGCAGTATACAAACAACTAAGAATTCATTGAGATTTCAAGAATATCAATCAAGTGAAACATATGCAAAATTTCTGATCCACGCTGTATTTACAATAATACTGACACACGTGGCTACAAGGTAAACAAGAACTTCGTGCAATGTTGATAAATCAAGATTTCACCAAACACTTGAAAAAAACGACTCACTTTTTGAATCATGGGATTCGCAAGAGCAGCTTTCTTCTTTCTGACCACAGAACTGCCTCCTTCGTCGCTGCTTCTGTCTGATACAGACAATAATCATGATTATCGGTTGGTGTGTCATAGATTATGCAGTATCTTACAGTTGTAATGGGGATCACACTGCTACTAACTAAACGAATCGGATCAGTCTAACTTTACATGTGTTACTGGTCATGAAAAAGAAGTGCGTAATACCTTTATCGCTGTCACTAGCATTTCTCTTCCGTGCCGAAAATTTCTTGTTTGATTTCTTAAAAAGAAACTTGCAGGATGTTTTAGGCTCTTCAGACTCCGCCATCTTTGACTGCATAAGAGACTCAACATTGAGTAAATAGGAGTGAAACTTTAGTCATAGTGCCCCCTGTTGTTTGGGAGGAATAGGTTAAGTGGTTGGTCAAGCGGAGAAGTCTTGGGGAAAGAGATTTATTTAGCCTAATATTGGTTCATCTTTGCCCACATACATTACGATGTTTTACTTTACAAGGCTAAATCGGTGTTTACATTTATAAATCTTAATTATTGAATTGAAGGTGTTAACTGGAATGGAGATATAAGGACCTAAAACCTGCACACAAACAAATAACAGACGTGTGGCTGGGATAGCCTACTTTGTCCATCATGTTATTTGTACTTGGGGGCCAGCGGAACACACACACACGCACATATATATATAAACAAATATATTTATATGTTGTGTGACCTAAGTATTTTTTTTCTTCTATAAAAAAAACATACGTCTATTTAAGAGCTTTTATTTTGTAAACTAACCACACCCCTACCAAAGTGTCGTAAAACATTGCTGTGGTTTACGGCCTCGCGCCATTTTAAGAAAGGAACAACTCGCTCGTCGAGACGAGACGAAACCGCACGTTGGTTATTGTGTTGATAGACACATATTCTAAACTACGAGGGTATTCGAAATTCATGCACGAAGATTTTCATAAAAACATACGGAGGGATTTGGGTTGAAGTTGGAGTTTTCTTCGGGATTTGATGAAAAGCTGAGGTAAAGTGGCACATTAGGCCGCGCAGGGAAATGCACACGATCTGTAATCTGATCAACAGCTCAGTCCTTGTTGAATTAGCATAGTTGACCCTAAACGGGATTTAGTTTAAATTTGAATACGTTTATCACCGCGTGGTATGTTTTTGTTTGTGTGACTTTATTTAAGTTAGTTTGTAAGATTGTACAATGCACAAATGTGTTGTGAAATCGCGAATGTAAATGTGTGCACGTTGCCAAGAGCGTTAGCTGGTAATGCTAATTCAACTTCTCAGAAACTCGTGCTCGTTTTAAGTATTTACTAAAAGTGAATTAGTCACGTGAAGCCTGACGTTTTTTTTTGCGATTAAACCGTACGTCACGCTTTTAAACTATTGCATGTGGGTTTTTACAATGTATTTTAATTTACAAGAAATCTACTAGTTATTTATCATTTAAAGATATAAGATTATGCGTGTCGGTTAAAGGCTTATTTTACATAAACTAAATGTCTCTCTTATAGGTGAACAATGACTCAGTTTCTACCCCCGAACCTGCTGGCATTGTTTGCTCCGCGGGACCCGATACCGTTTCTTCCTCAGTTAGAGAAGCTTCCCCATGAGAAACATCACAACCAGCCGTACTGTGGCATTGCCCCTTTCATTCGGCATTTTGAGGTAAGTTACTTAAAGACTTTGACTTGATATGTTTGTCATCGTTTAATCTAAAATATTACTTATGAAGATAGTTTATTTCTTTTAATATGAGTTGACTGTTTGAATATTAACTGTGTTTTTGAATCATTATAATACTGTTTTTTTTTTTCACTAACTGTTAATCAGGATCCCAGAGATGCTCCACCACCTACAAGAGCCGAAACGCGAGATGAAAGGTTGGAGAGAAAGGTGAGGAAGTCATACTTGTTTTTTGTCGAATATACATATTATTAAATATTCTCATATAATTGAATGTAACATTGGCCCCCCTGATTTGAATTCTAGAGAAGAGAGAAGATGGAAAGGAGGCAAGGTGTTATGGAAGTTGAACTGAAGATATGTAAGTATACAAGCGGCTCACAACTGAACTTCTGCAAGACTGTTATAACACTCTTATGACTCTTGTGTTTCTCTGCAGGGGACCCACACAATGATCCTAATGCTCAGGGAGATGCCTTTAAGACCTTGTTTGTGGCTCGAATTGTGAGTTTTTTTTTTTTTGTTGTTGAAAGAGCCTGCCAACCAACTGTGCGTACACACAGCCAGCGACAGTGTAGCTAGTCTTTTGCTACGAGGTAGTTAGAAGGCGTTCCTAGATTTGGTTGCTCTATTAACGGTTATAAACAAACCCTGTTGTAACTGACGGGAGACTGATGACGTGGATCCACTGCTTTACTACCATTTTTAGTCGCACCTGAAAGTTGCTCATCATTTGCATAAAGTTGAGCAACTTTGTCGCGTCGCCAGCTCTTCATTGAAATGAATGACATAAAGTTGCTAGGTGTCGCTGGCGGTGTGAACGATCACTAACAGGGCTCTGAATATTTAGAGATTTTTGCCTAAGGCACCTTATACAACTTTGGTTCCTTTTTGCAGAATTATGACACCACAGAATCCAAGCTGCGGCGTGAGTTTGAAGTCTATGGTCCCATTAAACGGGTAAGTCTTGTTTAGAATGTATTATACATGTTTATCCTGTCCTTTTGTATCATCACGGTCTCATCTTTGTACTTATGCTCTCATTTATTAGATTTACATTGTGTTCAACAAGAAAACCGGAAAACCAAGAGGCTACGCGTTTATCGAATACGAACACGAAAGAGACATGCACTGTGAGTAGCCAAGTTGTAGTATTCTTTAAACCTTCTTTAAAGAAATCATTGCTTGGAATAGCATGCCAAAGCTGATAAATATAGTTTTGTATCTTTCATACAAACGTCTTGAAGTCATTTTTTTTAACATTAGAGGCAATAGTGACCAATCAAAGATTTACATTGTCAAATAAAGTGCAACACCGTAGTACAATTGAGAATGTTAATAATTTGTGTGTGTTTGTGGATGACAGTCTTGTCAGTCCTATCAATGTCTGTGTTTGTAGTATATTCCTGTTTCTTACCCCTGTGTGTGCGCGTGTTGCATCTGGTGTGTGATGGTGCTGCACATGTTGTGTAAAGAAGGTGGTAGGAGGAGCGGAGTGCGTTAGCCCAACATACATTCTGATGAATGTTGCCACTGTATGGCATCTCTGTAATGTTTAGGCAGTGTGACATAGCAGAGTGTGTTTCCGGCTGGAGCAGAGATGGTAAGCTAAAGGCTAAGGCCCTCTGTAGTGGAAAGGTGACCCGTTTACTACACACCTGTTCATGTTTGGTGCACAGAGCATTTCATATAAACGCTTTACTCATAAGGGCTTTCATAACTGAAGTGTTGCAGAGCGAGTCAATGCTATTTATTAATTCTGTGTTGTTCTCATTGCTACTGCAGCCGCCTATCTCTGATGGCTATTGGCCAGAGCTGGCTTGCAGATCATGATGATGGTTTTGATACATCTACACCCTACTACCACAGCTCAGTATATGGTTGGTATGATGGGTTTGTATGATGGGTAAGATTTTTTTACACCCTGATCTAATTGTAGGCAGTTAGGTGTCCAAATCAATTTCCAACTGGCCAATTTTAGGGTCAAGTTGAAGGGCGTCGAACGTAGCTTGGGCCAGTTTTCACGAGACTGAGCCTGTAATCTTTTCTATTAAAGCCATGGTACTAATCCTAGTGCGAGATTCAGACTTTGACAGTTGAGTGCATGTTTGCAAACACGTTTGACTATCACTTGTGAAAGCAAATGTGGGGGTGTACAGAAAGCAATAAATCTGTTGATGTATAGCGCTTGCTTACAGAGTTATGCCGCAATAGATGAGTAATCTGCATTTGGATACGAAGCCCTCCCCCCCACAAATTTGTTTTGTGGTACGTTTTCAATGTGATCGTGCATGTTTGATATCAGCTACTGGAATCGTGGAATAAGACAAAGCCATCTGACATAGTGATAAACACAATGACGCTTTGGTCTTAAATATGGATAATAGGAATTGGCTTTAATAGAATTGATTAACCAAGGCTTTGGATGTTAAAATCGCTGCGTAGAACACTTTTACATAATTTACCAATCTAGCTAAGGGTTTCCCCTGTACTCAACATGTCGGTCCCGTCCTAGAGTTTCTTCCTTAAGCTCATAAATCCAACGGAGGGAAATTTCCATTTATTTTTTAGTTGTACATCGCTATATTAGAATCAGATGTATGGAAGTAATCTGTCCAAGTCCCAGAGAGCTATATATTAGTTTCTTGTACACAACCTGTGTAGGCTTTTATTTTCTGGGTGAGCACCCAGTGAACCAAAAGCAACGTAATGGTCTATAGATTTGATAAACGTTAACATCCTGTAACATATATGTTCAGGGTTCAAACCATTTACCATTTTTCTTAATGACAAATAAAAGCAGGTACATTTTTGGATGAGGGTGGTTGGTAAGGCCCTCTTATAGACTATGTTGGTGAGGGTTGTGGTAAGGCCCTCTGTTAACTTACTGAAGTTGGAGAAAATGAGGGTGGATGGTAAGGCCCTCTTGTTGGATAAGTAATCTGAGGGTGGTTGGTAAGGCCCTCTAGTTGAGTTCTGGTGGTCTGAGGGTTGCTGGTAAGGCCCTCTGTTTGAGATGTTAGGACAGTGTATGTGAAAGAACTTGAGGGTTTGGTGGTAAGGCCCTCATGAACTTGACCACGTGCAGACCAGAGTAGCTTTGTGGATTTCATCAAATTCATTGTAGAAGAATTGGATCCCTGATCCCATGGTTCAAGTTTTTTTCTCGAGTATCCAATTTACTGAGACATTTTATTTGGAGGCAGCTGGATTCGCCAGGCTTCGTTTCCGTGGGGTTTTTCCATCAAGGAAGTCCATCCTTTGCCAAGTGTTTATGGTAAGGTAGCATCTTCAGGTAATGTGGTAAGCTTAAGGTAAAACACTTCAGGGTTTAGACGTGTGTAGGTGAGGATATTTGTCTCTTGTAGTGGTCGACCGATATGTTTTTTTTTTTTTAATGGCCGATGCCGATATGAAGAAAGCAATTTGGTCGATATAAGAAATGTTATTATTGTAAAAAAAGAAACATGCAAGAAATTAGTAGAACTTAATGATCCCAAAAACATATTTATGCAATATTCTCTGAATTGTACAACATTTAACGAGGTAACACTTCAATACTGACAATTAGATTCTAGATAACATGTATATTTAATGACAAATTTATACAGTACTGTACTAATACATTTTACTCCATATGTTTGACGTTCTAAAATTAGTTTGTTTTTAGTTAGCATATTTAGCATATTATTAACATTAAGCATTAACATATTATTGCTTAAGATACAGTGTATGTGTCTATCTCGTTCACCTCACACAGCTCTCATGCTGGAATAAGAGTGACATGTTACTGAGTGTGGAAGTGAAACAGGGTCTTATTAGTAAGTTACCTAAAAACACCTATACTGTATCTGAGGCAGAGACGGTCACAGGATTTATCACTGTTTGTGAGGTTCAATCGTTTCCATTTGTTTAAACTATATTTGTGTGCCTAGTTGTAGTTACCTCTGGGCTGCAGATATTACACTTAACGGAACTGTTTGAATAAGACTGCGTGCGGATTGTTAACTGTTACACACAATGTCACATTAAAATGGAATGATGGTTGGTTATTTCACTGTCTGTCAGACACTGGCTTTGAATGTTTGATTTCATTCAGCGCAGTGCAGGCAGGACGGAATGTTGGCATCTGTGTGCTGCGGGAGCGTTTTTAAAGCAAATGAAGTAGTCTGCTCTGTTCACGCTTATGTGGTGTTGTACACAAACCGGTCTGTGGGGAGCCGTGTAGGGTCGAGTGTAGCCATCTTCTCAAAGATCAAAATGCTAATGCTCTAACGTGACCAACGGAAAGCTTTATCTGCCAATGCCGATTATAAAAAAACTTCCAAATATCAGCCGATACATCGGCATCGGCAATATATCGGCTGACCACTAGTCTTTTGTCCTAAATCATATATTAGAAGTACCGTTTTTGTAATAAGCCGTAAAAGCAAGAAGTAAAACTACAGTAGTTTTCCTTTTGTGTGGGGGATGTTTGAATGATCCTCAGTGCTTGACTGCTTATAGAAATTTTGTATGTATGTGCTTGTTTCTGTGTGAGTGAAACTTAAGTATTAAGAGGGTATTTCTTTCCTTAAATGCATTCACGAAGTGCCTTTTTTGAAAGAGTAGTTCACCCAAAAATGGTCCGCATTGAGTAGCAATAAAATTACTATGATCAAATCAATGGGGACTTATGTGAATCATTCCTTTACGATATTCATGGATTCATTGCTGTTAATTTAATTGTGGAGCACACTTTAAATTTACATAACAGTGGTACAAGATGTTGTTACCATAGATGTACATACCGCATCTGTGGTTGTATATGTAGATGAAGAGTGCACTTGCTTTGTTTTTGTCATCCACTTAAAAGTGCCTTCCCCTGTTAAAAAGCATTTTTTAGTATTTTTCTTTATTTCTGAATGTCAGGGCACAAGTTAATCCTTTACTAACCATAGCCTCAAGTAAACTGGCATAGCAATCTTTAAAATACTTGTGCAAAATGGAAGCTGGAGTTTGAATGTCTTTGCCGGGAAAACATTTCAATAGGCTTCTGCTTCTTCTAATTTTTTTTTATAACTGTGCATTTAAGCACCCAAGTGGTTGCAATTAAATAAATAGTTATGCTGAATATATAAGAGGAATATATACAAGGTTGGATTTAGTTTCTTTTGCTAAATTTGAGCATTTATCTGCCTTTTTTGCATTTCTGCGGTGAACACGTCTTCTAACACCCATTCTTTATGAATGTAGAAGATAGTATTTGTATGGATAAATATATTCTTTATGGCGGCCCTGCATCTCAAGCCACACGTAGCATTTTAATTGTACTGATTGTCGATATATCTCAGTCCTGGTGTGTTATCCATTCTGAGGTAAGCGTGTACCTTCAAATGGCTTTAAAAGACTTTGTTTTGAATGGAGTTCATCCTTAATTCAAGGTATGTAGCAGGAAATACTGTTGTTTGTGTTCTTGTTTCTCATTGTCCAACTGTTCTTTCTGTTTTCTCCATTCCTTTCCTTCCTCTATCTTTGCTTTGCTATTGCTCATCTGTCATCGTCTGTAGCTGCCTACAAGCATGCAGATGGTAAGAAAATTGATGGACGGAGAGTACTTGTTGATGTTGAAAGAGGACGCACAGTCAAAGGATGGAACCCCCGTCGACTTGGTAAATGTTGTTGTTGTCTCCTGTTCAGATATTGTTGTTTAATTTTTAGGTTAATAAGGTTTGTTTTTCAAATAATCAAATCATCTAGTTGATGAAAATGCTTGGAATGCTTTCATCCCTGTTTTTATGAAGTAATAAGTATCCATGTCCTCAAATGGTTGCTTATTGCTATTCAGGGGGAGGTCTTGGTGGTACACGGAGGGGAGGAGCAGATGTCAACATAAAGCATTCAGGCAGAGATGACACATCCCGCTATGATGACAGACCAATTGGAAGGTACGTTTGAAACGTGGTTGTTTTATGCATGATTTTTAGATTTTTGATAACCTGACAAAAGTGTTCTCTCTCTTAGTGACCGCGATCGGGAACGTACCGATCGAAGAGAACGTAGTCGTGACCGAGACAAGGAGCGTGGAGAACGCAGACGCACTCGTTCTCGAGAAAGGCGCAGACGTACCAGGTCTCGTGAGCGAGAGAGGGCGGTTGTGGTTCCAGCAGAGGAAACTGTGGGCAGCAGCCGACGTCGGGACAGGGAAAGAGAAAGAGGTGCTCCTGGGGATAGTAGAGAAAGGAGTAGGGACCGGGATAGAGAGAGAGACCGCAAGAGGAGAAGCAGAAGCAGGGACAAAAAGAGAGACCGGGAGAGAGGAAAGGGAGCAGATGGAGGGGAAGAAGGCGTTGGTGGGCAAGCTGAAGGCATGAATCCAGATGTAGGAGAAAGGGGTGTGGAGGAATCCTTGGGTGGTGAACCAAGTGTTCCAGAAGGAGAGGAGAGGGGGCGTGACAGAGATAAAGACAGAGAGAGGGACAGAGAAAGAAAGCGCAGTCACAGAGATAAAGACAGAGACAGGGACCGGGATAGAAGGCGAGACAGGGACAGGGATCGGGAACACAAGCGTGACCGTGGTGACCGGGAACGTGGAGACCGAAGGGAAGATAGACACGTGTCATCCTCAGGTGATCAGGAGGGTGTTGGTAATGGAGGTGAAGGCGAAGAACCAGTGCCCCCACAATCGGAGGAAGGTTCACAGGATGGGATGCGAATGATCATGATGGATCAGGATTCAATGCAGTCAGGCGAGGGCTATGCCTCCAATGAGAATGGTTACAGGATGGAAGCCCAGGGGGATGAGTACTAAAAGTGCCAGATTTTGTGTGTGATCCAGTTGTAACGTGTTTTCAAATCACCAATATTCTCCCCCCCACCATTATTTAATGCCTCCACCCTTGCTTCACTATGTCAACAGTGTGTGAGTATTATAAACTGTACTACAAACAGTGATCACAGACTTGAGTGTATCTCTGGTAGAACGCATCATTTTCTTATAACAAAGATTATGTAGATGAACTGAGCTTTTTTTATTTTGAACCCAGGTAACCAGTTTGGTACAGTTCACTATATAACTATGCCGTTTGACACAACAATTTCTGTCCTACATCAGTAAATATTACTGGGAAGAGATCCCTAACTGAACAATCTACTCTGTATTAAAATATTGAGCGTTATGGTCAAGAGACATATGTCTTGGTTGTGTAGTGCTGTTATGTCCATTTTCATAGTCGTTTCTTTTGGTATCGGTTTCCCTGTTTTTTTTTTTTTTGCACATTTGTTTTATATTTGGTCCAAACTGTGACTTGTAAATCAATAGTGATCCCTCACTTTGCTGAAGGCGTAAATGTAGAAAGTGGAAAAAGAAATGTTTTTTAAATAGGAATGTTTGCCATGGGTTAACGAAAATTGCTCTTAATTTTTTCCCTTTTTAAGCCCATATCTGGTTGTATTGGTTCTGCATTTCTTTCCTTAAATAAATACTTTTTATTGCCAACCGTGACTGCTTTATTGCTCTATCTACTATGAATCGTTTTGTCGTTTTCAGACACTGATTAGCCCGTTGAATCTCTATTTTCCCGTCGACTCCCAGCATTGTCCACAACAGGTGTAACTTGAAAGTCTATATAGCTTAATGTCCTTGTAAAGTGACATCGAAATGTGTGTTCTGAGTTTGTAACATAACGGAATCGTGTTAATCACCCAACCAAATTTGAATGGAGAAAAAACGGAGTAAGTTAAATAAGTAGAGAAACAAGCATGACTCTAAAACGCTGAGCATTTCGGCCGCCATTTTATTTTTCGATATTGAGCCTCCTCGACCAATCACGTTCCTCGCATGTTGTTATGGAAACGATAGGTCTCCGTGATTGGTTAGCTGCGAAAAGGTTCATAACCGGGCGTTTTTTTTTCTCAGAAAAGGTGTTTTTTCGACGCTCTGAGCTGCAGAAAAACGGGGCTTTTTTAAAAGAAAAACTGTTTACTCCATAGGATTATCTTTTAAAACCGACGCTAGCATCTTCAAAAAAGAAGTCAAGTGTGAAAAACACGGACAGCTTTGTCTACTTGTACTTGTTGATTTAACATCATTTAATGAAGCACTTCGCGATAATGTGCAGTGATCCTCCTTCCGTTCCGTCTGCGTTCCCATTTGCTTGTTATTTGGCGTGAAGTTTGTTTAGTTGGGCAGAGTCTGAAAGTGTGGGCGAAAAGCTTACAACCCTAAACTTGTGATGGAGCAGACACCTGATGCTAGACTCCATGCATGCTCGGACAATCCATTGCGTCATCGATCCCCCGTTTTAGCCCCTTTAAAAAAATCCTGAATAGTGAAACTGAGAAACTGTTTAACTCCACAATTCAGTACTACATACTTCTGATGAGTTACTGATATACATTACTAACATCTATTCTCAGAATTCACTTTACCCGGATTTAACACTTTTTTTTTTATTGCTTTGTCATATTTTAGCTAATCTTGAGGTGCGTAGTGCACCCTGCGTGTTGTGCCGAATTTTGGCTCCCCGCCAGATACCGAATCTCCTCATTGAAACTGCTGATGGATTAGCTGATTTTAACCCCTCCACCACACCTAATTCTAATGTTAGTGAGAAATGAGGGAGTCAGAATTTGTCAGGAGTCCTTTTTCGGCACCACAACGGCCCACTAGTCGAGAAAGCACTGGATAAGACCTATGACGTAGGTCGTTGCGTCACTGAAAGAACGGCAGCCAAGTGCTAGTGGTCAGACTCGCGCATCACAGCAGCGAAGCTAAAGCGTCTTTTCTGTATACCTGCGTATTCCGTCATATTTGACTATTTAAAATAATTTTTCCGTCCTCCATAAACGAACGGCGGACAGTTTATTTGCATATTGTTAAGAGACGTTGCGAAAGGTTTAATCCTCTGCTGCAGCAAGCCATCCCAATGATGTCATCGTATTACCATACGGGTAAAGACGTGGACATGGCCGCGATGACTGAACCGCTCTGCTTGGAAAGAGGTAATTAATTTAACCTTGCCATGTTCATCACATCACTAAAAAATATGTCATTCGGGAATATCATACGTTTATTAATATAGTGAGCGGGTAAAGTGGTTCAGGTGTGCCCGTGAAATGAATGAATCGATGTCCCTTGTTGGGAGCGCTCGCGCTCTTATTTTGAATGAAAAAATAGATTTGACTTGGGCACACAATTGTTTATATTAAAGTATTAAACTGGTAAATAAATGTACTTTAACATGTCTGATTTAAACATGTATTGAAAAGAGAGCAGGATGTTACATTAAAAGCAAGCGTGTAATTTGACAACTAATGCAGTCAATGACCCAAGTTACCATTTGGACCTAATTTCGTTGAATGCTGAAAACGAGGGATTTCGTCCTGTTTAACATTGTATCTTTCTGATTTGTCTTTCTTAATTCTCCAGATGTGTGCAGAGTGATTGAATTGTTGGATCGACTACAAAGGAGTGGGGAACTTCCCCCTCCTAAACTCCAGGCTCTACAGCGAGTATTACAGAGCAAATTCTGTGCTGCCATCAGAGAGGTTAAGACCACTTACATCCTAAAAACAAAAGGATAACTGTTATTAATCAAATAGTTTTATGGATATGGGGAAAACAACACAACTAAGATGTTTGTATTTTGTTATCGGCTCCATGGTGCAAGCAACACTGAGGTCATGGGTTCGATCCCAAGGGAACACACAAACTGATAAAGTTTCATACTGTTAAATTAACCAAGTTGTTTTGGATCAATTTGTCTGCTGGATTTATAAACTGTATGTGTTTCTTGTACTGCTAATTATTTTGATAACATATTTTCATTGTGCTGATTTTACGGAATACAATGGAAATTAAATCGCTGGGTATAAATGTGTGGGAATGCAGAGAGGATGGCACTATTTTGTAAAAGACAACACTATGCCCTCTTCACACATCTATGGTCTTTGCTCAATGACAAAACTGCTGCATTCACTGAATGACTCACTGTGTCCTTGATAAACATTTCACTTTAGCCTTCATACTTCTTCTGAAAACACATGACATTAACATTCGTTATTACACAGCTCTCTGAAATCCCTCTGTAGCAAAATAAATTGGCCCTTTATTTATTTTTGTATACAGCCGTGTAATGCACAAGTATATTTGTACTGTACCTTATTTCTAAAATCATTAACAAACATTATAGAATGTCAGTAATTTGTGTACATTCATATGTATGTAATAAACCAAATTCCTGACATTTGTTTGTACTTAATCTCACTGTACATGACTAATGTTTTTTCATGCTTCCTCTCTTGTTTAGGTGTATGAGCAACTTTATGACACGTTGGACATTGTTGGTGGGCCAGAGGTGCGAGCCCAAGCCACTGCCAAGGTAACAGTCACAACCTGCTATGCCAAACACTCACACCAACACTCCTAAAACCTTGCAGACCCTTATTTTTTTATTTTATTTACGGTCATCTTTATCTTTCGATTCAGGCTACAGTAGCAGCATTTGCCGCCAGCGAAGGCCATGCTCACCCAAGAGTGGTGGAACTCCCTAAAACGGATGAGGGGCTTGGTTTCAATATCATGGGGGGAAAAGAACAGAACTCCCCCATCTACATCTCCAGGGTCATCCCCGGTGGGGTTGCTGACCGGCAAGGGGGTCTGAAGAGAGGAGATCAACTGCTGTCTGTTAATGGTGTGGTAAGTTGGGGCAGTATGTCTAAAATGTATCATTTTGCCACATGTTCTCCATAATATCATGATTGTAGTACCTGATAAAAAGGTCTTTATTTTATCTTTATGTAGAGTGTAGAGGGCGAGCACCATGAGAAAGCCGTAGAACTGCTAAAGGCAGCACAGGGTTCGGTGAAGCTAGTGGTGCGTTATACCCCTAAAGTCCTTGAGGAGATGGAAGCCAGGTTTGAGAAGATGAGAAGTGCCAGGAGACGTCAGCAGCATACCAGTTACTCGTGAGTCTTTTAATCCTTCTTTCTTTCCTCTCTCTCTATTCTGATGGGATGCTACAGAATAAGTGTATTCGAACTTTGAGGGCCACCTGTGTTTTAAAGAGTATAAAGAATGCTATTAAAATTACATTTCATGCCGTGTGTAATGTTGCTGTATGTGAATGTAAGCAGTCTAATGCTAAAAAGTGAACTAATAACATAGTTACTGGCTTGGGATAAAAGGAGTCGACTCTGGATCACACAAATGAGTCGACTGTTATTCTAATCTCAGTTACGGGTCGGATTTGCGTCAGTGTAATGACCGCCTACCTTCCATTTGCCACACTGCACGCGGTAGACCACTCACAGCAGACTAGACCATCTGACCAATTAGAACAGAGTAGGCTAACAGAAAGGAGGGGATTAGACAGATGAATCGCCGAACGAATCATTTAAGAGTCATTCAAGAAGTATAGTAATAATAACCTAGCCTATTATTAGAAAATGAGTGTTTTTGCACTGTGTATGTATGTAAACTTGTTGGACACTGCATAAACCAAAGTAGGATGTTAAAAATCACAAAATAATTACTCTTTAACAATTTCTTTTCATCTACCCAGGTCTTTGGAGTCCAGGGGTTAACAAGACTCACCATCAGTCTGGCGTGCTGATCCATTCTCCCACCCTTTCTGCTCCCATAGGATGACAGAAGACCCAGAGGAGATCAGTTTAGACTACCCCTAGATATGTTATTTATATGTTAGCGGAATGATCTCAACAAATGTAGACGTAAATACACTATTTCCCTGGCCAAGTGCAGGGAGAGTCTGAACATAGTGCATCTGGTCCGTCTGAGTCTAATTTTCTGTTTTATTCTTATGGGGAACCTGCACCCTGTGATATTCTGGAAGGGGGTGTGTGTCTGTTAGCACAGAAGAGAGGTTTTTAAATATACTGGATAGTGCAAATAGCAGGACGTATGTGTATATGTGGGGTATTGTCTTTTACCTTAGAATGTTGTACATTAACTAAATAGTTTCTTCTTCGGTTGATGTATGTTTTATTCAGTTTGTGTTGAAGCTATGCATCCCATTTACAAGTATTCTCAATCACATGTTGTGTAGTCTGTGAAAATAACATCAGGAGTACACAAACACAGTTAGAGCAAAAAAAACCTCCTTTCTTAAACAGGTTGTGTGAATAGGCTACTGTCATAAAAGTGTGCTGAGTGTGTGTGTTCTTCCAGTCAGTTAGCCTACTCTGTTTGATGTTTCAATTTTTGTTTATTTATATTTGTTTATTCATGCATTAAAACCAACTATTTACTTTAGAAGTCGATTGAGTTTATGTATTACCGTTGTTGTTAACCGTAAATTCTACGAATAAATTGAGCTTTATAAACGCGGATTAATGATGGCACAAAAAAACTTGACCGGCTTAAAAATGTAATAATTTAATATGATCATTTTACAGATTTTTCTAAAATATTGAATATTTACTGTGCAGTTGTGCTGTCACGTGGTAATGTTTCTCTTGGGTGAAGGCAGATCCATTAGAGAGCGAGATCTGTCAACGGAAGTCTTAAACACTGGAGCGTCACATGATTCAATGAGCCTTCAGATAGTTCCAGGAAGTTATGTTTTATCTTTAAATACTTTATTTCTTTCATTTTTTGGGGGGGTTAAAATTTTACCTAAGTTGGTTTGTTTAGTCGCATCTCCATGCGTAACTAGTAACTTCCGGGACTATTGAGAACCGCCATTGCTGTGAAAAAAACTGTTCCATTGGAGTCAACAGAGTTGACGCGACTCTCTCAATGGCTCTGGGTGAAGGAACTCGCTCGCGTTTCCATAGCAACGCATGATCACAAACTAGGAGGACTTCTTTCATTCAGACATCCATTTATCTATCGCTAAAACATCTTACTGCAATGTCTCATGTCTAATTTGTCGATATAAAACTGTTACTGGGATTAAGTGATTAAAATGGAACGAAAGCTCGGACGCACCAGCACAAACATTGGACACGTATATATTCCTCCTCTGCCGTTTTATATGAACACATGTAAGGTACGGATGTTGAAAATTATGTTTGATTTATAGGTTGTCGTTCAATTAATATCTTTCTGTAAGTGTCTTTGATCGCCATAAACTAGTCGTATGAAATAGGACCGTGGTAACCATGGTTACTTAAATTGTTGAACAATTGAACTGGAATCTTGCTGTTCTGGAGCTCTGTGATCAAATAGGCGTACTTTGCTTTAAAAGCACTAGATTTTGTCTTCGATGTGGTCATATACAAAGTCCTAGATCTTAGCCTTACATTACCATGTTTGTTGTGCCAAAATTGTCATTTTCCACTAGCTCTGCAGCAAAATAAGTGATCTCAACGCTATTTTCAACCTCTTGTCACTGCTCCAGAATGCTCCTCTTCCGCCTGTCCACCGCCGTCACAACAGAGTGCCTTCTGCTCACTTTCATCTCACCTCACACACTGAACATGACAGAAAGCCACTGACTGGACCACTTTACAACGAGATCCATTCTAAAGCCCCTCCACACTGGACCACACACTTCCTCAATGAACTCGCTCACAGGGTGAGATGTGTGTGTGACAGAGATTTAGGTCCACGTGGGTATTAAAATCTGAGATCAGCTATATTGTGGGGACCAAGCAGCAGTACCCATTAGGGAAATTGATTAATAAACATACTTAATGATGCTTATTTGAAATGCAGAAAGCTTTTCTGTGAGGGGTATGGGATACAAAATCCCATAAGGTCAGTATAAACAATACAAGTCTTTGACAAGTCTCCACAAAGATTTTGAAACGTGTGTGTGTGTGTTTGTTGCTCTGCAGCTCAGAGATTGTGTGGCAGTGAGGGTTGTCTCTAAACCCGTAAGTGAAATGCAGGACAGCTACACTGGTCAGCCAGCTGCGCTCGAACCTCTGGCTGAGCACTATAAAATGATGCAGGTGAGATTAAAAGGGTTGGACATTCTAGGTATAAATGCAATGTTGTTTTTTGGAATTTTTATCTTTAAACACACATGTAAGGGTGGATGTGGGGTTTAAATAAAATTTGTATGTATTAAAACGAGAGAACCAGTTTAGAGATAAACTTGACACATTTTGAGAGTGGAGCTTAGGGATATTTCTTAGTAGTTCACAGTGCATTAATATAAAACATACGTGTTCATGATTAGTATCTTAATATGGCTATCGTAGTCACCATAACCCTTTATTTCCACCAGAGCTTCTGTGATGATGAAATGACTCATTCATCTCTTGATTTTAATCAGGCACTATACAGACAGCTGAATATGACCCAGTCCCGTGTGCAAGATCCTGTCTGTAGCACAACCAAAGCCGACTTTAAGCACTTCAACAGGTAACACTGTACAACACCAGAGGGCAGTGTGAATGTGAAATACTTTGAGTGCTAATTTTGATTTCGTCTGCTGATCTGAGGTCAGCAGCAGTGGCTTTCTCAAATGTGATGACAGATATCAAAGGGTTTGCAGAACTGATCCAATCTCTAGATGTAAGTGGAGAGTAATGCACTGCTTCTAAAGTATCCACTGGAAGAACTTCAGGGATGATATAAATCTGTGATCTGAACTATAGTGAATCATTTTTTGAGCTGTAACACATCCTGACCAATGATCAGTATCTGTGGCTGTATACATGTGCCTGCATTGCTTTGGTCATTTAGTTTGCAGTACGACTGTATGCAGAATACACTCTCCGATTGTACATACCAAGGTCATTTCATATCAATATCATAAGGTCATTTTAATCCGTCTTTGGATCTCCTGCATAAAGATGCATCACTTTTCACGTTTGCCTGCTACAGACGGATTTAGATGATTTAGTGAAGCATAGCTCTTCTCATCTTCTGGCCTCCTGATCTGTCAACTGTTGATTGGTGGGCCACACTGAAGGCAGCAAGGTCAAAGACACATATTGACACTAATTCACACAACTCCTTATAGCAAGTGTATGCGTGACAGTGTTGAACAGATACGAAATGTCTTTCTTTCTTCTCTTTTTAATTGTTAGGTTTGCCTGTGCTGACTTTATAGTTAAGAGCACTTAAACACTTATCCTAGCTGGTTGGATGATGTTGGTTTTTCATGGTTGAAGAAGTACCCTGTGCTAAGGAATGCTGAACTGTAGTCTCAGCGGTTATGTAAAATATGAGTGAACAGTGATCGTATTGATAAGAAGACAATGGACGCCAACAGACTAGAATGTTAATTCAGTATAATGATATTTTATTTTGTTTCCCAGCATTATTCTTTAGAAATATAATTATTTCATAATTATTCTTCATTTTAGGTCAGATTTGACACCTCATTCTGTAATGGAGGCTGCTACCTTTAATGGAACCCTTACCAAGAGTGGAGCCCACAGCCGACTTCCTGCTCATAAAGCTCCATCCACTTTATCATGTCAACCTCGACTCCCTTGCCCACCTCTGCCTTTGCCTCACAGGGGTAAAAGTAGTCTGTATATGGATAGCTTTACTGTCCCTGTGCATTCACCTTTGCCTATATCTGCACAAAATGTGCTGAAACAGCAAGATGGTGGTAGAGGTCTGTTACTGGACATTCTAGGTGTCCCCAAAATGTATAGCACAGAGAATCAGATATGTGGGAAGAACAAAATGTCTATGGTGTAAAACTGACAAAAATAGGGTGTGAGGTGCATTAGATCTAATTGTTGATTTCCAACATCAATTAATGTTTATTGTCATCCTTTCCATTTGTCATTCTGCGTGTCATTAATAAATGGAAAACAAACCATGTTAAGAGTGATTAGCTGACACTTTATTGATTTATAGATTTTTACAATCTGTGTATATGTATATGCATTCTTTATTAGGTGTTTGTTTTCCTATGCTCATGCATTCATTTGTATGAAAAGCTTTAGTACATTTATAGAAAATTGCAGGACGATTACTGCAAGCATGCTAAAAAAATCTGCAAGTAAAGAGGGAAGACCAGGGAAAGAGAGACAGAAATATCGCTGAGGAGGTAGTTGGCTGCTCACCAAGACAGCCCACAAAGGTTGCATAGTAGTGTTTGCTCAACCACTAGCCTACGCCACAATCATGCAATTGGAAGAAAGCCTGAAGGAAAACTAAGAGGGTGATAGTGGGGAAAAATATAGATGATTTGGCAAAATATTTCAAATTAGTCAGAATTTCCCTCATCAGGTTCCTCCACCCACATACTCTCTCAACATTTTGCTCTCTCCTCCCCGTGCTTTGTCTCCGGCTGTATGCCAAGGAAAGAGAGAGAGATCATGTCTTATTTGAGGCCATATATGGAAGTTGGGTGGATAGAATATGGGGAACAGGTGAAGGCAAAGTGTATGATAAGAAGGGGACAAGATTTATCGATCAGAGATAAAAACAGAATCATTGGTCAGAGCTTGATGACAAAACAGAGTAAAGATTTCTAGATTCATTTCAACAGATTTTATCCGCACAATGTAAAGATTTGGTCCTGTGCTAGTCTTTCACACATATAAACAAATGCAATCTATCCAGAAACCCCACAATAGATGACGTTTGAATATTAGGGTTAAAGTTTTTCACTTTTTATGGATATTCAGAGTGCTCCACAGGTCTTTCATCATATGTCATATTTAAACAATTTTCAATGTCAATTTTCTTGTTTAACATATTAAAAATGTATAATATATTTTTTGTATCATTTTTGCATGTATATATCTTTTTTACATTAGTGGAGCACCTGATCCTTAACCAATGACTGGATTTTCACCCTAGGTGAATTAAAACTCGTTTTAATGTTCATTAGAACATAGTTTCTATTTGTACCATAGTGCATTACATAATGTGTTTAGTAGTCAATGGGTGGCACGAACACGTAGGAATGCTGAAAACAGCGACAGGTTTCCTCCTGGCCTGTAGATGGTTAAATGACACAGGGTGGGGTTTGAGGAGGGGGCACCAGCTGCCACCTTTCCCTTTAAAGAGCTAAAGGGAGGGAAAACACAGAGGGAACCCGTGTCACCATTAGATTAAAGACTAAGGATTAAGTTTGGAAATACTGGTTTACCAAAACAAAAACATCGACAGAGAAAAAAAAGGAAGGGACAATCAGACGGATCAGTCTTAGGAACAACATTTCCAGTCGTGTTCGACATGGTGCTTATTCGGCATAAATAATTATCCGCAACTAAAGAACTGGTTTCGTTAACTATAACACTGGACAACAGGAGCAGGTGAAGATGCGCAAGAAAGGATGCTAAAATAAGAAGAAAGGGATAGAGTGAGTGCATGAGGATTTAAGAGAGAGGCAGAGGTGTTTCCCCGACGCACGTTTCCTTCTGCTGGATAGACTGTTTCGTTTAGGGAATAAAAAGTAAACGATTAACACAAGCTTTATTAAAACAGATGCAAATATATCAGGAAAATACATTTAGATGTTAAAACGAGGAATGCGGTTGTCACTCGTGTATTTTACGCGAAAGGACCAGGGTGACACATAGGCGTGAAATTGTATGAATATATAGCCTTTATTTTTCTCTGTTGATATTAACATTACCAAAGGAACGGGCGTACGCACAATATCACGCTGAAGTGGGGAATTTTTTGAAATGCTAGGTGCTGTAGCAAGGGGATATTGCATAATTCAAAACCTCTAGCCATTTTCATAAAAAATACATATTAGGGTTTGGCATTCTGCACAGTTACTCCGAGAGGATCATTTCTTTACATCCGAAAACATGCTCAATTCCATCTAACATTTTCGTGCAATTTGTGTTCATGTGTGTGTGTTCAATAACACACACACAGCCCGCACGCGAACAGAGCCAGACCCAGAACGAGTAAGTATTTAACATAGGTGTTTGTGGTGTGTGTCTGTGTCGTGGTCTTGTGGTACTTCTATTTTGTGTTTCGGTTGTGCTGAGTCAGGCCTGTACGCTGTGTCAACGAATTCAACAGGTAGTCTACTTTGTTTTGTTTTTACACTTTTGATTGGGTTTTCAAAGTATTTCCCAAAATTGTGGTCCGTAAGTTGTTGTCAGTCAAATTTTTGGTGTTTGTATTTTCACATATTTACTCACCACCTTGAAATGTGAGCGAATAATTATGTAGGTGTCTTTTTAACCTTGTACGAATACTTGTCTGCCCCACTACATCTCTGCCTCTTAATCAGACTTATGTTTTTTTAAAGAGAATAGCCAGACATAACCTTTAGCTGTAAATACTACTGAAATACTGCATTTTAATAGATTTTAACAGGCCACATACCATTTCCAGCAAGCTCTTGTGGATGAGTTACAGTACTTTAGGTCTAATTGCATAAGCCTTAAAAACAAAAGTGTAACCGTTTTCTCTTTCTACACTTTATATGAGCGTCACACACCAGTTGAAATGTTTTTATTTTGTTTCTCTCACGTTTTTTTCAGTCTCTGGTCCCTCCCTCCCTTTCTTCCTCCCTCTTACACCTACCAACATCCTATGTGCACTGCTGTCCTCATTTTACACCACTGACTCTCCCTCCTCAAAGCTGATGCTTTCCCTGATATTGCACTATGAGAAAACACAACCAGTGTCACCTTTTTAGTCGCTTGAAATGACCCCTTTTCACCCTCTGTTTCTTTCTCTCTCTCTCTTGTCAGTATACTCCATTCTTTCCCACCGCTAAGAATAGTTTCCATCAAGTTCATGTGTGGTTTGGCTTAACACAATTATATCCCATCGCTCTCCGGCTTCATTCCCTGAGTACTTAATGGGGGACTATAAAGGGATGGTAATTAACCGGAGAGGGCACTTTTATTAATTAGGTTTTAACGAGAGCTGAGACGAGAGGGTTGTGTGGGTGAGATGTGTACGGTTATAACTATCTTATGAATGCTGTTAAGTGCGAGATATGAGAGTATAGTCATGCAAAGCTTAGTGCTGTCACTGTAAAATGAGTCTTGTAAGCCCCCAATCTCTCTTTCCAACTGTTCTCCGCAGTTAGACCTGTGATTAGTTTCAAAGCAGAGGTCAAAGCCTGACTAGTGACTTTCTGAGTCTATGCGTAGTTTGTGAAACGGATAGTCTAACGCAGCACTTTCAAACAAACTTCATTAAAATGTTATGAGACACGCGGTTTTTGTGTGAACACGCCTATGTTTGCGTGAGCAAGCGTCCTTGAGCTGTTAATTTGTTCTGCTGTTGCTTTTCTCCCTTCTTAATGCTATTCCACAAGAGACACCAACATGCCACGCGCAACTCAGCTGAGAGTTGCCTGGTGCACACAAATAAGAGAGAGAGGAAAAAAGAGGGAGGGATTGAAAAAGCCAAAACCAATCACTGACTCAAGCAGTCTGGTTGAGACTGAGATAATAGCTTCTTAATTCATCAAAATCAGCGATTGAATTGAACTTCTAAAGTGATTTCAGTTAATTAAAAGGGTGTATGACCTGAAGAGGACACATGCGCACGAAATCACAATGCATCAGCTAAAGAACAGATGGTTTGCACGAGGCATCCGTACCTCAACAGGAAAAAAGACAAGAGAGGAGGGGGGACTGCAGTATTTTGTTGTATGCAGATCTTTGATAAATCCACTAGGTGGCCTTTGAGCACCACTGAGTCTCAACTGCAGTGGGATAGCCAGTAGAAAAATCTAAAAGAATCCACATTGCACCAGACAGAGAGAGAGAGACAGAGAGAGAGAGAGAGAGAGAGAGAGAATGCAGACACACTACAGCATACTGTAAGATACCAGAAAGGCAGCTAATATTAGTAAAACAGGTCCTATAATGATACATGCATGTGCACATCAAATATTGTAAATTTTTTCAATCAATTGAATATTTTATTAATGGAGGCGGTGCTTCTATTACCTTTACTGCAGTCATACCTGCATCCTCAGTCACAATCCCCACAGTGACCGTACCTGGTTCTCTCGTTTTTCCTCTCCGCCGGCTCATGGTCAGTCGTCTATAATACTGTAGACTTTTATAGGCGTATCTGTCCTCACGACCAACCCCCATCCCAACGGACATACACACTTAATGTACTTCCCCCATCCACGAACACACTTAACAATGATTTCCCTTTTCAGTGAGAGCCCTTTTTGCTTTGCCAGCACCTTGTGGTTCATTTTTCTCTGTTCTTCCTTTTTATCGTTTCATTTCTTTACCTCTTTATGGTCGACGTGGTTATTTTTATGTGTCGTTTTAAATCCAAACTCTTCATTTTTTGACCAAATGTGGCTGTGCTGGGCTCATAGCAGTTAAGGCAATTTTGATCAATATAGTTTTCTGGAAAATGAAAATACAAATTAAAAGTTTTAACTACATGAAATTAGTTTAAAAGGATTCTGAAAGAAATTAATTAACAGAATGTTAACTGAATATATATTTTTTATAAATATAATTTTGAAGTTGAACGTATTGTCTTATGCATTTAATAAAATGCTTCCGTGTGAATGATATCACTGCTGATGGTGTGACATATCAGTTCTTAGCTAGAAGTGATGAGTTAAAACACAAGGTGCTGTCCATGGTGCTGAAATGAGAAACCGTTCAACAGGCTATATTTAGAGAAGCTATGAATCCAACACCTTGTGTTATATGATTCAGCTGTCTTGTTATCTGACACACTCTTTTGATCTTTGATAATTCAAGAGTTATACACAAAAAAAATTGAAAAAAATGGGAGAGCGAGGATTTAACTACATTTCCCCTCTATAAAGACCTCCGTGGTTATTACGGTTACTCCGTAATTATTACTACAAAAAGACAAACATGGCTTGGACATTTTATTTTGGATTCTGACAGTATATTCTGACAGTATATGTGTTTTTGTCTGATCAAAGTTGAGCCAAACTTTTCTTTTACAGGCACAATTTTAGTCAGTTATTGTTTAGACCTTTTTATGACAGTACATGCAGCTAAACAAGAGGAATAGATGAGCCTAAAGACCGTAGACTCACTTGATTAAAGGGAAAGTTCGCCCAAAAATGAAAATTCTGTCTAGTTGTTCCAAATCTGTATATATTTTTTTGTTTGGTTAAACACAGAGAAATATATTTGTAAGAATGGTTGTAACCAAACATTTCTTGGACAATGGAAAAAATTACACAGTAGTCATAAGTGCCCCAGAACAGTTTACTTTCCTACATCTTCCTTTGTGTTCAACAGAACAAAAAAAGTTATAAATTAATATTTCCTACTATGGTAGTGTAAGTGTAGTAGAGTAGGCGGGGCGAGACCGTGGTTCGAGTCCGGTGATAAATTGTGAATGAGCGCCAGCTGTGCGCACACCAGGCTCGAATCACGTAGGAGATTGGGAGCATATAAAAGGAACGAGCGACCGGACCGTCGAAGAGAGAGGACCGGGCCCGAACATGTTTTATGGTTGTATTTATGTTCTTGTGTTTTGTATTTATGTTTTGTTCGCCGGCGGTCGGCCGTGAGGGGCCGCCGGCTGTTATTATTTGTATTAAATCTTTATTTAAATGTCTGCCGGTTCCCGCCTCCTTCCTTCCATATCTTGAATCATATTACAGTAAGATTATTACTCATTTGTCCCCTAAATCTAAGTTTGATTAAGTTGAAGAGTCGAGGTGATTGAACCCTCAGAGTCCCAAAGTTTATTGAAAATAGTTCCCATATTTGTATTCAGAAATGAGGAAGTAAATATGTTATTGAAACTATTAATATTATTCACGTGGGTTAGATTTTTGTTCTCAGAGCTCCTTATAAGTTCATTAGTATTCATGTTGGTTAGTTCCTTGTTCTTAGGACTTAGGACTTAGGACGTTCCTTGTTCTTAGGTATTTTTAGCAAAAGGCAGCACGATGTTCTGAACATTCTGTTAACTTGGTCAGCGCTTGAACTCAAGTAAGGTTAGACATAATTCAAGAACAATATTCATTGAAATACATTTCTCACAATATGATTTGTGAACAATAATCATTGCATTATTTCAATGCAATACATTTCACATAATGGGTGTGGGACACAGGCAAAACCCAAATTCTCACAGGTAGTCAATGGGGTCAAATAACTCTTTGGTTACAAGCATTCTTCCAAATATCTTTCCATTTGTTAATAAGAACAAAGAAATGTATTCAGATTTGGAACAACTATAATGTGAGTAAATTATGACAGAATTTTTATTTTTGGGTAAACTATCCTTTTAACAAGAGCTTTATAGTAAAAGATTCAGTTTTCCAGCACTGCTCTTTAATGCAGTGATAATACATCTATGTAGACTCATTTTAAAGATTGCACGTTTAAACAGTTGCGATCTATTGACTTTGACACACCATAATACTGTACTTACACTATGCTGACTGTTCTGCATAACATTCACTGCACACAGAGAGCAAGAGACTGAACGTGTAAGAGTTAATGCTCTGCAGTCTTTTCTCCCTATTTTGTGTAGCTCAGCAAATAATGGTTCTGCCTTTAGCTTTTCTCGATCTTCCTCCCACCCTTCCTGTCTCTCGTTTTCTTCCTCTCCCTCTTTCTATTGGACAAACTGAGAGAATGATGCGGGGGGGGGCTGAAATGTTCGGTCATTTTCATCTCCCATCGCTGTAATTGAGGAGAGTGTTTTAGTGAATTGAGGGGACATGGCAGCAGAGTGATGTTGTGAGATGGGAAAAGAGAGACGGGTGGGCTTTGCAGAGAAGGAGGGGTCCCCTTATTATAAGGGAAGCCTGTTTATTATGTAACACTGAATGTACATTGAACTCCTTTATGAGAGATGAACGCACTCGACATTTGTGTGTTTGTGGGTGAACGCCTGCACCATATTGCCGCGTTAACAACATGATTTTTTTGATTTTCACATAGTCTTAGATTTTATGTGCGTACCTTGGAGGTGTTTGTTTTGACATTGACCAACTTTTACAAAACCCTCCACAGAATCATGACTATTACAAATTGCTGTATAAACCTATAAGTGACAGGTTACTTTAACCTGATGGTGTTTTAGGATATGAGCATCACTAAATATCTCTCCCTTTTATCTCTTCTTTTTTTCTTCTCCGCAGGCTCCTCCCACCCCCCTCCCCTCTCGGTTCTCTCTCCTCCTCTCTCTCCCCCTGCTCCTCTATGCTCAGTTCGGTGTGTGTCTCCTCTTTCAAAGGGCGCAAGGGTGGGAACAAGTCGTCCAACAAAGCATGTTACAGCGCAGACATGACTTGTCCGTCAGACAGCGAGAAAATAGTGATAAACTGCGGCGGGATTCGGCACGAGACGTACCGCAGCACGCTAAAGACGCTGCCCGGGACCCGCTTGTCATGGCTCACCGAGCCAGATGCGTTCAGTAACTTTGACTATGACCCCAAAACCGATGAGTTTTTCTTTGATCGTCACCCCAACACGTTTGCTTTCATCCTCAATTATTACCGCACGGGAAAGTTGCATTGTCCCAACGATGTCTGCGGTCCTCTGTTCGAGGAGGAGCTCGCTTTCTGGGGTATCGACGAGACGGACGTGGAGGCTTGCTGCTGGATGAACTACCGACAGCACAGGGATGCCGAGGAAGCGCTGGACAGCTTCGAGACGCCGGAGCCCGACCTGCCAGAAGATGACCCGGCGCTCACGGGTGGCGCGGACGGGGACTTGAAGAGGTTGTGTCTACAGGAGGATGGTCGGCACCGCAGCTGGTGGAGTATATGGCAGCCCCGAATCTGGAATCTTTTTGAGGATCCCTATTCCTCGAAATACGCCAGGGTGAGTGTCGGCATCTTACATTGAATCGCTTTAATAAATGTCCGCGTATCAATACAGTTAAAGCAAACTCTTCCCTGTGATTCCATCTGCTACCCAATACTGTGTCAAAGGATGCATATCGTTTCCTTTACGAAGGTTAACCATAGTTTAACTGTAGTAATCATTTTTTTTATTTGCAGTAAAACCATGAAGGTTACCACAATATTTACTGTGGTCTCATCGCAATAACCGTTAAATATATTATTAATTAATTATGGAAATATAAATGGCTACTTTTATTTTCCTAAAGGCCATTTCAGGGGATGTCAAAGACAAGCAGTTTCTTAGCAGTTGAATAAAAAAACTTGTAGCATATAATAATAATAGTGATCTAATGAACTTGTCCTTCATTGGCACGTATGATCATCATTTTTTGAGTTCTTCCAAATAAACTTCTTAAGTTTAGTGTGACCATACGTCTGGAAAGAAAACAGCTTTCATTTTTCTTTTCCATTATTCCGATGATGGAAATTGCAGTATTTTGTCGCATTGTCTTTTCTCTCAATCTTTTGCTCACACAGTATTTGCTGGTAAACAGTATTCTCGAGCTCCCAGCAAGCACAGCATCTAATTTCTTTGTCATTCTGAATCTGTACAATTTTGTCGTTTTCAGCACTGACACCCATTCACCTTGGATTAATGAACCCTTGCACTCTCATTTGTGTTCGTTGTCCTTCTCCATGTATTCTTCTCTTTCTCCTTCTTCACGTTTCCACTGGTGCACACACAAATGTATACACGCATACAGTACACACACAATGCTGTTTTACTGCTTTAAGTGTTGCTTTATTAAAATAATCCGTCGGGCTATTTAACATTATGACCATAAAGAGAATACAACGGACACAAGTTTTGTACTGTTGATACATTCATTCTGTTAAGCAAAAAACACTTGCTGTCATGTTTAGCTATCTACTTTTATTATAAATTGGGAATTCTTATAGTCACAGGTGCATAGTGTGTATGTTCATACTGCAGAACGATTCCTGGCAGACCCTTACAAACGTCATCAGGACATTTACCCAGAGGTGTACACAAGTTGCAACTATGAATTAAGGACAGCGATTGTCATGTACTGTAAGTTGTTTTTTCCTCTTAAATGTTATAGTCATGGAATTGGTGCAGTATTTTGTAAATCTATTGGTTTGGTAGGTTTTCTAAGGTGAATTATGTGTTCCCAGTGTTATTGCCCTTGCAGTGGTAAGACACACATTGAACCAGTGACGTTATTCCAAAATTGATTGACTGTTGAAAAGCAAACCATCAGGTATCAGATTTTGTTTGGGTATATGTTTCGTTAGGAAGTGCAAGAACTTAGCGGTATCCCAGGAACTTCCTAGTTTCCCATGGGTCTTGTTTTTACCGAATCAGATTCCTGCTTACTCAGCACAGACTCCGTATGTCACTACCACCAAAATCGCCTCATAATCAGTACACCCTACCTCTCCCACGTCTGGACATGATGATCAAACATGGTGGTCATATTTGAGATTAAAATTCAGATCTTTTATTTCATGATAATCAACGGGGATCCAGGCTAATACTTTTGCATGAATCCATAGACTGCAGCCTAGTCAGTCTGCAAATTTAGCAATGCACCAAACTTTTTTTATAGACTTGTAAATCAAGTAATCATATCTTTTTTTTTTTGTCAGAAATCATCTCTGTCATTATATATACTCGTCTTAGAAAAACGCAAAGTCGTTCTTTGACCCTGGTCAGAGTGTAGGTATGTTAGCACATAAAAGTTAATACACCTTTTGCCTCTGGGAACAGTCCAAGTGAACAGTGATCATTTATTTTCTTTATAAGTGATCGCTAGTTATTTAAGATATTTAGTTCCATTTGCACATCTGGGTTAATAGATCATAGATAGATTAGTTTATATACACTAGCATTCTTAAAAAAAAAACGAGGCTAGCATTCTTGACAGATCAGTTTACATTCGCAGTCTGAATTTTAATGCAGAATTGCATAGGATGCGTTTGAAGTCTGTGAGTATAAGTAACAAAGCTATTCTTACAGCTCTCAAGGGGAGGAAGAGATGCCGTCATGGTTTTGATGCGTCGTCATTGAACGGAGGTCTTTTATCAACCGTGACAAGCGTAGCGTTTTATTAGTGGGTGCGGGGCCTTGCACCGGATTGCTAATCATCGCTTACAACCTTCGTGTCCCTTTCTCTTGCTGTGCTATAGCGTAACACTGCGGCGTCTCATACTAGCTGACTGCGCGCTGATTCTGCTGCAGAGCAACCGAATAACAGAGCAACAGAGGCACAGCCACTAAGAAGTGTGCATGTGGTCACCTTTTTGACTGGAGGAATGCAGCTGCGTAGCTGTTTATCTTAAAATGTTTTTGTAAAACATGAACACAAAACACAATGACTACATTTAACAACCTGCAGTGTCCTTCTGTAATTTATTAGAGCGATTCATTCGTCCTGATGAGAAACAGATACAATTGACTTATATGCCAGTGAAATAAAACCTCAAGGACAGTGGCGTGAAGAGGAAGTGCATGATACGCAGAATGAGCAGAATTGCTTTACTTCTGGTTAACGCTTCGGACTTGTAGTTGAGCACATGTTGTATGAGCGAACGGATAACAACCTGCGGGTGCATATAGCCATTCACGTGCAAAATCCCATTCGATAAGGATGAAGAAATATTAAATGAACTAGAGCTCTGGCAGCGTATCTTAGCAACAGCCTGTAGTCAAATTAATCTTGCTTTGCGTCGCTCTCTGTATTTTGTTCCCACGTTTAAATATATGCGCAGAAAACCTCTTATTAATCTCATGATTCAGATTATTTCAGATAGACGGTCAGAAATATATTCAAAAGTTAAGATTCGTTATGTTGCTTCTCATTCTATGAAATACTAGTGTATAAATGTAAAGTACTTACTGTATATTTTAGTAAATAACTTTTAGGTCGTTGGTTGTGTGTCAAAGCTTCATACAGGCTGCATTTTTGGGCATCATATTAACACTCACAACTTTAATATTCGATCCTAAATCAAGACCAAGCAAGCATGATGTCAAAGTTGTATCTGTTGTGGTTTCTCTAAAGTGAATATTGTTTTTGCAGTAACTTAAAGGAAGGCACATTGACAGTCTGCATTGACCGTATTTCGATTCTAATTTAAGTAAGTATCCGAACAAAAACGGCTCTTGTGACATGCTACGTTTATCTTTACAATACTTTCAATTACTTTCAAATTCCATTCACAAAAGCTATGTCTATTTTTAGGCAACATAGAAAAAGACAAAATATGGATCGTTTTATGAATGCAGACTTATTTCAATTTCGTAAAAGCATAAAAGACCTTATTCACATACAGAATACTAGAGGCTATCTTCACTTCAATTGTTTAGAAGCGGTAAGCTTAACTGATTTCGATGGTCATGCCAAAAACAAAGCCAGGACTTTAGTGACTCTTTGAAAAAATGTCTCACCTGCATTGGCAACCAAAAGCATGTCCAGTAGGGTCCATAGACTATGACCGCCACTCTTCTCGTCTTTTTTGGATTCTGTCCTTCTAACCACACGCATTTTGTTCTAAAATGAGGATGTGTTTATCAGGTCCCCAAAAGTATCAATTACCTTTGTGTTCCCTCTAATGATAATGTTCATGTGTAACCGGAGTTTGTCTGGCTGTCTGTGCTAAGAGACCTCTTCTGGCACCCGTACGCACAACCTGCCTCCTTTGTTTCCCTTCTTCTTACTACATCTCTAAATATAGTAAGAAAATGAGGAGATTTGTAGGACGAGATCTCTCAGTAACAAGCAGGCCTCGGCTTTTCCTCCTTCACACTGGTAACGCAGCTGGTTACCCGACCTCCAAACGACTGAACCGGTGCATTTCGCACCCGTTTGGTTAAATTTACGCAGTACTGGTAGCAAAAGCTCAGCAGAGCCTCCAGGGCAACTCGGTGTTGTGCGGTATTTCAACAGCACACATCTTCAGATCGCACGTTGCCGCAGCATCAGAGGATGATAATAAAGGTTATTGAACCAGTCACGCTGAGACCAATGAATCGGTCAATGAGAGGTACGCCGCTGGATACGCTTGAATCTACAGTCGCAGTGTGCTTTATCCTCACTGGCCTCTGTCCAGCTCACCGGTGAATGAGTCTGGGAGAGTTGCAGTGTATTTGCTTTTACAAGCCAATTTTTCTGGCTCAGGATATTTTGTGTGCTTCAGTTTTTCTGATCCCACCCCCCGAGAAGTCTACATGGAGATCCCAGTGGGCATCTATCCTGAACTGCAGTCAGCTAGTTGCTGGCATGTACGGCTCCGCATGCAGTCTAGCTCTCCTGCTTTGAAATTTAAATAGGTGTTGATCGTAATAGGACAGAGAAGATCAGCCAATAACACAGCCAACAGGTTATGTGAGCGAGTCGCCGGGTTATATTGTTTAAATTACACTCGAATCCTGTAAAGCTATACATCCACTGCACCTTCAATCCACATTCCCTCAAATACTGATAGGTCACAAGGGAATAGCCAGCTTTTCCACCCCCACCCTCCCGTTACATACCTCCCAAGCCTCCACGCATGGCCGATGGGACTTTTACTTTTCATGACCACACATCATTTTTCGTGTCAGGCGGCTTCAGCAAAAAGGTTAAATGCATGTGTGTAGTTTCTGCACCATTAGCACCCAGGCTATCTATCTCACAACATTGGTTGACTCAAAGGATTTTCTCTGCACGTTAAGCTTAAATAGGACCAAGGATAATATTGATCAATTACAGACATCACCTTTAACAGTGTAGCTTTCCATGAAACGATCTTTCCTTTCATTGTGTATCTTCAGATGACATGAGGGGAAAGTATTTTTATCCAATGGCTCTTTAAAACAAGCAGTGTGAATGAGCATCTGACGTTTTTGTGAAGCTACACCAAACATTAACTAATACTGATATGTTTTGTGCTCACAGTGCTTAAAGATGCAGTGGCCCAAAGGAATATGGATGTTGACAAATAAACCGTAAATGTGTCCTATGTCCCAAGATTCAAAGTGTTTATTGTCATATGTACAGGAAAACCACCTACAATGAAATTCTTACTTTCCTGTCCACAGTGTATGCCCGAACAAGTGAAACACACAACGAACATAACAATTAACTAAATAAAACTAGATCAACTAAATACAACAGAGACTATGCTGCAGGAGCAAATAAAACTATACTGCAGGTGTTGGAACATAAACCGTAAAATATACACTATGGAATATAAAATATACACTATGTACATCTATAGTGCAAATGTAGTGAACTAATTATGTACAAAACATACAATCGTGATAACAGAGGCAATAACACTGACAGATAATGCATTTACATTTACATTTAGGCATTTGGCAGATGCTTTTATCCAAAGCGACTCACTTATTACAGGGACAATCCCCCTGGAGCAACGTGGAGTAAAGTGTCTTGCTCAAGGACACACTGGTGGTGGCTGCTGGGATTGAACCAGCAACCTTTTGATTTACCAGTTCAGTGGTTTAACCCACTAGACCACCATCTCCATCTAATGCAGTTTAAATAAAAGTTTTAAACATTAATAAGAATGCAATGATAGTGATATTAGTGCAGTATAGCAGTTGAAGCAGTTATGTTAACAAATGTGCAAATTAAGATGAAGTAATTCAGTCCGCCTTCCCGTGAGATAGATGAGACTAGTCTGGTCCACTGGTTCACCATTTAAGAGTCTAATGGCAGATGGGAAGAATGAGTTGCTTAGTCTGGAGGTCCTGCATTTCACACTAATATATGTAAGGGATAATGTACAGGCAAGGCGATTGTTATCGCAGAAATAAGTGATCAGGAACAGAAGCGGAGGGTGTTGTATCACACTGAAAGGGCTTATTTCGTGATAACAGCCGGCTGCTTGTTCATTATGCAGCTTATTACATGAACACTTGCCACATGAGAAAAAAACTGGACATGAAATGGGAATTTTAAATAGTTTATTAGAATGCAGACCATCCGCAAGGAAAAGCCGTTTACTTCGGTTTTAAGGTAAGAAACGACGTTCAAATGTCCCGAACAGGCTATTTGGTTTAATCATTTGTAAATATAATGTCATATATGTTATCAAAAAACATATTTATATTTAATTTTTCAAAGAAACCGCTCAAAATCATATGCTGCATCGGGGTTACCGTGTGTTATTTGGTTTGATAGGTTGTTATCTTGGAATAACAAACCTGCAAATGTTGCGACTGGCCAATCAGAATCAAGCATTCAAACAAGCTGTATAATAATATATTATACTATTTATATAAAATAAAATGTATTATATATTAATATAATATATTGCTGTCACACCATAGGACACATATACGGTATACCCCAAGTTTTCAAAACATTATTTGAAATAAATAATTTCCATTTATTTTAAAGAACAAAGCCACTGGCACACTCTTTAAGCCAAACATGTAAACATTTTGGTAATTTTTTTTTATAAGGTTTAAAATACAGATAAGAACAGTGTTTCCCCTACCATTACCTTAGGGGGGATGTACACATCACACGCACTCAGGGAAATTTATGTTGACTATATTTAGCCGATATCTTTAATATCTTCATATAGTGCCAAACGCATTTCATTTTAACCCTTTCTGCTCCGGAAAAGCTGCTTCTCCCGCCAAAGACAAGTCGCATATAGAGACCTGCAGACACCAAGATCAGGTAAATTAATGGACACTTTTACTGTAACGCTTAAGTAAACGAAATGCAGCAGTAATGAAGTATTTTAGGCTGTCAGTCAGTTTACTGTTTGCTATATAGGTTTGTTGCATTATAAACCATAACGTCTTGTATCTACATTAAGCATTAGAGATATTAATAATATCAATAGCATTAATAATTAGCACGTTAAGAGCATTTCATAATGAATCATGTTTTAATCTGGGATTATTTAGAATCAGTTCTAGTATGAATGGCATGAAAATGCTACTTGTTAGTAACTTTGTAAGTACTGACATTTAGTTGTCAGTAGTTTTATTTAAATAGGCCACTAGGACTTCGCTTTAGCACAAGTGCCTACAAATTGTTGGTATCTGAATATAAAATAAATGGCCTGATAAAACGTTAGATGTTCTTTTTATATACATATTCGACTGGGCTCAATTGATTAAATATGATTTATTTGAAAAACTATTGTCCGGACCTCCACCACAAAGGCATATAAATATAGAAAATATAGAAACCGCACATAGCTCACCCCCCCCCAGCCGTAAACATAGGGGAAACACTGAAGAAGTATTCTACACCTGTGTGAACTTGAGTTGATTTGCCATTCATTAAATTGGCTGACAAATTGAAAAAATGGCTGAAATTCTGAGAAAGACCCATTAATAAATGCCACTTGCATATATATTTTGTTACCTTACGTAATATATGTCATAATTGTGAGATTCTATTTATTCATAACAGTCACAAGGGGGACTGGGTGGTCTCTAGTGGAAACATTGCACTGCATACCTTTATTCTATCTTTTTACCCCCGCCCCTCTGTTTTACACCAGATCCCTTTCTTTTTCTCAAGCACACTCCCACAGGACTTCATTTCTGCACAGAACATGGGAAACTGATCTGTGACAGGAAGTGAGAACAAGAGAGAAAAAGGGGAAGGGAACAACCGTGGTGCTGTAATGTATCATGTCACTTATACTTTATATAGCGTATCCTCGTTCTATCATGTTAATTCAGATCGGACTGCTCCATTCCATAACATACATACACAACAGACTACTGCTATGAAACACGCCTATTTAGATAAGATTTTCCCCACGGATGTGACTGGATTGTATGGTGGTGTGTCTGTGTGCGCATGATGTAGGAGAGGCGAGAAAGAGCAGCGCTCATAAGATGCTGATGGAGGTAATACTGCAGCAGGCTGGATGGAGAGGGAGAGGGGAATTGCAAATGAGAAAAGAGGGAGGAAGACTGCAAAGACACGAACCAACATGGGACTGAATGAGAGCACAGATACAGGGAGGAAGAAACGGTGATGGGGAAAGGACCAAAAACGGGGAAAGGTGTCAGTTCGCCGGGCAAAGAAGGAGTAAAAATGGCCGACATCTGGAATGAAAGTGCTCATGTCTTGCCCGTGCTGAAGTGATTTCTATAGCCACACAATAGGTTTGAATGAGAAACATGTCAGTTTCACAATAAAGCGTTTTTAGAATTTAGAACTTAGAATTTAGTGTACAAGTCATATGGACCACTTTTATGATAGTTTTATGGATTTATTTGTATTGTGTGTGTCAGTTTACAAAACCATGCCCGTGCAGCAAATGTTTCCTGTATATTCCTATCATATACATTGCTATATTGACATGTATGTTTACTCGGAGGCATATGTATGCTTCTCCTGCAGTGTGTGTGCATCAAGGAGAGCTAGCTTTCAGCATTTTCTCCAAGTGAAGCTCTCACTTGGATTAAGGACAAAGGGGAAAGGCACTCTGTCATCCCAGCTAATGGCATCGAGCACATAGAGGAAGAGAACACTGCCAAGCTATGCCTCAGACGGGGGAAAAAGTGAGAAGGAGAAAGAGAGAGAGCCTTAGAAAGATGGGAAGAGATCAGGAAGGAGTGATTGCACGGAGCAGAATGATGAAGAGAGGAAGGGAGACGGAAAATTTACAAGGACAAATGTACATGGTGTGCTGCAGTTATCAGGATCAAATACTAAGCAGAAAAAATATGCTGTTCTACATATTTCCTCTGTTTCACCTCACTGGAGTGTTTGTGAGAGAGATAGAATGAAGCAGAATAGGTTTTTGTTGTGTGTCAGGAGGTTAGAAGGTTTCTGCGTGTGACTTCAGGGCTAGATCATGATTTTGTTATAATACTCAATGTGTGGTTTCTTCCCTACATTTCTTCCCATTATATTTTAGATGTACACTGGCAATTCCAGATGGCCAGAGACAGATGAGAGCTTGAGTCACTGTCTTGGTTTCCAGTAGACAAAGACCCTAAATGTTTTTTTTCAATGCGTTGCATCTTTCACAGAACACTGTGAGCAGAGGATTTTTTTGTCTTTGTCTATCTCCTCGAGCTACTTTCATCACACTATATCAACTTCTGTTATGCAATGTGCTCATCTTCAGTCTCAGCGGTTCAGTTTTTCTCTCCCTGAGCTGTCAATCACAACACCACGATCCGCACCGCAGATGTGTGGAGATGTTTGCTTACACACATAAGCTCTACACTGCATGAATGCTTATATTCAAACATAGAGCCGCGAAACAAAATAAGAGACCATTTTGAAATTATTTTCAGTTTTCCTGAATTTGCTAGGTAGGTGTTTAGGTAAAATTATCATTTTTCTTTCATTCTATGAACTACTAACAATATATCTACAAATTTCAAATAAAAACATTATGCATTTAGTTGCAGCAAATGAACACTGGAGAAACAGGACGAAATAACAGAAAAGATGCTCTGTATTTTTTCAGACCTCAAATACTCACATATTCACTTTTAAGCAAAACAAAAGTAATATTTTTACATGTATTAAGGATTTTTTTATGTGAACCTTGATTTTTATCACAGTTTTCACTTTCACAGTGTCTTGTCATGCTGTCAGTCTTTCACATTGCTGACTTCATGTCCCTCCTGAGGTTTGATATAGGTGAAATTCAACAGACACTGAACTGGTCGGAATACATCTAGAAATGCTGATTAAATGAAAATATAGAAAGGTCCTTTAAATTTTCCCGTGGCTCTACAAAAAGTTAATATACAAATTAAAAGAAAGCTTTTGTATCATGTAATATTTAAAACGAAGAAAGATTATGACTTAAAAACATGGAAATATGTAGAATTCAGATTTTTTATTTAGATCGTATTGCATCATCACTGATCAAACATAAGGAAATTTGCAATGAGAATTGTGTAAAGAATGCAAAATTGAAGCATTTTCACTACTAATCTCTTGGACAGGTCTATAGGGAAGAAGTAATCAGGTGAATTGTTTGATGTCTGCGCGGGTTTGCGAGAGCCGCTGTCTTTGCTGCTTTGCTTATGTGCTGATTTGAGGGGGTTCATTTTGTCCTGTCAGTCAGTGTCTGTAATTAATCTCCTAAAGTGCTGTGCTGTGAAAGAGAATAAACGAGCTGTGCCACAGAGGCAGAACTGACCACTGACTGCGCGTGTGTGTATGTGTGTGTAGGACATAATAGCATCTGACTGAATGGGATATCGTTCCATGCGTCTGCTGAATGAGGCATGTTTGCTATGATACATATTAATGTAATATGAGGAGTGTTTCTGCTTTGTTAAATTAGAGGGATCGGTGTCACATGAACGGCAAATTGGTTTTGCCTTGTAAACGCTTTGAAGATCAGTTCAGTTTTTGCTTTTCATTGTCATACTAGAAGAATTAAGCTTGTTGTAGATTGAAAGAAATATGAAAAATAAACATCCTTAGCACACAATAGAATAGCTTTTAGTCAAAGTGACGACCTGGTTTTTGATTAGTTCATTGGCTTCAACATCGTGAGTTATGATACTCATGATGGCTTGTGTTATTTTCCAGTTTAGTCCATCGTTCTCTTTATTGTTGGATTTCCAATGTAATGAATAAATGACAAAGTTTCCTCTTTAACTTATGTATTTCTTGCTAGCATGCCTTAGGCCAGACAAGATCTGGATTCAGGCCACAGTTTGTTTGTTTTCAAGTTTACTTGGACCATGGCCTCCCTCTTTTGGCCATTCATTCCAAATAATATGTACTTACCAAGTCACTCTATACTGCCATTAACGTCTTACTAAATTTCCGTAGGCTTCTGCCCTGTATCATTATTTGGGTCCCCATGGTGCTTATCAGAGGGATCCGGAGGACACATGGCACAGACCTCAGAGATCTCTCTGTGCTGTGTTTGTTACTGGATCCCCTTGTCCTTTCTAGACCTGTAACCTTGCATGAGCTCTTCAGAATTCAGAACAAAAAGATTCTGACTTTTTCTCTAACAGTTACAGGGTACAGAAGGTTTTACACATTTAGTTGTCAGTGAGTTGCAGCACAGTTTTTTTTAAGGGTTACAAAGAGGGTAGCATTTACATTGCATTATCCTATACATTTTACATAGGTATTTGCACTACCATGGGATCGAACCCACAACCTTGCGTTGTTGACGCAATGCTCTTAGCACTGAGCTACAGGAAAGCTATGTAGCAAATGTTAGTGAAGACTAAATGATGACTGTTATGGCACAAAAATGTACAAACATTGTAAAAGGGGGTCAGTGGAAGATAATACATGTAAAAATGTCATGTCATTTCAAACCTGTGTAAGAATTTATTTGTCTGTGCAACACAACAGAAGATATTTTGGGCAATTTCTTGGTGGTTTTATGTCCATTCAACGGAAGTCAGTGGAGTCCAATGCTCTTTGGTTACTTATCAACATTCTTCAAAATATATTCTTTTGTATTTGGCAGAAGACAGATTTGGAATGTTATGTGGTTGAATAAATTATAAAAGAACTTCAATTTTTGGGTAAACTGTACCTTTAAGTAAATGTAGGTGTTAATGTTATTTAGGGCATTTATTACCCAAGACCAATAAACAAACATTTATTTGTTGACTTTTCATTTTCTCTCTGAACATATTATCCTTTATTTGTCTCTCTCTGGCTGGTGGAGGTACCAGATGCTGATTCCTTGGGGTTCCAGGGCTCTGGCCCCGTCCACCCTTGTGTTCTGCCAGATCTTGAGAGAGAGGGACATGGAGATGAGGTTGAGGGTGGAGCACAGCCTGTCCCGCTCTCTTCCCAGATGGCTATTGCGGCAGTTTTCTATCTCTCTTTACTTTTTATCTTGTTTCTTTCATCTTCTGTTTCTTCTTCACGTTCGATCAGACTATGCTTCTGATCAAGCAATCGACACATACACGTTCGCGACCAAATTTATGTGCAGTCAGCAATTCAGCTAACATCAGGAGATCAATATGAGAATGATCTCCCTGGATGACATCACACCTCAGAGCGAGAGGCACTGTTTCCAAAAAAAGAGAGAGAATCCCACATACCAATACCTTCTAGATAAATCTTTCTGGCTGTGTATCAGTAACGATTTCCGTTGCTAATCGCTTAACACCATGATATGACTTTATAGCTTTGCTGATGTAATATATACGACTGCACGCATATGCTCCATTAAAACCTTTGCTTCGCAGTTATTTCCCTAAACCTTTTTCTCATCTCCCTGGTTGTAGCCGTTGTATCATTTTGCAGTGTAGGCGTGTATAAAGTGGTTGTTGTGAGAGACGGTGCTCCCTAACCTTCAAGCTCTCAATGCACCAGAGCTTCTCGCTGACGATACGGGGGATCTCAGTTTGGCAGCGTATAGCGTTGTGGCCTTGGCTGTGTGCTGCAGGAAAGAGGAGGCATATCTGGCAGGTGTCTGTGTCATTTTCACAAAGCCACTCACAGCACAGAATACTCGACCAATCAGTGTTCATAGCGCTTCCTTACGCAGCAGAAAGAGCCACAGAGAGCATGCGTCTCCCCCTCCTACCGTATCTCCATTCCCTCCTCTGCGTTTTCCCATCCTTCGATCCACCCTCTCCACATTCATTTCATGTCTTTTCATCAGCCTTCTATTGGCTGTTCTGTTGCTTGTGGTTTCCATCAAACCCCCTAACCCCTTTTGTGTATCGTCGTATGCACTACATGTGGGTTTTCTCCTTGAAAAAGGAATGTTGAATATTTATTTGCTCTCATGTCATTCCTAACGTATATGATTTCTGTGACACATATAAGTATTTTGAAAATGATTGATCATGCTCTTTTATCCATATAGTCATAAATAATGACTGAGGATGTTAGACATCTTTTAAAGCTTTATAGAAGAAACAACGACCGAATTGTCATTTTTGGGTGAACTGTCTCTTTAAATTCCACACACTGCACCATATGGATGGGTTCCCTTTACAAAATGAATCTTACAGCAACCCATTCTCTCTCTCCCTCTTTTCAGTTTCTCCCACCCATTTTTCTTCTCTGCCCCTCCTCCATGTGTTTTCCACCTTTGGGTATGCGATGGTTCATGTCATTATGGTGCAGTAAGGCAAAAGAAGCCGAGAGCTCCAGGCAATACATTAATGTAAGGCTTGCGACCGCTTCCCCTCCCCTCTCCCCACCTTGCTCTACCTTCCCCTTGCTGTCTTACCAACACGCTTGCATAGCCGATTACATTAGTGGTCAAATATGATCCTTTCTCCAGGAAGCCGCTTGCCTGTGTTACAGTATGCATACGGCAGAAGTCTGCGCGATTTTGACATATTAAATTAGATGCTTTTAGTCAATGGATTTTATCAATTGATTTATAATTAAATCCTCTCCACCACTCTTTGTTTTTCATTTAAATTATCCTATTGATTTTTCTTTTGTGCTGATTCAGTGCAGCGAATCTGCCGCAAGCACTGAGTGGTACCATTTACCCCCTGAGAGGTGCATGCGTATGTGTTTATGATGCGTGTACGTGTTTAATGTATTTCATTTTGTTGTGGTTGAGTTTAGGTATATTAGTATGTTTAGCTATTTAATCGTAAGCCTCTCTAAGTAAAAATGCTTTTGTGTGTTTAGCCTTTTTTTGTGTGATGGGGTTTTAAAGGAACGTTGTTTGTAGGTGAACATTTATGCTTTTGCTAGTGCTTTAATCCAAAGCGATTTACATTGCATCATCCTATATATTTTTTTTGAGTATCTGCAATCATTGAGATTGAACCCATGACCTTGGCATTGCTAGCGCTATGCTCAACCTACTGAGCTACAGGAAAGCTGTAAAGAGTCATATACAGAATATACCGTAAATATGCAATATGATATACATAATTATGTGTTCAGAGATGTTTAAAGACCTTACATAATGAAGCATTATGTTTTTATTACCTTAGAATGAGCTACATAAACCACGGGTCCCTTACATGGAATTGGCCGTGTTGTTTCTACAGTAGCCCTAAACGGACAAACTAATCTACAGAGCGCGTTTCATGAATACTTTATCTACTTCGGCAAAGAAGTGAAAACTAGACTACATCTTAATTCTGTGTCAGCCACAATTCGTGCTTTGGAAGGGAGCGGTGTGTTGTGGACTGAGCTGTTGGATGCAATTCACTACCTCACGCTAAATTTCATTAACTGCACATTTAGGTCTGTTAAGGATGCTAATATAAATGGATTCTTCAGTCCTTTAAACCTAAAACAAGCAAACTTTAAGAGGTTCTTTGATACATTATTGTGACTGCCGTTATGGCAATCTAGATAATTTAATGCATTAGAATGATAACTGTTTTTAGGCACTATTCTGGACATTTTGACATCTCAGGTTGTGCTTCAGTAATGCCTTTTTTCATACGCTTGAAAAATTCACAAGCTAACTGGTTACAGGTCTTCCATTTTAATTGTACATTTTAATGTTTAACACAGCCATAATCTATCACAGGTCTGCGTTTTGTATTTTTTTGTACAGTAGTTAGGTAAACAGGATATTCTAAAAGTAAGCAAAAAAATCATTGATATGAAGTCCCCATGAAATAAAATGAACCCTATTTACTGTGGTAGCTTACATAACTTATTTTGCGGTGAAAAAACTTTTTGGCTTCTTAATTTTTAATCAAAATCTAAAAATGTACTTTTGGATGGCTTGGACAGAACATTCAAGGCTTCTGCCAGTTCTATTTCTGAACGAAACGCCTACTTTTCTTGATCCAGTCATATCGCAGCGGAAAGCACAAGCCACACCCTCTATTTTTCTTATTCGATATTCCGTTTTACTTGGAAATACGTCACAATACTCAAATAAAGACGCTTCTGATTTCTGATTCACAGAGACTTTTAAACAACTGTGTTTATTTTTTATTTGTCGTAATGTTATTCAAATGCTATTATAAATTATTTCACAGATAAAATCATTAATTTCAGACACAATTGTGTGATATTTTTAAGACATATTATGATGCACGTGTGGCTGTTGAAACATAGTTTTATGGTACTGTTTTTGATGTCTTCTCGCCTCCTGCTTCGGGAATGTTGCACAGCCGGTGTTGTTGTTGTGTGTTGTAATGACTGTGTGTCACAGGTGACTGCTCCTCTGTATTCTCTAACGGTGTGTTACAGTCTTTTTCATGTCTACAGTTGCCTGAAAATGCTGCAATGCACTGAAATTTGGCAGATTAGGTTAGCGCAGAATTCTCTCTCTGTCTCTTTCTCTCTCGTATATATATGATTCTAAAAGCCAGATTTTGGACATCCATGTCCACCTCTTTAAAAGAATAGTTCACAGTCTCTCTTTATCCCTCTCACACACACAAACACACATATAGCACTGCTGGATATGAATAGAACAAAGAGCAACAACCGGCAGAACTGTGAGAGCTGGCTGGGGAGAACGGTAGCGCCTCAGTTTTCCCATGTCAGACCACAGAGACCTGCATTTTCACCTCTTACAGAAAGAGGGCACTGTCTCCTATTCACCATTCATCTGAATATCGTGACCTACAAAAAAAATATAAGCAATTGTGGTGCAGTGCTGCTTATGAACCCGTGCAAAACGGATCTTAAAGGGACGGTGCTGACCTGAGGGAACTCACACACCATTACACACTGTGATTACATTCACACTTAAATGCTCTTAACTGTATGCTGTACATGTGTTCGCAGAAGACAGACTCTGGATCGTCTTAAACAACCAAACCAAACAGATGTTAGAAGTCACAAAAGCCTCATTTGCTTCAGCTTGCGAATGCAGAATGTTCATGTGGTTTTTATCACTAGCTTTTCCAGTTATTACACAGACGTCTACTTTATATATAATTTTGATAATCGCAGTGAAATCATGAATATTATAACAACACCTATACAGTCAATACATAACATAAGCACCTATAACATTATAATGTTCCTTAGGAATATGGAAGGGGTCACATTTTTTTAGGTTTAGGTTTGTCTCAGTAAATGCTGCAAGTCTATTTCCCACATAGTTCTGTGTTTTTTTTACCTGCTGCTTGTTTTCATGGCATTCTGCCCTTGGGAAGCAAGCTGTTAAGCTCTTATACCATTCCATACTGACTTTCAAAGATCGACTGATGAAATAGAAAGCCTAATATGGTTTACTACTCCATAGGTTGCACATAAATCCTCTCTTGTTGAAACTCAGTAATAGATGTCCAACTTAATGTATTATCTCTGTAGCCATCATCGAGATACTTGTATGAAGAAACATGAGTGATGGGGTTGTATTATCATGCACTATCACTGCACTTTGAGCCCCAAGCGACCTATTATCAAATGCTCTTTACATTCTTTTTTATTTCAAAATAAGTAGCGGTACTCAACATCATTGTCTGTTTCAGGACATACACAAGAGTAACAGTAACCTTACATCAGAAATCCCTGGAAATGAGCTATTATAAGAATAAAGTATGAGGATAAACAGTTTTTATACCAGCTGTAGTATTCATTTGTATATAAAATAAGAACAGTTGAGCGCAGCATGTTGTACATTTGGGATCTGAATGGCGAGGCAATACATTTAAGTTATTTAAGGAACACATAAACAATAGTAATTCCAAGTGCTTTGGGATAGAAAATGTATTACTAATACAACTATTAAATGAGGCTTTCTCTCTTTTCATGTCTCTGTGTCACTTTCTTCATGGCAGACTTTGATTGATTACTATGACTTTTAAATGCATTTTAAAGTGTTTTGTACAATCTTCTAAATGGAACTGTTCACCCCAAAATGAAAATCTTGTCTTAAATTGTCCAAATCTGTATACATTTCTTTGATCTGATGAACACAGAAACAGATATTTGGAAGAATAATTATTACCAAACATTTCCTGGGCACCATTGACTACCATAGTAGGAAAACTTGCTTTATAAATGTCTTTTTTCTGTTGATCACAAAAGAAGATATTTTGTAGAATGTAGAAACAATTCTGGGGCACTACTGTCTACCATTAAAATTTTTCCTACTATTGTATGTAGGTAGGTGTGTAACATCTATTCGTACGGAACCATAACGTGGCAAATTCCACATGGAAGTGATCATTCCTATGTCCTACTCCCTTCCTATGCCCTTCTCCCTCCCTTTATATTATAAACATCCATGTTATATATTTTAAAAAGTATTGTGTATTACTGTTTATATATTGTATATAAAAACTTATTTAAATATAAAATGTAAGTTTATTTGCAACAGTTAAACTTAGGTTATGCCATTAAAACAGCAACATCTGCTGATGGACACCATGGTGCGTTGTCACAGGAACATACTAGCTGAAGATATTGAGGAAATTACGTCGCTCCCTTTGACAAGTGCATTGCAAACGTCTCCAAAGTCTAAACTCCCTTCGAAGGGAATAGGGCATAGGAATGATCACTTCCATATGGAATTTGCCTGGTGATGGTTCGGTACGAATACACGTACCTGTACACCCCTAGTTGTAGGACAAGCATCCTTCCAAATATCGTTCTCTGTGTTCATCAGTCTTTTTCAGATTTGGAACAACTTGAGGCGAGGGTGAGTAAATGATGACTCTGTCCCATTAAGTGCTGCTATTAGTTTGTTTTAATCTGCTTTTGGAAATGTGAATCCTCCTTTCATTCAAGCACTTCATGAAACATTGCTGTCAGGGTTAAAAAGACATAAAGCCAGCATTAAATGCAATGTGAAAAGCATTACTGTTTGCTATGATGAATTGTACCTATTTTTAGAATCAGTTTTATAAAAATCTGCTGAGTGGTCTTTTGTCTAAGAGGTGCAGTATTTGACTAATGATAAGTTTGTTTAGTCGAATGTGGCCTATATTCATTATTCATGTTAGAAAAAGAACAGGAAAAGCAGCACGGACAGACGAGATAAATAATAAAGCAGGCCAAGAGTACAAAGTAGAAATGACCGCATTTAAAGGGACAGCGCGGTCAGAGTCCTGTGACCTGTGATTTGTGTAATTCTGTAATATTTATGCTGTACCACACAGTGCTAAGGAAAATGAGGTCACCTTGTGTCTAATGAAAGTCGAGCACATAAGAAAAACAGAAAGAATACAAAAAATTGCTATATAAAGGCTGGATTTATTCTAGAGAGAAGATCTGAGTGGTTTATAGATGTTGAGACGTTATATAGTGAGTGGCAGAAGGCATTAAAATATGGCTGTTTAAATCATGACATCTGCATCCTCAATTGTATCCACTTCCCATCTCCTCTCTAGTCATCTGCTCTTTAAATGTGCCCGCCTGTGGCCAGATTGCTCACTTTACTAGAATCTCTGCCTTCTGTTTTCAATACTCCAGACAAATCTATACTTCTATTTTTAGCCCACAGTCTTTGTATATTCATAAACACCAACTGTAGATGATTAATTAATGAGGCAATCACTTATTCAGCAGTGGTTTTGGCTTTGCATACCATGGAAAGGAGCGTGTCCATTCGTTTTTCGTCCATTGCATGTAATACAAAGTTATTTGATTTTGGATCCCGGTTTAGTGGCCTACATGCCAGACCAGCTCAGACCTGCATGAAAATTCATGCTGTCTTGAACTTGTGTTTTTAGCTGATTATTAAGGCAGCAGCGCACTGGCAGAGATGAAGTGTGAAAATGCTGCGTGTGGATTACAAGATCGGTCTACTGTTTGGAGGTGTAGTGAAAGCAATATGCTGTTCAGATTAGATTTTTCTGAAGTTGTGCCAGGCATTTGTGCACACACACTCTAAGATCAGCGTTCAGAGGGCTGTAAGACGTTTGACCTTTTGTGTTTCAAAGAATGTGCAGTTTTGTGTTCTGCACAGCGTTTTGCGACAAAATATTGTTTTGTAAGACATTGCATTGGGTTTTGATCCCATCAGGCCACCGGATTTGCTTGAGTGTGTTTTTTTCAGAGCTGCTCTGCACGCAGTTCCTACAGAAAGCCAGCAGGCGTGTCCCATGAAGCTGACACAGTGACTCTGGGAAAAGCACTTAAATGCTCCTCTTGGAATAACACGGTTTACTTTATGCTTCTCATGTACAAGCGAAGGTCCGTCTGGTTGCTGAAATATTTTGATAAGATAATTAAATTGAGACAGACTGGTTGCATCGGACCTTTATATAAATAACTCATAAGAGAATAGATATCCTAAAGATTGCAAAGAAATCAAATGTGGAAATTGTGCTTTGATTTCAAGTAGCTTTAAAGTCATCAATATTCTAGTGTACCATGTATTTTAATTTGATTGGCTCATAAATCACTTTTCAGAAGATATACTATAAAAATTCTGTATGTATTTAAAAAAAATATGTTTTGGGATTATATTATCTAAATATTGATATTGATAAAAATCTTAATAACTTTCAGGCACACTCTCACTCTCTTTTTGTCCAATAAAATGTTCTTTAGTTCAAGACTTTACCTATCCTTAATACCAGCTTGTTCTAAACAGCAATTCAACAAGCAAATCATGGTTATCGTTTCAGTGTGTCCTGCCCAAATTTTCTCCTTTGATAGAAAATACGTCAACACAGGGAAGAAAAACTGCTTCTTCAACAAGTTCAAAAGATCTCTAGAGATCAAAAATACAGCCGTTGAAAAAATTAAGAGATCATTTCAAAATCTTTTTTTTGCTGATTTTAAAATGTACTTCATATAGGTACGTGTAAATTGATCATTTTTCATTCTGGGAACAAATTTTTGTCTGCAGCTGCATGTTGATGAAGAATATATATATATATATATGTGTTTATAAATAATTGTAATAATTCAAGTTTTATAGTAAGAGAGATGATTGGAGGAGGGTGGGTGAGATATAGAGCAGACTGGACACAAACCCTCATCTCCCATACAAGCACCACAGCTTAATGGTGCACATCAAGATCAATATCAATAGTTCAGTCCTCACCATTAGGTTCTAGCTTGTGTTTGTGAGTAAATTCATTTCCAGATACAACATTGTCACAACTTTATACCTATGAGATATACTGACAGCTTTTTTACATTTTTTCTGAGAGTTCACTCAAACACATTTAAGCATTTTATTGAATTGTGCAAGTTATTGATTATTGATGATATTTTGTCCTTGGCGAGTTCTTAGATTTTGTTTAGAAAGTTTGACTGTATGGGGTTGCCTTCGTCTCGAAAGCCACATCTCTCAAAACATTTCTTCCAAAACAAGCTTGTTTTTATGGTTATGAACATGCCTTTAGTGGTGCCTTTGTAACGGAATAGAGGAAAGAATGCACAAATGTGTGCAGCAAACAACCATTAGAAGCATGTCCACACTCCCCAGAGTGGCATTATGGTTAAGAGATACTTTATTCCAGGAGAGTTTCTCCTGCTAGAGTCCTTCTTCATCCTCTAAATCTTTAAACAGTGATGCTCTCAAAGTCCATTCCACAACTCTGCAGCTGGACTGCGGTGAAAACTCAAGGCTTTTCTTGCGTAAGATGTTTTTCGTTGAAGAGATAAAGATTGAATCACACACACACACTTGTAAAGGTGCTTCACAATGCCATAGAAGAACCTTTTTGTCTACACTCTTAAAAATAAAGAAGCTTTAAAGGTTCTTCACAGCGATGCCAAGAAGAACCATTTTTGGTTCCACAAAGAGCCATTCAGTCAAAGGTCTTTTTAAGAACCATCTCTTTCTCATATTTTTATAATCTGAAAAACCTTTTGTAAAAAAAAGAGTTAATATTTAACATTTTTTAAATAATATTTATAATTATAGTGAATGAGTGAGTGTGTGTGCCTGCGATGGGTTGGCACTCCATCCAGGGTGTATCCTGCCTTGATGCCCGATGACTCCTGAGATAGGCGCAGGCTCCCCGTGACCCGAGGTAGTTCGGATAAGCGGTAGAAAATGGGAATGGAATTTATAATTATAGTTTAGGTCATCACGGAGGGCCTAGAGGGGGGTGCGCTACTGATGTTTATTAAACCATTCTGTATAATAATGCTATTTATCTATAAACAAAATATCGTGTTTATTAAACTCTATAATGTTTTTACTGGCATGACATTTGAAGTTCAGATTTACTGATTTTTTAAACATCATGGCCAGTTGTTACAGCAACTTTACGACAACTAACAGATGTGACAGTCCTTCTGATGCTCAGAACCAGTTTTTGTTACTAGAGCTTTGTTTTTCTCTGTTTGTAGTCTGTGAGCAAAAGTTTTTCCTTCTGACAGCAAAGAGGCAGATGCAGGAGGAAGGTGAGCGATGCTAATGATGAGCAGACTTTGGCCGTCACAATATAGAAACTCGAATCCCTTAAATCCTTCAGGGGATGAATTATTGTGTGAATGAACAGGTCATCGAATGTACACCTAGAAACACAACATCTGCTTTCACCTGTCTCGGGCACGCTGGCGTAGCATCTAAAGGCTTGAGTGTTTGGATCTCTCTTGTATCTAGAGCAGAACGTGTGAAGTTCTGGTGATATCCCGAGAGCTGGCGTGTGCGCTTGACACACAAACGGGTCCCTCATCAGGATTTTGAGGGCACCACAAGATGGGCTCATTAAATTAGTTCATGCTAATCGGGTTGGGGAATTAGTTTGTTCTCTAAGGATGCCTCAGTCCTTCATTTGACTGCTCCTCGTTTATCATGGGAGGATTGACCTGACTGCAGTTATTTGAGATATGGCCCTAAAACGTTTTTAGTTGTCTCAATTGAAATAGTTCAGTGGCTCTTTTTGTGTGAGGGTGTATCTGTGGTCTTTACATGTTATGCGATATTGGAACCGATCGCACCCTGCCAGCCATGCTGTTGATGGCAACATCCACAGGGAATCCTCATAGGGAAACAAGTAGATGGGGTAAGGGAGTGAGGTGGAGTTACTGTTCGGCAAAAGGAATGGTTTAACCCAATTGGAGGGGCTGGCAGAGAAGGGGGAGCAAGCAATGAGGGGCAGGGAGTGGGGAGCGTAACATGAGCACTGCAGCATCGGCATTGAACACACACAGACTTGGATACATAGATGCCGGTAATAACAGGTCATCTATAAAAATTCATGTTATAGATGCTGCCAGTGAGGTGCCTTGAGATCCAGGGATTATATTGATTCCAGTTAATGGCAAGAACCATGAATACAGCCACTCAATTCCCATCTATATGCACGAGAACCAACGTGAGGTGACATCTCTGTTTTGAGAATTTTAACCATGCACAGCACACCCTGCCTTTTAACTCGCCGGCCCCTCCCTCGCCCCCTTTCTCCTTCCATTTCCTGATGTTCTTTTTCTAAATATAAATTCGCTCTCCTCCGTCACAGCTTTTTGTGTCTCCAACACACCCATCTTCCTCATATTCTCCCCAGTCCTCTTCTCTGCTTTTACCTCTGCTCCTTTTGTGGTGTTTCCTTCATTGTGTCAATGAGACTGCTGCATTCACACGGCTTCCATTATTTTCGGTGCCTTGAGCTCTTGCGCTGTTTCTGTTTGTTGTTGTAGTGTTTGGCGCCCTCTGTCTGTTTTATAGCTCAGTGCGCTGAACCTCTGCAGTGCTCCGAATCACACCAGGGCAACCTTGAATGTAAAAGTGCTTTTTCAGTTTGTGGGCAGAATTTCACTGTTGCCTCTTGTCAACAAGGGCATTATTGAACTTTAGTAAACAAGTGTTGATGACAAAAGATAACATTTTCAGGTCAAGTACTCTTTCATGGATATTGAGATGCAGGATATACCTTATGTCACTTATTTTATAATCTAAATGCTGGTTTCACAGACAAGGCTTTGGGCTAGTCCCAGATTAAAATGCAAATGGATGTCTTTACTGAAAATAATAAGAAGTAATAGTTTCTTGTGGCTCAGTGGTTAGATCATAGCGCTAGCAACACCAAGGTCGTGGGATCTATCCCAGGGGATTGCAGATAGTCAGAAACAAATGTATAATACAATGCAATGTAAGTCGCTTTGCGTAAATGTAACTCTAAGGCATTTTTCTAAAAGCGGCTTAAATATCCTAATTTAACTAAATCATAGTCCTGACTTAAACTAAGCCTTGTCTATGAAACAAGTAAGTTTTAGTGTTGCAATATTGTGCATGTAGTACCGTATTTAAGTATTTACTTTATGTGATGTGTTATGATGCTTACACTGCAAATCTATTAAAACTCGTACATTATATTCTATAGTACATTTAATTATGGGAAGGACAATATTTTTTTCAGTTTAAAGATGTATTTCAAACACATTGTATTAAAAAAAACATTTCAAATAGTTTAAATAATGATTTGCAGTTCCCCATTGAAGACTCCTTTAACAGAATCCAATTGACAATTTATAAACATAAAAACATGATTCCGATCATCAGTGTGTAGTATTGACAGAATGGCTCATATATTGGTTTTAAGATCCATCAAGTTGTATGTAGACAGGCAGATGTTAAACCTTTGTAGAAATAAATAATCCAATAGTGATGCAATAGTGATCTGATTTCACTTTATAATATTAATGTGCTCATCTTCTCATCTCTCTTTGTGTCTTCCTCCCTCTCTTCCTGTCTCTCTCTCTTTTCTTTGTCTCTCTATCTCTGTTTTTAGTATGTGGCGTTCGGCTCGCTTCTGTTCATCCTCATCTCCATCTCAACATTTTGCTTGGAGACACACGAGGCCTTCAACACCATCTACAATAAGACAGAGAACGTGACGGTGGGAAATGTCACCAAGGAGGAGATTGTGTATGAGGTAGTGACTGACAACTGGCTCACCTACGTGGAGGGCATGTGCGTCATCTGGTTCACCATCGAGGTGTTTGCCCGTGTGATCTTCTGCCCGGACAAGGCGGAGTTCTTCAAGAGCTCGCTGAACATCATCGACTTTGTAGCCATTCTGCCCTTTTACCTGGAGGTGGCGCTGAGCGGCCTCTCCTCTAAAGCAGCTAAAGACGTGCTGGGCTTCTTGCGCGTGGTGCGATTTGTCCGGATCCTGCGAATCTTCAAGCTCACGCGTCATTTCGTCGGGCTGAGGGTGCTGGGCCACACTCTCCGGGCCAGCACGAACGAATTCTTGCTTCTCATCATCTTCCTCGCTCTCGGAGTGCTCATCTTCGCCACCATGATCTACTACGCAGAGCGCATCGGCGCGGACCCGGAAGACCCCACGGCGAGCGCCCACACCACCTTTAAAAACATCCCCATCGGCTTTTGGTGGGCGGTAGTAACCATGACAACGCTGGGCTATGGCGACATGTATCCAGAGACATGGTCTGGTATGTTAGTGGGCGCCTTGTGTGCCCTGGCGGGCGTGCTGACCATCGCCATGCCCGTGCCCGTCATTGTGAACAACTTTGGCATGTACTACTCTCTGGCTATGGCCAAGCAGAAGCTTCCCAAGAAAAAGAACAAGCACATCCCGCGGGCTCCGCAGCCTGGATCGCCCAACTACTGTAAACCAGACGCCCTGGCCATGGCCACTGCCTCGCCGCACAGGCTCATGGGTAATGTGATAGGCGGTATGGTGGGCTCTGGAAGCATGGCAGGAGACTGTCCTCTCGCACAGGAGGAAATCATAGAGATTAACAGAGCAGGTGTGTGTGTACGTGTGTATATGTGTGTGTGAAGCAAACATTTCAATGACAAATAACTTAATGTTGCATTTGACAGAAAGCATGTGTTTTACCCTTTGAAGTTTAAGTGTGTCTTTTATGCACTGGTGCTCCCAGCTCACTTATGTTCCCTGTTATGACAATTTTGTTCATAAGCTCATGATCATCACCTATAGCTTTTCATTATAACAGCTAATACTTCAACAGGGTCTTATATATGATCACGTGTAAGTAGCTGTTCACACAGGAAACGTTCTTGCATTTAGCTCAGTGGAATGGAACCAGAGAAGCTGGGGTCTTTAGAAATGGAAAAAATTGCTTTAATAATTTGGCTTTCATGGCTAGAGACCCCTGTGTGATGCACAGGCAAATACTTTTCTGTAGCTCAACTAACTGAGCATGCTCTAACAATGCCAAGCTCATGGGTTTGATTCCCAGGTAGCGCATGTAATAATAAATTGGATAAAAGTGTTAATGTGTGTATAGACCACCTATAAACGGTGTCTACATACTGAATATAAATGACTGATTCTTGAAATAAGAGACCAAATACGTTTGAGATCTTAGTTTTATTTACTTCTCTCATCAAAAGCTATAATACTTGAAGACAAAGGTCTCGTTTAATGAATGTTGTAAGGGAAAATGGCTTAATATAGTTTTTTCTAAAAAACCTAAGTTGTGTCAACTCCATCAGGCACACTTGAAACATACGATTTATTTATTAAATTACTTTATTTATAGAATTTCTTTGCAGAGGGCTTTCTGTGAGGATTAGGTTTAGGGGTTAGGGTATAGAGTTTGTACAATATAAAAGTCATTATGCCTATGGAAAGTCCCCATAGAAAATTAAAACCCAATTTGTGTGTGGCTAGAATTATTCCCCATACACATATTCCCTATTTTAGACATAAAATCTAAAGGAGTTGATGTTGGTTGGACAAAATTTATTAATCTTCTGTCCTAACCAAGCGCTGCACAGTGAAGCCATTTTTTTTTTTTTAGCTGAAGCTGCCTTAAACATAAAAAATGCGAAATATCTAATTTATTTGAGATATTTTTTATGACTATTAATGAAATGATCTCATTCAGATGACAAAGTTGACGTGTTAAGGCTGTGACTGCAGAAACATTTTTAGTTAATATAAAAATGAATAAATTTGATAAACTTACCAGACCATGTCAAGTGTCAGGAAACATTAAATATGCTTTTAAATGAAAATATAATTAAATATTTACTTATTGTATATATTTTTTTTAATTTGATGCGTCTCTTTCGGTTTCTTCTTTTTAATTTCACGTTTTGAAGTTTTTTAAACACGTTGTTTGACAAAAAGACCGTTTTAGGGCAAGTTAGATTACATCATGCATATAAAATAATTTTCATGAAATTAATTAAAAAAGGCAAATTTCTCTCTTGTCTTCAGAACCAGTGTGATATATTTATCATTTTGACAGAACAGAAATGTAATATATAAGCATTATGTTGCATACAGAAAACATACCCTGCCAGCATCTCAGATTACATCCCAGAAAGCTTCTCAGATAATCTCCCATCCTCTCCTGCCCTCATCAAACCCTTCAGAGAAGGGAATGAAATCATGAGTACCCTCAACCAGCTTCCGGCTCTGACATTGACTGGATGATGGACATGAGGCTCATGTTTGTTTGTGTGTGTGTTTGTGAGTGTTTTTTCTGTTTATGAGGATGCCAGTCAAGATCAGCCGGTGAGCTCATGCAGCCGAGAAAACTCAGTCTGTCATTACTGTGCACAGCACAGATATGCACACCCCATGCTAAGATTAACATGAGGCAGATTAGTCACAGCCTCTTAAATTAGCTTGGCTATATTTGCCCTATATCAAAACTAGAAACGTTTCAGCTGCTTCAACCTCTTTGCCGATTTTCAAGTGATTTTGACACGAACGATACTGACTCTGACAGATGCGTAACAGATCTAACACTGTATTCGTACAAATAAAATAACTGGATCATTTTTCACAAGAGTGATATTTTTGAACAAGCTGTCTCTGAAGTGGATGAAAGCTGTAGTTCAGCGCTCCTCTTCCTTATTTTGCTTTTTCTCAGAGTCCTCAAAGCTGGAAGTTCCAGAGGAAATAAAAGGCAACATAAACATCCTAAATTGCTCGCTGTGAAGAACTACTTTAGCACATGTGCCCTCCTGTAGCTTCACTTCCCACATGCCCTAACACCTACACTATGACATGATATTTGTAATGTGGACACTAAATGAAGTTTTACTAAGTACTACAAAACTTAAAAGCATAAAACTTTTAATGAAGTCATCTGTTTTGTCTTCTGTCACCATGTGTCGAGGAAGCTTTTGAACTGTCTTGCCAAGCTGCAGGTTACTGATCAGGAAAATGTATAAGATTTTCAAGATAGCCTTTTTCTATTGTTAATTTATCAAAAGTAGCTAACTACAATTGAGATTAAGATTTAATCTGAGCAATATTTTGCGGTAGAAAAATAATGAGTTTTTTGTAACACTTCACAATAAGGTTGCGTTTGTTTACATTAGTTATGTAAAGTGAAAGTTCACCTAAAAGTAAAAATTCTGTCATCACTTACTTATCCTCTTGTTTTTTCAAACCTGTTTTACTTTCTTTCTTTTGTAGAACACAAAATAAGATATTTTGAAAAATGTTGTTAACTGGCCCACGTTCACTTTGCGTTGGTTTTGTGTCCATACAATACAAGTGAATGGGGGCTAGTGCCTTTAGGTTACCAACTTTCTTCAAAATATCTTCTTTTGTGTTTTGCAGAAGAAAGAAAAAAAGGTTTGAAATGATGAGAGTTTAAGTAAATGATGACAGAATTTAGACTATCACTTTAATGCATCAGCTAACATGAACTAACAATGAACAATACTTCCATTGTATATATTCATCTTAGTTCATGTTAGTTTCACCATTTACTGATACATTTTTTTAATCAAATGTTAACAAAAGTTAATGTACCATGAACACATTGAGTAACTGTATTAACAATAGCCAACCTAACAAGGATTTATACATGCTAAAAAACTATATTGCTGTTTGTTAGTTCACATTAGTTAATGCATACTAATGGTAACAAATACAACCTTATTTTTAAATGTTACAGAGGTTGATTTAAAATGAAACATAAATATAAACTAAATATAAAAAGCCCCTTTACCTGTATGTCACCATTTCTGTTTAAAATGTAAAATTACGTTTTACTTTATGTACACACAAATTACTTTGTGTTGCATGTTTAAGTCAAAAAAGTCGTACTGATATTTCTTGCAAAATTCTAATAATCACCTCAACATATAAATAATTTTTATAAGTTTAATAGTGTGATGTTTTTATCACCAATTTTTAGTGTGTAAACTTAACTTGTTGGATTAACCAAAAATGTGATGGATTGCGATAAAAAACAGCAAAGTATCATTTTGTTAGCGTTTTTAGAATGAAACATTTACTATTTTGAGCTGAACTATTGTTAAACTGTAATGCAGTAGTATCCGTTCTTTAAGTTAGTTCAACAAAGCAGTGTGATGTTATTTTCGTTATATAGACCGTTTCATGGCGCACCTGGACTGCAGTTATCTTCACGTTTGTGGTTGATTATCAGTCTGGCTAGTGTCTAATAATACAACCATTCATATTTTATTTAATTTATGTTCATATTAGTTAATATTGTACAGTATAAAACTTATATTAAATAAACGATTTATTGAATTTTGTTGTAGGTTAATTTTTAAATATTATTAAAATAAGCAATTAGTTGAATGGGTCCTGTAGTTTTGTTTGGTATCGCAGTGAGATTAAAGCTTAGCCAAGTAACGTTTTTTCACGGTATCTCGCCAAATAATTTACAGGCACTCTATTATTTGTGAATGTGTCCCCGGAAGTTAAGTGCTGTCCATGTGCAGTAACATTTGTTTATGTTGTTGGTTTGAAACGGTCTATAGGATGCTTCGGGAGCACTGTTAAATGGTTTATGACTTCACTGTCAGAGAAGTGTGTAGTATCTAGTGTAGTGAACTAGTGTATATACTCTGCGTCTGTGCAAAATCATTTACAGTATCACATTTTCACATGTCCTGTATATTTAAATACATGACCAACCTAGAATTTCTAGTCAAGGTATATATTACTGCCTTCTCAGATAAAGATTTGTAATGTTTTTAAATGAGGTGCGATAGCAAAACGGGTCTCCCTTCCTTCATCTTTTCCTTCCTCTGCCCTTCTCTTCTTTTTCGGTCTCTTCCATTTATTTAGCAGGCTTTGCCCGTGGCTCATTTCTGTAAATTGTTGAGCAGTAACTCACTTCAGATTAGATATGACAGCTGTGTCAGAAACTATAAGAACAAATGCCCCTGCAGCTTCTTTCTTTGAGTGTGTGTGTGCATCTCTCACTCTTTTTCCTCAGTGATCACATTCACATCCATTTTGTGTATGATATTGTGTGTGTGATGCTGTGTGCCTGCTCCTCCATTTTAATCAAGTATCGCTGATGCTCTTTTGTCCCGTTTCCTTCCCCTCTCTCTCTTTCTCTCTCAATTTTTTTGCTTCTTTTATCCTTTCTTGTAACCATACATCATAACGTACACATTACTGCTGCGTATTGCCTCTAATTGTCTTCTTTCTTGACTCCTTTCCTTCCTTTTCTCTTTCTTTCTGCATTGTCAGACTCAAAGCAGAATGGGGATGCTGCAAATGCAGCTCTGGCTAATGAGGACTGTCCCACCATAGACCAGGTGATGGGGCCGGATGACAGGAGTCCGGCCACCGGTGGGTTCGGTCCAGGCACGGGTCGCGAACGTTACCCCCACGACCGGGCCTGCTTCCTCCTCAGTACCGGGGAGTTCCGCACCACAGACAGCAATGTCAGGAAAGGTATGCGGCACCCACACACCTCAGATTACACTCACACTTTCAGTATGCAATACAAAGAACAAGAAAGGTAAGTTTATCAAGTTTAAGTGCTCAGGTATCAGAGGCAAACACACATTCAGTCGTAAGAAAACACTACGGCTTTAGAAATTCTTGCACAGTTGCACACCACCATGTGCATTAAAAGAAGCTCATTCACATATAACTAACAACAGAGTTCACTGCCTTCTGCTCCTTACACATTTCTTCTCATCCTTCACCACATCAGTCATTCCTAATAGCAGTCATCATTAGCAAACTCTGCCACCTGCACAGTAATAATTCAATTATATTGTTATAATAGATTTTAATCTTTAATAAACTAAACATAGCTTACATATATCACATTTTTCAAATGAAACCTTATACTGTATACTCCATCTATCTATCTATCTATCTATCTATCTATCTATCTATCTATCTATCTATCTATCTATCTATCTATCTATCTATCTATCTATCTATCTATCTATCTATCTATCTATCTATCTATCTATCTATCTATCTATCTATCAGCTAGTTAGCCCTTGCTCTTTCTTGCTCTCATTCATTGATTTATTTCATTCTCTTTTCCTCCCTTGTGGTCTCCCACCCTGACTTGACTGTGCATGCCGTCTCTTCCCCATCCATGCTTTCTTTTCCCCAATCTTCCTTACCTCGTACTTGGACCTGCTCTTACATCTGTCCACATCTTGTATTCTTTTGCGCCTGCATGCATTAATTGTACCGCCCTCCTCACTGTACCACATTTTTCAACTGCAACCTTTTACCACCAACCTCCACCGATCCCAAATACACCCCCTTACAAAACCAAATCCTAAATCCCCCCACAAAAACATTAGAATCTGCAGTCGACAACCCAGTCTCCCCCCCAGGAGAAGAGTGGTTCAAGCCGGAAGGGCCACTGCTACAGCAGGACCTCAATGCGAATTCTGCCACTTCCTGGATCAAACCATAGTGACACAGAGGTAACCATAAAAAGCCATACGTGCTGTAGCATAGGGATTAGTTCATTCCACACTTGTCCAATAGTAATTGCATACAATCCTTTAAACACTAAGACCTATTTTATATGAACTTATTTCAACCGAACACTAATACAATGTATAATTTATCAATGTACCAAACATAAATCAAATACAAAACACTCTTGAACACACAATACCGAACAGTACTCAACACAGACACTCAGCTCACCTCAAGCTTTTAGAGAGATTGATGCCTGTATGAAAAATGCATGATGGGGCATTATTGAGTTTACATTGAAAGACAGAGCCTTAACAAGAACACAATGCTTTTAAATGTATCAGGGGATAATGCATTATATGTGTTCTGTTTGTGTGTTTGAGAATGGTGTGCCTAATCTAACATGAGTATATAACATCTGCAAATTTACAAAACATAATCACTCACAGCAGACTAGAATCTGGGTCTGATTCACTGTGACTCAAGTGTGTTTATGTGATGTTAAATTTTATGGATGATGTCAAAGTGTTTGCTCCCTCATCATCCTCCATAAAGTCATAAATCTGCCTCTCTCATTCTCTCTTTCTCTACATTTTACTCTCTTGTTTTCACTTTTTAATCAACTTATTTGATTCTAATATACTTTTTTTTAACTTTTTTCAGTTAAGCCTTTGATTTTTTACATTTTACTTTTTTCCTACCAGTTTAACATCTTTCACAATCTTTCTCTAAACTATACTGAGCACTAGACTTTAAGGGTTCTACACATGTTAATGCTCTGCTGATGTTTAGAACATTAACCCTTAGGCCAGTATAGTTCAACACACTCAAGGTTAAAAACCCCATGGAATAAAAATGAGTTATTGTGAGTTTGAAACCAGGTTAATGCTAATGCACTCATACGCTGAAGAAATTCAATTTTATAAGATAAACACATTTATTGACAGTATTCCTGTTTTAGCAAATAAATCCCAAATTTTGATCACATGCTCTGTGGAATGATGTCTCTCACCTGTCTGACTAACAAGAATGCAGTCATGGTTTACAACACTGACATAATGTAACTTTCAATGAAACATATTAAGAAGCTTGCTTCTTGAATCCAATAGACTGATTTAAACATTTTAGGCCTTGTCCACACGTACACAGGTATTTTTATAAACTGAGTTTTTCTTTCTTCATTTTATAAAAAACCCTGCGTCCACACGAAAACACACTATAAACCACTTTCGTAACATCCAAAACCAACAAGTGTAGATATAACCCTAAGCATAAAGCCGTGTTGGCCATTCAAAAGCCTGAAATCTGACGTCAAACAAAGGTAGCGGCATGCATTCCAACGTCACACGCCAAATCTCTGGTTTCACCGTCTACACGACAACACTGAAAGCGTAGTTTCTAAAAATATTCACCCTGGCAGGAGTGTTATTAAAAGTTCGGTTTCAATAACCGAGTACTGTGTTTGCGTGTGGACGAACGGCCAAACCGCAGTTCAAAAAATACGCGTGTTCGTGTGGACAGGGCCTTAATGTGTATCGCTCAAACATCTGGTTTCAATAAGAAGGAAAAACTCAACAAATGGATCTCATGGGGTTTTTGATAGCACAAACACACATTTAAATAAATGAAAATGTGCTAAAGATATTTTATATCTGTGTGTGAGAGAAGATGATTTGTGAGTGTGTTTTTGGGGATGTTGTATTTTCTGATGTGTTCTGAGGTGAGCTTGTCTGACGCGCTGTTGTTGTTGTTATCTCCTTCCTCAGGTTGTGTCGTGTCATGCGTTTGTATGTCAGCTCTTGTTGCTACACCGTTATATTGTCTTCCCTTGTTTGTGTGTTGTTGTGTGTGTGCACTGTATTCCATTTGGTGTTGCTGTGACTTCTTCCTCCTCCTTTCCCCCCTAACAGTGACCTTTCACCTCAGTAGAGTGCCCCTCAGGTCTTCAATTGCAAAACCGTTATAGCGCTCTCGATAATTTCACCTTGTTTATTATTCACAGCCTAAAGAGACTTGCTGATGTGTTTAGGGGTTTTGGTGAACAGTCACTGAAAGGGCGTGTCTTTCTGTGCTTTATCTTGTTTGTTTATTTAAATAAAGCTGGTTTCTTCTTTCTCCTGAAACTGCCCTCCACTCTGGGGTCCACTGACCAGTGTTTCATCACAGCCAGCAGATGAGCCTCCGAAAGCTTTCAGTCTGTAGAGCGCAACCGGGAATGCTCACGTTTCTGTGGCAGTATATTCCATTGATTTTCTCCATAAGGATTTCAGCTGATTTTTTGGTAATGACGTCTAAGGTTTACGCCAAACCCACCGCTACAAAATGATTCACAAACTTTAATTTAGAACAAAAGGTTCAATAACAAATAATATCATAAATAAATAATAATAATAAAATATTCAAGAGTCCCATTAGATATTACTAATAATGTCATTAAACATTTTTTTTTACAAAACATGACAATAATAAATAAGTTGTATGAAAGTTTGAGTAGACAGAATTGATTATATTCTGAAGGAGCTCTCTTCAAGATTGTGAGTAATGTAGTCTTCATTCAGAATTTAGTGAAAACTTTTGTTGCTTCTACAGATGCATATTACATGACTTAATAATAACAAGTTCATAGCAAGTTTTGTCCATTGTGTCATCAATATCTCTATGGAGAAAATGAATGGGATTTGTATCATTCCGTTGCACTCCACTGACCAGGAACAGTACAATAAAATATTCTGGCCATGATATGGGGCTCAACATTGACCTCAGGTCAAACCTTATAGGCCAAATCCCTGACCTGCACAAAATCATACGGTAGTAAAACTGCTCTGTGGGGCTGTGCTGAAACATTGATCTCTGTCGCTGTTAGGATGTGTGCTACAGTCCTGTAGTCTTAACCTGTCATGAAGACAATTCTGTCTCACAAACACATCACATCACATCAGCTAAACGGAGAAACCTGTCTGACATAAGACGTTTCAGAGACACTAGCAGGAGACAGATAGCTAAAAAGACAAAGACAGACAGGAACACAACACAGATGCCAAACGCCCAGCAAGCACACATACTGTACTGTGACCATTCAGTTACAGGTAAGTTCATTTAGGGCTGAAAACGACACTCAGGCTTTTGCCATGGTAACAGGACACAATGTGAGGCATTGTTACAAATGGACAGTATTAAATATTCTATATTAAGGCCAAATTGTGAATCAGGTTAAAATGGCCACAAACCGTTTCCTCACGAGGCGTTTAGTTCTTAATGGGAATTTCTTATACCTTTCATTATTGCCCTCCTTCTTCTCTCTCTCTCTCTCTCTCTCTCTCTCGTACTCAATGAAAATGTTTAACTTTGAGTTTGTACTTTTTAATTATACTTTATACTAAAGCCACTCTGAGTTTAAAATTTGGTTTGTATTGACGTTTTCTCACATTTATTTTCTACATTACATAATAGTGACCTGTATGTAAATATAGCGCAATCTAGACATGTATGTTGTAGGAAAGGTTTTCTTTTTTTTTTGCTGTGTTTTTATTGGTAATGAAACACATTTACGTTTACATCACTTCCTCTCGCTCTCCACCACAGCATGTATTATACTGTATGTCTCTCTTCACCCCCACTCTTGTGTCGCTACCTTCTGCCCTCTCACTCTTTCCTGCTCGCTGTTGCCAAGGAAACAGTGGAAAAGAACATTCTGGGACTTAGTAAAGCGTGGTAGAATATACAAAAAAAGGGGTTCAAAATTGTTCAAGCTGTGAAATTCCATGCACAGACTATTGGCTTTTAAAATTTTGGAAGAATAATTAACGTTATAACCTTGACATTTAGACGTCCAGTCGCTCACAAGATGCACTTGTGTGTTTTTTTACCCTTTTAAAATCTTTTTTCCATTGTGTTTTTTGTGGAGCCTGTCTTGTTGTTTGTGTTTTATTTGAAATTCGACAGATACCCTTGGGCCGAGCCATTGACTGTCTCTAGCTATATGTGTGCACAACTGCAGTCTAGATGCTGGCCAGAGCACATTTACTGAGGGCATTGTGGTCATCTTCCTTTCTAACCATTGTCTCAAAGCATAGAAGCAATGCTGCACTGCAGGGCTGCAGTCACACCCTCTCTCTCTCTCTCTCTCTCTCCCCCCCTCTGCAGACTGATTGATTTTCCCCTCTCCTCCCATTTAACCTCGCTTCTGAATCTTTGCTGTAACAAGAGATCATGAGGGTTCACTCTCCAGAGGTCTTGAACAGCGAGACCAATTCATTATCAATATCTCCACATAATGTATTACTACATCAAAACTGATTTATGTGCTTTTGAATCAACATTATTGCAAAACCATTCTTGCTATAAATATAAACATATACTTAAAGGGATAGTTCACCCAAAAATGCAAAATGCTGTCATCATTTACTTACCTCAAGTATAAATGTCTTTGTTTCGCTGAACACAAAGGAAGACATTTGGAAAAAAGTATTACAATATTCGGTTCTGGGACATCATTGACTGGCAAAGTAGAAAAAAATGTAATGGCCGTCAAAGGTGCCACAGAACTGTTTGCTTTCATTTTGTGTTTAAGAGAAAAACAATTTTTTTTATCTATTATGGTAGTCAATGATGTCCAAGAACTGAAAATTGTAATCGTTTTTTCCAAATATCTTCCTTTGTGTTTATCAGAACAAAGAAAAGTGTACAGGTCTGAAACAACCTAGGGTGAGTAAATGATAACACAAGTTTCATGTTTGGGTGAACTGTTCCTTTAACTGTTACGCTCTTAACTGCAGATATATTTAATATTCAATGCATGTATTCGTAATGTAACCTGATTGCCTTATGTTACCTACAAATCAAATTTGATTATGAGTTAACAAAAATGGCACAATGTCTTCCAGCCATAGCTAAATTGATAAAAAAAAGGCCCAGTTGCAATCCCAATTGCAGCATTGCTGATCACAATGCTATTTTCTAGTTGTTCAGCAGACGATACAGCCAACTGTCAGAATTCCAGGTTGCATCGGTGTGAGAGTTTGACTGCAGTGCAGTAAAAATTGAGGGGAGAAATATGGCTGAGAGGTTACTGTTCTGACCAATAATGCTTACAGAGGGGTCTCTCTAAATAATCCATGTCAGTATAGATGTCAGTATAGAATGAATGCTCTTGCTAGTTTGAGCACTATTGCCAGACTGCTAAATCGAACAGTTGCCTTTGTATTCATTATTAACTGTATTAAGAACAATTCATTATTTGTGCAATAGCAAATTATTTATCAAGTAATGTTGTTAATGTTGTTTATCAAGACATTTTGTTAATGTGTCATTGAAGCTCTTAGCCTCACCTGATGGAAGATGGCCAGTGTGATGGTGATGCCATCAGTACAATGGTGATTGAACCCTTAAATAAAAGGCATGAGGGTTTTATTTGATGATTAATAAATACATATACATAGTAAAGTATAAAAATCCCCATAAGGATCTGCGGTAATCAAGTTTCCTTATATCAAGGTCATTTTTTATTAATTTGTAAATAAGTTGAGGGAATTAGACAACAGCATTTTTTGTCATTTGTTTTTTCATTGTCATCGATGTAGTACTGCATGTATGAGAATATCATACATGATCCAAAATTTATTTTGAATATTCTTTTACAGCTTTTGTTGTGTGCTTTCTTTGATAACTTGTCTAATTCAATCAATTTTAACATGTAAAATGCCGTCTCTGGGTACTGTTCTGTGTGCACATTAGATTATATTGTTCATCTTTTGATCATGATGAATGTTACTTCTGTGTTCTTGCACTGCATATACAGGCGTGATGTCTATATGTATAATATTTCCTGTATTTTCACCGCATTCATAACATACACAACTCCAATGCTTCATCGCATATTCCGGCTCACTGTTTACTGTATTTTGTGGTCTGTTTAGTGTTTGGTGTCTTTCTTTTCTTGTGTAATGTATGTGTATTGTGGTGGTCGTGTTGTGATGTGTTTTGGTGTTACATTGTGTCAAAATCATACATGCAGATGCAATATAACTTGTATGTATGTGACTCCCACTATTATATTTTGTGTTTAAAGGAGTAAAAATATCCATTGGTGGATATTACAAATATTAACCTGGATAGCGCCATAGAAAATTAAATATACTGTGTGTGAACGCAAACACTATTATGCATAATGTCTTAAAAGATTTACTGGATTCTATGTAGATGTAATCATTATTATTGATAACTGTTCCGTTTAGATATTTAGCAAGTCAATGAGTACAGACTGAAACATGGCTAAAGTGTTCAACACAGTATATTGAAGCTTGTTTTATTGTTGAGCAAAACAACCTAATTCCTTGGTTAATATTTGTGCCACATACTAACGCCCACCTTCCATTTCATCCCCAGGCCACTCGTACAGTCCTCGTAGCGTAACTAAAGTTTGACATGAGGTATGTACACACAGCAGAGAGGGAGAGAGCCTATACAGATGGAGCAGTATTTTCTCTATGGGCTTGTTAGCATGATGAAGCCACTATAAACAATGCTACGCTACTGTATGGAGCTTTAACGTTCAGACTCTTTGCTCTGTGATTCAATTCCTGCTGAGAGCCTGATTGTTACCATATGACAGTTTTAATAAGGCCTACGACAGAATGTTGTACTTAAACGTACAGGAATTATTAGGCCACATGTCTCCAAAACAGATGCATAAGAATCGCAGAAGCACAGAGTCTGTCTAGCCAAGGATTTGAATTACATCAGTTCAAAACACTGGTGTAATTCTTCATACATAACCTCTCACCAAAGGCCTTCCGTGTTGCATGTGTAAGGCTTGTATGTGTATGATATGGATAAATACATAGAATGACTAGTCAATGAGTGAATGCCATGGTTTTAGGTTAGTTACACTGTGTCTACACTGGACGCGACCGGAGTGACACGACACACGGTTCTAATGGGATTGTCGCACCGCACTGCATCCAGTGTGGACAAAATATAAAGTATAACAGGTTCTAATGCGTTCTATTGTCAGACGTTTTTATCTTTGATAATTTTGTTTTAGGATTTGTGGCCATTGATGCACAAGTTTCTTCTCCCCATCATTCTCCCCTCCTCTTTTAATATTTATTGAGCTCTAATCTTTCACTAAAACAATGTTGGAATTGTTGGTATTCTCCTGTTTCTGAGGTGGATTCATAATGCACAGGAATGGCCTTTTTCACACTGCACATGAAAATAGTATGATTTGGGCTTCCATTTGAAAAGTCTACCCCTCCCACGTTAAAGCTGCACACTCAGCAGAAAACATGGTGAATTTATTTTCCAGAAAATGCTTGATACATCTTTTCATCACACAAAGAAGCAATGTATAAAGAAATCACATAAAGAAAACAACTCATTGTTTGGCAAGTTTTACAACCTGCATCACACACAGGCCCGGTTCTATGAGGGTTCAGTTAATCTGATTCAAGTCAGTTCTTAGCGACACTTGGAATTTGTTCTGTGAATTAATTACCTTTAGGAGGTAAATGTCCCCCTGATAATATATATTGTATATATTTAACATTGATAATAAATGTACAGTGTAATTCTCAATAGCCCAATGACTGTTTTATAATCTATAGCTGTTAAAGAAAGAAAATTTCACTTGATTTTACTTAGAAAATATTTTATTTTCTCTGTAAAGCCACATGTGAAAGGACAACATGATCCTCATCTTACTGCTGGTTCACTCACACAACCCTTTTATGTGCAGTATGAAACAGGCCTAACAATTATTACTTTATTAATATACACATACTGTATATTGTATGGCTGGAGTGAGTTTTCAGATGGCAAAGGTGTATAGACAGACAGACAGATAGATTGTATTTTAGATGATAGCCCAGCACACACATAAGCACACATTATTTGTTATAAATGAGCCCTATGTTGAATAATTACTCATCTAAACATGTATATTCCCTCAGATATCCAGTGGCATACAGTCACAGCTGCACCAGTGGTCTGGTGTGAGGTACAAGGTGACCCAGATCAGATCTGTTCACTTTGAATTGCCTCTTTCTACAGCTCCTACTCTACAAGCAATGCTTTGCTGTAGATATTGAATGACAAGTGTCCCAGTGGCCCTCTAAAGCACACGCACACAAACTGGCAAATATGAACACACACACTCTTCCTAACTGACCTACACTATGGCAGGGACTGGAGATAGGATTGGCGACTATACGACAGTAGGACCTTCTTAACACCCCGTGTTTTTCCTTCCTCGTGAGTTTCTGTTGTTTTGTTAAGAATTCTCTCTGACTGTGTTTGTGTCTGTGTGGGATGTTCTCCCGTTTCAGGAGGGGGTTGTCTACTGTGTATTCTGCCAGGGCTCTTCCTTCCATATCCATTCACTTCAGCCTGTTCAAAATCTAAAACAAGTCCAGTTCTGCACCCTTTCACACCAGTCTAGCATGTTATTTATGTACTGTAAGACCTTGGTGATGAGACCTCTTGACCGGGATATATATTTTAGTTTTCTGTTACACATTGAAGTTGTTATGAAATAAACGTATTCTCGCTTATTTAGTGTTACTGCTGGGGTGGATTGGAACAGTTTTGGACAACATGGGGATTAGATCAAATTTTTTACATTGATTAATTTTGTTAAATTGACTTTTAAATGTTAATGGCTCTTTTTGCATCCACACCTTACATAATAAGAGCAACAGACATACAGACAGCATGTGTGAATCCAGCAAGAAGCAAGCTGGGTAAATTTCCCCTCAATTGACACTTGTAACCAAATTAAAACACTCCTGGACTGTTTCCCCAAACAAAGAATCAGATGTTTGATAAAGGCAGAAATGGATGTGGAAGGTAAGCTTTCAGTCACGGTAGGGTCATGTGAAGCTATTTTAAATTCCTGTAATACTCTACAGAAACAGACACATATTTAATTCAGTCGTGTGGATAAAGACAAATTTGCTTCCATTATTGAGTGTGAGCTTCACCTGGCCCACTGTGCCGACTGAGGCCGTGTGAACCTCAGTGCTTTGACTAGAAGGAACTCCTCTGCTACCTTCTGTTGGACTCCTGTGCTAGTATTAGACCGTCTAAGATTGGGTCAAACACCTGGAAGCTTAACTCTTTACCTCACTATTGGTGTGAGTCAGCCATCAGGTGCTTCATCCACCTGCTCTTTTATACATCTGCTCTATCTCTCCCTGAAAACTGTATGTGGCTGTGACTAGAAGGGAGTTTTTTTTAAAACTGCTGTGCCATAAAATGACATGAAAACTTGATGACATTTCATAACTCTCATTTTCCTGTTTTGTCCTTTGTCTCTGTCTCTGTTTGTCCCTGTCTGTCTTTCTGTCTGTCTTTCTGTCTGTCTGCTTACATACGTTTCATTTGATCATTTTTGTTTCCTCCCCTGATTTTGCTAATAACACCTGTCATGGCTTTTAACTTCTTTTCACTCCCAATATATAACTTAACATTAACCATGAAATCAATTTGCATTTATCAACTATAATTATTCATCCTACTAACAAAATCTATTTACATCTAACTTCATTTTTCACTCATTTCTGTAATATTTTTTTACATTAATTCACAAAACTGTCTTTGTATATTAATCGTGCGATCGCTCTCTGTAGCTGCAGGCTACGAGAAGTCCCGCAGCCTCAATAACATCTCCGGGATGACGGGGGCCCCTTTGCGCCTGACTCCCATCACCCCTATCAACAACACACCCTATGAACCCTTCGAGACCCCTGGCCCTTTACGGCGCTGCAGATCCCCCATCCCCTCAATTCTGTAGCACAGCATTAACACTAAATAGAACACAAAACAAGGACGCTCAATGCAACATCATACTGCAATAGTATTATTAATCACGATAATGACGCTAAGTACTCAGCACCTCCATTGACTGGACAGGGTGGGGGTGCAGAACTATTTTTAATATCACGCCTCAAAGAGGGTGGGCAAGTTTATGTAGGGATTTAAAGCTTTAAAAGGAATCAAATGAGCATTTTCTGTAATTTCAGCGCAAATACTTCAGGCAATATTTCAGACAGGCATCTAAAACAATTATATGCTGTGACTCCAGCAGGTTATGCCTTACTGTAAAAGAAAAAAGAAGCACTGAATAATACTATAATGAAATCCCTCTATGGCTCGTAAGAAGCAGTGGGCACCCTGTAGGAAATCTACCCCCGTAGTTGAATGACTGTAGTTGGCTTACCCACATTTTCCTCCCTGATTGCTGGTTGTATAAAAACTATTAGACTGTGATCCAGCAGGCTTATTCACTTAATAGCTTCTTTGACAAACCATATAGGCCTTGAATCACTTCATATCAAAGCTTGGAGGTCACAGACAACATGCAAGTAGTTTAAATGCATGCAAGAAAAGAGTGAAGTTAGGCAAGTACATAACCGAACCAAACTCAATCCCCTTTAAATCCCATACAAATATGAAAATAAACATTTACTCAATGTTGGACTGAGTTTAATATACAGCAAAGCCCTTTAGAGTCAATGCTGGTTTGCTACTGTAATAAATCTAGAAAAGAATTAGAATATTATATAAGAGTTTTTTGATCATTCAGGCCATTACCATTATTGTTATTATGACACAAGGACACTTAGACATCATTAAATCAAAACATTTCCAACAGCATCATTAGCTGACACTAAATCTCTTCAAATGTGCTTCGCAATGAATTATTATCATTGTCAACAACTTAAGTCATCAAAAACTGTTTTTGTGCAAAACTGTATCAACTATTTTGATGACCTCTGATGAGGCGGAGATGAAGCTTTACTATTTGTAACTGTTGTAAACTATCACTGAGATGAGAACTGATCATTACAAAAGGCTATTTTTGTACTAAGTGTTTGGGCATCGCAGTTAGGATTGGGGTTGGAGTTGCGTGGGCTCCGAGTTGACATTGGCAAAAGAACAGAACAGCCATCTTATTAGAGGCCTATATCCCTCTGCACTTCTTCAGGCCCTTTCCAATTTATATACATGAGCATGAAGGAACTGTCTCTAAAATTATCTCCTTTTCCTTTATGGTATTTCCTCATCAATATGAAGACATATCAAGCTAAGCTGCACTCTTCACTGAATATCCGCATATACCGGGGCTGTGGTGAACCAGACAGAGGCCTCAGAGTTCCCCTATAAGGGCATGAATAAGCTGGACTTTTTCATCATCATCATTACTGGCATTATCCTCCCCATCAGAACCATTTTACGATTACTGTTATTCCTATAATGTGAATGCAGTAGAAAATCAGTTCATTTTTTTTTCTCTGGTCCCCTTTTCTTTCTCTATTTCTTTTTTTGTCTGCTCTGTCTTTTGGATGCTGACCTTCGTTCCAATGTAAAGGAGGGAACATTGAATGGATGCTGGATTGACAGCGGTCAGTAAGAGAAGAAAAACAAAAGATGGCAAAATGAACTCTTGAAATGCAGATATATGAGGCATATGTTTCACGGTATATTTGTGGGGGTGTACAGATTTCATGCCCACCGCTGGTGAAAATCTCTCAGCAACGGCAGCTCACAAAGCTTGTTAGCTCGTTTTATTTCTCTTTATTTGAAAAAACTGAAAACCTTGTGTGTAAATGACCAAACTGTTTTTAGTTTTGTATATAAGTTGAACATTTTATAAGACATACAAGTACAAGTTTTTGAGTTATGGTTTACATTTGATTTCCTTGCAACTAAAATATTTTAATACCCATAACTAATTCATTACCTTTCATCATCTGAATTGAGGAATGAAATTACTTTTTGCATTCTACGTTTTTCCATTGTACTTCACAGTAAAAATGTAAGATTCTTAGGGCACAATTTGAGGTTCCACAGATGCCACAAAGGCGGAGCCTGAAGAAGAGCCTTGAGGTACCACATTCTTTTTTCAAAATGTTCTTATTTTCTGCAAAACTCGAAAGATCAATGGTTTCTTCAACATCACCAGCAAGCTTAAAAAGTTCATATATTGTATTTTCAAGAGAACGTAAGATATTAATTTACCCATTTAAGGGTGCTAGATGTTCTTCAGAGGGTTCAGCCGGGTTTGAGGAACCTCAAATGGTGCCTCAAGAATCGTTTAACTTTTACAGTGTAGATAGTACACTGCTCTTTTCCTCCTCTCTTTCTCCTACTGTCTTCCCTCTTTGTTAATGAAGTATACTGCTTCAGTAAAGAAAGTGATGTTAAAAATATGGAGTATTTGCATGGAGGCAACAAACTAGATGTGTAACAGTATGATTTGTCTGCACGTTATGTGCATTTAAGGGCTCAGTGCAGTCACCAAGGACCGCGTGCTGAATGTATGCAATGGCACTTCATGTGTGCTCTGTGTAATGTTCAGGTAGACCGATAACTGTTCATAGATCAAGGAAGCTCTTGTTCTCCGACCAGTTTAACAAGTAATACGAAATGAAATATTTCAGATGCAGTGTTTATGATTCTGAGATCATTTTTATTTTTAAAAGAAGTAATTAGATTACGAACCCTTCAGTTTTTGACTGTTTTAAAAGCAGATCCAAAGTTACTCTTCTAAAAGTAAGCAACATTTTTGACAAATTTTAAAGTGATAAATAAAATGACTTAAAGAGATGGAGAGGAAGGAATATTAGTTACTCACCAAAATCCTAGTGTGATTTAGGCCCAGCCAACACTTTATTTGTCATCTTCCGTCATATCCCTCTCCTCCTATGCTCCATATCTCTTTTTCTCTTTTTTTATTCATGAGGATCTGTAGGTCTTAATGATATGTACAGTTTTGAAAGTTGACTTTGTAATTTCCACATGCATGTGTTTTTATTGTGAGCAATAAGGAAATTAAGGGAAGTCTATATGAGAACAATGAAGTTTGTTTTGATAAGAATATGTATTTTATAAAGATGTTTATGTACATGTGTATGTTCATAAAAGTGTGTACATATGGATGTGTATATTCATATGCACATGCATATTAATGATTTGCATGATACAAATGTAAAGTTTTTCATTGCTGTTTTTGTTACCAATCTTTATCATTGACTTGATTGCTCTGTGTGGGGGGCGTGGCTTAGTTTTGCATGCTGTGATGCTATGGGTTGGCAGAGACCATTACAACTGATTTATGTTATTTGTATTGAATGAGGATCTGAACTTTAACAACTATGTACCTGTTTTCTTTAGTTTTGTTTTCTTATGCATCAAAAGCATTGCAGATTGTCATTTTATGATTTATTCTTTTTCATCTTTTCACAGAGAACTATTCTGAAAGCCCAGTGCTTATCAGATATATGCAAAAAGAAGCAGTAACTGTGAACTAATCCTAGAACAGAAAATCCACTTCTTCCTTTTTCAAATACATTCCCGACCGAACACCTGACCCCTGTCCCCCGAAACCAGTATCAGCTCCTGTACATTCCATTCGGTCTCATCACAGCTAATTTCAGTATTGTATTGCCATATCACGTTCCCCAAACTCATGACATCATCAATCTTATAGTTATGCATTATTAAGGAGCATTTTAGCCCCTTCAGCTCTGACCCCCCAACTACCAAACCCCCCCTCTGCAGGATTTACGGGGAATGAACTGGTGTAGCATTCAGCTTCGTAGATCACAAGCACTCTCTGGTCACTTTAGTGGCTAAGAATACAGATTTTAGCCCTTTACGTTTACCTGTTATATAAATATTTGATTTAAAAGATAATATTAAGGCGTTCATCGGAATGTATTCTGACTAGACCGGTCAGAACCGAAGGACTTTCTGTGCTCTTGAGTGTGGGGAGTGAAAACAGTCTATAGGTTTTTCTGCTCGGGGGAGTGTGAAGGATAATGATAATACTCACTACAGCAATGCATGTTTCCACACATTCTTCAAGACAACTAAGTGCTGCATCCTAGTGCATCCTGTGGTATTTCTGTGTGTAGTCTCTTTGAAAATGTGAGTCTGGGAGGGGCCAGCTCCATTAACGGTATATCCCTTTATGATGTAGAAGAGATAGGGCTGCCTCTAGTTCGCTTAGTTAGCGTATGCCCTGGTAGGCAAAAACAAGGCTGCATGTGACAGTGGAGGACGATGTAAATAATTCTCGTTGCATGTAAACAGCAGAGAAGCTATAGTTTAATTGTGGCATTTCGAATAGGGAGAGCAGGTCGGTTAAACTACATTACCCAGAATTCTCTGTCTCTGTCAGACTTCTGCTCCCCTGTCACTACTCAGGTATATCTCTTTTTGTTCGTCTGAACCAGTGCTTCCAAAATGATGTCATTCGAAACAAAGAGAGAGACAGAAAGTGATGATCTGTAAACATCTCGTCTACACATGCATCACAGTGTCCTTGTGCTTTGTGTGCCCACCCGTGTCGTTTTTCTCACCACTGTCATTTCTTGTCACTTTAATTTGTCGTCATCAACAAACTCTACTGCTTCCAAATAACAACCAAAAAAGCCCAGATGACGTAAGGAAAAATTGTCCGCCATTTCTTAAAACTTTTCGAACACGGTTCGCCGTAAGTGGATCACAAAAACTGTATGTGGAATCAGGACTCAACCGAATGGCGAGATGAAAACATGAGGGACAGATTGTGTGTTTGAGTGTTAAGAGGATTTTCGACAAATGAAGACAGGCGCCGTGAAATGGAGGACAGTTTGGGGAAGAAAGAAAATAAAAGAGGAGGAGTTGCGCTGAACGCTTCTCAGTGTAAGAATGTGTGTATGGTGTGTATTCTGTGTGTCACCGCTGTTCCCATGTGATGTGCTTGACCGTGTGCTTCAGTGGTTTTTGTGCGACCCTTTGTTTTTTTCTTGCTCTACTCATGTTTGGCTCTGGTGCACTTGCTCTCTATTCCCTATGCCATATGCAATACGCTCTCTGTTTGGTGATGTCAAAATAAGGGCGCTTCATGGGGAATAGTGAGTGTTTTTTGGGACGCACCCTTTGTGTTCGTAGTACGAAGGGGATTCACTGATGTACACTGAGCTTTTGCTTTGTTCTGGTCAGTCCTGCAGGGCTGACAAAATCGACTCAATTTATTTTAATCTTAAAACCTCACGTCTAGCAGATTTTGTGGCCCTCAGTGACTTGAACTTTTATTCAGCTTTGTGTATGTGTTTTTTTTTTAGCGTGGTTTCAAGAGTTCTTGGTTTTGCATTTACATGTTTTGATTTTGAGCGCATGTCAAAATGGGCTTTGGTATGAGTATAGCGGGTTTTGTTTCTGTCTCGTTTTGTTTCACATTGGTATTAAGTCATGACCTTGAAGAAAATCATGTTTAAAGGACATCACACCAAAAACAGATTGTGTGTTTGGCTTTCTTGAAGCTTTGGCTCTCGCAGTTGCACAGTCTAAAATGACTATCATCTGCGATAGCCTCTAGCAATGTGTAGCTTTAAATGCGTTAGTATTGAGGCTATGCAATTCTGCGATGCAAAACTGATTTCTCTGTCCCACATTTTCCTATTTCTCCCTTCTGTCTGTCCATCTATCTTTATTTCTGTCTTTCTCTCCTTTCTTTCTGTTCCTCTTTACAGTGCTGAGCTTCTGAACTGCCCTTTTTCACTTCAGAAGAGCTCCCCAACTGCAAATTCAGAATCAAACCCCAGGAGTCGCCACAAGATTAAAGATGACTTGGAGAAGGCGAAAGAGAGAATGAGAGACGACCGAAGTGCTGCGCTAAACCCACTTGAAGAAAACATTGTATCACTCATCTCTCCATTACTAACCCCTGACTATTTCAGCCTAGCATAGCTGCAATAACCTGATGATGATTCTGTGTCCTGGGAGGATGTGAAACTCAGATTCTTCCAGGGATCAATAAGGGCGAAACTCTGCATACAAACAGTAGTATGTTCTGGCACGACCCTTCAAAACCTTTCTCTAACTACCTAAAGAGCAAGGTGGAAAATGGATGCAATTTTAAAGGGACAGGAACTATTTTTGTGGAGCGTGAATCCTTCCTTAACCTGACCCACCAAGTTAAATGCACCTGCAACCGTGTCCCCTCAAACCCTGATCAGTCCAGTCTTAGGTTCAAGTAAGGTGTGGAAAAATACCCATAATGCTCTTTCAACGCTATGCAATTCAACCACACATTGAAATCAACAGACCACAGTTCATCCGATGCTTAAACGGAACAGTTTATCACCCAGACTCTTTCCTCTCCTTGGCTTTTTGGAGATCTTGCACGTGCTTTAACAGCATCTTCAGTATTCCTACTGTGTAAACTGTTTTCCATCCATCTAACTGAAAATCTTAGTGTCCTTCTCAGGGCTAACAGAAAGGAGACTTTGTCCACTTTAAAGAAAAGAATGTCAGCCTCTCTTTTCTCTCTCTCTCTCTCTCTCTCTCTCTCTCTCTCTCCCTCTTTCTCTCTCTCTTAGTTCAGCTCTGCATCTCTGCATTTCTGTTCCACTGTAGATGAACTGCATGGCATGAATGAAATGGAAAAAAGAGAGAAGGATCATATTGAGGGGAACCTGATATGACGTCTAACGTAGGCAGGACTTCTCTGTTTGCACAGTGAAATGGATGGGTGAATGAAACTCAGATCAGGACCGTGGATGAAAAATGTGGATCTTGGATCTTCATGTGAGGAAGAAAACATATGACATATGTGCATGACACCTGTTGACGGACAGAGGGGTTTTTACGTGGACTGGGTGAACTTTAAACTAAAGAAAGACAAAAAAGAAGAACGAGAAAATTAAAAATGCATTTTTCTCACTTTGTTTACCAGCATGACTAAACTGCATGACTTCTGTAAGCCCTGAACCCCGAATTAGAGGGCTTGAAATGACTAAACAACAAAATCAAATGGAAACAATAAAAGTTTATGCTAAATGCTACTAAATTTAGAAAAAAAAGATTATATTTAAAAAAGAGAGAGGCTATATTTTGTTTTTGAATAAAAAAGAATAATGTATAAATATATAGGATTGCAAGATTCATACAGTTTTGTTGGATAACAAACCCCACCGAGTCTAGTTGAATAATGAGATGAACTTCTTCAACGACTGCTTCTTCCATGGCTTCAAGACATCTCCTCCTTTCTGATGTTTCATTCTTTACTTGAACTCTCCTGGCTCTCTGCTCTGCCCGTCACTTTTCTGTAGGCTCATGTCATGACCTCCAGCAGTAGCAACACAGCTTTTTCTTTTCCTGGTTTTCATGATTTGTTTCATTTCCTCATTGAGGTCATGAAGGGTCCACGGGATAGGATTTTGTGTTTATTTGCAATATAACAAATCCACGTCATTCTGTAGGTAAATCAAAGCTTTATCCATGATACCCAAATATTAATCTTATAAATATCAGCTTTGTGTGAACTTTGAGACCCTGAGCACTTACATTGCAAAGCACTATTGTCCTCTCAAGCCATAATGCAAGAGCAGCCCCAACATCTACCATCAAAGGTGCTCAGGAGGACAAATTGAAACCAGAAGATGGTTTTGTAGTACGTGTTTTGTTTAGAATGTTTTCATCAGCAAGATGTTGACGGGCGTGTTATTTCACTCATTTAATTTTGTTTGCTGATTATTGTGTTGTAAAGGTTCACAGAAGTTTGTGACAAACGTAACAGAGCAGAGCGCTCCCACCAATCCAGCACTATTCATCCCATACTAAAATGGATTAAGGATAAAACAGCATTGTTCTGGGAGGAAGCAGGTCATAATTTCATTATTACTGCATTTACATCATAGTGGTGTAAACATGACAATGTTATCAAACCTGTTCACTTTTTTTATTTACAAGAGATGATGATGAACTGTATTTATTTTCTCCAGACCTCCTATTCTCTCCATGTTCATCATCCATTCTGTTCGAAATGTGATGCAAACTTAGTTTAGCAACTACCTATGCAACACCTAAGCAAGACCTTAGCAGCTTCCACACATGTCATGTCCTCAGGCCAGCTGGCTGGTGTCTGTTTACTGGTGCTGTGTGTCCAGACGGTAATGACACAGACGCAGCTTCTTTACCACATAGACAAGGGCCAGCATTGTGCAGTGTACATAGAAGCTATTCCTTCAACCACTTCAAATGTTAGCAACCGCTCCAAGTAGCTTGAAGGTGCGACAGACGTGTAGCTTTAGTAGCCATGTTGCTTTTAGTGGTGTACTGATTTTCCATTCTTTGGTTATCTTTCGGAAATGCCTTTCCTGTGTGGTTTGGAGGCCCGGTATATAGGCAACGCAGGAAGACATTCATGCACTTTTCAAATTAAATTGTACAGTTATATGTAAGCATATAGTCATGTCAGCGGATATGTAGGACACATATGTTACCAAATCTTCCATGGTTTGAAACCGGTTTATTTTATATGTAGGAAATGTTTATTTGCATCTCACATGCATTTGGCAAATGCTTAAGATGAGATGTGCCTCTCTGGTCGTTCATATTGTAGAATTGACAGTTTCACAAATAGATTATTTCCGAGCAGGAGCAATAATGATGGAACGCCTTTCCAATTGTTTAGTGTCAACGTTTTTGGAATTGGGGGACATGTTCATTTCATCCCTTATAATAAATCCAGTGTGCCTGAAACTGTTCCCTGAATGTTTCTGTATGTTAATCGAACACAACCTCTCTCTCTCGAGCGGTTCCAGTTTGTGTGAGAATGTGCCCCATGTGTTTCGGCCGTACATGCACTTGCTGAGTGAGCTCACATCCCCTCGAGATCAGCTAGACACTTGCATACCTTTACTTGAAACCCAAATACAAAACATATCAGAGAGGAGCAGAATAAAGCCAGAATCAATCTTCACTCTTTTTTCCTGTTTGCATCCCCCTTTCATTCCTCTCTCCTCTCTTCCCTATCCTTCTCTATTTTTGAGGAAGAAGCTTTTTTGCATCTCGTGTTCTTGTGTTTTTCTATCCTATTGTTTGAAGTTGTTTGAAGATTATAATGCATGCATGGAATACAATGAGGACATAACTTGTGAATAATTTGTCAATGGACCGAATGAGGTAACTGTCTCTTTCGCCTGGGCTCTCTTCTCTGCTGTATCTCTCTCCTGGGCACCTATAGAGAGAGAAAGTAAGAAAGAAAGAAAAGTACAGCTAAACACCTGTTACAATTTTCTTTAATGTGTCTTCTTTAAAATGTAGCCGTACCAAAATATGTTATGGCTGTAATGTAGCCACACCAAACTATTTTTATCATACTTATGTATATTTTTTATGCTTGTTATGTTTGTTCATTCTGTGCCTGGTGTATCTTAGTAGCCATTTTAGCTATACTCGAGCTTCCACAGACTCAGAGCTGAAATAAAAATGCAGCAGTTGATTTGAAACCACATGTGTCAATAAAGCCAATATTCTATTTTGGGCACATGATGTTAAAAAACTTCTTTTTCTATCTTTTTTTTACTTTAGTTATGCTCTAAGAGTTTTGGGTTTGTTTAAAGGGGGAATTCATTGCACATCAATCACAGCATATCTAACCGCTGTGTCTATTGCTGAGTGCAACCATAACCATACACAACCCCCCCGAGGTAATAAACTGAGACAGGGATCAAGAGAGAGAGAGAGAAGCCAGGAGAAAGAGAAGGTTCCCGAAATAACGGATGAGTTCTATGCTACCAAGACTGATGCTGGATACAATTTTATTGTCATAAAAAAGGAGATAAAAATAACAAGAACTGTATAAAATATATTTCAATGGAATGTTTATTATTTACCTTTTATATTTTTGAAATGTATAAAGAAACAATTAATAAACTGTAATAATTTAACAGAGTTTGTGAAAACGAAGACTTAAAAAATAGTTATATTACTAAAAGTATGAAAGTTTGAACGTGAATGCAAACCTAACTGAGCAAATCTTCTCCATTACAGATAGGAAAAAAAACCATTAGAAAAATAAAATCCAATTTAAAAAGAAAAAGTTATCAAAAAATCAATAAAAATGTTAAAAGCTCATGCCAAAATTTTCAATATGTGTCCTGTGTCATTTATTCAAATGTTGATGTTAATTCAAAAGTGTATTAAATAATTTGGTTGGTTGAAAATTTTACCATAACAAGCCAGAGCTTTTGATTGTAATTAAATGTTGTGTTTGCTTTATTTTTGTTTTACCTTATACATTTTAAAAAAAAAATGCATTTAAGTTTCTTCACAGCATGCCACAGAACCATTCAGTTACAGGTTCTTCAAAGATCCATCTCTTTCTTACCGTTTCATAATCTGAAGCACCTTTTTTCGCTACAAAGAGTCCTTTGTAAAAAAGGCTTTTCAAAACAGGTCTTTAAAACAGAAAGGTTCTTCAGATATAAAATGTTCTTTATGGAACCATTTTAAAAAAAAAGGGTTCTTCTATGGCATTGTGATGCACTTTTATTTTTTAGAGTGTACTTGTGTTCTTGAACCACAATTTGGACATAATTTAAATAGCATCAAAATTGTTATACATGTTTTTTCTTTACCTTCCAGGTATTTGAATACTTAACCAACAATTTGGTCTTTGTTGCACGGGCTTTTCATTTCAGCTGGATTACTTATTACTCTGAAACACCCCCCTCTGAATTTTGTAAGAAAGAGATACAGTAAAATGAGAGTTTGAGTACAAATCCAGAATCACAACTGTATGTTAAAGCTCACCACAAAACATTGCAAGTATTCAAATATAGCAGTTAGACAGCAATAATAAAAGAAATATGTATGTATCCTTCACATCAAACAATTTTGAAGAGTAGGCTTTCTTACTGTTTTAGGGAATTATTAAAACTGTTTTCTCATAGCACATTATCAATCGACACATTTGAAGATTTGGAAAATATACAATCACACTCTGAGCATTCTGTCTCTCCAAATGAACAGCTGTTTAACCTGTTAATGTTTATCAACCAGAACAATTAAAAATTAGGACGTGTGATTTTTCTTCTGCAAGGAAAATGTAGGTAATCAGCAGAGGCAAAACAACCAGTTTTCTTTTTTTTAATTGACGTTGTTCTTCAAAATTCAAGGATTTAAAGTCAGTGGGATGAGGTAGGAAAGTTAGGCATGCAGACAACAGCCACCAACATTACAGTAAACAGTCTTCGTACTACACTTCATGACATTTTAGGTTTTGCTGCCAAGTACTTTAAATTTTGAAGTCTGCAAGAAAAAATTATCAATTATTTAAGTTTTTCTTCTGCACTGACTCACAGAAACAAAGAACCATTTCTTGTAGTTCTTATCTGATCAGAAAAAAACTCAATATGTAAGATATACTTTTCATCTTTTCAGATACAATATACAGCTTTTCCAATTGCAAATAATTTCATATATATACACTACTATTATGTCGTTTGTAAATGTGTGTCTGTTTTTGGTCTCCAAACTAAATTTGCATTATTTTGGTCTTTAACTTTGTGCATCCTTTAGCAGCCCTTACATTCCTCTATTAACCACCCTCATGCACATCTGTTCATTCTCCAGACGATGTATCCACCTAGCAGAAGTCCACTGACAAAAAAAAGTCCAGAAGCAGGTGAGATCAAGCTGTCTGAGGATGCAGCATCTCTCTCAAAAGAGTAACAAGCCAAGGAAGAGATACTATTTACCTGCAGGTTGAGCAAATCCAATTATTTTATAACTGCTACTTATGTTTACCGCTGATAATTGTGTTGATCAGATCTTACCCATCCTCCGTGATTGCAGATCCAGTGCAGTAGCCTGTCATTGAAGTAATCCAATGTCCAAGACACAATTCCTGAGACTAAATCAACAAGCATCTATCCGTGCCACAAAATCAAACACGTAGTATTTTAAAATAAGTTTGTCGCTAAAAACTATACAATGTAAGATGAAATACATTGCCTACCTTTACAATAGATTTTGAAACAAGACAGATCAGAGTAACAATTCTTCCCCAGGTAATGTCATTACTGAAAACTTGATCTACAAGTTTCTGGAATTTCTTTCTGTCAGCAACACGTGCAAATCCATCAACCATGCTAAAATGAGACACAACATGACGGATAAAATTTCATGAAATGTTCCGTTCATCATCACATATTAGTGAGTGAGTGAGTGAGAGACAGAGTGAGAGAGAGAGTGAGTGAGAGAGAGTGAGTGAGTGAGTGAGTGAGAGGGAGAGAGAGAGTGAGTGAGTGAGAGAGAGAGAGGAGAGTGAGTGAGTGAGTGAGTGAGTGAGAGAGAGGAAGAGAGAGAGAGAGAGAGAGAGAGAGAGAGAGAGAGAGAGAGAGGGAGGGAGGGAGAGTGAGTGAGAGAGAGAGAGAGAGAGAGAGATAAACTTAGTGTTTCAAGTGTGAAAACCATGAACCCACAATGAGATATTAGCAATTAACTATTTAAAATATTATCACATAGGGCATTATTAATATTAACATAAATTGTCAGGTTAATGATGAAGGTCTATGACGTGTTAACGCGATATCAACATCACCGCTATTTTTGCAAATACCGGTATATTTTGACATCCCAGTGTATCAAAAACACACATTGGCACTAACTTATTGAATTTTGGGTCCCGATCGAGATCGTCCCCGATGAACCGGATGACTTCGGCCATCTGTACAAGTAGTTGCTCCTGCTCATCATTCATCGGCTGCGGCTCTGGAAGAGGCTGTACATGCACCCCCTGCCTCTGGACCTGATCCCGCATTGCCCTATACACAAATAGCGACATCTTTCATTTTAATAATAGAAAAAAACAGAATTACTAAAAATAAATAAATACTTTAAGCAGAAATCAGTTTAAGTGACGAGGAACCAAACTGTCAAAGTAAACAACATTGCGATGCGGAGAAAGGAAGTGAAACTTACCTAAGTACAAGATTCTTTGAAAATTGCTTGTCTAAAACATGCCAAAGAAAATATCACTACTTGATTTTTAGAATACTTTACATAAGAAATAATGGTTTCGGTATTTAGAGACGAACAAGTCAACGTTATCCTAACGTTACCTGTCATGACCCCAGTAAGTTATTTCCCTCCTTGGTCTTCTGGTTTAGAAATCAATATATATATTGGTCCTGTAGAAACCTCAATAGGCCACAACCTAAACATACACAAATAATTTTTTAGAGAGTTTCAAGAGTAAGGCTTAGTAAGTCTAGAGTCTAGCTGAAAGATTAAAGTTCCGGCACAGTATCTTGACTGTTAGCGTCATGCTAAGCGAAAGTGAAACATGACGCTACTTTTTGCTTCGTATAAAGGCACATATAGTCATTTGTTATTTCCTTATACTATATGGTTTCCGCTACCACAAATATGCACCACTTAGGTCACACACACACACAAGGAAAAACACAAACAGGAAGCAGTATTAACAGTTGTTTTTTGGCAACAACAAAAAATCGTGCTTTGCCTTGCTCCCAGACATTATTCATAAATAGGTTATTATTGTCATCTATTATTATCTAGAATCTCAAAGTTTACAGGATTTGCTAATATTCTATTTTGTGTGGATTTGTATTCACTAAAAGTAAATCAATACAGCACTGTGAATGATATACACATTCCATATACAGAAAAGACAATATTACAAAGTCCATAACCGTGTCAATAACAGCTCTAATAAAATCTTACAAAAGGCCTAGATCTCCGGAGGCAAAGCTCAAACATTTTTTGGTGACTACATAGAAAGAAAAGCACACAAAAAAACTAATGAATGATCATACACATTTTAATATAAAAAGCTTCATAAAAATATTTTTCTCTTAAGTATGCCTATGTCAACTACTCTGTCCTGATTCAAACGATCCACACTTATATATCACAACCAGATTAAATGTTTTACAAAAATAACATAAATACATACAAAATGATATGAGCATTTTTCTGCATTTATATGAAGATATGTATTACAAGATCACACTGCAAATCATCTTAATTAAAATTCATAACATATATGGTCTTAATGATTTTTCTGCTGTGATTGCTCCATTCTTTTTATCTTAACTGGTTTTGTGAAGTCTCCAGACGATAAGAGCTCCAAGAAGTGCACCACTGGTGAAGGTCATGAAAGCTCCAAAAATTAAAGAACAAGAACTCGGCGAAGAACCAGAAAACCGCTCGATGGAGAAACGGGCAAGGGCGGGGATACTGTTTATCTGTATTTGAGGTTACAACACAGAAGTGTTAGTTTGTTGTAAAAACGAGAACGGATATATAGAAATGTGGCAAGGGATATAATTTAACACTAAAGACTAAAATAGATATTGTTATAATTTCTTTTTCAGTGAATCTTAATACTTTATTACATTCCTGTATTTGATATAATAGGCTGTCTTCACTTTTTCTTACCCATCCTCCCATTTTGCAGATCCAATCCAACAGATGCCTCCTGAAGTAATCCAGACTTAAAGTCAGAATATCAGAAACAACTCTGGGTAAATGTGCAAGGACCATCTATTAGGAGCAAAATAGGTCATTTAAGTGCACAGATACAAAATACATAATATGGGCAAATAACTGATCGGACACAATCATAAATACCTTTGCAGCAAGTTTTCCAACTGAGTAGAACAGCACTACAATTCTTCCCCAGTTGATCTGTCCATCTTTAAAAACTTCTTCCACAAGTTTCCAGAAACTGCTTTTATCAGAAACTTTAACTAAGCCATCAAACATACTGCGAGATAAGAAAACCAGGATGAGAAAACAGGGATGGTAACTGGTATCTAGAAAATGCCAAACAAAGACCAAAATCATAGACTGACTCATTAAATTCTGTATCCTGATCAAGTTTGTCACCGATCACTTTGATGGTCTCTGCCAATTGTTCAACAAGCTTCTGGTCTTGAATGTTACTTATTTTCCGAACTTCGAGAATGGAGATGGGAGTCACATTTCCTTCTGTTGCCACGTTCATCAACTGATGTCTTATCACCCTGAAAGACACAGATTTGCATGTTTCCTTACCTGTATAATAAGGATGAGGTGTCTTCAAACTAATAAGATTCATACACTGCCTAATTTAAGATGTTGTACCTATGCTATATACTGTATGGACCACCCTTGTAGTGCTTGAACTGATATCAGTTTTTAAATAAAAACGAGACATTGAGGAACGTACCGTATATTTTAAATGGAATAAGGTAAAAAAAATACAGTAAACAACAAGTTATCATTTCGTACCATACCAGAGTAATTTAACTCACCCTTTTAAGAGGGCTTCTCCAATCTGATCATCTGTGGAGCGCATTAAAACTTTAGTAATATCAATTACATCAAACATAAAGACCATGAACAAAGATGTAACAGTAACTTACCTTGCGAACCTTCGCAAGCCATATTAAACTGAATGAATTAAATAATATAGTATCTAACAAATAACTTATGTAAACCACACGATACGTTTAAGATGTGAGAAGGGAAATGCAGATAAAAGCCCACTTTACTTAAGTACTCCCAACTTTTTCCTGTAAAGATGAGCAATAAGTCCTTCCTGCAATCTAGCGAGCCAATCAGATGTCGATGTCATGTGAAGCGCCAGTAAATTCTGCACATTTTTTACGCAGTGTTGATACGAGCGAGTATACTGTACTAAAAGGTCACAGTCCCATAGTTTATCGAGTCCATGGTGTGAATTGTTTTTTATTTGACCATGTTGCAAATACGAAACTTCGATCCTTTTTGAGCTACTTTGTTTTCAACTTTACGAACTATAAGTGCTATTCGTTTTTTTGTGAGTGACGGGCGTCCCTGCTGCGTCTGTCCAATCGTATAAGGGAACGGTTTGAAGGAGGAGTTTAGTTATGACGTCAATTTCAACGCAGGAAGAAATATCTGCTTGAACGTGAAGGTCCACGTTGGGTCCTTTTTTTTAATTAGTAGTATTTACTTCAATATTAGCGAGTTTAAAACAGTGCAGTTGCGTTTGGATATTATACATTGCTTCAATTGTTATGGCAGGTATTTCTACTAAGACTGTGCACGACATCTTTCAGAATATGGAATATGGATCATCCAGCACGAGTTATGCAACAGCACAGGTGAAGTACTTTTTATTGAGTGGTTTGAAAAACAGTAGTTACATTTTAGCTTAATAATTTCAAGATTTGGCAGTTTAACGCACCTTTTCAACCAATGGGTGTCCAAATTGTTTTGCATGTGACACTACATTAGGATAAATGTGACTGTTGTTCACGAGAAAAGCATGTGACAAGTGGTCGGTGGTCCTGTTAATTTGTTTGTGATGATGGACTGTCTTAATGCATGTGCATTCTGCATGAATTCTTTGAGCAAAGTACAGAAAATGGCTGGTCATGTTCTTTACTTTGTGAGAATCATTTCTATGAATCATCTACTGCAACCTTTCACCTTTTACAAACCATTCTATTGGTTCTTTCTGATAGGTGGAACAGCTTGTGTTTACTCAAATCAAACATAGTCTTTGGTGGAAGCTAAAATGAGTTTTATGTACTGTAGCATAAATAATGTTTTGTATATTAACATGGAGATGTGTCATGAAAGACACTTTTATTTTCAACCTGCATTATAATTTGTAAATGCAAACATTTTTAGATGGAATCCAGGGTTGTGTTGGCAAATTATTTGTTTGTTTTTTAGTTTTGATCTTAAGTACTATCTTATCCCATCCCATTTCTCTTCAGTCCTGGTTAGAGAAGCATTCTCGCACCCTTGGCTTCTTTGCTGATGGGAAATTTGACTGTCCTGCGGAAAGGCAGATGTACAATGTCACAGATTCCAAAGGTAAGCATAAAATACTTCTTCTGACATTTTATCTAGGGTCCAGTCTTGCATGCAATGATAAAGATCTTCTGCTCTCCTCTCTTTTTACAGCCGAGGTCATATGCAGCATCGTTTGTGCTACAGATCAGGATGTTGCATCAGTTGCGTCTTCTGCATCTGCAGGGTTTAAAACCTGGAGTGAACTGAGCTGTTACCAAAGGGCCAAAGTCTTACGCCGGTACTATATCTGCATGTCAAAATTGTACCCATCACGATATACATCACATGAGTCAGGTTTTCATTGGTGTATGTGTGTGCTCCAGGTCAGCGGGTGTTCTCCAAAGACACAGTCAGTGTGTATCTGAGCTTTGTGAGCTCTCACAGTCTCCCACTTCTCTTGCCACACTGATAAGACTGGCCCAGTACTATACCAGCTGGGCCCAGCTCAGAGACACACTCATGCCCGCGTGGACCCCTCGAGGTATGTGCGGGATGATTTATTTGAGATAGTAAACTATAAAGGAAAAGGAAGTGTTTAATTTAAGTGAATGGAAGTATGTTTTTAAGTCTTGATATAATATCTATCACCAGGTATTGTGGCAGTGGTTGTCTCGGATGACTGCTCTGTGTATTCTCTTTTGCTAAAGGTTTTACCAGCTCTAGCTATGGGTGAGTCTCTCTGTCCATCTTATAACATGCAGTTCAGACATATTAATGTTGTCAATTTTATGCTTCCAGAAGAGTTTCATGTATTCCCCAAAGCTTAAAAAATGACCAAATGACTATAAAATAGCTTTTGTGTTAATGTGATATTGCTTTTGCACGGAGGTTCTACAAGAATCTTAATTACTTCACATACTGTACAATATGGCCAGTTTGATTGTAATATAATATTAGCAGATATTGTTTGATGCTATGGAATTGTGTTTTTTACCTTAGGTATATTTGAATATAATCGTACATAAGTGATCGTTCACCCACATATTTTAATTCTGTCATTATTTGCAAAACCTCTTGTAATTTCATACTTGTATGACATTTTCTTCTGAAGAACACAAAATAAGATATTTTGAATAATGTTAGAAAAAGAAAATCATTGGACCCCATTGACTCGCATTGGCTTTGTGTCCATACAATAAGTCAATGGGGAATAACTTTGGTTACGAACATTTGAAAAATAAATGGACTGGTGTTTCCCGAAGAGAGAAAATCACACAGGTTTAAAATGACAACAGGGCTAGTAAATGATGACAGAATGTTCTATTCCTTTAAGAGCTGTATAATTACTCTGCTTAAAATGGTCTTACTTTTACTGTCAATGTGTCTTGTTTAGGTAATGCTGTTATTGTGTTACCTGGAAGGTCCACCTCTCTTCCTGCCCTTCTCTTGGCTCAGCTGTTTATGGAGGCAGGGATTCCTGCTGGAGTGTTGAATGTGGTGACGGGCAGTAAAGCATCGCTGGGTGTCAAAGTGGCTCAGAATCCACATGTGAACTACTTGACCTACAGCGGATGTAAAGATACAGGAGAGGATCTGGCTAAATCAGCAGCTGGCTGCGGACTCCCCATGACCTTTTCTTTCTCAACCAGCTCTGTGTGTCCTTTTATCATCTTTGAATCTGCAGACTTGGACAGTGCTGTGGACGGTGCGATGGAATTGGCTTTCAGAAAGAAAAAAGATGTAAGAAAACGTTATGGTGAAGCAGAAGTTTCAGACTTTAACTCCTGTGTAACACCACAATCAAATGAATCATTCAATATGTTTCTTAATTGTTTTAACAATGGAACATGACAGAAAAGATTTCCTTGTATATAAATGTTCCCCTGTAGTACTTCCAGAGTCCACTAGAGTGCGGTGGTGGTCCACAGAAAACAACTGCAGTGAAGATTCATGTTTTTGTAGAACAGATAATTTGACAATAATTCTCTCTTTTTTTCATTCTCCAGTGTCAGTGGGTGCTGTATGTACAAGAATCAGTTTTTGACAGTGTTGTGGCCAGGCTGAGGTTAAGAATGGCTGCAATGAAGTGTGTTCCCTCCAATGCTGACAGAAAGCTTATAGATGCAGCAGTTCAGGGGGCCCAGCAGCAGGGGGCAAAAGTGAGTAGATATTTATTTTAGGATGTATGTGGTCTAACTGCAGGTATTTTTCTAGCACTAATAGTTTGTCGTTTTATTGCACTTTATATTGTAGCTGATTCAGTCATGTCCTCCTCCTCCTGCTGGTGGTCTGTACCCTCCTACTGTACTGTGTGGTCTGGCTCCCTCCAGTGACACTGTGATTTCACCTTCTCCAGGACCTGTGCTGCCCCTCATATCCTTCAGGAGCTCCACTGAGGGAGTTACTATCGGTGCGGCTGAACTCATAGAAAAACAACTCATTTATTCAATCTAATGAACAATATTTACTATATTTTGAAAGTTTCAGCGTGGATGTTTGAAACTGACTGTACATGTTCTTTCCTTTGCAATGTTTGGTCGTGTGCAGGAAACCACAGCGTTCATGGTCAAGCTGCCTCTATTTGGACTGAAGACTTGACTCTGGCTCTGGAGTCTGCCAAAAGGTACATGTTGTGACATGCATTTAATGATACAGTTCACTCCCACCCCCCCCCACCCCCAAAGTTCTGTCATTTACTCACCCTAGTAAAAAGACATTATAAAAGACATTTGGAAGAATGCTTGTTACCAAACAGTTCTTGGCCACACTTGACTACCATAGAAGGAAATAATTAAAATGGTAAACAAAAGTGCCCCAGAACTGTTTGCTTGCCTACATTTTTCATAAATATCTGTTTGTGTTCAACATAACAAAAAGATTCATAAAGCATTTATAAAACATTATTTAATGTAAAGCATTTTTTCTACTATTCTAGCCATTGGTGGCCAAGAACTGTTTGGTTACAAGCATTCTTCTAAATATCTTTCTCTTTGTGCATCAATTTATTCAGATTTGGAACAACCTAAGGGTTGGTAAATGATGATAAAATGTTACATTTTTTGGGTGAACCGTTCCTTTAAAGCAACACTATAAAACTTTTGCTAACTCAACCCCATGTTGTTGAGATGCACAATTGTCTGTTACCAGTGTTGCAAGTAATGTTGCTGTATAAGCTCAACTCACTTTATTTATAAAGCACTTTTTACAATTTTCATTGATGAGACATTGACTATAAGCAAAACAACTATTAAAGTCTTGTTAAAACATTACAATTTTTTTTGAATTTGTCCGCTTAAGAGTTGTTCTACCACTGAAATTATTTTAGAGAAATTATTTTAAGGTAGAAAAACTACAACGTGTTGCTTTAAGGATGTCTTGTTTTATTTACCTCCATTATCTCGTATTTTTGCATCACATTTTGTTTGTATCCACAGTTTGTCTGTAGGTTCTGTGTGGATAAACTGTCATTCTGTAATGGATCCTGCACTGCCTCTGTGTGGACGGAAGGAGAGTGGAAACTGCACTGATGGGGGCAAAGAGGTACATTATACAAATACTACATGACTGCTTGTTTATTGGTGTGTGTTAAAGCTAGGGAAGGGAGTATCAAAGCAATAGCAAGCTACATTTGAAAGCAGAAGAGGGGAAAGTTGAAAATCGTTGCAAATCGGTGGAATGTATTATTTTTATATCTCGTTCACTGGGTAGACAATATGCACATGACACGTCATATGACGTTACAAGAATAATGAATACAATGTGTAAACATAGGCTTATGAACATGCTGATGATGTGTCATTTATGCTACAGTAGGATTCGACAGGCATCCTATCATTGCATTCATATTCAGACTACTTTAGTTGATTTCAACCAGGATAACAAAAATTTTGCCTATTCTAGCTTTAAAAGGATTAGCTTCATTGTATAAACATTTGTTTCTGATCTTGTTCAGGTTGATAGTTGGTTAAATGTTTCATGTCTGACTAACTCTCTGTTCCTCTTTAGGGACTGTATCAGTTCCTGCGTCCCGCTCTCTCCCCCACCCTTCCACGCTGCACTCCCACCTCAATAAACTATGATGAATTTGGTTCTGCAGCATCTAAATTCCTGATACCTGAAGGATTTGATCCCTCCAGGTGGGGGTTTTATCCGCCATGTCTTGTGTACAATGTTTTAGAGGTTAATTGACTGACTTGTTTACTAAATCTAGGTCTCTCTTGCAGTGTACCTCGGTTTTACTCGCAGTTAGTGGGTGGTCAGTTGCGTAAAGCTGACTCCGGCTGCACCAGGTCGGTGTTGGGCCCTGAGGGCACTGTGTTGGCTCACTGCCCAGACGGAGGCAGAAAAGATGTCCGTAATGCAGTAGAGGCCGCCATTAAGGTCCAGCCAGGGTAAGCTTATATAGAAAGTTGCTTTTCGACTGAAAATACAGGCCAAACATAGCATAACCCTGATTCACACTCCCCTTCCTGATTGTTGTTTACTGTTGCTCCTTGCTTTTTATGCAGGTGGATGAAGAAGAGTCCTGCTGCACGCTCTCAGTCCCTTTACTCACTTACTGACCTCCTGGAGAAGAAGAGACTGGAAATTGCTGCGTCAATCCAGACTCAAACTGGCATCTCATTGGAAGAGGCGAATAAAGAGGTGGAGCTTAGCATCTCCAGGCTTTCTGATTGGGCTGCACGCTGTGATAAGGAGGGGGGTGGAATTCCAGTAAGACCATACAGATTTTAATGATTGGTGTTTCAGTGTTTTCATGACTGTTTGATTCATCTGACTTCAGAATATGTTTCATCCTCTCTTTATAGTTCCTGCCGCAGTCTGGTTCTGCCCTGTCAACTCCTGAGGCCTTAGGTGTAGTGGGTGTGGTTCTTCCCAGTTCCAAACCGATCCTATCTTTGGTGTCCCTGCTGGGGGCAGCGGTTGCCATGGGTAATGCTGTTGTTATGGTGCCAAGTGAAAAATACCCTCTTCCGGCTCTTTCATTTATTCAGGTTTGCCAAGTTCAGATCCTTGCTTATCAAATGTACGTTATGTATTTGATTCAGTTGCTTGCAGGAAACAATTTGGACACTGTTATACTAAGATGTATTTTATAATGTTGTTATGTTTTGCAAATTATTATCTATTTAAATGTATTATGTTTGTAACATCAACCTCCGCTCTTTGTTCAAAGGTGCTGCAGAACTCTGATCTTCCAGGAGGTCTGGTCAGTATAATAACTGGGGACAGGGATAAGCTGACCCATGCACTTGCCAACCACAGTGTCATTCAAAGCATTTGGTACTGGGGAAGTATAGAGGTGAGGGTTTTTTGTTTGAACAGACTAGTAGGTGTAATAATTAGGTACAATTGAATATTTTAGGTGCAATTTTTTACACTTCAGAAGGGGACATGGGTATGTTTTAATTTGAATAAATGATGTTTTGTTTTACGTGAAGTTGACGTGGTGAGATCACATGACTAGTCAAACTTCTGGTTGCTTTATCTCCGTAACCCACCCTAGTGCTGCACACTTTTTGGTGAATATTATCTTCACTAACAGATTCTGCATTTTGTTTCAAAAGCACTTTAGAAAAACATATTGACCAACATAATTTAGATAAACTTTTTGAGTGCTCCATTAATGTAAACTACTAACTTGTACTAGTTCTTGCCATCGTCATGTTGATGATATCAGTCTGTCAGAAAAGGAAGAATGGTGTACCTGTGTATAATTTGTTAGGCAGGCACATTTTATTTTGTTACTTTCCTGTGCAGCTTTATAAGTGTACAGGCAGGGCTGGGATGGTTACTTTTAACTCATTCCACACCAGCCTTTTTAAAAAAAGTTGCAATCATTAAAAACCGCTAAAACATGTACGTTCTAGGTTCTGGGATACTGTACTTTTTCCCAGGGGTATGTGTAACAGCGCCACCTCCTGTACAACAGTACAAACACTGATTGCCGTAATAACTTGTCTTTGGCGGGGAAGCGTATTTTTTTAAATGACGAGATAACTTGTCAATGGCGGTGAAAGCGTTAAAATGTATTTCACTACAGATTACAAAATACATGCTTTAAAAAGTAATATGCAACATATTTTTTTAGATTACACAAATATTTTAAGTAAGGCTGCGTTCATATTTATAGTTCGGTTATTTTGGTCCGGACCAAAAAGGGATTTAGTCCTGTTCACATAGACGCTGTTACGTTCATATTTCAATCAAACTGTGCCAGAGTTGGTATGAAAGTGGACCGAGACCTATCTTTTCAGCGGTCTCTGTCTGCTTGTTTGGTGCGCACCAGGGTCTGGGTGGCAGCGTTCACACTTACAAAAACAGAGTGTAATCGAACCAAACATGGCATATATGAACCCTAAATCTAAATACTTTAGAATACTTATAATGTACATAAAACAAAGGGATCACCAAATAGAGGACTTGACTTTCCTCTGCATATTATTTTAAACATCGGTTTACCGTTTTCCTTCATCGGACATTATAGCCCACAATTGTAAATGCATGTCTCACAATTCTAATAAAAGAAGTCATAATATTCAGAGATATAAACACACAATTGTAAGGAAAAAGTTAAAACTGTGAGACAAAACGTAACAATTACCTAAAAAAATTACTTTGCAAATTATATGAACCAGATTATTCAAATTTTGCATATTTGGCCAGAAGTATGAAATCTATGAGCATACCTGTAGTGTAGGATACTTTTGCAGATTATCAGAGAATCACAGATTGCTGTTTACATTTATTGCCTGTTACAATTTATATTAATGTATAAGGAAAATAAATGACATTAAATTCCAAATAATTTGATAATACTTTAATGCATGTAACTGTAATTTGATTACAGCCCATTTATAAGTTATTAATGAAATACAGTTACTCAAAATTTGTATTTTATGTATGTAACGAAATTACATGTATTTAGTTAATCCCCAGCCTGCATACAGGTCATTTTGCTGACATAGGCAGGGAAAATTGCTCGGTCAGCACTAATGTGAACATGACTTTCATAGATTCTTTCACTTCTCTTGGTCAGGGCTGTCAGTTCCTCCAATACTCATGTGCCTGTCCTCTTAAACGCCTGTGGCTGCACTGTGAATGTGAGGAGCAGGAAAAAGGAGGCCGAGACTGGACCAGCTCAAATCCCTCTCATCAAGAAGAGCTTTGGAGGAGGGCTGTTGTCTGGAAGAGTGTATGGATCCCCACGGCCTAAAGCACTTATTTACTAAATGACAAGTATTTCCCCAAAGTGGGTGTAATGGTTGTAGTGGGTTCTTTCAAGATTCTGCACAAGGCCAATAACCCAGTAAATAGGGACACCAAGTGATGTAAAACTTATTTACAGTATGGGAAAGATGATGATCCTTTTATTTGTTATCATCATGACACATTGCCTTAGAGACTCTGGAAACAAAAACTAACTTTTTTTACAATATAGCAATATATCAAGTTTGATCAATTATCTGTCAATATTAAAATATGTTAAACACTGCTGTTACGTAATGCAGGTAATTTCAGAATTCTATTGTTATAGAAAATGCAGGAATTTTACTGTAATTAAAATAATTGTGATTTCTTTTTTGAAATGCTGTCCTGTCAAATATATAAAGCTGAAGATTTTGTGAGTGAAGCAATTTCTATTTACTGTAGTACAGATAGACGGATAGATGCGTCATAAAGCATAGGAAATAAACTGGGTATAATGCTGTGTCACAATGACACAGCTATGCAGTATCAGGTCCCATGATTGCTGACAGGGTGAGGTTTGTATGCAGTTTCCGGGTACAAAAATGCTCAGTCATTGTCATCTGACTTATTACCTTTGCACTCGGTCCAAAGCTTAGTTTCATTCAGTATTATATGAATTAAATGTTTTACAATTCTCCCCCTTGACATATACCATGTCAAATATTCTTTGTTGTATAGGCACTATAAAGTCGGGTAAATGCTGACCAAAACTGGTAACATGGATTTGAAATGTCAGAAAATAATAATGTCATGAAACTGGATTCGTTGGAATAAACAACGTCGCATTGTTGTGATAAAAACACATGTCATTCACTTTCCTTAAATAGTTAATGGGGGAAAATACAATGTAGCACAGATGTTTGCATAATAAAAAATGAGCATGTCTCCTAAACATTTTCAATTCGTTTGTAAAATCGGATTTACTGGATTTAATCTACATTTAGGAAAACCTAACGATGAAATTAAAACGATATAGTTTGATTGTGTGGGGGAAATCTAGGAAACGTTTTTCTTTGTTGACGCGGAGTCTCATCTGTCGTGTCTCTCATTTGCTTTCTGATTGGCTGAGCTCTCCTCAGACGTGGCACGTTGTGAGCGTATATAAGACGGACGCGCACCCTCCATTTTACAGCGGCTTCGGGAAGATACAAGGAGTTTCTTGCTTCAACAGTGTTTGAACGGAACTTCGACCTCTCTACGAATTTCGTTTCGCGTTTCTCATTTATATATATTTATCATTTTTTACCAGTTTTGATAACAAAAAGATAAACATCCGCCGAAATGGATTCTCAGGTTCGCCAAAACTACGACCGCGAATGCGAGGCTTTGATCAACAAGATGGTGAATTTGGAGCTTTACGCTTCATACACTTACACCTCAATGGTAAGTTATTGCTTAATACTCTCTAAATGTATATGTTTTTTAAGCATCGTTTACTTTATTGTTTACAAAACGGTCCCACCTCATATGGAGTCATTGTTTACGCTTGGATTTTGTGCTGCGTCGCGAATGTGGCATGAAACGCGTTAAACGTGTTAAGTCATGTTCTCATCTTTTGTTTTTTCTTCAGGCTCATTATTTTGACCGGGATGATGTCGCCCTTCGTGGTTTTGCCAAGTTCTTCAAAGAGAACAGTGAGGAGGAGCGTGAGCATGCAGAGAAATTCTTGGAGTTTCAGAACAAGAGGGGTGGACGCATTGTCCTTCAGGACCTAAAGGTAACAATAACCAACATATTGATTGGAAAGATGGAAATAGAGTATTGTTTAAGGGCTCATTGTTTGGTATGAAGTATGGCGTTAACTCATGTGTTGGTCTCTCTTTGCAGAAACCTGAGCGTGATGAGTGGGACAATGGTCTGGTTGCCATGCAGTGCGCCCTAAAGCTAGAGAAGACTGTTAACCAGGCTCTGCTGGATCTCCATAAAGTCTCCTCTGAGAAGTGTGATCCTCATGTAAGTTCTCAAGATCTTTATTCAAATGTGTAATATCCTATCACCTCCCAAAACTGGGGCTGTCAGTTGACGTTTGGGTTATTAATGGAATTATATGTTTTCTTGGCCAACAGCTTTGTGACTTCTTGGAGACTCACTACCTGAATGAGCAAGTTGAGAGCATTAAGAAGATTGGTGACCACATCACCAACCTTTCAAAGATGGATGCTGGAAACAACAGAATGGCAGAGTACCTGTTTGACAAGCACACCCTGGATGGAAAGAGCTAAACGATGGCCGCAGTTCATCTGCTTGCTGCAAATTCTTATTTTTAGTTTATTCTAAAATCAAGAAATGTTTATCGCGCAGCCTTTTCAAATCTAGGAGATTACAATCTTAACAAAAGCTCAATGTCAATAGAAAGATGCAGTTTTGCTGCTTGCTCCGATTGGTCATCTTGTGATTGTCAAGCCTTGCATTGCTGAATGTACACTAATTTAAACACTGAAGTTCAATAAACATTTTTGGCTGGACTGACTTGTCAGATTTCTTCAATTTTAAGAACTGGAGTCTTCGATTACTGGAAACAAATTGTTCTTTTCAGAAATGTAAACATTAGGGATGTTAAATGAGGAAGTTATTGTTGTTACCCACCTCGTGACTGACCTTGGAGCAGAAGTTATTTATCTTGAGGCAAGTCACAGGAACATAACTAACACAATAGATTGGTATGCTACAATTAATTAATGAAGTTACATTTATGTGAACCACTTAATGTAGAGTATAATTCTAAAAAACAATACATGTTTCGTGCAAGTGTATCAAGTCCACTTAAACTTGAAAGAATTGAAGCAAAAGCCTCGTAACTTATAAACTCCTTTGGGACAGTTTAAAACAGTGCACTGTAAGAACTTAAAAGTGGTGAAACTTATCAGCTCTTGATGTAAACCACAAAAAAATAGATCTGTTCAACAGCATATCCCCCCAATCCACATGGTACGAACAAACCCAAGAAATTGATTTCTGAGGCATCCTGGCAAGCTCTTAAAAACATGAATTGATGAAATGGTCTGAATATTTTCATTTGGTCTCAAATAAAACCAGCGGAAATTTGTGTGTTCACTTTTAGAAACTTTAAAATCTCTGCCTTAATGCTCTTTAGCACTAATAGTAATAAATTGTGTATCGCATTGTCAAAAAAGTGGTTTGCAAAGCCTCACTGTTTGCTTGTTTATCACAAGTGGGTTCAGCTGTTTAGATTCTGTTCCTAAACTTTGGTTTAGATGTTCAAAGGGGTATAATATGCTGGTGAGCAAATTTCTGTTGTCTAACAGTTATTTCCATATGAGCTCAATTGGTTCCCTTGTCTCTCAATTTTCACTTGTTTCCATGATCCACTCCCAGCCCTGACACTTAGAACTGTTGCTGATTAATGTTATTTAAACAATTCTCAAAAGCAGTTGTTTTCCACTTAGCTAGTTTTTTTTATTCAATTTAGCACATACAAGACATTCTGGATTGAGTTAAGATGAGGTAACTGGCCATTTATGGATCTTCAAACAAATGGTTGCGTTACATTACTTTATATAAAGCGCCATTGAAGGCAATTTTAATTATAGAATTCTTGCAAGGCAGCCTACAAATGCTTTTCATATTTGTGAATCCTTGTTGTATCACCTCACTCATTTCCTTGTGTCATAGCTGCACCCCCTTAGGATGCAAAGGAGTTAAACAACTATGTATCTTAACTCATGTCTTCTCGGAAAGCTTCCTCATTCCTCACCTCAGTGTGGTACAGTTAGAGAAATGAGATATGGCTGAACTTGATTCATTTCCAGAGGACGGGCTAGAGGATTGAGGAGAAAGGAAGTGAATAATCATTATTTTAAGTATTGAGCAGCCTTCGTTGCACATCATTCATTCAGACTTTTTTTAAGGGATGTGTAAAGTGTGTTCTTAGCATCCTTAAAATACTCACAATAATTTGGGATTTCTATATCAGGAGAAATCCCGAATCTATCAGGATATGAGTCCTAAAAACTGACTTATCAAAATTTGGAAATAAACTCTTCATTTGTAAAATTGTCATCTGTATGTGTATGTGTGAGTCAATGTTTTGAAAAAAAAATAAGTGGATGATAAAGGCATTGTGATTGAAAATATACACAAGGGAAAAAAAACCTTTTGGAGCTGATCTAGTTTCAAATGTTCATATGCTTCATATTAAAACATTTAGTAAAATGAGAGAATGCTGAGTCACAGCGTCACAGTACAAGAGCAGGTGGTGTATATTTACATTTCCTGCTGACAACCAGTGTTATGTAATGGTATAAACATGCCTTGTTATTGTGAACTTAATGATTTGGATTAAATCTATTTCATATTTCAAAACAAAAATAATAAAAAGTAAAAATCACAGGTCAGAATACATACATCTATTCAAATGTAAACTATTGTGTGACATTAATGTGAATGGATTTAAAATCCAATGATATACAGATGCAAAACAATAATTATACCTCAATATTTCTTCAATGTTCCCTATAAATGACAGTGTTGTATTAGCTATTAACTATCATGTGGATAATCTTGTGAGATTCAGTACATGCTTTCTGATGATACATTCAAAATAACAACAAAACTAATGTGTTTGAATTTAGATGTATAATGTGAAACATTTGAAATCCCAAAGACAGAGTCCTGATCATGATGACAGCACAGTTCCCATTGGAATCACTTTGCTATTATTTATGTCAAAGAAAACAGAGCCATCCAGGAAACGTGATCTTGCTTTGGTTTTACCCATTGGACTGTGTTATCATGATTTTCATTGGCTGAGCTCTTTTCCACTTTCATGAGTCATGCTGTGAGCATACTGTATATAAGACAAGCACACACCTGTCGTTTCACATCTTTGGGAAAATCTGAAGAGGTTCTAGCTTCAACAGTGATTGAACGGAACTTTGGACTTGTTGGAATTTTCTTTGGAGAACGTTGCATTTCATATTTATTTTTTACAATTTTGATATTAAAAAAATCAAAAAAGTTCAGCAGAAATGGATTCTCAGGTTCGCCAGAACTACGACAGCGACTGCGAGGCTAAGATCAACAAGATGGTGAATTTGGAGCTTTACGCTTCATACACGTACACATCAATGGTAAGTTATTGCTTCATACTCTCTAAATGTATATTTTGAACGTGTTTTTTAAGCATCGTTTACTTTATTGTTTACAAAACGGTCCCACCTCATATGGAGTCATTGTTTACGCTTGGATTTTGTGCTGCGTCGCGAATGTGGCATGAAACGCGTTGAACGTGTTAAGTCATGTTCTCATCTTTTGTTTTTTCTTCAGGCTCATTATTTTGACCGGGATGATGTCGCCCTTCGTGGTTTTGCCAAGTTCTTCAAAGAGAACAGTGAGGAGGAGCGTGAGCATGCAGAGAAATTCTTGGAGTTTCAGAACAAGAGGGGTGGACGCATTGTCCTTCAGGACCTAAAGGTAACAATAACCAACATATTGATTGGAAAGATGGAAATAGAGTATTGTTTAAGGGCTCATTGTTTGGTATGAAGTATGGCGTTAACTCATGTGTTGGTCTCTCTTTGGAGAAACCTGAGCGTGATGAGTGGGACAATGGTCTGGTTGCCATGCAGTGCGCCCTAAAGCTAGAGAAGACTGTTAACCAGGCTCTGCTGGATCTCCATAAAGTCTCCTCTGAGAAGGGTGATCCTCATGTAAGTTCTCAAGATCTTTATTCAAATGTGCAATATCCTATCCACCCAACAAAACTGGGGCTGTCAGTTGACGTTTGGGTTATTAATGGAATTATATGTTTTCTTGCCCAACAGCTTTGTGACTTCTTGGAGACTCACTACCTGAATGAGCAAGTTGAGAGCATTAAGAAGATTGGTGACCACATCACCAACCTTTCAAAGATGGATGCTGGAAACAACAGAATGGCAGAGTACCTGTTTGACAAGCACACACTGGATGGAAAGAGCTAAACGATGGCCGCAGTTCATCTGCTTGCTGCAAATTCTTATTTTTAGTTTATTCTAAAATCAAGAAATGTTTATCGCGCAGCATTTTCAAATCTAGGAGATTACAATCTTAACAAAAGCTCAATGTCAATAGAAAGATGCAGTTTTGCTGCTTGCTCCGATTGGTCATCTTGTGATTGTCAAGCCTTGCATTGCTGAATGTACACTAATTTAAACACTGAAGTTCAATAAACATTTTTGGCTGGACTGACTTGTCAGATTTCTTCAATTTTAAGAACTGGAGTCTTCGATTACTGGAAACAAATTGTTCTTTTCAGAAATGTAAACATTAGGGATGTTAAATGAGGAAGTTATTGTTGTTACCCACCTTGTGACTGACCTTGGAGCAGAAGTTATTTAACTTGAGGCAAGTCACGGAACATAACTAACACAATAGATTGGTATGCTACAAATTAATTAATGAAGTTACATTTATGTGAACCACTTAATGTAGAGTATAATTCTGAAAAAACAATACATGTTTCGTGCAAGTGTATTAAGTCCACTTAAACTTCAAAGAATTGAAACAAAAGCCTCGTAACTTATAAACCCCTTTGGGACAGTTTAAAACAATGCACTGTAAGAACTTAAAAGTGGTGAAACTTATCAGCTCTTGATGTAAACCACAAAAAAATAGATCCGTTCAACAGCATATCCCCCCAACCCACATGGTACGAACAAACCCAAGAAATTGATTTCTGAGGCATCCTGGCAAGCTCTTAAAAACATGAATTGATGAAATGGTCTGAATATTTTCATTTGGTCTCAAATAAAACCAGCGGAAATTTGTGTGTTCACTTTTAGAAACTTTAAAATCTCTGCCTTAATGCTCTTTAGCACTAATAGTAATAAATTGTGTATCACATTGTCAAATAAGTGGTTTGCAAAGCCTCACTGTTTGCTTGTTTATCACAAGTGGGTTCAGCTGTTTAGATTCTGTTCCTAAACTTTGGTTTAGATGTTCAAAGGGGTATAATATGCTGGTGAGCAAATTTCTGTTGTCTAACAGTTATTTCCATATGAGCTCAATCGGTTCCCTTGTCTCTCAATTTTCACTTGTTTTCATGATCCACTCCCAGCCCTGACACTTAGAACTGTTGCTGATTAATGTTATTTAAACAATTCTCAAAAACAGTTGTTTTCCACTTAGCTAGTTTTTTTTTATTCAATTTAGCACATAAAAGACTTTCTGGATTGAGTTAAGATGAGGTAACTGGCCAGTTATGGATCTTCAAACAAAAGGCTGCGTTACATTACTTTATATAAAGCGCCATTGAAGGCAATTTTAATTTGTGAGATGGTGGTCTAGTGGGTTAAACCAATGAACTGGTAAATCAAAGGATGCTGGTTCGATCCCAGCAGCCACCACCAGTGTGTCCTTGAGCAAGACACTTTATTGTCCCTGTAATAAGTGCACTGTAAGTCGCTTTGGATAAAAGCGTCTGCCAAATGACTAAATGTAAATGTTAATGTAATTATAGAATTCTTGAAAGGCAGCATACAAATGCTTTTCATATTTGTGAATCTTTGTATCTCCTCACTCATTTCCTTGTGTCATAGCTGCACCCCCTTAGGATGCAAAGGACAACTATGTATCTTAACTCATGTCTTCTCGGAAAGCTTCCTCAATCTCACCTCAGTGTGGTACATTAAGAGAAATGAGATATGGCTGAACTTGATTCATTTCCAGAGGACGGGCAGGGTTCCTCAAATCTTACCCTGGAGGGCCGGAGCACTGCAGAGTTTTGCTCCAGCCCTGATCAAACACACCTGAGCAAGCTAATCAAGCTGTTCAGTATCGCTAGAAAGTCACAGGTGTGCAAGTTTGATCAGGGTTGGAGCTAAACTCTGCAGTGCTCCGGCCCTCCAGGGTAAGATTTGAGGAACTCTGGGCTAGAGGATTGAGGAGAAAGGACGTGAATAATCATTATTTTAAGTATTGAGCAGCCTTCGTTGCACATCATTCTTTCAGACTTTTTTTAAGTGATGTGTAAAGTGTGTTCTTAGCATCCTTAAAATACTCACAATCATTTGGGATTTCTATATCAGGAGGATACATCCTTCCTAGAGCAGTCCTTTCATAATACTTCCAGGCTATGCAATGAGTCCTAAAAACTGAGTTATCTAATTTTGGAAACAAACTCTTCATATGTAAAATGTATGTGTAAGTCAATGTTTTGTAAACAAAATAAGTGGATGATAAAGGCATTGCAATGGAAGATATACACAAGTGAAAAAAAGCCTCTGGAGCTGATCTAGTTTCAAATGTCCATACGTTTAATATTAAAACATTTAGTATAATGAGTCTCAGTACAAGAGCAGGTGGTGTATATTTACATTTCCTGCTTCAAATGTAAACTATTGCGTGACATTAATGTGAATGGATTAAAAACCAATGATATACAGATGCAAAACAATAATTATACCTTGAAATTGGTTCAATGTTCACTATAAATTACAGTATTATATTAGCTATTAACTATCATGTGGATAATATAGTGAGATTCAGTGCATGCTTTTTGATGATCATGTTACAAACATACCTGTATTCCATGATGGGAGGCAAATGAGAAAACGCTCAGTCATAGATACAGCTCAGCGTTAGCTTGTATTGCAGCACATGTTGTAACCGACACATGAGGTTTCGTGTGCAATTTCAGAAATGCTTAGTCACCGTCACCTGACTTCACCATTGGATCCAAAGGCACTCACCTAATGTAAAACAGAGCTCACTATTCGTACACGTACTAGAATAACAGGTTGTTGCAGAGTTGTCCAATGATGTTTGCTGTTCAATGGCTTCTTAACATTCCAAAATGTATTTACATGTAAAGCCTTTTCCTTCAATATTAATGCTTAAGGGTCATAAACAAACAAAACACATAATATATTTTATAGCAAACTTCAGCCTTCTACTTTTAGCTTGCAATATCTGAGGCAATATATCCTATCCAATTATATAAATACATTTCCAATTATGTTCTGGTATGTTGTCATACAGAGAAACTGTATCTTCTGTATTGATGTCAATTGAAAGCTCCTGCTAAAGGACTGACTTTTGGTAGCAGCACAGTCACACTGCTCCCTCTCATGTGTCTCTGTGGTGTTGTTCATATCTATTGTTCTGGAAAGCTTGAAAACATCAGGAACCTTATTACATTTCAGGCTTAATGAACCTTAAAGTTAGAGAGCTCACTTCATTCCTTTGTGAAAAGGGGAGAATGAATAGATGGCGACTTTCATGGAATATGGAAAATATTTTGTAGTGTACATTTACATTTACTGCTGACAACTACAGTGTTTGTATAATGGTATAAACAGGCCTTGTCATTGTGAACAAAATCATTATTACTAAATCAATCCAATCATGAAGTTATAAAAATGTTATATTTTGATATACCTCACATGAAACCTGAAAACATTTACCTTTTTTATGTAGTTTTCCATTAATGGAACAGTCATAAAAATGAAAAAGTCACAGGGCACGTCAGAATACATGTGATCTATTGTGAAAGCCAATGTTGCAAAATCTTTTGTCTCTGCTGAAAATGATATATTTAATGATATGGTATACATCTATGATCATTGTAAATACAGTGAGAACCGGTATTATACAAAACTCAAAACAATAGTTTCACTTCATCCTTGATTCAATGTTAACTTTAAACTAACACTTCAGTTTACTTTATGGTATTTGCTATAATCTTGTGAGATTCAGTACATGCTTTTTGATGATACATTCAAAATAACAACAAAACTAATGTGTTTGTCTTTGGGATTTATCATGTTTCACATTTTACATCTAAATTCATGAGTCATGATCATGATGACAGCACAGTTCCCATTGGAATCACTTTGCTATTATTTATGAACAAGGAAAACAGAGCCATCCAGGAAACGTGATCTTGCTTTGGTTTTACCCATTGGACTGTGTTATCATGATTTTCATTGGCTGAGCTCTTTTCCACTTTCATGAGTCATGCTGTGAGCATACTGTATATAAGACAAGCACACACCTGTCGTTTCACATCTTTGGGAAAATCTGAAGAGGTTCTAGCTTCAACAGTGATTGAACGGAACTTTGGACTTGTTGGAATTTTCTTTGGAGAACGTTGCATTTCATATTTATTTTTTACAATTTTGATAATAAAACAATCAAAAAAGTTCAGCAGAAATGGATTCTCAGGTTCGCCAGAACTACGACAGCGACTGCGAGGCTAAGATCAACAAGATGGTGAATTTGGAGCTTTATGCTTCATACACTTATACCTCAATGGTAAGTTTTACTTCTCTTTAATGTATGTATGATGACTGCTGTCTCTCTTTGCAGAATTATATTTCACAATTTTTAACAATGCATGTGCATCTATTTCACTTTACTGGTGTTTAAAATCAGAGTAGATGATGGGTAACTGCTGTCCAATTTTTTCTCATCTTTTGATTGTTTTCTTCAGGCTCATTACTTTGAACGGGATGATGTCGCCCTTCGTGGTTTTGCAAAGTTCTTCAAGAAGAACAGTGAGGAGGAGCGCGAGCATGCAGAGAAATTCTTGGAGTTTCAGAACAAGAGGGGTGGACGCATTGTCCTTCAGGACATAAGGGTGCATATATATGTGTTTGATCTTAAATGTTGCTCTATACTTAAAGCTCCTGGTTTGTTGTTATGAAATAACCTCTGACCTGAAATTCTATGTTTATCTTCCTCACCAGAAGCCTGAGCGTGATGAGTGGGGCAATGGTCTGGTTGCTATGCAGTGCGCTCTGCAGCTGGAGAAGAACGTCAACCAGGCTCTGCTGGATCTCCATAAAGTCGCTTCTGACAAGAAAGATCCTCATGTGAGTTATTTTCTCCAGACATGTTCAGACTCATCTCTGAATAAAACCAAGACAACATACAAGTAACATGTTATTGGCATCAGTGTTTATTATGATTTGTTCAGTTTTTAGAAGTCTGTTGTCCATTTTAAATGTTTTTTTCTTATCAAACAGCTGTGTGACTTTCTGGAGACTCACTACCTGAATGAGCAAGTTGAGAGCATTAAGAAGATTGGTGACCACATCACCAACCTTTCAAAGATGGATGCTGGAAACAACAGACTGGCAGAGTACCTGTTTGACAAGCACACCCTGGATGGAGAGAACTAAATCATGACCTGAACATGTTCTTAAATCATCAAGCAATGTTTGAGCAGCTACCATCAAGTTTCATGTTATAATTTGATGCATTTCTAACTCATCCAATATTTCATGATGAATTTAAGAATACTTGATGAATAAACATTTTAGCTGAATTTACTGGATTGTCTCTTTATTTTCAATTTGAAATAAGTTACTTTAAACAAGGGATGATAAACTTTGACTACCAATGGCCTGGTCTGCATATCTAATAAGAATTCTGCTCCTCGACTCAAAATATCAATACTGGGTAACTGCAACAAAATGACACACACAAGATGTTTTTTCTTATGTAACCCTGAGTTACAGCATTGAAAGAAAATATTTAGATGGGAGCAACAAGGGTTGATAAAACACTAAACAGAACTTCACATGTGCATTCACCTGGTAAGAATGGACAATGAATAGTGAACATGCTTTTGCTTTAAAGATAAAAAACGAACCATAAGTACCTCATCTAATTTCTGATTTTGGGAGATATGCAAATAGCTTATTATTCGTCATTCTCAAGACCCCTATCTCTCATATCTTTTGTCTGTGGGAAATACAAGATATTATGGACAGAAAGCCTTAGTCACTGGTCACTGGTTTTTTTTCCCATACAAAGAAAGTGAATAGGGACTGAGGATGTCAGTAACTTCCTTTCATTTCATCATGTGTTGCAAACATATCCCTGTATTCCATGATGGGAGGCAAATGAGAAAACGCTCAGTCATAGATACAGCTCAGCGTTAGCTTGTATTGCAGCACATGTTGTAACCGACACATGAGGTTTCGTGTGCAATTACAAAAATGCTTAGTCACCGTCACCTGACTTCACCTTTGGATCCAAAGGCACTCACCTAATGTAAAACAGAGCTCACTATACGCACACGTACCAGAATAACAGGTTGTTGCAGAGTTGTCCAATGTTGTTTGCTGTTCAATGGCTTCTTAACATTCCAAAATGTATTTACATGTAAAGCCTTTTCCTTCAATATTAATGCTTAAGGGTCATAAACAAACAAAACACATAATATTTTTTAGCAAACTTCAGCCTTCTACTTTTAGCTTGCAATATCTGAGGCGATAAATCCACAATATTTACACAATTGTGTAAATACATACAGAGAAACTGTATCTTCTGTATTGATGTCAATTGAAAGCTCCTGCTAAAGGACTGACTTTTGGTAGCAGCACAGTCACACTGCTCCCTCTCATGTGTCTCTGTGGTGTTGTTCATGTCTATTGTTCTGGAAAGCTTGAAAACATCAGGAACCTTATTACATTTCAGGCTTAATGAACCTTTAAGTTAGAGAGCTCACTTCATTCCTTTGTGAAAAGGGGAGAATGAACGGATGGCGACTTTCATGGAAGCACCCTTCAGGATTATTGAATTTAGGATGTTGTTGGACACAACATACTAGGCTACTTAATAATGAAAAAGTAAACAGCATCCATGAACTTGATCTAGTCTTCGCTGTCTTTGAAACTGCCTTGTCATATCATTATTTAGCTCATTTTTTCTGATTGGTTGGGTTCTGTTTCACTGCCGCGTCATGTTGGACATATAAGACACAAGCGCACCTGTTATTTCACACCATCGGGATAATTTGAAGAGGTTCTTGCTTCAACAGTGATTGAACGGAACTCAGAGCCTCGATCTTTTCAAATCCGATTTGAGTTATTTATTTTCTATCAACGTTTTGATCATAAAACCAGCTGAAATGGAGACTTCTCAGATTCGCCAGAACTACGACTGCGACTGTGAGGGCTTGATCAACAAAATGATGAACTTGGAGCTTTACGCTTCATACACTTACACTTCAATGGCAAGTATCGTTTTTCACATTTGCTTGCATTATTATACATCGATGCATTTGGCCAAACTGTTAATTCAAAATGGACTTTAAGGGAATTTAAAGTATTTTCAGTCAGAAAAAGAAAATGCAACAGAGGACATTACCTCTTTGTACAAAGATTTCTCTTCATTGATACATGACTGTGATGATTCTTTAAAGAAGTCTTTTTTTACTTATAGACAAAATGTTAGAGACTCACTATTCACTTTAATTGAATCTTTAATCCATGATAGACAGATTTTGATCAACATGGGATAATAATTTTCAATACTGGATCAATGATCCCTTATATGATGATGTTTAAATAGTACATGCCTTCCTTATCATTCAGAAATATTGTCGGACGGTCAACCAACTCTTCTTAGTTAGAATAACTGTTTACACTGAGGCAACCTTCTGGTGATAATTTAAATCATCCTTTGATTTTGTACCCAACAGGCTTACTACTTCAAACGGGATGATGTCGCCCTTCCTGGGTTTTCGAAGTACTTTAAGGAGAACAGCGAGGAAGAGCGCAAGCATGCTGAGAAACTAATGTCCTTCCAGAACAAAAGGGGCGGACGCATAGTCCTTCAGGACATTAAGGTGCTATGAACTATGCTGACTCAAATGAGGGGGCTGTTCAGTTGATTTGAAAATGCTCACTGCTCTCTTTGTCTCTGCTCTCCAGAAGCCTGAGCGTGATGCATGGGGCAATGGACTTATTGCTATGCAGTGCGCTCTGCAGCTGGAGAAGAACGTCAACCAGGCTCTGCTGGATCTCCATAAAGTCGCCTCTGAGAAGGGTGATCCTCATGTGAGTTTTTAGTATCATGATTTTAAGAATAATATTTGGTTTACGTGTCCATTTAAATAGCACTTTAAAGCAGATCCTGTTTTCTTATCTTACAGCTGTGTGACTTTCTGGAAACTCACTACCTGGATGAGCAGGTTAAAAGCATCAAGAAGCTTGGCGACCACATCACCAACCTTTCGAAGATGGATGCCGGAAACAAAAGGATGGCAGAGTACCTGTTTGACAAGCAGACCCTGGATGGAGAGAACTAAATCATGACCTCAGTTCATCTGCATGCTGAAAACGGCCCATCTATACTGTAATAACATTTCATCATGTTATCAAATAGCTCGAAAGTTTGAGAGGTTGAAAGTGTACCATAGAGTGATATTATTTAACCTGTGATAGTCATTAAGCAGATGCTTACCTGTTAAATAATTGGAGGATTTGACGAATAAACATTTTGGGCTGGATTGACTTGGCTGTCCTATTAGAATTATAGTTTCACACTCGTTTTACTAAAATATTGACAACAGCATGAGACTCACTTAATAAAACTACTTTCAGAACATTAATAATACAGACAACTAGCCCACTACTGTAGCACACACTATATTCTCTCATTAAATAAACATTTAAACTATGTGGGGTGGTCTCCCAGACAAGGATTATTTTAAAGTTGTTGTAATAAAGTTGTTTTAAAAAACATAATATTCTAAGAAATATTACTGTGTGCATCTTGAGATGCAGTAATACATTTTAAAATATGTCAGTGCAAGTTGTTTTTCGATCAAAGCATCTCTCACATTTAAGTCCGGGAAACCGCCCCTGTGAGATAAATAGTGTGACATTATAAAAACACATATGCTATAAAATATTTTTTTTAGCAAATCTCGTTTTTCTGCACAACAGTAGTAATACTTTATCTCACCACATGAGAGCGTTTCCTACATGACCGTACCTCGGTCATGAAAGCTCAAAGGTCGAGCAATTGTGTGATTTAACAGACGTTTGAGTTTACCAATATTCCCACATTCACATCAAAAGTGCTTGAAACTTGGGTTGATATATGGTATAAAGCAAAGAAGAGAGTTTCGAGGTGTGTCGGTCACACTTCCAGAATATGCCATATCAACAAAGGAAAACTAAATCTAATCGGATTTAGAGAGGTCACTGAACAGAAATTATATCTGAAATTAAAAGCGGATAAACATCATGCAAGAGATTATGTGCGATATGGGAAAGTGATAAACTGATTGACATATGAGATGGATGACATAAGATTGTCACACGAGGAAACAACACAACGAGCAGAAGGCAGGGAACTGTTAATCCAAGTGAAAGAGGGATTGACGCTTCAAATGCGCTTTAGAGAGAGAGAGAGAGAGAGAGAGAGAGGGGATGAGTGTGGATCAGTGTGGTGCGTAACTGTCCTCTTCAACTAAAACCGAGGTTTTCATCTCTACTGGTACAACTGAGAGTCATCAGGTAAATTTGATTATTTGTTTTAATCAAATATTTTTTCGATGTCATCGCATTATGAGTTTGTTTTTCTTGTGAACTTCATGTGGAATTGATGTGAAATCATTCTTAAAATACATCTAAAATTGTTATTTCATAAAGAAATTTCATCAAACTGCATAATTTGAAGTGAAGTGCAAAAACGTTTCAATGTGATATAAATGATGAACAGCTCATATTTGCAGACTGACTATTGAAGAAACAGAAAATTATCTGAGAATCTTTGTAAATTGCAAAATATTATTTATGACTTTTTTTCGACTAAAGATTGTTTAGTTTTTGCTTGACTGAATCGATGTTTATCTGTGTGGCACGCATCATTTTTTCCCTTATCAAAATGGGTGTCTGGATGAGATCCGGGTAATCCGAAAATACAGCAGTTTTGTAGAGTGAGGGACAAAGTAGAGATGAAGAAAAAAACAAGGCCGAATAAATGACGCAGTCTGATGTCCTGTGACGTCCTGAGTGATAGGCCAGATTAGAGCAGTTTTGCTAATAGGTGATACAAATTGTGTTTCTGCACTGTCATATTATGCAAGTTATCTGCTCTTTACAGAAAATACTTGAGGAGAAAATCTGTATCTTGACTCTGCAATGTCTAAAGTGTAGGACTAAAGTAAAGATTGCCTAATGCATTTGTGACTTAAATTAGTCCCTAACAGATACATTCTGAGGTATAATAGAGGACTGTGCCTCCTAAAGGTGAAATCTGAAGTTTATTAAATGAGCGCCTGGTGAAATGAGTCAGATTCTCAGGGAATCTATGTTGGATGCGAAAAAACCTTTGTGTTATTGAAACGCATACAGTCAATGGTGACTGGGTGACAAAACATTATTGATGGTGTGAAGGGGAGGTGCCTGTTCCTATCTTGCTTAAAGCCGAGGATTGTTGGATTAGCTTTGGCAATTAATCTCATTATGCATCTGTTGGACAGCCACACGAGGTCAGTTCAGCAGAGCAAGGGGGCAGAGACATTATTGGGAAACATTCATGTTTTGTCTTTCACAATGACAACAGGATTTAAAAAGTGGCATCGTGGGTGTCATGGCGTCAAAGTTTTCTCCTCAAACATCACACCAGACACTGAGAAAGGTCGTAAAGAGGAGGCAACCGTATGCTTTCATGTGAACAGTACTGATTTTAGAGGTATATGTGTAGACAATTGATGCATGATAAAGTCTCTGTTTCATGTTTTTAGCTGATCACCCATGCGATTGGTCAGCATGGAGCATCGTGGGCGGAGGGCAGCGGAGCCTGAGGAGGAGCCTAATCGTGCCCCACCACCCCCGCCTCCTCCCTCTCATCACTCTCATAACTTCATAAATATAAAGAACAAGTTCTTTAATGAGCTTGGGCATCTACCAAGTAAGTAGTTGTATGCTGAAGATATGCACAGTGATGACAGCTTCATCGTTTAGGTCATTAAACTGTTTAATTCATTCCTCAATGCTTGGTCCATTTCCACTTTTCATGTGTCAATCCTTCATGTTTTCACCTTTTCTATCAACTCAGACCCTAAGATCAAATGTAAGTTTCAAACTTTATCCATCTATCCATCTTCCCACTTTCACAATTTTCATTTTAGGCCATTTCTAGGTAACTGAATGAGTACTCTCCTTTATTTTTACTTCCTCTCGCTCTCTCTTCATTGCACAGTGCCCATGTGGGCAATTGGAGCCATAGTTGTGGTTGTACTTGCCCTGGTCGGCTGCCTTGCTTTCTGCATTTATAAGAAGTGCCTGGGAGGAAAGAAGAAAACAAAGAAAGTGAGAGAGAGGAAGGGAGGACGTAGACGGATGAAAAAGGAGGGAGATGGAGAAGGAGGCGAGGTAAGAGTGTGGCGCTCAAAGCATGTAAAGGGCAAAATATTTAGAGATCACTGTCGATAGATCATGTCATTATGTTTTCAAGAACCTGTATACGACTTTTTATTTTGTAGAACACATGCAGAAGAAGATATTATGAGAAACATTTCAGTGGTTTTGTGTCCATACAGTATAAGTCAATGGGGGCCAACAATATTTGGTTATCAACATTCTTCTAAATATATACCTTTGTTTTTTGCAATAAAGTCATACAGGTTTGAAATGAAAAGAGTGTGAGAAAACAATGAAAGATTTCATTTTGGGGTAAATCATCCCTTTAAATGTGCCAAGACCTGCGATAGACCTAAACTATTCAGGTTGTTGCATAAAAAGCATGAAAGATAATTCAGATGATCGCCTCTATGACAGTAGCAGCATTATGATAGAAATAAAGCGCAACACACTCTCTGCTTTCTGACTCCCATATACAGCATGGTTGCACCTGTGAAGGTGCAACAATTATAATGTAAAGATTACAGGACTGTCATATAGATGTTTTCATTTAGGTATGTGTGTTTTTCTCAAAACAAAGCAATGATACTATAATGTCTTTTATATTAAACTTTCCAAGGAACAAGCAAAGGAAGGAGAGGGCGATGGTGATAAAGAAGCCGAGTGTTATGGAAAGTTGGAGTATACTCTGGACTACAGCTTCACTGAAAATCAGGTGTGTATTTCGTTGGAAATGAGTGTCATGTAGATATGGTGTTCAGCATACCTGCATGAGCTTTCTTCCACAAATCAAGCGTTATCCTACAATTATGTTGTATGATGTAATTGCCTGTAAGAATCTGCTCCATTTGCACTTGATGTAGTTCTAAACCCTCAATCTTTTCTTCTGCAGCTCATTGTTGGTATCTTACAAGCCCAAGACCTTCCTGCTATGGATATGGGTGGAACTTCTGACCCCTATGTTAAAGTATATATGCTACCAGACAAGAAAAAAAAGTTTGAGACGAAAGTCCAGCGCAAGAACCTTTGTCCTGTTTTCAACGAGACATTCATTTTCAAGGTACTGATGTCACATAACCCTGTGCATCCTCTGTGATGTCTCTTCTCCATAGAAATAATGTTCAACAGAAACATTGACACATTTTTATTTTTCCATTTTTAATTTCATTTCAATACGCTAAAATTGAGCAGCAAAAAAAGCCTGAGGCAACACGGAATGTTTTAATTTAAGTTTAGCCTGAAAAGCATCAATGTTACTTGAAGGCATAGTAAAATGAAAATTCTGTCATCATTTACTCACCCTCTTGTAATATTCAACCTGTCTGACTTTCTTTCTTCAACACAAAAGGAGATATTTTAAAGAAACAAGATATAAAAATGACCTTAGTGTGTTTGCCGGAAGAAAGTCATACAGGTTTGAAAACAGGCCTTTATGAGACGCATGACATCATACCTGTATTTTCAGATACCCTTTAATGATCTTGCTGGGCAGACCCTGGTCCTTCAAGTGTTTGACTTTGACCGATTTGGTAAACATGATGTAATTGGAGAGATCAAAATCCCCATGAATAGTATTGATCTGGGTCAACCCATACATGAATGGAAAGACCTGGTTGGAGGAGAGAAAGAAGAAGTAAGTATATACTGCATGCTTTCCATACACTCTATTGCCACATCTTTATGCTTTTTGATTTTTATAATTCGTCTTTTCCACCCAACAGCAAGAAAAGCTGGGTGACATCTGTATCTCCCTACGTTATGTGCCCACCTCGGGTAAGCTCACTGTGTGTATCATGGAAGCCAAAAACCTGAAGAAAATGGACGTTGGAGGTTTATCAGGTAAGTGTGGTGTCTGCACGTGTGTAACACTTTGTTTTATATTTTAAAATAGTATTTCCTTTTTGATACCCCATTATGGTAAAACTTTTTTATATTGTAGTGATATCTGTTTCTATTTTTATACAGTCTTACAAAGCAATTTTCTCTGACGATCATTTACTCCTTAGATCCTTTTGTAAAAGTGGTTTTACAACACAATGGAAAGCGCATTAAGAAGAAGAAGACAACTGTTAAGCAGAACACATTGAATCCTTATTTCAATGAGAGCTTTAGCTTTGAAATCCCCTTTGCTCAAATACAGGTAGTCTACAACATCCAAGTACAATGAAAATACGTTTTGAAAGTATAATGAAAAACACATACGAACACATTTTTCTATGTTTTCTCTGTAGAAGATCCAGGTGCTGATCACCGTCTATGACTATGATAAGCTGGGGAGCAACGATCCTATCGGGAAGTGCTGGATAGGGTTTGGTGCTAGTGGAGTGGGTCTGCGCCATTGGTCAGACATGTTGGCAAATCCCAGACGCCCTGTGGCACAGTGGCACACACTTCTGACTGAAGAGGAACTAGATGCTGCCCTTAAGACACCTATGCGCTAAACATACATTTGTTTTACAGTAAATCAAAAAGGTTTGCAATATATTTAAACACAACTGAAATTTGTATTTCACCACTGTTGATGACTTTCCATCTTATTTGAGAATTATACTGTTTTTGCACCTTTCTGATTAGTTGTGTATATTAAAAAAAAAATAGACTGGCAACACACTCATACAGTCGACACATCTGTCCCCACGCTGATGTTTTTGAGAATAGTTTATTATTACCTTTGGTGTTGTATTATTTCCTTTAACATTACTATGAAACACACAAAGGAGAAATCATTTTTAAACTGTTATTCTGTATATTTTGTTTTATTTAAAGGTTTGAAAATGTTTGATAGTGTTGGATGTTTGTTTGTATTTGTTCGTAACTCTTTAAGAACAATCCAAATTTTTCTTCTCATTCTGTGAACCAAGATTCCTATACTGTAAATACAACATACACTGTCACAAATTGTATGATTTGTTTTCATTTTAAACACTAATGGACATGAGTCATAAATTATGGCCAATGGGGTTGATATTGGTTGATTGGGATTGCATTACACATACTGTTACTGTATATTGTAAAAAGGCTTAATATCATTAAAGGGGTCAGTAAGAGTAAAGATATCCACCATTGTCCATAGACATTGTCTGGTTTGCTTCAATAATGAGTTGTACGGATGTAGGGAAAGCCTGGATTAATCTTGTGCCGTTTTCGTCCGTGTTCCAAGTACAGCGCTAGACTAAGCCATACATGTGAGCAGGGTATTAGAGTCTGGGTTGGGCGGGCACACGGAGGGGATGATGGAAACCAACAGAAAGGACACAGCCAAAGTCACAAAGACTGCAGTACACTTAACAACTAAAAATGTATTGAAATTTAATGAAACATGTTTGATGTTAAAGGGGATAAAACAGACATGTTAAGATTTAAAGTGATAAGTGAAATTATCTGAAATGACACACACAAAATATTCTTCCAGGACATATCAAAGATGGAGGCTCTTTATCAATGGGGTAGCCCTCGTCCCATGCTGGGGTTGCCCACCCTGTGTTATGACTTCACTGTACCATGTGTCGCCCAATGTGTCCCCCCACACAAAACATTCTGGGGAATTTCTCCGAAAAAAAACGTGTTCAAGCAGTGACACCACACAGCTCCCTACACCAGACTCGCACAGATTTTATAAGAGCCCTGGCCCATGTGTCCCCCAAAACACTTGAAACGCTGTAAAGCTATCAAATGCAATACATTCGTTTATGAGAGAGAACTTCTCTTCCGTGAGGATAGTGTGGGCCTACAAGCAGTGTCACTTCACAGCTCCCCACACCAGTCTAGCACGGATTTGCTAAAGGCTTCGGCCCACATGTTCTCCTAAACACAAGAAACTCGAGAAAAGACCAAACGAATGCAATACGTTTGTGTATAAAGGAGAATGTCTCTTCCATGAGAAAAGCTGTACACGCAATGTCACTACACAGCTACACTAGTCTCACACATATTTACACTCTAAAAAATGCTGGGTTATTTCTGTAAACACATTTTTGGGTTATTTGTGCTGGGTCATAATTTTGGGTTGTTTGAGGTACTGTAAACACACAGTTGGGTTGCTCATGCTGGGTCAAATGGACTGTAGGGGTTCTTTAACCACTGAACAGCTGGGTTGGGTTATTTTGACCCAACCGGTTTGTTCATTTTATCCACTTCATCGAACCTTCTGGATCCTTCACGCGTCTCCTTGTCAGACGGCAACACACATCACATCAAGCTGATTTTATAAGGTAAATAAATATGATAATATGATTAATTTTTATAATTTGTGGTAAGAGCACACTGATTTTACTGTTTAATGCAGTATTTGATCTGTCTCTGTGCGGAGGAAGTGTTTTATTCTGTGATTGATTAACGTTAAGTAATTAAGCAGTTTAGCATGCTAATTAAAAAAGTCCTTAACAATCGCTTTATCGTTATGTTATATAAATATGTGTGTACGTGTGCATATTTTTACTTTAAAAGGTTTTTATCCTTCACGTTAAATCCTCATGGAAATGTATGAACTAGCCTTAGGTCAGAAATACATGGTATAGTTCGGTTACTGTTTGTCTACTGTTTGGCTTTGTAATTTTTAGTCAGAATTAGATAATTTCATACAAAACTTGATCTCAGGGGATATTTTTTCAAGTGTCTGCGACGTGCCGGATCCAACCAACTAGCAATAATTTAAAATTTAGCATTTTCGCGCTTTAAATAACTGACTTTTATACCATTTTCCAGCTGGTAAAAATACAAGTGTTCTAATAATTTTGGCCATCACTGTATGTTATATCCTCAGAAGTAAATGATATACAATATGAATGTAGTGAATGAAGTAAAATACTAAAAGTGATTTTTGTAATTTTCTTCTAAAATTATTGTTTTTATAAGGCCTCTATGTTTGTTCATTAAATGCATTTTAACTTAAATTTTAGTTATGTTTAAAGACTAACTGTCATATATTTAACAGGTGGGGACTGTCATGGTGGAATACTTGCAAAATGCAGAGAACAGTGATGTATTCTGCACATTTTGTGCCTTGGGGACGAGGCAGCAATGACATCCCAGACCTTCACCATTGTTTCGGGACATGCCATTGAAACTGACTTGTTGCTCAGTTGATCTGTTTCAAGTCCTTTTCTGTGCTTGATGTTAACTAAGCATTCTCTTCCTACTTAGAAATTTCTCCAGCATGCAGTTTATCGTATTGATGGACATGAGTGAAGAGGGAAGTTTTTGAGGACAACAGTTTTTTCTGGACACATGTAACATGCTTTAAGTTGTCACATGTATTGTCTGTTGTTTGGAGTCTTTGTTTGGTTTAGTTTTAATGGCACACTGTTTGGACTGATTCTCATGTGTCAATAATATATTTTTGAGTGTTCTAATGCTGCGAATGTGACATGTAGAATACGAATCTACAGTGCCTAATTCACCCAGTTTTGTGTTTTTAAAGAAACTGATCTAGAAAAACTTGTTTTTATGTGTCTGTGGGTGTTGGATGAAATGTATGACAATTGCACCCATTCAATAAATGTAAAGAAATAAATTTAATAAAAACGCATATTTACAATTGCATTTGAGAAAAATTATAATAATTTTACATTCCTTTCAGATTATTTATTTTTATTGGTAAATATAAAAGTAGCAAGGCAATGAGACAACATATAACCCGATGTTTAGGTTATGTTTACCCAGAAACACAGTTAACCCGACCCACTAGTTGGGTCAAACAAACAACCCAGCATTTTGGGTCAAATGGTTAAACCCAGCACTTGGGTCAAAATAACCCAGCGCGTGTTCTGTCCCATAGTTACCCAGCAGCTGGGTTAAGGTTGGGTTATTTTCTAACCCAGCAATTCTTAGTGTGTAATAAAGGCTTCGGCCTATGTGTTCCCCAAAACACAAGAAACTGAAAAAGCAAACTAATGCCTAAAGTCTTCCACTGGATGTCGCTAGTGATACACTAGTGTATCGCATATAAACGAAACGGCCGCTCCAGAAGCCCGATGCGACCCACCAGTTGGCGGGGACCAGCGAATCACATAACAACCTGGCAGCAGCACCAGTGTTCCAGTTGTGTCAAAGCTCTTGGGGGGTCCTATTTGCTGTTGATCTTACTGTTATTTTTCTACTTTGCATTGTGGGTTTTTTATTTAAAAAAATACAAATTTCTTATAAGATTTAGCTTTTTGATGTCTGTCTTGCTGAGATTTCACTCTTTGCAAAATCTCTTAAATTTATTTACAGTAAGATTAACATTTAATTTCAAAATGTATGATAAGCTTTTTCCTACCAATTTTCTTTCTTTCCTTTATTTTTTATTGTTTTCTTATCCTTTGATTGTTGTTCTTTATATTGCTGTAATTGAGTACTGTTCATTTTGTTGGAATATTAATACAATAATTGATCTGAACGAGTGAGGGAGAGGACGCGTCAAAATCCATAGTGGCTATCTGTAAAGTCCTGTAAATAATCCATATGAACCAGATTGCAGATTCAGAAGGGTAGGGGTTTATGTCTCCAAAACAATCTCCGTGGACTGCGAACATTTTCTGAAGGAAGAATGATATTCTTCCGGAAACACAAACGTTTTGCAAAGGAACGAGATGTTCTTGGGGAGAGCAAAAGATTTAACATATTTTCGCTCCCTTTCCTATTTTTTCCACCACCCGTGTGTCCCATTGGTTGCTTAGAAACCCGTCGCAACTGTTCTGACAATGTGAGATAACATCTTACAAAAAGAAAGACTTACATAATCAAACTTATAGTAAGTGCTGAGTTTAAGAAAACACTTTCAATATAAGAGGATCAGCACACGTCATTGTCTAAGTGCGACATCTCCTGTACATGTCTTCATCGAACACTGTGTGGCGCACTTGAGAATGAATGAATTTGTCATTTAAAAATATCATTAATTTGCGTTTTATGAAATTTGGACATATAACGGACAAAAGTGTTTTATTTTAGCGTGATAATTAGACAAAAGTAATTTGAGGTCTAGTTTTAATGGAAAACCGGGGGTGTGGCCGTTAATGCTAGCAGCATGAAAAACAAGTTTTATATTCTGAATGGATTATATATACCACAGAAACCGCACAACGAGCACTCCCTTTATAATTACTAAAAAGCTGTCAATCATCTTCATCGATAGCTCTAGCACCCCGGAACCAGGCCTAGTAATAATTTACGCAAGGAATAGCCTACAAAAGCCCTGACATGGAGTTGATAAATATAATGGAAATATATATAGAGAGAGAAAATGCGAGTGGAGGTTTATTCTTCTATCATTTTTTAATCAAGTATCAAGTAGTCAAGTAGTCAAGTCAACGATGTTCTGCGGTTAGCGTTCTTTAGACGTGGGGCGGGGCAAACTTAATATAAACAAACTTTGTTTAAAATATTGTAAATAATTATTTCACAAAATGTACCATATCCATTGCATGAATTGAATCATATTTGTAATGATCATTTTTTAACTGAGGGACCCCCTCAGTCTATTTTTAACTTCTTATGGGGGGGCCCATATTTCCTTATGGGGCTCCCGGGTCCCCCCAGCCTCCCTTCAATTCGAGCACTGGATACGTGCATCGTGTGCTTGCATACATCACTCAGCTTCAGTGTGGTTGCTATGTCCTCAAACAACCACTCCACAGACACTTTCACTCATTTTTTGGTTGAATTCCATCATTTGAAGATTGAGGTAAACATTTCGAAATGGGCCTCGCAGATGTACGCGAGAACGAGAGCTTATTCAACAAAGTCTCTGTGAGATGATTAGAGGGATCTGTTAAAGGAATGGTGTAATAGGCGCAGTCTGGTATTATATCTGTGCTCAGTCTCTGATAGTTTCTCTTTTTGCAGGAACTTACAGAAAAAATATATATATATATATTAAGGTCTATTTAGCAGCTATCGCTGCGTGTCATGTCAAGTTCGATGACATCTTGGTGGGGCAAAACCCTCTCATTTCCAGGTTCATAAAGGATGCTTGCTGTTTCCTTTCTGTGGAGGATGATAAGATGAGAGGTTAAATGCTCTGGGTCCTGTGCGTACCTTTCGGGTCTTGACAAACCCAGAGGATAATAAGCTGTATGGAGTTCCTTAGGGAATGTTTAATGGGATTTTAGGAAGACATTCACATTTCGTTTCACAACATGAATTACATTCTCACACACGGAGGGTTTTTTAGTACCCCATTAGCGATTCCCATGGGAACCCATAGAGAATTAGCCTTCCGGATTCACCTACAAATTGACAATGGATGTGTGCTATTCAGACGTTATCGTCCCGATATCTTTAGTCTTCACCCACTGTGTCTATGTTAAAAGGTGAAGATCTCAATAATAACCATTAATTATTAATCCGTAAACAAGTCATTCAGAACACACTTTGGAGTCCTATTCCAGGAACTCAGTTTGAAATAGTTTCCACAATGGTGAAAGGCATCATTCCACACCGCATGATTTATCAACTACATTACATGCACACAGTATAAACTCTTCAAACTCAGTTCAAGGATTAAAGTCTGGAAATGTTAAGAGTACGTATATGTATTTTATTTCCTCAACTTTCCACTTCCATGTTTTAGCTGCATATTCAATGTACCTTGCTACACAAGTCTTACTGTGAAGAAGTGAAAATCAGCTGCTGATAAGAGGGTTTTTTATTATGAATATATCCAGAAATCGCTTTAAGTTTTGGCAGACAAAGCGTGAAAGCGTCAAAGGAGTAAGAGAAGAAATAGATCCTGTGTTGACATCATTTTAGCATTTTACTTATTTCCAACGACCTCCAACTTTCCCTTTACCATGGCTTTTTTTGCTGTGAAACAGAAAGATGTAAAAAAGATGAAAAATATGAAAACTTTTTTGAAAACATAATTGCTGTACCTTTGCTATTCAAAAATATTGCACATACAGTTGAAAGAAAAAGTATGTGAACCCTTTGGGCTTACTTGGATTTCTTCATAAATTGGTCATAAAATGTATTCTGATCTTCATCTAAGTCACAACAATAGAGAAACACAGTCTGCTTAAACTAATACCGCACAAACATTTTAAGTTTTCATGTTTTTATTGAACACAACATGTAAGCATTCATAGTGCAGGGTGGAAAAAGTATGTGAAACCCTAGACTAATGACTTCTCCAAGAGCTAATTGGAGCCAGGAGTCAGCCAACCTGGGGTCCAATCAATGTGATGAGATTGGATGTGTTTATTAAAGCTGGCCTGTCCAATAAAAAACACAGACACCAGTTTTGAGTTTGCTGTTCTGAAGAAGCGTTGTCTGATGTGAACCATGCCTCGCACAAAAGAGCTCTCAGAAGACCTACGATCAAGAAATGTTGACTTACATAAAGCTGGAAAGGGCTACAATAGTATATCTAAAAGCCTTGATGTCCATGTGTCCACGGTAAGACAGATTGTCTACAAATGGAGAAAGTTCAGCACTGTTGCTACACTCCCTAGGCGTGGTCGTCCTGTAAAGATGACTGCAAGAGCACAGCGCAGAATGCTCAATGAGGTGAAGAAGAATCCTAGAGTGTCAGCTAAACACTTACAGAAATCTCTGGCACATGCTAACATTTTTGTTGACAAATCTACAATAAGGAAAACATTAAACAAGAATGGACTTCATGGGAGGACAGCACGGAGGAAGCCACTGCTGTCCAAAAAAAACATTGCAGCACGTTTGAAGTGTGCAAAAGAGCACCTGGATGTTCCACAGCACTACTGGCAAAACATTCTGTGGACAGATGAAACCAAAATTGAGTTGTTTGGAAAGAACACACAACGCTATGTGTGGAGAACAAAAGGCACAGCACACCAACATGAAAACCTCATCCCAACTGTGAAATATGGTGGAGGGGGCATCATGGTTTGGGGCTGCCTTGCTGCCTCAGGCCCTGGACGGATTACTGTCATCGATGGAAAAATGAATTCCAAAGTTTATCAAGACATTTTGCAGGAAAACTTAAGACCATCTGTCCGCCAACTGAAGCTTAACAGATGATGGACGATGCAACAGGACAACGACCCAAAGCATAGAAGTAAATCAACAACAGAATGGCTTCAACAGAAGTAAATACGCCTTCTGGAGTGGCCCAGTCAGAGTCCTGACCTCAACCCGATTGAGATGCTGTGGCATGACCTCAAGAGAGCGATTCACACCAGACATCCCAAGAATATTGCTGAACTGAAACACTTTTGTAAAGAGGAATGGTCCAAAATTTCTCCTGACCGTTGTGCAGGTCTGATCTGCAACTATAGGAAACGTTTGGTTGAGGTTATTGCTGCCAAAGGAGGGTCAACCAGTTATTAAACCCAAAGGTTCACATACTTTTTCCACCCTGCACTATGAATGTTTACATGTTGTGTTCAATAAAAACATGAAAACGTATAATGTTTGTGCGGTATTAGTTTAAGCAGACTGTGTTTCTCTATTGTTGTGACTTAGATGAAGATCAGAACACATTTTAGGACCAATTTATGAAGAAATCCAAGTAAGCCGAAAGGGTTCACATACTTTTTCTTTCAACTGTATATTTAATCTTTGTGCGATTTGTTGTCTCTTTTTTTCACATTAAACAAGCAGTGCATGGAAACTCACAAATTGAACACTGGTTTTATTCCATGCGTTACAAGTAATATAAATCATTTATGAGTTTGTTGGACTTACAACTTTTGAGCGTGAGAAATCCTGTTCAGCAGAACAACAATCTGTTGAGATGGAACAAAGGTTTATTAATATTAGAATTAAAGTAGAGTGTTTCACACAATGTCTGCCTTGGTCAAGATAAAGACATCCAATCAGACATTTACAAACCTCGTACTTCTGTTTCTTCATATGATCCAACAGGTCAAACTTCTCTGACTCTAGCTGGGAAATCCAGTTCCACATTTCCTGAGCTTGCTGTCTGTTTATGGAGGGGGAGGAATGGGTAGGTGTCTTGCCAGGATACATAAAGTGAACCGTGGTCTATTCATACTGGTTATGTGCGTTTACCTCAAGCCATCCTCTCGCATGTTATCAATGCCAAGAGGGCTGCGCCTTTCTCCAAGAGTCTTTCTCTTGATCTCCCGTGCAGTCAGACGTTTTCCTCTTTTTTGCTCTGCCTGGAACAGAAGCACATACAAACACAAAAGCATACTAACAATTATATAAAAACAAATGTTGAAATGTGTGCATACGGTATGAACACTCATGTACATTAGTCATTTATTGCACCTTAGCTAAGAAGCCACCAAAGTTGGCCCCCATATTAGATAGGACCTTCTTCTTTTTGGCATCATCATCTGCTCGCTTTTTAGCCTCATCGTCCTCTTTTCTCTGACGCTCTTCCTAAGACGCAATATTAAAGATGAAAGAGCACAATAAAAAAATGATATCACATTTGTTTCATATTTTGGTATAGTGTGTACATGAATAAGGATGTCTGATATGATAAGAAATCACATTTTACATGGAGTGAATTATCAATAAGTATCAGTTAATTTACCGCAATCCTTATTTGTCTATCTCTTTCTTTCTCTGCTCTAACACGCTGCTGATCGGCTCTTTCTGACCTTCGCCTTTCCTGAAAACAAAACAGAAAAGACATGAGTGAGATGAAGAGAAATTCAAGTATAAGAGTGTAGAATATGCGCTTACAATTCTATCCTTTAGACCAATCAGTTCTTCTTCCTCCTTTTTCCTCTGCTCAAAGTGTGCATCAATTAAAGTCTGTAATTCTAGAAAGTCCTTCTCCATTCTTTTTCGGTGAATATCCTGAGACGAAGAAGTTTTATTTTAGGAATTAAATGTGCCAAAACAACAGAAAAACACAGTTTACTTAAAGAAAACAACAATACATTTTTATGCCACCATGTTAACATTCACCATTTTTAATAGCTTATAAGCTTTATAAACTAAATTGGGCATGTTATATAAGGGAAACACAAAATGAACAGTATCATGGGTCTTTGAAATCCTTCAGGCCGATTGTTATCCATTGTTTCTCAAAATTGTTTCCTTCATACACGATCAAGATATGTTTGAAAGTGAACTTACATCAAAATCAACCCGATCACCCTCTGGGATTTTTGGAGGGGCAAGTTGTGGGACCATGGGTCTGCGTGGGGACAATGAACAGAAGGAAGAAATGTTTGGCATCAACTAAAAGGAAACTTTAAATCCAGACTGTGCATGTGGTTAATCTAAACACTTACTTCGGACGTGGTTTCTCCTCCTCTAAAATATAAAAGGGAAAAAGAAACAGGAAAACTCTTGTAAAATGTAACTATGCAACAGCATGCGACTGGCTTCCTGCCTTTTGCAGTGTTTCATACAAAAAAATCACTGGCATTTCAAAGCTAGTCTCTTTTAAGCAACTGTGGAACAAGGGACACAGTTAGTTCATTCAGTTCATTTTCAGAGAAACTGTTAATGGTTTTAAGTCAGTGATGCAGCTTTTAAATAACAGTTTTTACTTGTTGTATTTTAATAACATGGCATTGTTTAATCTAAACGTTTGTGAGTCTGTGCAAAACAAAGATTTTTTAATATCTACAAGCTGATCAATGCAGTAACATATTTTGATTGAAATATTCATAGAGAAACTAAAAATAAAAAATCACACATTTGTCTAGTAAAGACTCATCAGTCATAAGCATTAGCATGCTTCTATTTACTCATTACATATCAGTTAACATGCGATTCATAAGCCATATCTGTTTCACATTTGGATACCGTCACCTTCCTCCTGAGTCTCCTCTGGTTAATACAACAGAAAAAAAGAGAATAAGAACACATTAACATTGAATAATGGGGATTTGGAGAGAGTAATGATAAAGATCAAATATCAGTAAATTATTAACATTTGGTAGCTATAGATAAGGTATAAGATAAATACTGTATGAGAATTCCCCAACGAGTAATCAGAAGAAAAGTTTGTCCTTCCAAAAAACTTGAGGCCATAAAAAAGGCCATAAAACATAGGCTTGTTTTAATTATGCCATTTTTAATTAAATTGTATGGTTTTATATTATAAACAGTTTTTTCTCAGTTTCATACAGCATGTAGCCTATACATTAACAAATACACAGCATGTCCACAAACATATGCATAAGTTGTCTATGTTGGAAATATTGAATCTACAAAGCATTACAGGTAAATAACATTTATCAAATGCACTGTCCGTAAAAACAAATGTTACAACATGTATGCAAGCCAATGCCAATAAGTGACACATACAGTAATGTATTGTCTACACATTTACTTGATTTTCGCATACAATACTGAAGATGCTTGTTTTTGATGCATGATTTTCAACTACCTTGATATTCTGTAAACTCTCGGTACTCTGTAATATATATATAGATCCAGAAAAAGGATTTGTAAGAGAAAGATGAAAAAATTCAAACAGCAATTTAAGTTCTTAAAATGCATGCAGATTATGGAGGGAGTCTGGTGTGTTGACACGCAGCTCCCACTAATCACGGCATCTCTCTACAGACATTTTTACATTTATTTCTACGTTTTTTGTGGACACTTAGGAAAGAAGGTCACATGTTCTTTGTGTTAAGATCTTGGATCCCTCATAGAGAGGATATTTTACCCGTTTCAGCATCTTCTGTAGCTTCCTCCTCTGTTTCCACAAACACACAGACAATGCCATGATGATGGAGAAAACTAATATAGATGTGATATACATGTATCTTATTGAATCTGTATTATAAACATTAGTTGAATGACAGAGAGAGAACACACACAAGATCTGAAAGAATAAGGATATGGAATGCAATCGTGTGAACAGGATTATGTATGCATGCACCATTTGTTGAGGGTGTATGTGAATAGAAACCTGAGATCAGTATGCAATGATAACAGTCCCATTAAAAGACAGGGTGTCAGGGTGATACAGGATACTGAATGGTTGTGGGGAACCAATCAGAGCTCTGTGTGGCCTCATGAGGCAACTATAATTGGCCTCTAGGTACACGTTATGCCATGGCTTTACTGATAATCCCTATAGCTAAAGTTTTGCCTGGTGCAAATACAAGCCAAGAATCTACATGACAAAAACCAAAGAACAATTTGAAGGTAAGAAAGTCTTCTACTCACCCTCTGCTTGTTCTCTAAAAGACATAAGGAGAAAAACAGTTAAATACTAAATAACAGTAATGTCAATAACATTATAAATCAAGAAAAATAACTCACTCATATTCCTCCTCTGCATCAGACATGATTTTCTATAGCAAAAAGAAAGCAAAAGCATGTTTCTTTCGGAGAATAAGAGAGAAGGTGAAAGTGACAAGTTAAGACCAACGTAGTAACAGATCTAATTGTTCCATTCTGTCAAAGTGCTGACAACCCTCTGAATGCCTTACAACAAGATTGAAAGGGTGACAACAGGTGGGAATGCAAAGACAATAAAGATAGAATTAGACACAACTTCTGAAACTTTTTTATCCGTTTTATCGCCGTGTTCCTCATAAGATATTATTTATTAGAATGATCTTTCTTGTTCTTGTTCTGTGTTTGACCTTTTCTGTGTTTTTCTGTTTTTCCTGTAAAGCTGCTTTGGAACAATGCGCAGTGTGAATAGCGCTATGTCAATGAATTGAATTAATACTACAATTAACCGTGCGCTTTTCTATTTCAATATCATTCTGATTTTGTCATCCGTTAACAAAATGTTTTTTGATTAGCAGGTACTGACTGTATATTATAGATTATGAATCATGTTCTTAAAGGGGCAGTTCACCAAAAAAATCGAATTTCTATCATCATTTACTCACTTTCAAATTGTTCAAAACCTGTATAGAGTCTGTTGTTCTGCTGAACACAAAGGAAGATGTTTTGAAGAAATTTTGTAACCAAACAGGTTTTGGGCACTATCGACTTCCATAGTAGGGGCAAAATTTCAAAAACTTCCATAACTATTTGCTTTCCTCATTTTATGAACATCTGTTGTGTTCAGCAGAACAAAGAAATGAATACTGGTTTGGAACAACTTGAGGGTGAATAGCTAAATGACAGAATTTACATCTTTGGGTGAACTGTCTCTTCCAGGGACAAATTTGTTTAAATGAAGTCACTTGTGAGGCACTGGTGTGTGTAAATGCCATGTGTTCTTTGTACTTTTACGAATAAACAATACAATACAATACTAGAACAGTGGATAATTGCAAAACTAAAAAAATAATTTGTCTCTCATCCTGGCAGCATCATCTGCATTATTTGTTTTATAGGTGCTTGTCGATGCTCAACAGAAATGATCATGTGGCCACCACCGCCTTTATACTTTACTGTGTCCGGAAAACTGTGCATCTTAAGCCACAGACATCTGGCTTTCAATCTGCTAATGAGATTCTCAGCATCTAAAGGCCATTAGTCTATCTAAATTCCGTGTAACGTGATAGACAAATGGATCAAATGACAAATGGAAATGCCCTCTCCTCGGATGGGTTCAAGGGCAGACGTAAAAGTAATTTTGGGACAGAGGGGGACTGTGTGGGGGTGGCTAAAAAACCAGTATGAAAGCATTAGCCATTGAACTCGGTGGGAGGTTCATTTCCGACAGGAAGGCAGTGGGAAGTTACACGAGTCACAACTCAGTCTTCATGCTAATAGAGTGGATTTTATCAATGGTTCATGGGGTTTGTAGCTCTCTGTCCGAGACATTGATTCAGACACAACAGGCACTTACTGTATGGCAGGGGAAAGTACGGGCATGACCATTGCCATGACACATGCCTGAAAGTAGTTATATAATTCCATCTTTTATCTGATCCATATACAAACACACCGATACACCAAACTTTAATAGCCAATGGAACAGTTACCTGAACTGAACAGATAAATAAACCTTCGTTTAAAAACATTTAAGCTGTTCTTTTGGATTTTCTGACTTACTAATATATTATGATTACATTCTGACCACAATTGAATTTCTATCAAAAGAAAAGAACAGACTCTAGAAGTGTTTTGTGACATTTTTTTGGCAAAAGGCTTATACAGGGTGTGCAATTAAGAAGTAACAAGAAAGACGTTTACCTTTTTGTGAAGTTTGGATGGATTCTCTGTGGAAAGAGGGAGCAAAGGCACACAAAGGCTTTCAATGAGAGAAGAGTCCCAGTAATTTAAGAGAGTTTTGTGATGGGGACAATGGGGTGTTTTTATATGAGCACAGGGACATATGGAGGGTGTTAGCAGCTACGGCATACGACCATGGGTGGATTAGAAATGAACCCTGGGACAGAAAGATGACCACCACAAAGGATTAGGGGAGACAGGGGGAATGACCTCATACGACAAAGACAGGGATATATAAAGAGATCAAAAAAACAAAGGGACAGTTGGGGACAAAAATAGCACAGGGGATTTAGTCGCAGTTCTTCCCAGAATACATACTTTCTATCTTGCGTCAATAAGGTAATGGGTTAGATAACGTTTAGATTAAAAGATGAAGTTCCATCTGTTACAGGTATGTTTAAGTAATATAAGTGTAACGTGGACTATACCACTACTAATGTTCAATTAATTCTTAGTTATTTAATTGCAATTATAGCCTTCCATTTTGTTGTTGTTTTGCATCTGTCTCTATAGAAATGCAAAGTTTAATGCTGCCAGTATAGTGTCTGGCAGAAATAAAAAAACTTAGAAAATCATTGCACAATAAAATCGCAGAATGTACTTTCGGGTCGTTTATTTTCTAGCAAATGGCTAGCAGTCCTGAACTTGGCAGTACTTTATCTTCAGACACTTTTGCAAAAAGAATGTATACAGCAAATCTTGGTCAATTTTCAAGGATTATGCCTACTCATAATAGCACCAGAATAAAGGGAATAAGGATAAAGGATTTTCTTTTGTAACAATATGCTTTGATCCATTGCCAAAAGATAAACTTTAATATCAAATATACAAAGCCGAGTTGCTCTGCAGACCAACTGACTTCTCTTCATTCAGCCTAGCTTAAATACACTCTCAGGCACATGCCATTATTATTAATTACCATAGGAAGAAGGGGTCTATTCTCTTAAAGCTGAATTTGGTTTAACACATGTCGGAACAAGATGCCTCCTCTTTCGCAGCCTGATTTGACTGTGACTTTATAAACATGTGAGCTGCAGACCCCATGTGAGTAAGCTGTCCTCCATCCTCCAGCCCCAGGAAAATACATTGCGAACAATTCAAATACATAATGGTAGAATAAATGTATACATTTAAGGGATTATTTTTGGGTAAATCTTCAACATTGTCAATTGTGGAGACATTTCAATATAACATACCATAACACAGATATTCCTCAGCTTTGAATTTTATTACTTATTAAATAACTAATCACATGAAAAAACGATTTTTCAATTTAACTTACACTGATTTATGGTTAAAACAGAAGTGACATGAATGAATATTACACCCGCATCATCCGCAGTGCTTATGTACAAAATATTACATTTTATTGTGAGTTATTAGTCTTGCAATAATTTTTTATGAAGACACTACTGGCATGGTCACTGTGAGCATCTGAAAAGAAAAAGACACAGATTGTGATTAAAGCACTCCAATCAACCCATTGCGAAACAGAATAGATTTTAAAAAGTCAACATTTTAATTACAGAAAAATGAATTGATTATAAACTTTAAAATTGAGGTTTTTTTTAGCAAAACGAATAATTTACCTGTGTGTTTGTGTTATACTCTGCAACACTGTTTTCTTGGTCTATAAGCAGGGGAAAGAAAATATCCAAGTGGAAAAGGGAAGGTCGGGCAATCAGTAATAGCCTGTCCTCTCCCAAGTCCAGAACAATAGAACGAACAGACATCTGTAAAAACAAGGAAGAAAAAAAATAAAACAGACATTTTTCGCACATGTGACTGAATGTGATTCCTATTAGCCTTTATTACTTACCACCCCAGGCAGCTGAATCTCAGCAATCAGATACTCTGCATTACCAGTTGGGGGCTCAATCAACAAACAAAACTCTGGGCTGCAGTTGACGAAAAGAAAGCCAAAAATCAGTAAGAGATATATATATCACACTCAGCGTAAATAAGTGAGGACAGAACTTGTCACAACTTGAACACAGCCACGAGTCTACATAGTAACAAACCAAATAAGTTGTACTCAAACAATTTTAAAAAGCACTCACAGTTTGGCTGAATTCAAGGACCGAGATTCCCTGTTTAAATACAACAAGAATGATCTGCATAGTTGAATATGAATGAATGGTTTGCAATATATAAACAGAATAAAAAGTCAAGTTAGTGTTTTGTACAGTATATAATTTAAGCACACATACTGAGTTCAGAAGTACTTGCATTTGGCTGACCAGATTGAACTCAATAACAGGCAGATCTGACTTAACAGAAACATAACACTGAAGGGTCACACTTTAGTATAGGGGGCAATTCTCGCTATTAACAAACCATTAACAACGACTTTTCCCTCAAAAAACTCTTAATTTTTTTTTTATTAATAGTTAGTAAGGTAGTTGTTAGGTTAAGATATTGGGTAGGATTGGGGATGTAGAGTATGGTCATGTAGAATATTTGCTTTATAAATACTGGAAAGCAATTATAGGGAAAAGATGAATTTTATGTTCACGATAAAGGAACCCTAGTGAGACTGGTGTCTAGCGTTTGTTTAGCTTGCGGATTAAAATAGTTCAATCAAACTGTCCCACATCATACGCAATTCTGGAAAAATGTAGGTTTGGCAGTCATTTCTATCAAGCGGAAAGAACAAACAGTGCCCTACTCCATTTTGATTTGAGGTTTTTTTTACAGTAGCATTGCATGCCCACATTTAAAGGTGCAGGACTACCTTTATCTAATATGAATTATATTTTGTCATAAAAAATAAAAACATTAACATTATGCAAGAATTAAGAAAGATTTTAAGAAAAAGAGAACTCACTTCGAGTCAATTTCTTGAATAACTGGCTTGTTCTTGGTGCGGATGTTTTGCTCTGCGAGAGAGCCCATGAACTTTCTGTTCTTCAAAATCTTTATATCTAAAAGGAAATAAAAAAGAAGGCTTAAGATTCCAGCTTTTTGTTTCTTTGTCTAACAGATCGGAATGCTCTGAATCACAAATTATCTGCTAACTGTATGCAAATACATTCAGTTTAATATATAATAAATAACTTAGATTTTAGATAGCTACATAAGTTGTTTTTACACCGATTCATTTTATTAACTTTCCATCAACTTTTTGATTCTTAGAATAAAAACATCTGATCAAATATTCGGACAAATACTTTTATAAATTTACATTTATGCATTTGGCTTTTATCCAAAGTGTCTTGCATTGCATTGTACTATACATTTGTTACTGACTATGTACAATCCCCTGGGATCGAACCTATGACCTTGGCATTGCTAGTGCCATGCTCATACCATTTAGCCACAGGAAAGCTTTTTAGGTTTATATTCTCTTTAAGTGAAATTAAATTTTTCATACGGAAACCTTTGTGCATTCCTGGTAGGCTATAAGTTATATCCATCAAGACTGACCTCTGCTTAACTCAAGGCCATATTTATTCTCCAGTCCCTCCAAAGAAACTGCGATCAAAAACTGCTGGAACAGGGTGTCTTTCTGATGAGTACAAGCATACAATAATAACCATGGAGGCAGAAATAAAGGCAGAGGGAACGTTATAATATTCAAGGTGAAAACACACACAAGACCCTCACCTGACATTTCTGGAAAAACTCATTATTGATCACAACATCATACACTGTGCAGCCTTGTGAGCCTGGTAGACAGAGTAATGAATAAATAGAATGTAAATGTGCTTCGTTCTCATATTCAGACACCAGTACAAAGAAAGCAATACACTGTGAGGACATGAATTGCTCACTGTTGTCTGCTTCCGCATGGGGTTCGCCGAGGCTCATGGGCACCCTGTAACTTGTGGGATCCTCAGATTCCAGTAGGGTCACCAGTGCTTCCTGGGACAGATGAGGAGGGGGTGGTACAGTCTCTGACTGACAGATATTCAGAAAGACCTTCTTTTGGTCTGACATCGACAATGTCTTTACACACATGCCTGCATAGACAGGAAATTCAGGGAAAAAAAAGAAAGAGGGTGAGGCACAAACAATGGTGTTCTGTAATACTTATTTCTCAAAAAATATTGATCTTCACGAGTCCTAAAAAATGTATATACAGGTGCTGGTCATATAATTAGAATATCATCAAAAAGTTGATTTATTTCACTAATTACATTCAAAAAGTGAAAATTTTATAATGTATACATTCATTCCACACAGACTGATATATTTCAAGTGTTGATGATTATAACTGACAACTGACAAATAGAAATAAATCAACTTTTTGATAGTATTCTAATTATATGACCAGCACCTGTATACTTAACTAACCTGGCTGAGGGCGAATGACTTTGCCAGATGGAGTGTCGCCTTGCACTTTCCGCACAGTCTGCAAGGTTGAAAATACACAAATATTTTTAACTTTACAGATATAACGGAGAGAGACTGGAAGGTCCTAATAAAACAACAATTTGTAAGTCATTGTTAAAGCAGGCAGATGTCTTTGACTTCGATCGGTACAGTACAGAGTAAAGACCCTGTTTAGGGTTTATCCTGCGATACAATTTTCTGGCTGTAAATGTATAAAAACATATATTGTTAAATTTAAAGGTGGTAAAACTGCAACTTCAAATCCTGACAGGATTGTGGAACACATCTATTAAGAGAAGGGCTTTCTAGAGATCATTTGCTTGGACTAAAATATTTTGCATAATGTTGACATTGCTGATTCATTATGGTGACTGAGCTTGTTCATCTTAAGAAGCGCAGTAGTCTATACACAGTATGCAATATTTTATTGGTCAATGTCGTGACGGTAAAACAGCCTCTCATACCTTATTGCTTATTAATGAAACAGTGCGGTTAACTGCTAAATATTACGACAGAGTTTTCAACATAACTTAGACAGTTCATTCATTTGCCTACCATTCAAGAATGACTGTTCAATTGATTCATCAAATCTGCGTATACAGTTGAAAGAAAAAGTATGTGAACCTTTTCGGCTTACTTGGATTTCTTCATAAATTGGTCATAAAATGTATTCTGATCTTCATCTAAGTCACAACAATAGAGAAACACAGTCTGATAAACTAATACCGCACAAACATTATACGTTTTCATGTTTTTATTGAACACAACATGTAAACATTCATAGTGCAGGGTGGAAAAAGTATGTGAAACCCTAGACTAATGACTTCTCCAAGAGCTAATTGGAGCCAGGAGTCAGCCAACCTGGGGTCCAATCAATGTGATGAGATTGGATGTGTTGATTAAAGCTGGCCTGTCCAATAAAAAACACAGACACCAGTTTTGAGTTTGCTGTTCTGAAGAAGCGTTGTCTGATGTGAACCATGCCTCGCACAAAAGAGCTCTCAGAAGACCTACGATCAAGAATTGTTGACTTACATAAAGCTGGAAAGGGCTACAAAAGTATATCTAAAAGCCTTGATGTCCATGTGTCCACGGTAAGACAGATTGTCTACAAATGGAGAAAGTTCAGCACTGTTGCTACACTCCCTAGGCGTGGATGTCCTGTAAAGATGACTGCAAGAGCACAGCGCAGAATGCTCAATGAGGTGAAGAAGAATCCTAGAGTGTCAGCTAAACACTTACAGAAATCTCTGGCACATGCTAACATTTTTGTTGACAAATCTACAATAAGGAAAACATTAAACAAGAATGGACTTCATGGGAGGACACCACGGAGGAAGCCACTGCTGTCCAAAAAAAACATTGCAGCACGTTTGAAGTTTGCAAAAGAGCACCTGGATGTTCCACAGCACTACTGGCAAAACATTCTGTGGACAGATGAAACCAAAATTGAGTTGTTTGGAAAGAACACACAACGCTATGTGTGGAGAACAAAAGGCACAGCACACCAACATGAAAACCTCATCCCAACTGTGAAATATGGTGGAGGGGGCATCATGGTTTGGGGCTTCTTTGCTGCCTCAGGCCCTGGACGGATTACTGTCTTCGATGGAAAAATGAATTCCAAAGTTTATCAAGACATTTTTGCAGGAAAACTTAAGACCATCTGTCCGCCAACTGAAGCTTAACAGATGATGGACGATGCAACAGGACAACGACCCAAAGCATAGAAGTAAATCAACAACAGAATGGCTTCAACAGAAGAAAATATGCCTTCTGGAGTGGCCCAGTCAGAGTCCTGTCCTCAACCCGATTGAGATGCTGTGGCATGACCTCAAGAGAGCGATTCACACCAGACATCCCCAGAATATTGCTGAACTGAAACACTTTTGTAAAGAGGAATGGTCCAAAATTTCTCCTGACCGTTGTGCAGGTCTGATCTGCAACTATAGGAAACGTTTGGTTGAGGTTATTGCTGCCAAAGGGTCAACCAGTTATTAAACCCAAAGGTTCACATACTTTTTCCACCCTGCACTATGAATGTTTACATGTTGTGTTCAATAAAAACATGAAAACGTATAATGTTTGTGCGGTATTAGTTTAAGCAGACTGTGTTTCTCTATTGTTGTGACTTACATGAAGATCAGAACACATTTTAGGACCAATTTATGAAGAAATCCAAGTAAGCCCAAAGGGTTCACATACTTTTTCTTTCAACTGTGTGTGCGTATATAGATTTGCATAAACACACAAGTTATGATGGTTTAAACTAACATTAAAGGACTTTTGGCACGGCGGTTACCTGAAGCAAAAGTTGCTGATAAAGTTCCTCCTGCTTTTTCTCCTCTATTTCAACACTGAGGAGAGACGTATCCGTTTCCATGACTACACACAAGAACACACAACACACACTGGTTGGCAAACAAACAAACAACTTGCTGATTTTAAGTATGTAATGTGAATTTAAACGCCAAACAAGGGGTTATGGCCCGTGTTAATCTAAGAATATTTACATACATCATTGCTAATACGCTAATCTCTGTAGCTAAATGCCTATGTAACACATGCAGCCAAAGATCAATCTAACCAAAGATCAATTTAACCAAAGATACATTATACTCACTGAGCGAATTCTGTTGTGGTCGCTAGTAACAATATGTAATCGTTTCAATGTTGCGCTCTACATGTGGATACAAATGACGCTGGAGCACGTCTGTCAAAATAAAAGTACTCTGTTTAACGTTTCCGCAAAAGCGAAATAAAATGAATGAGTGTGCCGAGTCAGGACACATTTTGAAATTTAACAATAATTATGAATAATTCCCAAAGATGCTGGATATCATACTGTTATATTTATTCATAGACTGCCAAATTGATGGTGATTTTTTCATTGATATGTATTTCTTTAATTGTTTTACAAATGTTCTTTTATTAGTGCAGTTGTCGTGAACAAAGTGATAGCTAAAAAAAGCTATACAGTAAGCAAAGCTATAGTAATACAAAAAATGTTTGGTAAAATAGAGTACAAACATTACTTTCTATTGAACTTTTATTGTGTATCCAGCCCATCACAACTTTATGGCAACTGTGAAATTCCATAATATAAGTTTAGGTTTAAATATGTGTTGTGGTCATGGGCGCCGTAAAGGGGTGGAAGGTTAGGACGATTCTAAGGGCCCAGTCTGATTTAGTGCCCAGAAGAGCAGACACCCTTTTCATTTTCCTATTTGTAGGGGGCCCAGAAATTTTGGTTTCCATAGGGCCTAGAATTTCTGGTGGCACCCCTGGTTGTGGTACAGTTTGGTCACATATATTATTTAGGAGTTAAAACCAATAACAAATTATATCATGATAATGAAGACAAAGACTGAAAATATATATTTTTTACTTGGTTTAATGATCAATTGTTTAATGTCATAGTCTATGGTGGTATATATAGTACGGCTTGTTTTGTAATTAAGTCAAGTTTGCAGCACAACAGTGTAATTTCAGTTACAATGCACAAAGTATTTAAACATTTAAGCAAATAAAATAAATGACATTCTGAGATACCCAGAACACTTGCGTATATATTCTCCACTTCCCTTATACTTGTACACACAAACACAATTACAAGATAATGTATAAAATAAAACACTGCTGAAAAGACAGTATATATTACATTTATTCCAACAAAGTCTTAAATATTTTCTATTCGAAAGAAACTGTGGGACAACCATTTAAGACAACAGTTATCCCCTCAGTGCTCCTATATAATACCCCAGAGAGTTAGCATTTTAGGACTTCTGGTTCCATTGCCCCAAAGTCTATGGGTTTTTGGTAAATCGGTGACTAATCTATGATATAAAACATACCATTTATAACCTTCTTGTGATTTTCTAAAACCTTTATTGTGTCTTTAAAACGTAGGTTGCTAACAAGTTGCTAACGAAACTACATCCTTTGGCAAGAACATTAGACGTCACCGCTCATCACACATGTAAATCTCACAAATAATGCAACTGGGACACAAATCTCTAAAAACATTGCTGGAGATGCATTCACACAGTATTAGGCAGGAAACACGTTTTTAATAAAGTTTGTTGGAGGCTTGGTTGTGGTGACATTGATATCGAGTGACCACCCTTTTGAAAAAAAAACAGCATATGCTGGGTTAGGTATGTTTTGATGCTGATTTGACCAGCTTAAACCTGCACATGACCAGCTAAGGACAATGTTAAACCAGCACAAACCAGCATCAAACCAAACCATTATGCTGTGATTTTTCAACAGAGGCATTAATGTACCCAGTCTGTTTCTTTCATCGTGTTCGCTTTCTACTTCTGGCGATTGTAATAAGGTCTCAAAACTGGAAATATTGTGTTCATCTGTAAATATTATCTTGATAGACAAAATGTGCAAACATTCTGAACATTTGTTGATCACAGTGCTTTTTTTGCGATCTTCCAAAAGTCTATGGGAAAAATGAATAGGCTTTCAGTCAAGGGAACCAGCGTAACTCTAACTCCTGGGAAGTTAAAATACATCATCTCTGAAGTACTCAATATTAATCTAGGCAATATCACATTCAAGCTCATCACACTACATTACTGTTTAAGTTAATTTGATGAATCTATGTAAATATTTATTCAAATCACACATTTAGAGATATCACAGTGCCATGCTTAGGGTCTTATGTGGTAGCTATTAAAGTGGAGGAATGTTGAAATAGTAGCTTGAACTTGATACACAAAAGGAGACACTATACGGCAGTGACTGCAATAAGGTAAAAGCAATGTGACCAACCCTTATACATTTTTGTCAACTTGTACAAAAACAAAAAGATTCAGAAAATCTATGTTTGAAAATAAAACATCAAAAGACAGAAATTATGCAATGACATTTACATTTACCCATTTGGCAGACGCTTTTATCCAAAGCGACTTTCATAGCTTTATCCTATACATTTTACATAGGTGTTTGCAATCCCCTAGGATCGACACCACAACCTTGCGTTGTTAACGCAATGCTCTTACCACTGAGCTACAGGAAATGAAAAAAAGCAATGTATACAGAAACATTAAAATTGTCATTTACGTACCAGTCATCGTGAAAGAGTAGAAACAGAAAAATATAAATAGTTAAGAAATTAAAAATAGGCATTAAATGTTTGTAAAAAGTTATATTTGATCTACTTCAATGATGGGACCATGATATACCTTTTTCCTATTCTTATGCCACAGCCAAAAGAGTAGAAGGACATTCAGCAGTAAAGATGCAGCAAGGAGCACTTTAACTGTATTGAGGAAATATTTGTATTTGTATTATTTTAGGTTACAAGATATTTATACAGTGAAACAGAGAAACGATGGGGCTGATATGATTGACAGAAAAAACTAGAAGACTCACTCGACATGTCTGCCAGTCGTTCCTGAATAGTTGTATTCGCTGTAGTAAAGTGAAAACAAAAAAAAACATTACATAAGCAAATCCATCCAACTGTCCACTCACCCAGCCAACCAAATTCCCAATCAATCTGTGTATGTGAAAAAATATAAATGACTGGAAAGTAAATATTGAATTTACTAAATTTGCTTACATTCAGAGGTATCGGAGATTGGGCTGTGAGTTGTTTTTGAAGATGCCGTGCCTACGTGATTGGTTACATTTTGTTTAAATTAACAAATATCAATCAGGGAAAAAATGATAAAAAGCTAATGTACAAAATATTGCAAAATATGCATATATAATATGCATTATATACAATGTATAATGTGTAGATAGTTAGTTAGTTAGTTAGTTAGTTAGTAGATACTAGTAGTTAGTCACTTTAGTATTATTAAATAGTGAAACTATTACATTTGTAGTTAGTAACAGTACACACTCAGTGGCGACTCTATTAGATAACTGTATTAGCTTTTGACAACTTCTAACAGACCATATTTAACTTATCTAACAGAGTTATTCAGTGAAGGAAAATTTAATTCGACCATGACGACTGTTGGTATAATGATGTCACATAAAAACTAATGATGGGATGAATTCTCATTTGTATTTATCACAGTGTGGTGTTTACAATGGTGTAAAAAGCAAGTGTGGGACACTTATTTTTGACCCTTGTTTATATATTTACATTCACATTTACATTTATGCATTTGCCAGACGCTTTTTTCCAAAGCGACATTGTTTCCGAGTATGTGAAATCCCCTGGGTTCGAACCCATGATCTTGACGTTGCTAGCATCATGCTCTAACCACTGAGCTAGGTCAAAATTAAAACATTTCCAGCTATACAAATATAAATGTGTACCTAACAAGGTGGCCACTGAGTATTAGACATCTACTCATCATCACTGATCAAGCTGATTTAGGTAAAAAAGCAAACTTGATGCTTACTAAATTGAGGAACAGTAGTTGTTGATGAAGCGGTTGACCAATCTACAAAATATTGCATCCTTTCATTAAAACATAATTATAATCTGTAAAATTTAAATCTATATGCTGGTTTACTGATGTCTTTACTGCTTGTACTTAATGTAATTCGTGTAGAGCTCCTTTGCAACAATGCAAAATTGTAAAAAGTGCCATAACAAAACTAAAGGAAATCCTGTGTGTGGAAAACCACACTTGGTAATAAAGCTCTTTCTGATTTAATAGGATCCTTATCTATGCTTTTAAGTATAATCTTGTGTCTGCTCTTTAGTAATGCTCATTGCAGCAGTAGGATTCTACAGATTTCACAGTTATTAATGGTGAGCTATTGAAATAACTTACACTCATGTGCAGTGGTGGTTTGGCTGATTTCTGGTTTTGAGCTTGTTGTCCCTGTATTATTGATTGGGTTAATGAAATCAGTTAAAGAAATCTGTGCTAGATTCTGGTTATGTCTGATAAATACATTTTAAGTATTGAATATGCTTACGTTCAGAAGCAGTTAGGGCTGGGCTGTTAGATGTTGAAGATGTCGTCCCTGTGTGGTTTTATAACCGTTTTAAAGTCTTAATTAGGTTACAAATAATAAACTCATGCACAAAAAACATACAATGTACATTCCATTATGCTGAAGAATATACTCTACAACATTATTATTACACAGATTTCACATTCATTTTCAAAAGAAACTTTGTGGAGAAAGTGGGAAAAGTAAAAAAACTTACTCTTTTCTGATGGACAATCTAAACATAAGAAATGGAGTAGAAAGGATAGAGAAAGAAAATGTGAGTTCCTTGAGTTTGCCATGGAAAATGAAAATCACAACTTGGACCTTTTGGGAACTCCATTATACTCCAGAGATGTGCACAAAACACCCTTCGTCTACCAGTAAAGTGTAGCATGTTCATATTATTTTAGATACTGGCAGATATTTATGTTTTGGCTTTGCTATAGTTGATTGTGACTTAACATGACATCACTTACTGTACTCTTAAAGGCAAGAAAATTAGACTATTGATGTTGCCACACTATGATGTAAATGCAAAACATAAGAGAATAAATGTAATAGAGAGCCCATACCTGATGGTGATGTTTTGCAATATTTCAAATACATATGTCCGAATGCAGTTACGTTCATATATGTTGTACGGTAACCATCTGAACAGTTGTATCTGGCACAGTTTTGTAGTAAATCCTTTGAATTATTTTCTTTTATATCTTTAAATAACTAAAGAGAGAAAAATAAGAATCATGTAGTTAGTAGTGATAATATTTAAGCCCCAATTGCTAAGATTGATAGGGAAAGAATAAAGAAACTACAGGAATACTCACAGATTCTAACATCATTATATAAGTCTTGATTACTTCAAATTTTTCCATATTGTTCCTATTTTTATTCCAAGTCGAACAAAGAGTGTTTATTAATGAAAGAACTTTGTATTCTTCCTAGTAAAAAAATGTCAAAGTACACAAGACAAGCTTATCAAACATTACATCTGCACACAACAGTTATTTTTGGTAACAAATTAAAATACAGTTATATACAACATTACTAAATGTATTTTACATATTAAATATTTCTATGTCAGATTATTATGTGGCAAGTAGTCGTGTAATAATATATATCCAGCAGTTGTTATGGCAGAACAAACCCGTTTAGGGTGATGTAAGGTCCCTCAGCCTTGCACTGGGATCCTAATCACCCTGCCTAGGTTTATTCTGTGATAACATTTGACAGTATGTTATGATTCACTTAAAACCTACAATTATGGATAATCTTATTGTAAAGTGTTACTTCATTTTTGAAGTCAAATGCAATTTCTTTAGATTGCCTGATAAATGCATTCCAGCGGCGTGAGTTTTGTAAGCCAATGATAATGACTCTTCACAGACTACTACTACCACTAATACTAATACTACTAACAATAATAATCACCATTGTACAGTATGTAATATTTTACCTTCGAGTAATGGAATTCCTTCATTTCAAACAAATGATCTTCCAACAAATTTTCGTTCTACAAGAATTCCCAAAAAAAATCACAGCAAATCACTTTCCCACATTAAGCCAGGATTATGTTTTACAAAAAAAGATTCTTTAATACTAATCTGCAATATTTTCATAGTTATAACCACCTACTAGACAAATAAATAATTGGAATTAAGTACAAAATATATGTGATGCAGAAAGTATTAAAAGCAGTGTAATATACAGAACAGGTAATTCATAAGTTATTTAGACAAACTCACAAAGTGTGACTGCAGATCGGGAAGCATACATTCAGATTTGGCATGATGAACGTTAATCGTGAAAAATGAAACTGTCTGTCAAGAAAAAAGATGTTTCAAGATAAAATCAACCATTTTGGGACAACCAACAATTGAAATTGTGTTGATACACTGTGACCAGAAAGTGCTATCTCAAACTCGTATCTTACAGCTACATTTGGGTAAAGTACAATGTCTGTTGAATTCTACAAAAAACCTGAGGAATGACATAAAATCACACAACAGTCTTATTCCATCATATATTCGTTTTTGAACTGATCCTAAAATACACGTAAAAATACATGTTATATCGTATTGTTTGAGCATAAATATAAACTTGTTCTCTTGCCATTATTTGACTAGTTTGCCCCGTTTAAATAATCGGATTATAATTGCAAAAACATATGTATACAGAATTCAGGAGAAATGTTGTCACTAGTTCATAGAGTGAAGCAAGGATGATTATTTCTCTCAAACACATTACATATAAATTGTAAAAAAAAAAAAAACCTGAATATAATTTTGGAGTGGTCCCTTGACTATTTCCAATGCACCATTTTGATGTAATATTTCAAAAACTCGGGCGTGTTAAAAATTACACAAAAATAAGTGATTGTAAATGTTTTCAATGAAATGAAACAGCCATGTACTCTCATTCTTTGTACAATACAACATATGGCATGTGTTTCTTTTATATGAACAATGTATCTCTCATTTACTGTTTCCATGTCAGTTTCAGCTAAGCCTTGTGTACCACTTTAGTGACCACTTTTGTTTAGATTTTAATTGAACTGTTCTACATGGTGGGTTCTTGTTTCCACTGGGTTTGCTGAATGTACAAGAATCGTCACATTCCTGATCTACAAGACTGCTTTGTCAATACTTGAACACCAATATACACAACACAGTTCAAATTACACTATGTGCCACTGAGAGAATCAACAACAGATTATAACTCACTGTTAACAATGTGAATGTCCAGGCTTTCCCGCTCATAACGTTTTCTTGTTAACCATCAGACTTCAGCTCCATACGCCACAGTCTCTTATTTACCTTGCTGGATATGACAGAAAACACAAAAGGAAGAAGTGAAAGGACGGATGTACAGAAAAATCAGTAAAAATAGTAAACAAGGAGGTCATTGATATTAATCCTATTCACACAGCAAATAACATTTTCAAGATTACGTCATAATAACATGATAATAATAATTTGCACTTTCTCTTAGCAATTTGAAACTGACTTTCAGTCCATTCTGTGATGGGCTCACAAGAACACAAATAAGTTTACTGATGATCCACCATCTCTAGAGATCTCCAAACTATCATCCAGAGAAAGCAAACATCCTGAGGAAATGTTTATAATTGAGGTTTAATAAAACCAAATTATAATTCCTGTGAACCTGATGTCAACCAGATCTGCAGGTCTTTAAAGACTTTAATAGAATTATTAAAAAGTGCATGGATAGTTGAGACTGAATAAAATAAAAACAAGTGAACAAAATGAGTCTGAAAGATCATTCAGAGTGTAATACGATGTCGATTAAGTGCAGCTGAGGCCCTCTACAGTAGAAAAACACACAGTAAAATCTCTTACACATCTGGATCTCCACTACTACGTGTCTTTTATGATCACAATTTCCAAAATTCCCTTTGAAAACATTACTGCACATTAAAACAGAAATGAATGACGATTTTTTACTATTTTGTTTTATGACTATTTTACTATTTTATAGTAAAGCATTCGTTTAATAAACAGTGCGGTAATCAAACAGAATCGTAAAATCCCAAATTGAGGATTTATTATGCAACTCAAGCATGTCATACCCATTCCTCCGTTAACACGCTGTGAAACACGTCTTACCTTTCAGCCGCCTTGTCTTGAAATGCATCATTTTGCTTTCGGTTTGTGGCTTTCAAGCTACAAGCCCCCCTTGAGCTGCACGGAGCGGACTTTAAAATCCCCCTAACATACCAGGCACGAAGGGCGAGGGGATGACCTGTTGAATGTCGCCATTATAAACGGATGCTTATAATTATACTATTGTAATGTAGCGTAGGTTTAAGTCTGTCGGTTTGAACTTGTGACGTCACTTCGCAACTTAATGTGAAGAAATAGTTAAGTCCCCGCCCACTTCAGCTTTGACCACAACGATACAAGGCGACGTAAAATAACATTCCTAAAGATCATCAACCGGAAGTCTTAAAATATTGAAAGTGCATGCAGCATCACGTATGATAAAAAGCATTGTGAATGACAAAGGCCGTTCATCCGGTTAACTCCCGATTCATATTATCCACCCCGCTTCTCAATCACAAACCGGTTTTTTTTATGTAATATAGTAATAGGGGGCCTCCATTTTTAACATTTATAAAAAACGTATCTGCAAAACACATATAACCAAACTGTGCCCATAGGTTCTTAACAGGACAAGATGAGAGGATATAAGGAGAAAACCCACGCTCTTAAAAGACTATATATAGTGTATATCCTGCGCGTTAAATGCATTAACTGTCGGTTACGATCCAGAGAAAAAAATTGTGCATTAAAGCACAACGCATTAAGCACTCTAACTCACACAACCATCTTGGGCTTTAGGGAAGCAGATCTTTCCATATTAAAGTGATAACCAAAGCTAGTTTCATGAAAATAGTTTTTATACCAAGTCTCTATTTCCAAACTGATTTGACAATTTTGCAACATGAAAGGTTTGCTATGTCATTCCCGAAACTGAAATGAAATTTAAATGTTCATGCCTCTCCTGACTTTACCATTACATGATTTGACCACTTTGTATTGTAAACACACTTCCGTTTTACAATGGATGAGTTTGTGCAGTCACAGATCTGACATAGCAGCACAGGTTTCCACTTCATTTCTGTAGTATGTAACATCACGCAGCACGTATGCAATAGTTCTTAAAGAGGTTGTAAGCAATTTCAGACATTGTTTCAATTTTCCACTAGACTTAGCCGCTGAATTAGACCACCACCAAAACTTTTCAAAATCTAAAAAGCAAACAACCCCCCCAAAAAGGCTTAACAGAACACTACACTCGTCTCATACACAACAAAACGCCTCAAGATCGGTTATTTTCTAATTGTGATCAGAACTCTTTGCTTTCATTTTTGTTCTAGACATGTCATTTTTCAGAAATGTTCTCTTGACATTTTACCTTTAGATGCTTTTAAAAAATATTGGAAAAGATCCCATCTATGCTGGGCGGTGTATTAAGCTATCTATTTTTAATAAATAACAGTAATATAAGAAATTAGTAATATTGGTGGCCAAAACAATATACACTGTATGTGTATAGACCTAACTAGAATGCCTTAATAAAATGATTTTCGCAGGAACATTGTAGTTTTGTCACATCACAGCTAGTCGGGAAAAAATGGCGGCTTAATGTAGAATGCTGGGGAACGAGTTGTTTTTCCATGGCTTAAAAATCCATATGAGACCCTTGGTAAAAACTAAATCTAACATTTTTAGAATGTTTTGTGTTTCCTGCCAAATGTCACGTGCGGACTCAAAAATGAACATTGTAAAACATACAAACACAACAACATAAAATTATTAATTTATTCATAGCACTTATTATTAATGTCTCTTTCTTTAGGCAGTTTACCTTCATATAAAGTAAAATAACAAAACATGTCAGGAGGCATGACTGATTTGTGTTATTTTGCTTATTCAGGCATGCAGATTTACCTAATAAATTAGGGCTGCTCAAAGCACTCTAGACCTGAAAGTCTAGAATAATTGACTAACGGAGAGTGCTTACTTAAAGAAAGATGCAGCTCCAGACTCCGATCGCTGTCAACAGAGTCTTAGGCTGCCAAAAGAACAAGTGCGTATTTTTATGAGCACCTATTTCCTTGATGTTTATCAAGCAGTAAAAGCATTTTAAATGTAATTTTCAACAAAGCTGTAAGAGTACTGTAAATAACGTTAAAGAGGCTCAACAATTTAAGAAAAGATTTTAAGAATTATATAAACACTGGGAAATCGACACTTGGGAAATCCTCCATCTTTAAACATCTATGAATCCATGAATTATGAGTGTTTATTGGGGCCGCCTTGTGTGGTGGTCCTAAAGTCTGGGCTCAGGAGACTCATTTGGTCCATCATGGCTTGACTTATCTGACAGCCAAATTCACGGGAGTCCTGCACAAAGAGGAAATGGCACAACAGTTAAGCAAGAGAGTTTAAAAGACTATGGATAATGTCTGAATGTTCTGGATGTCAGAACTCACATATTTTAACAAAAATGAACAGCAGTCAGAAACCTGGGAATTGAATACGGCCTTCTTTTGCTTTAAAACCGTACATTTTTTTGTAATAATTAACTAAAACCAAATATTGAGCAAGTATATGTAAGAACGACGTTTAAAAGTTTAAACTTGTTCTCAGCTATAGCGGGTATCCAAGTGACGTCACCGCATATGTAACATCACATGAAGTAAAGCGAGTCATGCCCAGTGAGTGGCAGAAAGACTGAATGCAGCAGTGTTTAGCACAGTCTTGAAAAGTTTCAACTTCTGCAGTGAGCAAGGTCAGTGACACGACGCAGACGGACCCGTAATTCAGTTCAGCAACGCATTGAAATGACTTACAGTTTGATGCGTTGATGAAGTGACCCATTGAAATTAAATGAGAAGCGTTAACGTTGAGGCCCTGTGTGAATGTACTGTTATATGCATTTTGCCACCACCCCTCAGCAGTTCACTTACGAAACTGCAAGCGTCATTTTCAGGATTTCTGAAAGATTCATATTTGAGTGGTGTAAGATGAACTGCACTTACAGTCGCTGTGCAAGAGTGCTTGCTGGACACATGAAAGCTGATCATTTCCTCTCCCATGATGATGTAGGATACACCAAAGCCATCATCAGCCACCTTAAAGAATCAACAAAGAATAAACATAGAAACCCCGTCAGAGACTCAGTTTGTGTATGTGTATGCAGATGGGCCGATCAGATCACTTTGGGTTATCACATTATCTCACCGGACCGAAGCCTCCTCCCAGCGAGATGAATTCTGGATGGTTGACCAAATCAAACAGCTCCATCTGCTGCACAGGGGTCTGAGAGGTGGAGAGACGCCACGGCTCTGACAAGACCTGCAAATCACATAGAGCCTGGTGAGACCACTACAACAGTTAAAGATTAACTGATGACACACTTTATATACAGCTGACTAGTCCTAAACATTCCCTATCTCCCATTGCAGCTCAGGTGAGTTGTCTAAAAATGGATTTACTACTGCGAAAGCTGAGGAAATTTCAGGTTTTCCTAGCAATCCTGAATATGTTGTGTAGACGGTTTCATTTTAACAACACAAACAAATGTTACTGCGCATGCGCTCTTTTGTGACCCCAACTGAACTTCCGGTACACAATAACAAATGACAGTGCCTGTCGATTACTTCTGATAACAATCAAATGAAACCGAGAAGAACCATTGGATAAACTTGTCTCTCCAATATTTTGAATTTAGACTCTGATAACAAGCTCAACCGCTAACTTTTTTTAGATGTCAATGTTTTGTATTGCCACTTTTTTCTCTTATTTAACTACACATTTTCGAATACTTCTTGCAGTGAAATTAAGGCCAGGTCAACTTTCTTAAATGTGCATCTTAGGCCACGTTCACACAACTCGAGAATAGGGTTGCCATTCCTGCATTTGAGTCCTTAATATGGTTACATTCACACAGTTCAGTTATTTATGGGAGTGACAACCGCATTATGCAACTGAACTCACGACTGTAAATGTTCATGACTCACAATCGTATTTACAGCAAAGCCCGTCTGTGTGAACAAAACAGTACTGGACAGCTAGCTGTCTATCAGGTAACCCGTCGCTCTATGTGAAAGTGACTATCACTGCAGCATCCGGGGAGCAAGTGGGTGTTAGATGCCTTGCTCAAGCACACCTTATTCGTTACTGTATTTGTCCGTCTATTCAGAACATTCTAGATAACATTCCTATGCTTACTAATACCGTGTATACACCGACCCAACTTGACAACCTGCACCACGCCGCATCCAGTGTGGACAGAATTTGAAATTATAGTGGGTTCCAATGCGTTTCTAATGTCATTTGTTGTGTCGCATCGCAACCGTCGCATCCGGTGTGGACACGGTGTAACGCTAATCTCAGAAAGAGTCCATCCAAACCGCCCATGTACATCCCACATTTGTGTTTCAAAAGATAACAATCAACTGAGGCAACATTCTTATCTCCAAATCAAGATCAAAAACATTTCTTGCACAAACTATTCTTAGCATTCGTCTCAATTGCCCTACACTTACTGTCAACTTTAATTCACATCCTGTATGTGGGTGACCTAAAGTCGATCTTAAATTTCTAAATGTATTTTTGATCACCAATATCTAGCATACTACTCCTACAAATATATATATATATATATATATATATGGTACAATAATCTATGGATGTTTTGAATCAGCCACCCCAAAACAAATTTCCACTGACCTCTTTAAGAAAAGACGACTCCGCCCCCAGGTATTTAGAGACCACATAAAGGCAAAAGAGGTGTCTATCAATGCCTGAGCCAGTCATGGCCAGACGGTACAGATTCTGATGCTTCTCAGAAGCTCTTCGGAACAGTTTGAGACAATGTTCTCGGTCCTATTAATAAAAAATTGGGGCAAATTAAATATTGTGAAAAGTGACATGACAATTTTTTATGACCTGTGTTTAATCTTAGATCACCAGGCTAAAAAAAATTATGTAAATAATTGTGAATATGTAACATAATAAAGCAAAATCAAATTGTACATTAGTTTTGAATCTTTCTAGCAGATAGATAATGCAATATCCTAAAGTAGTGTAAATAATATTCACTATAAATATTCATACTCAAAAAGTATTACAGACGTGTGTAACAGATTGTAAGTACTGGTCCCACCTCTCCTGCATCCATTGCACGGACAAAGTCACAGCTTTCAATCGAGCAAGACCGTACAGTCTCTGTGCGACCCTCACGAAACAGACGTGTCATAGAGGCTTCATATGTGAGACAGAACGCTTCTTTATTCTAAAGCACAGACAAAGTAATAATGAGGTTACTTGGACAATAACTTATTTGAGCAAATTGAAATGCATTTCCTGAAATATAACAACTCTGCTTATATTATTGAAATATGAAATGTATGTATGGATTCATTGTGTGAGACACATAAGTGGTTCAAATTTAGTACGGCCATAATTGACCCTATAGGAATGCAAGACTTTCTTGGCATACTGTAGCTTGGCATATTCACTGAAACATCCATTAAATCTTTTTGACAAGAAGTGACAAAAATACCCTGTAATAGGCCAGCTGCAGGGCCAGCTGCACGAAGGAGTCCGGGCTGATTTTCATTTTCTTAATAAGACCCTTGCCAAACTCTCTGAAGGGAAATACGTAGCAGTCAACATCATCAGCGAGTGCTTGTGCAACAGCAAGAGAGTCGAATATTTGTGCCTGAACCTATAAAAGACAGAAGAGAGCATCACATTACTGCATGACCGTGGATGAACACTCTTCATTCAAGCTAATATGATGACATCTAAACCATTATAAAACATGTTTAACAGCACACTGTCTGAACAGCTAAACACAGCAAAAATATTAATTTCTTTATTTTTTATTTGAAGGACTGAGGTGAGAAGAAGAATGCAACTGAACCAGTTACATATACAGTCGTGGCCAAAAGTTTTGAGAATTACATAAATATTCGTTTTGAAAAAGTTTGCTGCTAAACTGCTTTTAGATCTTTGTTTCAGTTGTTTCTGTGATGTACTGAAATATAATTACAAGCACTTCATACGTTTCAAAGGCTTTTATCGACAATTACATGACATTTATGCAAAGAGTCAGTATTTGCAGTGTTGGCCCTTCTTTTTCAGGACCTCTGCAATTCGACTGGGCATGCTCTCAACTTCTGGGCCAAATCCTGACTTATAGCAACCCATTCTTTCATAGTAACTTATTGGAGTTTGTCAGAATTTGTTTTTATTTGTCCACCCGCCTTGAGGATTGACCACAAATTCTCAGTGGGATTAAGATCTGGGGAGTTTCCATGCCATGGACCCAAAATTTCAACATTCTGGTCCCCGAGCCACTTAGTTATCACTTTTGCCTTATGTCACGGTGCTCCATCGTGCTGGAAAATGCATTGTTCTTCACCAAACTGTTGTTGGATTGTTGGAAGAAGTTGCTGTTGGAGGGTGTTTTGGTACCATTCTTTATTCACGGCTGTGTTTTTGGGCAGAATTGTGAGTGAGCCCACTCCCTTGGATGAGAAGCAACCCCACACATGAATGGTGTTAGGATGCTTTACTGTTGGCATGACACAGGACTGATGGTAGCGCTCACCTTTTCTTCTCCAGACAAGCCTTTTTCCAGATTCCCCAAACAATCGGAAAGTGGCTTCATCGGAGAATATGACTTTGCCCCAGTCCTCAGCAGTCCATTCACTTTACTTTCTGCAGAAGATCAATCTGTCCCTGATGTTTTTTTTTGGAGAGAAGTGGCTTCTTTGCTGCCCTTCTTGACACCAGGCCATCTTCCAAAAGTCTTCGCCTCACTGTGCATGCAGATGCGCTCACACCTGCCTGCTGCCATTCCTGAGCAAGCTCTGCACTGGTGGCACTCCGATCCCGCAGCTGAATCCTCTTTAGGAGACGATCCTGGCGCTTGCTGGACTTTCTTGGACGCCCTGAAGCCTTCTTTACAAGAATTGAACCTCTTTCCTTGAAGTTCTTGATGAACCTATAAATTGTTGACTTAGGTGCAATCTTAGTAGCCACAATATCCTTGCCTGTGAAGCCATTTTTATGCAACGCAATGATAGAAACCAGCTGCACGCGTTTCTTTGCAGGTCACCGTGGTTAACAATGGAAGAACAAGGATTTCAAGCATCACCCTCCTTTTAACATGTCAAGTCTGCCGTTCTAACCTAATCAGCCTGACATAATGATCTCCAGCCTTGTGCTTGTCAACATTCTCACCTGAGTTAACAAGATGATTATTGAAATGATCTCAGCAGGTCCTTTAATGACAGCAATGAAATGCAGTGGAAAGGTTTTTTGGGGATTAAATTAATGTTCATGGCAAAGAAGGACTATGCAATTGATCTGATCACTCTTCATAACATTCTGGAGTATATGCAAATTGCTATTATAAAAACTTAAGCAGCAACTTTTCCAATTTCCAATATTTATGTAATTCTCAAAACTTTTGGCCACGACTGTATACATTTTCTGAAAAAAAAAAGAAATACTCCAACAGACCCTCTACACTCATGGGTCCAGCCTAAAAACTACACACATGCAAAATAAAAGCTGTTTAAGATGTATTATTATACTAGAGATGAGGTTGTGAATTGCAACCGACGCTCAACTTCACTGCTCACTCCTCCCTTTCGTGGCACTATGGTTGCTTACACAGGAATTAAGATTCTTTGAATAAGGAGATAAAAGTTATTTATTAAATACACTCTGTTGAGCAGTTTATCCGTTAAGGGCTACTGTAGAAACAACATGGCCAAGAACATTATATATATAATTTTTTTTGTTATTATTTATTTATTAATAAGAAAATAAAATCTGTCGTACTATATTTATTTATTTTATTTGTTTATATACCCCGACTCGCAACACCTAGACACACTTACACACACACAAATCACATGGTTATTTTGTATTTGATCTGTCACCGGTAAATAATGTGTTTTTGGCATAATAAAAAAAGGAGAAAAAGGAAAAAACATGGCCAATTCCATGCAAGGGGGCGTATTATAAACAAGGGGACGTATGGCATTAGAGAGTCGTACACGTATGCATGTAACGCAATTCACATGTTACACACAACACCCGTCGACAGAATTGGTGGAGGGACGAATAATAGTGAAATGATCCAGTGCCAAATTTACTTCCCAGTCCGCCCCTGAAACGTAACCAATATTGCAGCATCCCTTGAAACAGATTCCTAATGAATATTTTCACGATGTTAAAAGGCTCAAGGAAATAAGATAAAATCCCCCATTGCTAATCTATAGCAATCTGCCGGGGAAGGGAAATCCCCTAGAAACCAGCAGACCCACCTTCAAATCTCCCCCATGCAAAAGTATGCGGAAAGTCCCATGCACAGCTTGGTTGATCAGACTCACTTCTAATTGTTAAAATAATAAACATGAGTGATCAACAGTAAAAGAGACAAAGCAGTGATTGATAACCAGAAAGCACCCTGCATACAAAAGCTTTACACCATGGGGCGATGCAAAGCACTAACCCTTAAAAAAATTAAAAACATGAACGTTTTCTCTTCAATAAGGGCACCTGAAAATTGTCTGGATAAACTCAATACCTGCATGTCCCACCCTGTCTGCACACAGACAGAGTGAATGTCCAATTGTTATGAAAATTCTGTCATGAATTACTCACTCTCTAGTTGTTCCAAATCAGTATACATTTCTTTGTTAGGTTGATCACAGAGAAAGATATTTGGACGGATGCTTGTAACCAAACAGTTCTTGGACCCCATTGACTACTGTAGTATAAAACATTACAATGGAAGTCAAAATTGCCTCCAAACTGATTGCTGTACTACGTTCTTCAAAATAACTTCTTATGTGCTCAACAGATCAGAAGACTCTGCATCCATCTTTATGAATCGGCTAAAATCTAGGGCGGTAAAGGTTAACGCATGCGATTTTCTTTCCAGATTACTCGTTACAAATATTTAACACAATTAACGCTGCATCTGTTTGTTTGGTAACCCTTTGTCTAGGTTACATAATATACTCACACTCTTATTCTAATACAGGCTTTTAAACCACTTACGCCCGGTTTGAAACATTTGCTTTGACGCATTCAGTGAAGATAGGCAGCTTCTATGTTTACCTCATTTGTAAGTCGCTTTTGATAAAAGCGTCTGCTAAATGACAATGTTATGCTAAATATAAAGTCATTTTTCGTACTATTGTAGTCAGTGGGGTCCAAGAACTGTTTAGTAATATGCATTCTTCCAAATATCTTTCTCTGTGTTCATCAGAACACATCAAATTTATACAGATTTTGAACATTTCGAAGACGAGTAAATGATGACAGAATTAATATTTTTGGGTAAAGTATTCTTTTATGTAGCTGATAAAAAATATAAAATGGTTGATTTCACTGACTTTATAATCCAAGAATACATTTAGAATGTAATTATTACAAAGAAAATAAAGAATATCCAGCTTGGCAAAAAATGCACAACACGTGCAACTCCTTGGCTAGGGCAAGGGAGTGACTTTTTTTATAAAAACCAAGAGGATGAAGAAAAAAATAATAAGGAACATTTCTGGACATCTGTTGTTGCCATTTAAGTCCAGTATCTGCGAAATTCCCTCCCAAAAAAACTTTGTGAGTGACATCACCCAGCAGCAATTTGACAGACAAATAAAAGCTGTGGAAAAACATTTATTCTAACGCGAGAATTACAATTTGGATAATATTTTTGTTTTGTTTTTATTTTGGCAAGTTTGTTTAATTTTTTTTAATACTAAATAGAAAACAGCCCAGAACTACAGAGGAGGAGCTGGTCAATGACCTGAAAAGAGCTGGGACCACCGTTTCCAAGGTTACTGTTGGTAATACACTAAGACATCATGGTTTGATATCATGCATGGCACAGAAGGTTCCCCTGCTTAAACCAGCACATGTCCAGGCCCGTCTTAAGTTTGCAAATGACCATTTGGATGATCCAGAGGAGTCATGGGAGAAAGTCATGTGGTCAGATGAGACCAAAATATAACTTTTTGGTCATAATTCCACTAAACGTGTTTGGAGGAAGAAGAATGATGAGTACCATCCCAAGAACACCATCCCTACTGTGAAGCATGGGGGTGGTAGCATCATGCTTTGGGGGTGTTTTTCTGCACATGGGACAGGGCGACTGCACTGTATTAAGGAGAGGATGACCGGGGCAATGTATTGCGAGATTTTGGGGAACAACCTCCTTCCCTCAGTTAGAGCATTGAAGACGGGTCGAGGCTGGGTCTTCCAACATGACAATGACCCGAAGCACACAGCCAGGATAACCAGGGAGTGGCTCTGTAAGAAGCATATCAAGGTTCTGGCGTGGCCTAGCCAGTCTCCAGACCTAAACCCAATAGAGAATCTTTGGAGGGAGCTCAAACTCCGTGTTTCTCAGCGACAGGCTAGAAACCTGACTGATCAAGAGAAGATCTGTGTAGAGGAGTGGGCCAAAATCCCCCCTGCAGTGTGTGCAAACCTGGTGAAATACTACGGGAAATGTTTGACCTCTGTAATTGCAAACAAAGGCTACTGTACCAAATATTAACATTGATTTTCTCAGGTGTTCAAATACTTATTTGCAGCTGTATCATACAAATAAATAGTTAAAAAAAAATCATACATTGTGATTTCTGAATTGTTTTTTAGATTATGTCTCTCACAGTGGACATGCACCTACGATAACAATTTCAGACCTCTCCATGATTTCTAAGTGGGAGAAAATTCAAAATAGCAGGGTGTTCAAATACTTATTTTCCTCACTGTATATATTTAAATAAATTCTAAAAGCTAAAATGTACCATATGCCTCATATTTTGATGGTTTTCTTGGCATGGATGACTTCAAAAACAATTATATTAAAGTTAAGGGAGGTGGAGGACTGAGGAAGAGCAAGTTGTGTTTATGTACTTATATATAAGTCTTTCTGAGCATAAAAGAAACTGTAGATGTTTTGCAGTGTCAGTGGAGAACCCTCTGGAGGAAATTGTGGCATTATATCTCAATAAAAGTCAAGATATGGAACACGGAAACTATGAACACAGAATGTGTGGTATCTTACCTCTGCCGGTATGTCCCAGTTCAACCGTTGTGGATGTGATAAGAAGTGCCTGACCTCTCCTCTGCAGTTTCCGTCACTCATGTAACCCAACTGAAACTTGTCTGTGGCAAGAGTGTACTGAAAGATCCACAAGAAAGACAAATCTGTTAATATCTCGATAATGACTGAACAGCAATTCTAGACCACAATGAGATCAGAAGGAGATCAAATAGAGCAAATACTGGAGAACACTGTATTTTCTCAAAAGACTCGATGATCTGGGCCTCTGAATCTAAACTCTTGCTGCATTGCAAGTTGAGCGTTTACCCGGAGGTGTAAATGGAAAAAAATAAAGGGCTTATGTCCTTCACAAAAAGCTTGTGGGGGAGATCAAAACTGACTTTGTCCATAGACCACCCACTGAAAAATTTAAATGCATGAATGTGGTTAACCGCTTAAAAGAAATAGGCAGTTGTCTGGTGCTAAATACAGAAACGCGTTTTCACACATACCGACCATGACAAGACCCTAGTTGTTAAAGTTCAACACTGCCCCCTCACCTCCCACAAGTGTGCCACAATAGGAGCATCAGCCCAAGAATGTTCTGCGTTCAGGCCGCTCTTTCCGTTCTTATACACCACAATAGAAAAAGACTTATCAAACCACCTGAGAGAGGAAACAAAAACAAATGTCTTATACATGCAACATGAGCAATTAAGTTCACAGATATCATCTAAATATGCCGCTCAGTCACCTGTCGTAACATTTGCCATGCAGTAGGGATTTGGCATAGTGGCCCAAATTCCCAGAAGATTCTTCTCCCATCATGCCTTCTTCCTGATCATCAAGTGTGACAAAAAAAGCAGCTTTCTCAATACAGTCCAGTGATTTCTTATTAACTCCCGAGCTGAAGTACTGCTTTCGGACCCGAGCCCAGGGCACCCTAAAGGACACACAGAGAAGGTTGCTAAAGACACATTTAAGGCAGTATTATTAGCTGTATGAGATATTTAAACATAAAACTGAAAAACATGTGAAAAGGTACGACTTCCTTGTAACATCTATTGTATGTACTACCTCTTTTACAACAGCGATACTAAAAGAGAAAACATGTTAAAAAGATATGGTTTTAATGAGGAAGAAGAATCTGAGTTTTTCTAATTCTTTATATTGGCCAATTATTGATTAGATATGGGTTGGGTGATGTCTACCAAATTGGCATCGGACGATATTTACAGTAAAACATTGTGATGGAAGATGACATCATCCTGCGGCATTATAAAGTGAGGCGTGTATAGGCATGAGCTGCACTGAGAGACATCTTCTTTATACATTATATTTATGTAGTTATAAATTCAGCCATGTGTCATCTGTACAGTGCAAGCTTTACACCGTGTCTACACCGCACGCAACAAGCTGCTAGTTCTTAATGGGTTTGTCACACCACATCCTGTGAGGACAAAACTTTAATTTATAATGGGTTTTTAATGCATTCTATCGTCAAGTGTAGACACAATGCCACAGTTATAAAGTGAGGCTTGATTGAATTCTTATTCTGTTATTCAAAAAAAAGTGGTAACACTTCCCCTTAAGAATTTACATATAATACATTATAAAAGTAGTTTTAATGCCTTGTAATGCGCCTTTTAATGCATTGTTATGTCTCATGAATAATTATTATTACAGTTAATACATTATAATGCTTTTCAATGCATTGTTACAGATTGCATTTTTATTTTGGTTATAATTCTTTACAACAATATAATGTACAGCATATATTTTGAACAATTATAATGAATAATACCCTTTAATAACCCTTTATAATGCATTATACATAAAGGCCTACCAAAAAAGTTATAAAGTGAGGCACGTCTTCTTTAAACAATGTTAGTTGTGCAGACATGCGTGTTATTTATACAGCGTGGGCTGTGTAGACACGCATCATACAACGCAAGCTCCAAAGTTATTAAGTCAGCCCAGTCTTATCTGTACGGTGTGTGTGATCTTATATGCCCTTTAGCCTTGTTCATATTTGTTTACAACACAACTTCCAGCCTGCAGCACAGGGTCACTTGACGAAAGTGAAAAATGTATTAGAATCACAATGCCGGCTCGTCATCATCACTTGCAGCCATTGGGGTTAGACGATAGCATCATCTATCGGCCCTACCCTACATTAGATACAATTTTTGTTTCAACAAGATGAATTAACAAACAAGTATTTTGAATCAACAATTGCATTCTATTTTAAATATATGACATACTTCTATTTATAATAATGTAGTGTCATAAATAAGAAAGTCAATAGGTTCAAAGTATGATTGTTAGGTTTCATACAATTATAGAATGAAATTTTTCTCAGCTAATCTGCTTTTTCATAACTGACACAGACTTTGACACAACATGGACAAAACACTCGGTCAAGATTTAAATGTGAAATTAATAATCTATTAAAGCAATTATTGACAGCTGTGTTTAAATATTCCCCATGAAGAATCCTGTAACTGAACAACAGACATTTTATTAAACTGAACTTTTTAACTGTGCAAGCATATTCTTGCCGTCTTTTTTCTTGTAAGGTGGTGAAAAATGTGAGAAAAGAAGAACTACCAACCAACAACTGGCCTAATGGCGGAGTCCAAGTGGCATTGCGAAGGCATGCGCGCGTTCTATCTTTCCAGCGCTCTGCTTTGTTACGGTCAACGTTATTTTAACATTGCGTAATTTATCTGACTCCAAAAGATAAAAAGGAAACCTCGTTGAATTATATTATTTGTATTTTTGTATTATTATGAGTGATAATCCTGCAATTTCGGTCAATGTTTGATTCTTCTGGCTTATTCTAAATTACACTCCTTCATCCGATTCTCAATGTCGCTTAGAGTCTCGCGCCGGCCGTTACACGCGGATCTCACGGTCACAAACTCGCCAGTCTTGGTCACTGCCATAGGTTCTATGACTAGTAACACTCAGAAAGCATTATTTTATCTAGTCCCCTTAGACTATAAAAACTTAATTTAAGTAATGATTATTTCTAACCAGAGGTCATGACCACTCCATAGAGAAAAATAGACCAATCTTACTTCCTCTGATGGTAGCTTTGTATAATCATGCCATAGTTTCCTATGTACACTTAGAATAATATTTCAATAACCAGAGGTTTGAGACTTATCTTATTTAGATTGGTCAGACAACATATGTTCTGTTCTAAACGGAAACATTAGCCCCTACGGTCTAAGTACACTTAAACTAATGCCAAGTAGTTAGCCGGAGCTCTAAATTCTCAGCTGGCGTGCCCCAATGCTCCACCTAATACAGGATTTTAGTCCGTCACTAGCCTGAACGTAGATTTGCGGTAACAAAGGATATAACGTGATCTACTAAAGTTCATAAACTCAGAATAATGCGGAACAATTCAAACATGACAATTTATTAGTCAGGTAAATGTTTCTTGCCAATTACAATTCAATTCAATTCAGAGAGTACGAAAACAAAACATCAAATCCTCAAAGATTAGTCTACAAGTCTAAGATGCATACCTGACAATAGAAAAAGATGCGATCGGAAAAAACACAGTGCTGTGTGTCTGAAGTCTCACACACAGCACCGTGGGGTTCATCATAGTAAGAATTCCCCAGAACATTTTGCCAGCTTCCCTTAAATACTCAGACCAAAATACCCTTCCTCCACACAACAACAATTTACATTGTAAAGGACTCTGTCCTGGATCTGATCAGGCCACAAATGGGCATTTGCATGAAGACACGACCTCAACAGTAAGCAGAATATCTTTAAAGCATCAAACCTATGTTATGATCGGCTCTACTGCTGTGGATATGAGACCATTGTACCAATCGAGACATTTCAAATAATACCAAATATGCATATGAAGATTCTTTGTTCATATATGGTATTTGTCAAATCCAGTTCATGGGGGAGTTCATTGTATTGCATGAAGTTCTGTGTTTCCCGGGATATGGTGCCTTTTTGGTGCGGACACCTTGGCACCAGCCTTACATTCTTGATTCTTTCATTTTCAAGATGAAAGCTCAAATCACGATTAAAGGATTTAAAAAATAGCTGTCCTGTCTATACAAGTTTACGTTTCAGTTGGAAACAGACTCCACAGTATGTGGAAAATGGAATCATTAATATTCAAGCTGCCCCACTCCACTAAACCCTCCTTGAATGTTTGCTTTCAGTCCCCATAACGGTGATAATCCATACACTGCTACTGTTATTGTTACTATTTTACCTCAATTGGGCTAAAGTAAACATCTGTAAAGTATTTTACAATAATATTTATATCCGACTTAAATCCTGAATAATGTTGTGGGTCCACTAGACCAACAAACACTGGCCAAGAAACTAGAAAAATCGAACTGTTAAATATAGCTGCTTGTGTTCTTTTAAAAGCATTGTGCAGTAATCTACTACGCATGCATAGACTTCTTGTCTGAGTGCCAAACATTAGACATGTCATATGAAATACTGCAATATTCCATCGGCCGTCTTCCAGTATACACAATTTAACCTATGCAACACACCCTCTGTCTTGGTAGTTTGGCTTTCAGTTATAGCCAGATCTTAAAACTTTTATCTACTCTTTGCAAAATTCTTTGACCTATAAAGTCAACATTAAATGGTATTTACTACTCATTTAACCTTAAAGGGATTCTCCACCCAAAAATGTAAATTCTGTCTTTATTTTCTCGGTCTCAAATTGGTCCAAACCTGTATAAATGTCTTTGTTCTGTTGAACACAAAGAAAGATCTTTGGGAAGAAATGTTAGCAGCTGATAGTTCTGGGGCACCATTGACTACCATAGGAGGAACAATTATTTTATAACATTTTGTTATATTTTGAGGAATTTAGAAAAGCAAACAGTTCTGGGACACCTTTGACTACCATTTAAAATGTTCCTAATATGGTAGTCAATGATGTCTCAGAACATTCTTCCAAATATCTTTTTAACCAAACAAAGAAATGTATAGAGGTTTGTAACAACCTGAGGGTGAGTAATTCATGACATAATTTTCATTTTTGGGTGGAGTATCTCTTTAATTATAGGCAAGGGCGCCGTATAGGGGGGAAAGTTAGGACAATTCCAAGGGCCCATGACTGACAGGGGCCTCAAAAATAGGTAAAAACGAATATACATTTTTTTAAACCATCATCATTCAGTATATATTTTTATATAATAATAAAAATAATGATCTCTTTGTTTATGGCAGTAAAAGTTAAAAATCATAAATTGTAAATGGGAGAAGAAACTTCTGAGAATTTGGGCCACTTTGATGTTAATTTATTTTGATTGAAAAGATAATATATATTTAAGTTTTTTCGTTTTTATTTTTCTTAATTATAACAATAATGAATAATACATTTCTTAAGAGAATTTTCCATTTTGTCAAACTTTACAATGAGACTGTAAAAGATGGCCTTCAGCACATTTTTATTGCTGCTTTTAATCTTGCATCAATTAGTGAACTGCATAATAGACTTGCATGCATGTACAAATCACCAGCAGTAAATATTGTGCTAGTACTAGTATTGAACTACAAGAAGCAAGACAGTTGCAAGCTTTTAATTAGAGTTTTGTAAAGCTTTTGATGGGACAGGGGGTCCAATTAGTTTTTTTGTCATGTGGCCCAAAATTCCTGGCAGCGCCCCTAATTATAGGTTTGAATGCGCATACCTTTTCTTGCCACACAACTTCATACCAGGGATACTGGGCCACCCATATATATTCCTACTAACACAATACTGAGGCAAAAATCACATGCCTGTATTTCTGTTCAAATATATTAAAATCTAAATACAAAATTAAATCTGGGCCCTTATAACATTAGAAGGATCATCTATTCATGACAACATTTGCACCAGCGTTATGAAAAATATTTGGGAAAAAAAGGGAATATTTTTTGGAAACAGAAATATTAAGGTAAATTGAGACTGTGCACAACTCTACAATCTTAACAGATGAACTTAAAAAAAAAAGTGTAAATTATCATATGCAAAGTTCTATCAGTTAAATTTTTATAACGTACATGTTTACAGATTTCTGAGGAATATATTCACAAGTGAAAGTTGTAATTTTTTATGCCGTAAATTGCCAACTTCCAGAACATGAAACTGCATTGTGCTTATGGCACTATTAAAAGTATATCCCATAATGCCCCCTTCTGGATAGCACACAAAAAGACAGTTTTATGTGACTGACCTGTCTCCTGCAGTAAGTGCTCCTAGTTTGTCCTCTCCTGGAAAAGGAGGCGAGGGATCATCCAGTATCTTTTGAATCTGGTACTGGATCTCTCTGGGTGACAGCAGCCGTCCTGCGTGGTAGACCCATAACCTGAAGTACCGTCCCCTGTGGTACACAGCAACAAACTCACTGTCCTCCCAGTGCAGCAGTACATCTGAAAGATCAAGACATGTCAGGGACACAGGATCACTTTTTTTCATGCATATTTGCATCTTTAGCTGTACTGTACAAGTGTGTGCGAACAAGTGTGTGCATACCAGTTTCCTCTCCCGGGGTACGGGTTGTGTTGAATATGCGTTCACATTGAGCTGCACACAGCGGGATGACAGTACCAGGAATACGACTCTAGATAAAACAGAAAACAATCATTTCAATGACTTGTCACTTATTCCTGTGCCATATTTTTCAGAATTTCATTTTTTCAGTATTGCTGCTCAGTCCAACAAAACCCAAATATATCTCATATACATGCTTATAACTATGCTGCATAATTGTGTTTATAATCTATTTTTTATTCACAAACACACATGGGTGGTTGATATATTTACATAAAATTTAAGTAATATGATGTCACAAAAGCTGCATGTACAACAAATTATGAAAGAATTAGAGACAAATATACATCCCAAAAGTACAAAGAACAGGTTAAGACATGAATACTGTTGTGCTGTCTAGTGTTGACGTATTGAAGACAAGGAAGCAGTGTAAGGAATTGGATTAAATTTTGGGGTGGGTAACATACAGGTTTGAGCTCTTCTCGATTGACCTTGCGGCGATAGAGAAAAAGGGCTGTAATGGTGTTTCCAGCTCGAGCTGCCTGGTTAGTTGTGGGCGTCACATACAAGAAGTCCTATGCATAAAATACACAATAAAACATCAGGGAACCATGTCCATGTGTAAAAGTAGCTTTAGCTAATTACATTTTGGCTAATTTCCTCCTCTAGTTTCTAGAATGCTAACACACACTTGAAATCCCATGATGAGACATTTTGTTACATGCATATGAATCCAAGATATGGTAATATTATAAGGCTTATATTAAAATAAAGATTTGCATATCACAGTCGTGCTTTTATTTAGGTTTTATTATAACCATTATACAAATACATTAAATTACATTACAACTGAAAAGTTTACCGTTAACAGTAGCAAACAGAGAGCTGATGAGTCACAGCAGGATCAGTCAGCCCAGATAAGTTAAAAAACACATTGCTATTCAGTACTGGGCCATAAATATTATTAATCTAAAACGTGTAAAAAAAATGACATGGAAGTGATAATGTAACAGTAATGAAAAAGCAGCGATTAGCCATATTACAGACACACATACCATTCCATAGTAGTTACTGTTAACCATAATTGGACCCCGCCCTCGGAGGTAAACATACTCTTCCCACCAGTCACTAACCTGGTGAAACAAAGAGAGATGAGAGATAAGAAAAGAAAAGAAAATGACATTTTGACCCCAGAAAAACGTGACAATTGTCAATGTAAGGAATTGTGTGCATTTACATTTTCATGATAATCAGGAATTATTACAATTACGTGTCATTCAGATTTTTTGCACCTACATAGTTTGTGGCCCACAGGGCTTTAAGTTTGAGGTATCTCTGCAGGCGGCTACCCAGACTGTTCTCGAACTCAACGGCAAGTTTCGTCATTCGCTGAAATTCAGCCTCACTCAGCATCGGCTTTACTGATTCAAGATACTAAATCAAAGAGAGATACAGAGAGAGGTTTTCACATACCAAATCCCATTAATGTCTGTTTATATACAACAGTTCTCAGAGACAACTCAAAAAGCATGCATACACTGACACACACAAACAGTAATGTTGACTCACTCTTTCCAGTGTGTCTTTAATGGGTGGAACAGGTAGGTGTGGTAAAGACATTTGATAACTGTAAAGTAATGGCTTCCGTCCAGAGAGCAACCCGACTAGGGTCTGAGTGAGAGGACCGGAGACAAGACACAAAAAAAACACAGCTCTCAAAGTTGGCTTGTTGCTGTATGCAATTTAATTAATTTAACATGTTTATAATTGAGCAATAATTATAACAATGTTTGACATAACTTTTTGTGATGTTTCTTAAAGCTGACTAGAACATTTAAAATTAGTTGTAAAAACGTACTCTAAACAAAAATTGGGTCAAAAGGCACTTTCAAGCAGATGATCACATTTAAAAACTAAACTAATATTTCATAATAAAACACTGACCGCCCAGACTTTGGTCTTGATAGAAACGCTGCCGTGTTGCTCGAACATCCATCGATGGTACGACAGGAGAAGCTTTAGACAGAATCTCAGGGCCAGAATGAGAGACAACCACAGGACAGTACTGAACACCAGAGCCGACAGCAAAGTCTGACCCTGAGCGCTCAGAGACAAACTGAGATGACACGCAAAGTGGAAACCATCAGCACCATATCAGATAGGCAGCGAATTAAACACTGTTTTATCACACAAGGCCTTAAGGTTATGTTAATAGATCACTCCAGATTAAGAGTTTATACAAATATATATTACTGAGCAAATAGGAAGTAACTACTGGGGAGATGTGAGGTTTGAGTCATCATAAGAGTAAAGGAAAATGTTACCTGAGGGGCAGGTGCTCTTGAATCTTTTCAATGAGGCCCAAAGATGGATCGGAGTGCATGTACATCACAGCCAAGATTGGTATAACAACAAAAAGCCAAGATGAAGGGCTAGCTGGGTATACATCTTTTATAATTCTGTTCTGTCCAAGAAAAATATCGAAAGGTAAAGTATTAATGCAAGCTGTGTACAAACACAGGCTATACAGACACAGTTTGCTCAAATTATATGACACAGAAAAGAAATAAACAAAGTTCTCCATTTATAATATGGTGTAATACAATACTCAAGAAAATCAAGTGAATTGTTCATTCTGCACGTAAGACATAGTCTTTGTAAAATACTGAATCTGAACTTACCAGGTAAAAAAGAATGACTAAAACTACACTGCACGCTTTCGATGATTTCATGGAACGGAGCTTTCAAGACTAAAAAACAAACAACCAGAGGCAAACACTGACTGAGGCCACTGACCCTGATCCTACTGATGCGTTTCTTCCAGGATCGCAGTCCAGAGAGGTAGATTTGATTGAGGGCCTGGTAGGACAGCTGCAGGTTGATTCCCTCCGGAGTGATGGTAAACTGAAACGCCACAGCCTGGTGTGCCTCTGCCATTGCACTGCAGACACAGCACACAGCATTTTACGCAACACTGCATAAGTGACAAAGGTTGCAGAATGTGTTATTATTCACTCATAGGAACAGGGTTCAAATAGCGAGGTACTGAATCCTGCACTGGTTTGTTTAGTTTGCCGAGCCAAACGATGTCAGTGTGGATTAAAATACCTGTCACATCCGTTTGTGTCTAGAGAAAGTCAAGCCAAGCTTTTACAACAACACTGATGCCCTCTAGTGGCGCATTTATATAAAAAAATCTCTTCAACAAGAATATATAAAGAAAGATCATTCTCCACTCCGCTTTTTTATCTATATTAAAAAGAAAAAGATTGTGCTGTGATATTCTTAAAAACAAGAAGAAGAATATGGTGCACTTCATATGGAGTTTCTTATGGAAATGGTTTACAACCCTGCATTTTACAGCGCATACTTCATACATTTTTGTCAGCATGTGTGTTTCCTGGTGATTAAACAGGAGCTTGCAATGGCTCGTTTAGCTTTACAGACTCTACATTGAGTCAACATTTCCTCTGCAACAAAGACCTTTAAGTGAAACATTCCAGAGTTTCCGTGGTTGTGTTTATTGACACTGTTTCAGCAGATGCATTACTCAGTTGTTCAGTGACCAGAGCACGTATACTTGAGAACATTTCAACAGAACCAAGAGACAAGTTTATCCGGTATGTGTAGTTTGGGAGCGAGGCTGACACAGCACACGAGAACTATACTTTTTAAGATAACCTTAAAACTAAAGCATGTTGTGAAGCACATTATTGAAAAGAGACAAAAAGTTTAGATTTGACGCATAGTTTGTTGTAGTTTATTTACGCAGTTGTCCATAGTGTGTGAATCAACAGTGTTTCGATTCACTAACTACGTTAAAAAATAAAGACCAAGTTAACTTTTTCTACATTTAACAGGTGACCACTTTCCAAAAAACACCCGGGAATAGGACACCGTATTACTCACATGCGATCAATTAACACGGACAACCGACCAAGTAACTCTTTAACCGCCAGCTTAATTGTATCTTTACTTTATTTTAACACAAAAATATGACACGAAGTGTTAAATGCCTACCTGCGTGTGGGTTTGGTGTTCGGCAAAAAGTTTTCTGACACCGGTGTGAATTTGGCGCTCCTCACGTTCTCACCTCCGGACGGCACATAGCTTACCTGTTTGACCCGTACAACTCACCGCATTCCGTTTATGTACGTGATGACATCATACAACACTGAGGAAGAGACGTCCAAACGTCATACAAGCGATCATTTTCTATAAGCAGGATGGGAGTGAAATGAGTCAATGGGAACATATGCAGAGGAACTGAATTGCACAGAAACGTTTTTGTATTGTTTATTGTTCTTTATCACAGGCATTAATAATAGTGCACTTTCATTTTTTATTATAACACAGACATTTATTTTCTTGTCATTCTTTTTTCCCTCCAATTTAATGACTTGCATTTCTCATTAAAAAAGTTCCTACTGTGCGCAATGGGGAAGAAAGAGTACAGCTTTACAATCTTAAGAGGAGTAATCAGTAATGACGACAAAGATAATCAATAATCATCAGGTGAATATTGAATGGATAAAGAATGAAGATATGAGTAATATTTTCTGTTTACAATGAACAGAGATTGGGGAGATGAGCATACATTGGGGGCAGGCAGGGCGCATGTATATAATGATAGAAGAGGGAAAGGGCTTGGACTAAAGTATAACTCTATGACTGGGGGAGGGATAAGGACGTGGTATATAATGTATGGTAAATAAGTAAAGACGAAGGATACATGTGATACTTGTGGTGAATGCGTTTCGAGGGCAATGCGAGTGACAAAAACAGAATATCATTCAGTGCATACTGTGAACGGGAGAAGGTTCGGACACATCCAGGTAAGAACACAGAGCAGGAGGGTGTCATGAACACAGAGAAAGTATGTGGTGTGTATTTCACATTCACTCAAAGCTGGTGTCCAGACAGTCTGTATTTGCACACTCCCAGACGTACCCTGCCTGAGAATTAACATCATTGAACATAGAACATCTTCAGGGTTTTGCTCTGGCGTTTCCTCTGCTTCTTGGGCATTCGCAAATGATGGGGTCCGACCGTGACCCTGAGCATGTTTGAGAGTGCACATGCTAACCATTTTGTATATTTGGATTTAAGGCATTTGGAGTGTACTAAAATAAGGATCTACCCCTTACTATAATGAACAATGCTCCTAAACATTCAACAGATTGACTAGTCGTTTTTGCGACGTTGCATCTAGATTCAATGTGCTATCATTTAAAACATCATAATGACGCACAGGACATGATGACAAAACAGTCTGAAGCTGAAGTGTATATATGTCTATCATTACGCTATTCTTATCGGCTGTCTATTTTGGGGACTATATGTCACGGTTATGAGAGAGTGGCAGAGGGAGGACCAGAGCAGAACCTTGCTTTGCATTTAGTGCTCTTCACGTCAGGAAAAGCGAGGACCGAGAGGGCAGGAAGAAAGGAGCGTTACGTTAGATTCCGGGCTACAGGGCAGGGGCTCATTGGACAAAGAGCTTAAAGTTAAAGTGGATATTCAGGATCATTTTTCCCTCACTCCCAACTGTAAATGGAATGAGCCCCAGTGACTTTGCAATTAAGACACCTCGTTCCCCAAGGGTGGGCAAGGACAGGGACAACTATTTGTTTCAATACAATTCTCTTTTAAGGACAGTGCATTCCAGGTTCAAAGTCCAGTTATCATTCATTTTGTTTTATAATATGAGTTCTGAGAAAGAGAGTCTTCTCATCAACAGTTATTCGTGTCTCTGTGTGTGTGTGTGTACATGTGTGAAAAAAGAGAGAATACTGCTCGCGTCTAGTACAAAGGACTGGCCTGGTACACACGAGTCCGAAACTTTGGGCTCTGGTCTGGGTAACATTCTCAAAGATGGAGGGTGAACACAGAGGGCTGGAAAACTCCTGCCTGGCTTCTGCTTTGTTCCTCCGGTTCCGTAAGGTTCACTTTTGTCTACATTGTACATCCTGGAGGGTTTATTCCATTCCATTGGAGACATCCCACTTTTCAAAATTGTTCTCTAGCTTCCTCCGTTGTGAAGTTGCTTCTTTTTCCAAATGAAATGAAAATGAGATGGGCAAATTTTGGCTAATGAAAAGGATATTAGAAGGAGATTTTGCAGCATTGAAATCTAAATTGTGGCTTTATTAGTCCACCCCAGTCAACTTCGGCCTGAACACTCTTTTTATCCATCTAATTTGAAATAAATAAATAAAAATAAATAAATAAATAAATCTTCATTTGTTGTGACATTCATTTTTTTCCTTTTTGTTGATGGCAAACATTTTACACCTCGGCTTAAGCTCAAAAATAAAAACAAAGTGTTCATCTGAGTTCTATACATCTTGAAAGTCTTAGCAAGCATCACATGAAAAGTAGGGGCTTTTAAGTTTCTTTTTCCTCTCCTCACCTCATTCTAAACACAAGAGACCTTGACTCTTGCAAAAATGTTCCTCTTGTTCAATTTCTGTGTGAACATGTCATAGGAAGTTTAGATGCCTCCTCATCTCCTGTGCTCTACTTAGTGAGCGAGGAGGTCGATTTGAGATGCTTTGACCTACAACAGACCAATTTTTTCTGAGCGACAAACAGTAGCTTTTTCTCCACAGCACGCCGATTTCTGGATCTACAGGCATATTACGAAGTTCGGGATCTAAACCAGGTTTGAATGAATAGCACTATTTTCTTCAGGAAGGAGGCATAATCTTGGCTTACCTCATAGAGTTTTTGCCACATAGGACTGTCAAAACCTTATGTAGTGTTTTGGGGTAACAAACTGTATATCTTATTCCCGAACTTAACAAATCCCTATATCCCTTACTTGACAAGACGTTTGGGAATTCCTGTTTTTGCTCCGGGGAATTAGAATTTAGAGTTAAGAAATTTACATATTTCTGTTCTCAAACAGCTCATTGTGATAATTTGATATTCAGGTTTGCACATGGACCATTGCTTATGATAATAGTAGTAAAAATTATGATGAGGATGATGACGTTTGGGAGACATTCGTTCTTGACCCACTTGTTTGTTTGGATGCATGTATAGTTTGTTGCTATTAGATCACCGGACAATGGATGTCAAACTCCTTGTTTGTAGTGTTGCTGGGTAAACGATTCATAGTTGAGGTTTACGTTGATAAATCTTGTCAAATCCTTTGCTCAGATGAAGGATAAGTGATATCATCGGTGCTGTTCTGGTTCTTCAGGTGATTAATTGCATTTGTTACAGACAAGGAGTAAGAACACTTCCATGTGGATTGACTCCTGACCCTCCTACTATTGCAGCTGGACCTCAGGAATTCCACTAGTGATGTGAGAACCGGGGCTGAATATACCTGTTTTTATTTGTTGTGCAGATGGTCTATGAGGGAGTCGTGTCTGGGGGATATCAGGGGATGGGGCTCCTCCCCACCCGCTCCATAGCGTTTCTAAATAGTTTACTTAGGGCTGAGACTGCGTTCCATTTGAGGAAAGGAGACGAGTTTTATCCTTGCCAGACCCTTTTCTTTGTAGAACGCTTCCGCTACCCCCAATACTGCTCCCTTCTCCTCGTTCCGCTCGCTCACCGCGATCGCACCCGCCCTCCGAACGACGAGAGTTTTGACGGGTTGGTGTGCTGGGTGGGCGAGACGAAAGCCCATTCTTCTCATCTGAGAACACAGGAAAGAAGCAGCAGGGGATGAGGTCTAAACATGCTACAGAATTTGAGTCAATATTGAAATTTCTTTACTCTGTGAAGGAACTGGTTTTGGCACCTGCTAGCGCTTGCACAGAGGGCTGGTCGTGGGTACTGAGAAGCTGAGCTTGAATGGTCTCTACCACCCTCTTAAACCTGCGACTTGGGCCTGCAAAACAGGCACAACAGTGTTTCATTGTCAAAAAAACCCAGAATGTCTGCTCTCTCTCTTGCATTCTTTTTAAATACCTGATAAGAGGGTGAAGGTGACACTGTAGATGCCAGTCTCCCTCCTTCCTTCTCTCTCTCTGTCTCTCTCTTTCTCTCTCTCTCGCTCTCTCTCTCCCTCAGAGAAGGCGATGTCGACCTGAAATTTGACAGGCTTCTGGAAGACGGACGGACCTCCGGAGGACTTATATTCTGCACGGAAACTTGTCTGAGAGATGACACTGTGACTCAGGGAGGGAATCTGTGAGGAAGAGAGGCAGGCGGTCAAAGTCTGAATCTTCGTAACAAAATGAACATCACGCAAAGCGTGACGAAAGGAAATGAAAGGAAGGATACGAACTGATAAAAAGGCGTGGACAATATCAGCCTTGATAGAGCTCAACGGTTTGTCTCTAATCACAACAAAGATCTGCTCTTCCCTCTCCAGACTGATGAAGTTTCCAAACCAGGATTTCTTGGCCAGCCTACAGCAAAAACATAAAGAGGCTTTAAGGCATAGTTCACCCAAAAATAAAATTCAGTCATGAATTACTAACTCTAGTTGTTCCAAACCTCTATAAATTTCTTTGTTCGGTTGAACACAGAGAAAGTATGCAAACAGTTCTTGGACCCCATTGACTACCGGTTTGCTTAAACTTTTGTGAATGCACACACAGAGATTAAAAACGCCCTCAAATAATGGATTTCTACACCAAACCTATTTGTGTGGCTTCAGCACACATGAAATATATGGCATGAAGATTGCATTTAAATCGCTCTAGCGGTACATAAATGCGATATTCCAAACAATCTGCACAGCCCAACATTAAGTTGAATGTGTCTGTTCCTGAAGTCACTGATAAGCCTCTGCGGGTGTTTTATCAGAGTTGGGGCTAAACTTGGCGGGAAAGTGGATCTCGCGGGCCAGAGTTGAGAACCACTGCCACAGAGGGTTTAAACATGAGTAAATAATGACAAAAGGGTCATTAAAGTGCTCAGTGGTCTTCATAAAGACCAATTATTTAATGAGTAATAACTAATTTAGCTATATAAATCTATACAAATAAACAAATACACACTTTTAAAGGGCTGTTCTATTTAAAAAGACAAAAGCTTACTCTGCAACTACACAAATGCTGTTTTACACATTCAGAGAAAAGCAGCAAAAAAAGCTGAATAAGCTTCAAAACAAACACACTGAATAATAGGGGCAGGTTGTTGTTGTTATAAAGGCACAACACAGAACCTCTGGTACAACACGTAACATGAATGAAATGATTTGCAATCTGCAACCTGTCAGATGTCGTTTAAACATTTTGATTATTTTATAAAATACAGTCACTTTGTGAGGTCACATGCGTCTTTTACAGCTATTTTTCTCTCGTCACTTACTCAGGACTGGACTCTGGTGTTAAACTGGACATGTCCTCTGATGTAGGAACTATTGAAACACAAAACAAATATATTTATTAATACATTTCACTTAACAACAGCAAATCCTGTCATTGGTTCATGACCCTCTCACCCTGTAGCCTTCGGCGGTGGAAGCGCGGTGAACCCAGAAGGTTGTTTTTGAAAGAATTGAGGCGTGTCCTCCAGTGGGCGGAGCTACTGGAAGCCATTCCACCGCTCCCCCCAGGGCTGGAGGGTGGAGTTAGGGAGAGGGAACCACCACCCACACCACCACCCCCTTCAGCTCGTGAGGAGGAAGAAGAGGAGGAGGAAGAGGGCGGGGTGGGAGGGGGGTGCTGGGGATGGTGCACAGGGGTCCCCAGAGGGGTGGGGAGTGGGGAGCCCTGTGGGGTAACCTGCGACACATGGGCAGAGTTAGGATAGATGGTCTTAGTGACAGACTTCAGGACAGAAGGAGTGGGGAAGAAGAAGCGAGGGATGGGGGACAGGAGCGGAGAGGGGGAAGGGGAGGGAGACGGAGGAGTTTGCAGGGGGAGGGACTTCATAGACTGCAGGTGGGGGCGCTCGGAGGGGGCTTTGGATGGTAGGGTCTGGGTCTTTTGGTCAGGCACGCGTTGGGACACCCGGGGCGTGGTGGAACTTCCTGCTTTGGGGTCTTTGGACTGGGTGGCGGAAGCAGAGGTGACTTCAGTTTGGCTGAAGGTGAAAACTGGGCTCTGACAGGTTGGAAGAAAAGGGATAGAAGGATGGAGAGGAAAAAGAGGAGATGGAGAGATGGACACAGCAATGGTAATGAAAGTTAATGAAAGCTATGGTATATGATTATTAACAGTCGTATTAAACCAAGAGTGTTAGGAAAGTGATGCACAGCTCTTAGAGAAGCTTGTGAAATCTAGTGTATATTAGTGAGTTGTGTTAATCATTCGGTTACACAGTGCTAAATGCAGGTTAAACACGTGACCATTAATATACGTATACAGTTAATGTGTATGTGTGTGAGAGAAATCTTTGGTGTGAATAATGACTCCGGTATGAAGACAGTATGAGGTAGATGAACATAAAGCAACTAAACTCATTTCAGCTTTGTTGTTCAAACAGTAGCAAAAACAGGCATATTACTTAATTATAGTAGTGGTCTATTATTTCCACTCGAAATATTGGAGTACAGTAAACTTGAAAATTAAGGGTGTGGAGAAACTTACTCTAGGGCTGCTGAGGGGACTAGACGAGAGGCCGGTTGAAGCTCCGCTAACCGATCGGGATCTAGCAGAACACGAGGATATGTTAGTCAACCTTGTCTTCATGCTTCAGGACGTCATAGTTTCACGCTTTTCATTATGTTAACTTAACTTTACTTGGATGTTCTTACAACTAGTGTGACTACTAGCAACCTATCAACATTTTGTAAGAAATTGTTATTATAAATTGTGTATTTTATTGAAAAGGCAAACAGGAAAAGTGTGGTCTGGCTTTAAGATGAAGGTGAATATGAAGTCATTTTAAACAATGTGCATGTACCTCTGGCTATGTGCAGAGGTATCCAGTGCTCTGCGTGGAGGTGTCGGAGAGCCCTGCTCTGTTACACTCAGTACCTCTAGACTTTTTCTCTCCGGCCGACAGCGCCCGTGACGGGTCAACATGGGCGAGTCTACTCGCTTACGAGGAGGATCTGATCACACAACACATAAACACCCACTGTAACACAAACATTTAATGTGCCCTCATGAAAAAAAACAATAGAAACCTAATAGAAACCATCAAAGATATTCTAAGGGTTTCCAATAAAATACCATTATGAACCATTAGCTTTTTCCATTAAAACCATCCTTTTTTGGGGGGGCGTTATTCCAATAGGATTAATCTGCCACATAACACCCCAGAATCCTTCACATAACCAGTATACCATTTTAGTTTCTATTACAAACCAATACAATTTCCATAACAACCAATAATCTACTACATTTTCTATTGTGTTTTAGGCAGGGTAGGGTAGTTTGTGAGCATATCGCACATGACCCCTTACTAAAGAAGTCTATGGTTTTACTTTACACACAAAATAATTCAAACGTCAGCACTGCTGCCAGGCTGACAACCTTTGATCTATTTCCTCTGAATACATTGACAGGTCCAACTCTGATCGAACCTGTACCACCAGTTCTTCCACTCGCTACGTCGTCCTATTAACAATGAAGATCAACTCCCCTGTCAAGCTCTTAATGATGACGAATCTCCACCTTGAAATCCCTTTTTAGCCCGATTTGGTCCTGATCTGTTTATTTTGGGGAACAAGTCCTCAATATGTTACATTTACAAATCACTGAAGTTTGCCTTAGAGGCACACTTGAACCCTTTATGGAAACTGGCTTTCTTTCAGGCTTATAGGAGCAAGATGGTTGCTAGGTAACCAGCATTTCTCATGGTTTTCGGCGGAACGTGACAGTAACATGCACAGGCCTGAACCGCGAAAACTCACCAACATCGTTTCTGGGTGGAAGATGTTCATCTTCGTAGCTGGGGTAACGCTCCTTCCTGTCCAACAGAAGATAGTAGATCAACTTCTCCTGGTTTTCTCTGAAATTACAAAAAAAGTTAAAACAATGCAGCACGTTTTCATAAGAAAGGTAAGAACTTATGATTTCATACAAGCCGTTTTATGTACAATTCCTCAAAATGTTGTTTATGTGTACTGTTCTTTTCAAAATACATGTTCTTTGACTCACTCTTCACACTGCAGGTCTCTGGTGAGTTTAACACGGTCTCTGAAGCAGCCCAGGGAATGCATACTCTCCAGAACATCAGGGTCCAGATCGGTAAGAGACAGAATCCTCTTTACGCACACGCGTCTCGGGGGAGGCTGCTCTGGACACGGCTCATTCCTGCCCCCTCTGAGACAGAAAGACACAAATCGAAGACATGTAAGCATTAAATGCACCAAAACTACAATAAAAGGAATATACCTTTTTGTTACACAATAAAATGTCCTTTATGATACAGTATGTGTGTGTTTTACATAAAATTGAAGTTATTATACACTAAAAATATTCCTAAGCACTGTATAACATGGCCACCAGGAATCTTTTTAGATATCAATTCTATAAAAAAGAGAAAGACTGAATATTAATGATCATAATCTATAGACGCAACTTTTAATTTGAAATCTATAGCAGACGGCAGGACCTTCAATAAACACTGACTCAAATTTCACTCTGTTCATCTCAAAGATCCTGTGTAGATTTAGAAGACACAGCAGAAGTCATATGGATTTATTTTATGGTACTTTTCATGATTTTTCTGGAGCTTGGCAGATGTGACCACTAAAATGTACATCACTATAAATCAAGTCGCGTAGAACACACGCTTAAACTAACATTAGGGTGAGCAAATAGCAAAAATAAAATTTTGTAGTGAATTGAGAGATTATTTTTTTCATTAGTCCGTAACTATAACTAAGTATTTAATGACAAACAACATCAAACAATACTTACTGATACCAGGCGTGCTTTTGTATTTCTTCCAACTAAGAAATAAAATAAGCAAACAAAAACAATTATCATAAACACATATGTGGAATAACTGTAACAATTATTATCTATAATGTTTATATACGATATATATAGTATGTGACCCTGGACAACAAAACCAGTCTTATTTATAGAAATTGAGATTTTTACATAATCTGAAAGCTGAATAAATAAGATTTCTATTGATGTATGAGTTGTTAGAATAGGGCGATATCTGGCTGAGATACAATCGTTTAAAAGGAATCTGAGAGTGCAAAAAATCTAAATATTGAGAAAATTGCCTTTGAAGTTGTTCATCAGGGGCACTGTGGCAGGCCATCCACTCAAAATATATAATATATAATTAAGTTTTTATATATTTAAGGTAGGAAATTTACAAAATATTTTCATGGAACATGATCTTTACTTAATATCCTATTTCGGCATAAAAGAAAAATGTATAATTTTGACCCATACAATGTATTTTTGTCTTTTTCTAAAAATGTTCCCGTGCTACTTAAGACTAGTTTTTGTGATCCGGGGTCACATATATGGATAAATTAGGAGTATGTGTATACACTTTATAGAAAAAAGAATTGGGATGCTTCATTCCAATGAACAGGTTTGACTATTTTAGTTATTTCTGTAAGGAAAAATCTAAAACCTTCAGCATTGAATTATATTCCACAGAAGTGTGTGTTTCTAATTTTATTGCATCAGTTTGGGCAGGGCCCTTTTTATTCCAACATGACAATGACCCCGTGCACAAAGCAAGAGGAAAAATAAATAAATGATTCAGTCTAGTGTGGAAGGACTTGATAGAGCCAGACCTGAACCCAACTGAACACCTTTGCTTTGACTACCCAACAGGGGTACAGTTTCGTAATTCTTTAATATGGTATAAAATTAATATTTGATTTGAGTGGAATTAATGGAATAGATACACGTGTTTATTAGAAGGGGACATCTCAATACTTTTGTCCATTTAGTGTTAGTTTGGTATAATGGTTATATTTGACTGTACATAAATTGTATGGTTATAAATGCATACCGTCAGGCGTTTCTCAGGGTTGACCTCAATCATGCCACGGAGGAGAGCCTGACAGTCTGGAGGAATGAAGTGAGGCATGTGAAACACTCCACTCTTCACCTTCTCCAGCAGTTGCCGCAGGTTATCGTGGTCGAAGGGTAGGGCTCCCTGTGAGGTAAGACATTTCACACACATTTCTGAGTGCAAGAGGCTATCAAACCCCTCCAGCTGGTTCAGAATGCAGCAGCACGCCTCGTCTTCCAACAGCCCTAAAGGGCTCATCCACCGGCTACCGGTTGAAGCCCGATAAGATTCAAGTCACTAATGCTTGCCTACAGGACTATCACTGGATCTGCACCGGCATGCTTTCACACCCTCCTACACTCCTAAACCCCATCATGAACCCTGCGTTCAGCAAACCAGCGCCGTCTTGTATTGCCTTCTCAGAAGGACAGTAAATCACTTTCCCGCTCATTCTCCTTCACAACTCCTTCCTGGTGGAATATTCTTACTAACTCAGTTTGGTCAACCACATCTCTAACATTCCTAAAATACCTAAAACCTCTTCTGTGAAAAACAGGTTCTTTCTCTCAACAGGTATTGTTCTGGCTTTTGTTGAAACTAGTAACTTATTAGCACCTATTGTTTTATTGCTCCTGTATGACATATCGCTTTAATGTTCCCTGAACTCTCCGTAAATCGCTTTGGATAAAAGCGTCTGTTAAATGACTAAATGTATGTAAATGTAAGAGAGGTGAATTCATTCAGGTAAGACTTAAATATAGCTGCATGCAGTTTTGAGATATAACACATATGTGCACCTTTCTCTTTAGACACTACTTTTCTATTAATAAAATAAAAAAGTATGTAAAGCATATACTGACATAAAACAAAATCTCACGCTTACCACCAGAAGAGCGAAGAGGATTACTCCACAGCTCCACACATCTGCCCTGCGTCCATCATATTTCTCACCCTGTGGAAACAGTACAGATAAATACAGAAATGTTTGTTGTTTTTGTGAGATCTAGTGTATGAGATCTATACATTAAACCATGTGGCGTTTATCCACTTAAAACATACTGTATCACTTACCCTGATGACCTCAGGACATGCATAATGAGGTGATCTGCAGATACACATCACAGATCATTAATATTTCACCTTCAGCAACACAGAATTACACACTCATGAATACATAAACTACTGACCCACAACTGGTCTCCAGAAGACTGTCCCCAACCTGTAGGGAAGCCATACCAAAGTCAGCAATTCTGATGTTATTCTTCTCATCCAGCAGGAGGTTTTCAGGTTTAAGATCTCTGTGGCTAAAAAACGACAAGTAGAGTGTTTTCATATGTGTACTTGGAAGACAAGGAGAATAAAATGGAGATCTAAAAAGCATACCGGGAGACAATATATGTTAAAAAAAACTGACGATCAGTCCTTAATAATTATATACAAAAAAAGGAGATTTTTACACATCTTAAAGCTGCAATACATGGTGCTACATTTTTATGCTGACCACGCCAAAATATTAAGGGAAAAATCTGTAGAAAAAATCTGTGTATGCAGCACACTGAAAAAAAATCTAAAAAGAGACGTTTACCATATAGAGTGACTGTGACAGAAGTCCAGAGCAGATATGATTTGTCTGAAGAATTTCCGAGCCTCTTTAGGGGTCAATCTGCCTTTCTTTACCAGGTAGTCAAATAGCTCCCCACCAGACACATGCTCCAGTACTAAATACCTAAAGACGGACGGTGAAATATATTTATGAAAACGTGCACAGAGATCACAAACTCACAGGCACATCTCCAGAGAATGCAGGATGTAAGTCTATACAAGACAAGGCCAGGCATGCTTCAGATGTGTGGAGAAGCAGAGGAGTACTTACAGATATTTGTTATTCTCGTACACATCATACAGTTTAAGGACATGAGGGTGTTCTATTAGTTTAAGAATAGCTATCTCTCTCTCCACCTGCAGAAATGGGGAGAGCGAGGAACATTGAAGGAAAGTTGAAAAGAGAAAAGGAATGACTTGATTTTTGCAAAGATGATGAAGACCAACGATCATTTTGAATTAAGACTGAGTTGATAGAATCAACATATAAACAACAATAGTCTGACAATCAACAGTAGACAAAAAAGATTAGGAGGGGAAAGACCTGCAGCGTATCTTTTAGCACAGATCAGACAGAGCATAAACTGTGGTTAATAAAGCAGTTTGGGATGTGCAGCTGTGTTATAGGAAAGCTACTGTACGTAAAACGCAATGAAAGCACGAAATGATGGAAAACAACACATTTTTCAAGAAGATTCAGTATGTGTAGTTTTGTGTCAGTGAGTACGCAAAACTTACTTTCATAAGAACAGACTCTGACAGCTTTTCTCTGTTAACTATCTTTATGGCCACCTTCTGTGCTGTAATACAATGAACTCCTAACTTCACCAGACCTGCAATACAACACGTACAGTCTTCATTAGCCATGTTCCGTATTAAGCAATGTTCATATTAAAATGTTAACTCAGTCTGAGCATGTGTTATTTGATGAAGTTTCAAGATGTACTGTAAAGTGCGTACTTTCCATACTAACGATTCATGAGCAATTTGCCTATTATTTATATTTTCACCACAATGATTCCAGAAATAATGTGTTTGAGGCATGAAATTGAAACACTTTCACAAGATCTTACAGGTCCAGACAGGACTAGATAAGTCCAGATGGGCCTGCACCATGCGAAAAGTCGATGTCAGGTTTGCAATAGACTTGCACCATTTACTGAAATCAAGGTCCACTTACGACTTCATCAGAAAAGAAATTTACAGCAGTACTTAATACTCGGCATATGAAGAATACTTCTCAAGTCAATAATACACAAAAATAAAGGAAATAGTAAAAACACACTGTTCATATACAATGACATACATTATTAATGCACTTTCACTTTTACCTGCCAAAACAATATTCTTCTCAATGCATATATATATATATATATATATGAATCACTCTTGTGCATATTCCAGTTACCATTTATTGACAAACAGGTTCTCTGTGATCTTTATTCCAGAACAAACAACACAGCACACATTCAGACTCGGGACAAATAAATCACACACACCTATGACATTAAACATTGCCATTATATTGTTCAACGTTGAAACACTACTAAAATTCCTCCTCACTCACGTTAAAATCTTAAATATTGCCAACTAAGCCTTTCAATACACGAATTATTTAACGGGACGCGAGAAATAGAGAAAACATGTATTTTAATGCACTTACTGAATCCTACTATCCCAAACAGGACATGCGCTTACCTGTTTGGCCCTTTCCCAGCGTCTTTTCCAGTCGATAGGGCCCGACATACTGAGCTGCCTGACTCCCCGACAACTCCTTACTGGACATTTCGTTCAAATGCGATTTTATGTCACAATGTGAGTGGGAAAAATCAGCGTGTTTTCAAATCTGTCCTGATCACATAAAAGCTCCGCCGTACAGACATCACAGGCGGTGAGCGATGACACAGGGATGCTGATGCGTGATGTCAATGCCGTGGCCTACTCCCAAACATCTGCCGTCTCCTTAAAGTTGATCGAAATGCATCGGTTACATATTCCGTTCGTAAATATATAAAACTAAAAGAACTGGCGAATGTGTCCAGCCGAGGCTTTATGCTAAAACAACCGCTGTTGTTGCTATTTAAACGACCCGGGCTATGTAACGTTAAATGATGAGGGAACACGGTCAGATCTGTCACTATTTGGGCCGATACTTTATCAGAAAAGCGTTTTGATAATAGCTCCGAACAACAGCAAACTAATTCTTATTAGTTATTAGTAGGCTATTAATATTATAATTTAAGACAGCGAGAATATTAGACAGATGGTAAAGTCACCAGTCCATTCGCCGGTATGTTTTCTGTTCAAATATATTCATTCAGCCTAACGGAAAGTGGAAGTGGCCTATTTATTAAAAACTTAGCCATATCCATCCTGCGAAACAACCGCACATTTGGTTTATGATACATTTATGCATTCTTGCTCCAATCTGAATGTAGATTTTTCCTCATTTGTCAAAGACGCATCAGAGCTCCGTTGCATGGCGTGTTTCGTCTTTTTTAAATCAAATTTAGGACGAGAAAAATGAACGTCCCGTGCCTGCGATAAACTACGATTTATCCCAGGCCTCACATCCGGAAATACAGGAGAATTGTCAGAGAGAAAACAGCCACCCTATCGCGAAGGAGAGCCCCGGGTTCTTCAGTAACATCCACCAACGAATCCACGGTGCACGTCCCGAGTGTACATTGCACTATTGCGAGCTATAGTGTTTGTGCAAAAATCCCTCGCTTTATTTGTACAGAAGACATTCCTGGTCAAAAAACAAGCATCTTTAACTAGCGTAGGAGACTCCTCTCCCCCTCCCTCCCTCCCTCGCTCTCTCCCTCCCTCTCGCGCTGGCTATGTGCATATCACAGCATCTTCTCTCTCTCCTCCCGTCGCCTCGGCTACCGCGCGTGGAGTCATCCTTTAAATCTTGCTTTCGGGTTACAGTCGTCGCAATGCCTTCTCGGTTTGGGTCCACTCGGGTCGGTTGCCTCACGACCAAAGATGCGGTTCTGCAGAATTACGCTCTCACTGTCAGCAGGGCCTTTCTCTGTTTTCTAGCTCTCTATATTCCTTCTCCCTATTCGACACGAGCAGCATCAGCATCCGGGTTCTGCGGTACATGCGTCCCCTCCCTTACGCGATTCCCATCGAACATGCTCGTCATACCCCCACCCCCATTTCCGCCCGAGAACACGTTCCTCACATTATTGAGTTCAGTGTAGGTTTTTGATATTGAGCAATGCCAGTCAAAATGTTTAAGTGACTAAGGTGCAGCATTTGTCCTATTTGATATTAATTGACAACTATCAATTATTATTGATGGTTGTCGATTGATTTGTTTTCATAATATTAATTGACATTCGCACTGTATCCTGTCATCAGAAAATATATAACAGAACAACTGTGCAAAAATTTCAATATACTCAAAATAAATGTCCCACCATGTCTTATTTTCCCATGCTCTATTCCTGCAGTAATACTTGAACACAAGATGGCAGTAGAGATGTAGTCTTTATTTATTGTAATGCGCATTTCATCTAGCCTATCTCACATTTGAAATGACTGTCCTTTACCACTGGTGGCTGTACCATTAGTGCTTTGAGGGGGCGTTTTACAAGCACCAAGCTCGTATTGATAAAGTTGTTTTGTTCCTCCAAAAATAATTTATTTATGTTGTCCAAAATTTGTGTTTGAACACAATAGAAAATGTTTTGAGAAGTGTCTTCTTTTGTATTCTGCAAAAGACAAGAACACATGCAAGTTTGGAAATACATGATGGAGAGTAAATGATAACAGAATTTACATTTTGGGATGAACTTGTGTCTCAGTGGTTAAAGCATGGCACTAGCAACGTCAAGGTCATGGGTTTGATCCCAGGGGATTACGCATAGTTAGAAAACAAATTTATAGTACAGTGCAATGTGCTTCGCTTTGTATAAAAGGGTCTGCCAAATGCATAAATGTGAATGTAATGTAAACTATCCCTTTCGGTGAGACAGTAACTTTATCTGCTATTTATTATTGCATACTTTTATACGCATATAATGATTGTCACAGATGCTTCTAAGAGTCCCTATGTGTTTCAGTGAGCTTGACAGATAGAACTGATTTCTGCCTGCACTTTAAACATATACTTTCATAACTTCCCTCACGTGGGGCTTCTCAATGTCAAGCGGTTGCTTCTTAAGTCATACACAGCACATTCATTGGCCCCAGTCCATAACCAAATGCCTTATGAGTATTGGTAAAGTTATCCCTTCTTCCTGGCAGTTCTCCAAGAAGTAGCACACCATCACCTTGGAACATGCTGACACGCACTTGATAATATCTCCATTCACAACAGGTTTACGGAAAAGAGCGAGAGAGTGTTCTTCCCATGTTTCCATTTCAGATAGTTTCAAAACAATTTCTCACAACTCCTTATGCAAGCCAGATCCAGACTTGCATGACTGGGCATTTGCCTATTTAACAAGAATGCATTTCTGGTATTTTCCAAACACCCAACCAGCCTTGTACTGTTAACATGTGTAAGCATCATCCTTACCCTAAGGACATTTTCGTATTACAGAACAAGTCTTCACAGTTCCAGCTTCAAAGTTTGCTAATAGATGAGCTCAAGCAGAAGCTTAAATTGCGATTGATTGGCTGATGAGAAGGGTTATGGATTTGAGTAAGCATATTTGTGTGCTCTTCTTAATGAGTTGAGGTGAGGAGTTTGGTGTATTAGTGACATTTGAAGGCCTAATCTCCCTTAGTTCACCTAAACCCTTTACTAAAGCCCACATAATCCTTGCCTGAAATCTATTTCAATGCAGACTTCTGAAAGTTTACGAATTAACACTAATCTGTAGATAAAACTGACTGTTTGGTCATTTAGGATCTGTTGTTAAGTAAGCAGAGATGGGCACAAATAGGCTACATCAAAAAGTATTTACTTAAAACTTACAAATACTTAACTATAAAATGAATTGAAATAAAATACTGCTGTGTAAAAAAGTATTTAATTAAAATACAAGCAATTTGTAATTAGAAATTACAACCAATATTAATATTAATTAATCAGAGGGTTATTTTTGTGTTACTTAACTGCGATCCGGCATCGCTAGAAAACACAAATTCTAGGTATTTGCGCAAATCTTTTGTCCCATGACTTTCAGTGAATGATATCTGATAGTAGATTTGACTAGATACTTTACCTTGAAGCACATTGAGCTCAAAATCAGTTTCTTTACTTTCTTTGCATAAATCAAAGTACCGCGAGAGTGATTGGAAAAGGTTGTAAAACACTCTCGCGACACATTAATGTCAAACACTATCGGTCTGCGTGTGAACAACATGAGTCTTTTAAACACAAAATGTCTTGTTTTTAACACAACTTGTCTTAGAGTGTATAGCATTAAAAGCAAACTGCATAGTATGTTTTATAGACAAATGACAGGTGTACGACATCTTCTCTCAGACAAAAAGATGATTAAAGTGATTTCCAGAATCAGAATGCAGAATCCCTTTAAATCTAGCAATGAATGTCTATCTGTTTTTCTACATCGCATCAATAACTTCTACATTTTTAAAAGTATACTTAAATATGCCTTAAAATATTATCTTCTTAAATATTTTCAACAATTTAAAGGGATACTTTCATCATTAACTCACCATCAGATTGATCCAAACCTGTATAAATGTCAAGAGATTCTAAAGATTTCTAAAGATATTTGGAAGAATGTCAGATCTCATTTCCCATTGACTCCCATAGTATTTATTTTCTCTAGTATGGCAGTAAAGGGAAATGAGATGTGAAGTATCCTTTAATAGTCTATAAACAGGGTTCTTTACTGTTTAAAAAATATATACTATTTTTTTATTTGTGTGTTCTGCTTGCATTTGCTGTGCCACAAGACATAAAGCTTAAATTATTGTTGATAGCTCAAATTATGTTACATATTTCAGTATAAAAATCTCGTGGTGAAGTAATTGTAGAATAAAATGACATATTTGTTAAAGTATTTAAGTATTTTAAAATACAAATACAGTCTCTCAAAGTTTTTATTTACAAATTACATTTGACTTTTTTTGTTAAGGAAAATACAAATTACAAAATACTCAAAAGTAATTAAATATGTATTTCAATACATGTAATTAAAATACAGCCCATCTCTGCTGATAAGAATGTAAGAGCTTGCAATGACAGATAACCTCTGCAAGTCATTTTTATCTGAGGCACTTTGCTTAAAACCAGGACAATTAATACAAACACAACGCAGGAAAGACAGTTACAAATGTCGAACCATTTTAAAATCTTTATTCCATTTTGTAAGCATCTGAGACACAATTTACATCTCTTAAACTGTCTACAGACCAGATCAATACAATCAGCCATAAAAGGGGAAGGTAGATTTGTGGTTGGAGGAATCCATTTAAGCTTCACACAGGGGCTAGAGAAAGGAAGAGACACCAATGGTCTCTGCTGCCAAACCCCATTTCAATCATTTAGTCCAGTGCCATGAGCCGCAGGGAATGCTGGGAAGGTGGAGGACTCAGTGCAGTAATCCTCTGATAAAAGACATAAGCACAAGCATGATAAGACAATAAAAATGCGGTCAATAGAATCCATGACTACATTTTTGAACAATTAAAATAATTCACTTTGTGTGATGCTATATATGGTCAGATGGTTTCACATTTAAATTACAAGGTTAAACATGGTACACCTGCTGAGATGACATTAATTAAATATCCTACAAACAATGTAAAAGGTAATGAAGACAGCAGGTGGATGTGCGTTACCTTTTCTGCATGTTGAGGTCCTCATGACGCTTCAGCATTGCTTTTAACACAGGCAGCAAATGCCTCCATCAGCTCCTTACACGCTTCCCCACCATTCTCCTTTACACTGAAACACACAAAAGAGACGGTTACTTTCTCCAGCACATGAATTTGTCACAGCAGACATTATTTTAAATAAAAAATACTTTAATAGGACCTGCAGGTCTCACGGTATAAACTCTCTATTTCATGCACGTTTTTAGGGAGTCTATTTGAGAAATAAATTGAAAAATTATAAATATATAAAACAAAAATCTTAGTGTTAATGCTAAAATGCATCTACACTGCACTTTTTTATTGTTCTATTTTTAGCTAAAAAGCATAATTACATTTTTAGAAATTAAATTTGTATTCGAATAAGGACATTTGGTTGCGAGTCAAATCACTTTGGGTTTTTTGCTATCATACTGTATATCCATTGACTATTTAATGATTGGTCTCAGGACTGCATGACGCATCACGCATGTGTTTGTGTGAGGGAATTTGTGAGAATCTCTCCACACAAAAGCAAACACTGACACACTGCATTAGAGTGATGGAGCGAAAGCGAGGGTTGGAACGACAGCAAGAAGGGGGATAAAAAGAGACAGAACAAGAGAGATAATCCATGTGAACAGGGGCTCAAATCACATGATCAGGCAAGCAAGCAGTTGCAGCAGACAGGTAATGGATAAAAGGCGTGACCCCTGATGGAAGAGGATGATGTGGTGACCTAAAATGAAAGCTCCTCCCCCTTTCAGAAAGCAGTCTCGGTCTCTCCCTCCCCCACATATCATCTGCTGCATCTCGAGCGCTGACATAACAGCGCTTTCTCTCTTTTTAGCGAACGGTGACGTAACACACAGCTGGTCAATTTAAATAGAAAGAGGTTTGTGCAGGCTGGATGTAATGAGCCACGTGATGAAAGATGTAGCGGGTGATGTGGGGGCACTGCACTTGCCAAGGGCATTTCCTCTTCACAGGCAGCCATTTTAATAGTTTAGAGGGAAGACATGCATCTTGGAGGGGGGATCCACTGCGAACTTTGTTCATGTCAACACAACACTAATCAACTGAAAGACAAGCTGGCTTTTATAAGAACGTAAATATGTGTTCATTTCTGTTCATAAACCAGTTCAGGGCATCAACGGTCTGGAAGAATCCTCAATTCTTCTCAGTTCACCCCAAGTGAAAATCCTGTTCTTCATAATTTACTCACCCTTTGGTCATGTTAAACCTGTATGACTTTCGTTCTTCTGCAGAACAAAAAAGAAGACATTAAAAGAATGGTACCCGAACAACCCGTTGACTTGCATTGCTTTGGGTAACACCATTGTTCGGTAATCAATAATCTTTAAAATTTTAATATCGGCAAAGAAGAAAGTCATACATGTTTGAATGATTTTGAAATTTTGAAATTTTCTTCGAGGGTGAACTATTACTTTTAGAGGGATACATTGGTTTATAAATGTTCACAATCCTTGCATTGAATGAAGAAGATATACAAGGTAATTTGAATTAGAGAGTCAAAAATCAATTGAAGACAAAAGGTAACACCCAAACAATGATCATTGTCCCCAAATTAAGATTGAATAATTTACATTGTGGCCGTCCTTCACATACATAATGCAAAAGGAAAGAGGGCACGGCCCAGGAGTGCTCTAATCTTATACAGAAGTAGTTAGAAAGACCTTTTTAAAAGACTCCTTGACTGCTGTAGTGTTCAACAACAGATTTAAAATCAATTTTAAATGTCAGGACAAGTCAATTGTAATTGTCCCTTTGTGCAGACCATGTTGAACACACATTAATAAAGATAAAACCCTAAAAGTAATATAACGTTTTAAGGATAAACAAACTTGATCAAAGAGCTAAAAATCATGCCGGAATCCAATTATACAAATTCTTTTAAGCTTTACCTCAGCTTACAGTATCATGTGCAGATAATACAATGTTTGTTTATTTAAAGATACTATTATCAGGGTAACACTGCTAACTCCAAGGGGGGGGGGGGCTTCTGAAAAACTACAATAATACATTCCAAACAACATAAGAACAGGCATCCAAACAAACAAGAGGAAAAGTGTAAACGAGTAAAAGAGAGTTTGTGTCTCATTATCATACTTGGAAGGACACTCCTAGGACACACTACTGCTTTCATGAGTAAAGGTCCAGTGTATGAAATGTAGCAGCATCTGGTGGGGTTGAGAATTACCACCAATGTCTCACTCCAACCCTCCCTTTCAAAGCACTACAGTGGCTGACACAGGGCTAAGATGTCATCAAGTTTTTGCTTCTTTGCCTAACGGAATACACTCCAAGAAACAGTATTTTTTTAAACTAATTGTATCTTACAATTGCAGACATTTTGAAAGTTTCAGATAGAAACACACTAACTGATAAATCCTGAAGATAGGCACAGACTTTCTGCAACAAGTCCAGACTGAAAATCTGGGCAAAATCTGACCAGAAGTCTTGTAGTTTATTTTACCTTAAGGAGATAACATATTTACGAAACACGCTCTGTGGAGCAGTTTGTCCATTAAGGGCTACTGTAGAAACAACATGGCGAATTCCATGCAAGGGGACCCGCGGTGTATGTATATAGAAAAAGCTCATTCTAAGGTAATAAAAAAAAAAGCTTCATTATTTAAAGTCTTTATACACCTCTGAAGACATAGTAATGTATATTTTATTGTGTGTCTGTCAATAGATCCTCCCAAAAACTACACACAGCACCTTTAAATGCAGAAATCACTGTATGACTGCTACCTTCTGGAGTCGTAACCGAAACCCTTGTGATATCAGTGACATGATATACGGTGACATGTTTAGACCAGGTGTCAAGTGTATTTTGCACTTCTGAATTTGATCCAGTGTACTGAACATGTCACACGAAGTGATCAATGACACACAGGCGTCTATACATATCTATGCTATATTGGTGGTCAGCTTAGTTGGGATCAGTATTGTAATGTAACAAAGGGAAAATACTTAAGTATTTAGTTGGAGTATTTGTACTTAACTTGATATTTTTGCAGACTTTTATTCCACTACATTTCCTGAACAAAATGTATACATTTACTCTGATACATTCCCTAAGTATGTCCATTACTACATAATAAATGCATAGAAATAGAACTGAAAAAGGCAAGTCGGCGATCCGGTCACCATAACGATGCTGAACCAATCATTGGTTAAAGCTCAATTTGCAAGTGAAAAAAAAGGTGCTCACAGCGGTTAATTTCAACACAAGGTTGCAATCTGCTGCTTCTTTTAAAGATAAACAGCAACATTTTCAGTTTCAATTAATGATCAAATGACTGGGTTGTTACTTTAAAGGAAATGCAAGGAAAGAAAGAAGTAAGGGCCAGACCGATGTGATCTGATTTTGTTCCAAGTTATTCTCTTAATATATTGGGGGGGGGAGGGAACTGTCCTTTTATGAAGTTATACGTTATAAAGTAAAGTTATAAAGATGTGGTTTCTGAACTTGTATTTTGATAGTGTAGCAATAAGAAATTATCAACAACATTTGCTTCAACTTTACTTTAAATACTTAAGTAGATTTCATATAAAAAGTACATCACTGGTTGGGATGTTGAACATCTAGCTAGTCAGCAGCACCAAGAATGCAAGTCTTCAGCCAGAACCTTCTCGAAAGATCAAACAGACTTCAAACTGGTCCAAACAGTTTTATGCTTTCATGTGTCGATTAGACTATTGGGATATTATGCATTATTTGAATATGCTGTCCAGGGTAGATTCTTTAACCCACACCCCTCCTATCTGGCCTTCACATACCAAAGGTCAGGGTATGTTCAACCTTATCTGGTTTCTCATACGGCCCAGACTTGTCTACACTACAAACACCACAGGCAGCAAAAAGGCCCTTTTGGGTGTGGGTGTGAGGATCGCGCTCAAAATACTTCTTGAGACATGGAGGTTGTCAATGGTCAGAAGAGAGCACTAGTACAAAAAAAAGTATTATTCTTAATGCAATTTCACAATCCAGATATGATTTTGCGTGATATAAAATCCGCTAAATCCGCTAATGCGGAAGAGATTGGTTTGAGGGGAGGGAATAATGGAGAAATTGTGCATGCATGGTTCCCTCTCATGTATGCAGTCATCTCTGAAATGTGACTAAGCAGAGTTAAGGGAGGGGGGGTTGCCGGGACAGACATGGTGAAGACTGAAAGACGAAAAGAGAAGGGAAAAGCATGAAGTAGGCACATTCTCAACAGCCAATCAGCCATGAGGAGGAATTGAAGTTGAAGAAATCCCAGAAACCCCTAAATGAGCGGTTCCGCTGATGCTGCCGACATGAATTAAACTGACACCAATCAAAGCATTCAAAAAACACAAAAACTTATTTGTATTAGAAATAGAAACCGCTGCAGAACCCTGATCTTCCTCTCTACTCCCTCCATTTTGGATAGCCATCACAATGTGCCATTTAGATACTTTAACTTCAGCAGACATCATCCATGCGGTATGGATGGGAATACATGGGAATAGGCTACATAGAATACACAGAATACTTTGTGTTGTGAAAGAATTTAACAACTCTTTATCAGGTCCATACACCGCTTTAACAGTACTTACTTCAATCACTTACCATTTGTCCAAATCTGCCTTGATGGCCACACAGGGTGCTGGCACTGGGGTTTCGGTAGGAGCTGCAGTCTCAGAGTCCGACATGGCGTCTATGGCGTTGGTGTGTATGTGTGAGATTGAATTGCGTAGCCTATCTGCTGCTGTGCATGTGCAAGTATACAAGGGAAAAAGAGAGAATTGAGAGTTACACTTTGCAAGTGGGAGGAGGAGTGTACATAGTACACAGGGGAGGGAGGGGGGAATGTGAGATGGCACACATGTGTACATGAGCAAGAGATCAAAAGGTGCCCAGGTTCATCTTAACCTAGCAAAGAAACCATTGCATTTCTTTTTTTATTGAAAGAGTATTACTTCAAATAAAAAACTAACAAGAGTCAAATTACTGGGGTACTTTGACATTAAGGTACATAATAAAGCACACTAGAGGAGAGCATACATGATTAGAAACTTGAAAAGTGACAATTTTTCGTCGTGTTTTGTCATGGACTGTAAACGTGCGCCACCTACTGGCAGCGTGTTTTCGTGACCTTTATTTGCAGGACTTCACTCACGTATTTCAGTTCGTCAAGGTTAAAACAATAAAACAACTGTCATTAGGAGAAAAAAATAATAATTTTCTACAATCTTAATGAATTTTGCTCAAGTAGCTTGACTATATTTTTTTGAATGAATTTGTAAATGCTTCCTCTTCAATATGTCCAGAAAGTATTCGAGTAAGTTCACTAAAGGGATACACGATCCCCCAAAATTGAAAATACTTTCATCATTTAGCCTACTGACCTCAAGTTGTTCCAAACCTGTATAAATGTATTTTTTCTGATGAATATAAAGAAAGTTATTTGAAAAATTGTTAACAACTGACTTTTTGGGACACACAAAAGATATTTTGAAGAATGAATTATCATTTAATTTTTGTCTACTATGGTAGTCAATGATATCCCAAAAGTGTCAGTTGTAATAAATACAGGTTTGGAACAACTCAGTAGGAGTAATTCATGACACAATTTTCATTTTTGAATTATACAATTGCGTTATGTGCGTGAGGAACAACGAGATACAAAATATTTAGGTACAGGTCTACATAGTCACGTCTACAAATGTCCCGACTTGGGTCATTGGTCAGCCCCCCCATCCTTCAAATAGCCATGTTTAAGAAACAAATTATTAGGGTTTAGATAAGTTCGCATAAAAAAGTATCGGGCTATAAATATCGTGTAGTGCTTTCATAAACATTTCATTGCAAAACACGTACATTTTTGTTTATCTGTTAATTGCTCCCAAATGTAGCATAATGAATTAAAGTAAATTAAAAAAGTAACATTTGGATCGATTAAAAACGACAATAAATTGTTTTTAAAGATATATCTAAAGCTTTTGATCTACTAAGCCTAGTCAAGACTAAAGTCATATGCTATCAGTTCAAACGTTAAGATTCTGTATACGACTCAATAAAAATGTCCCAATACCGTAAACACTTTTTTTCATTGAACAAAAATACTCAATATGTTTCTAATTGACGGGGGCCCTTAAGTGTGACCTTTGAGGACTTGAGAACATCGTGTCCGGTGAGCAAGCAATTTATTTGTACATTCATATGGATGTACACCGCCAACGAACTAAAGTCCTTTTAATTAAATCAGCATGAAATGTCGACGAAAAACTTGCCTGGTTCTGCAGTTGTGACGTGACTTGGTCGATCTGGCAGGATCTAGATTCTAGAGCTTTAAACTAAGGTTCATTCAAGTTTTGCTTAAGTATTTGTTCCACGCCTCTTTCACTGGGGGTCTGGGGGTCGAGTGGGGGTGACTGTCCCTATGCAGTGAACAGATCTGCAGGGGACATTAGTGTAGGCTAATTATTTGAAAGGGGTTATTTATTTATTGGCTTACTTGTTATTTAATACAGAAGACTAAAGGTATCTGTGAAACACTCAGTGGTCTATAGTTTGTCAGTTTTACTGGTCAGTGTGTGAAATGTTTCATTTCGTTAAAACTTTAAGTTTTTAAAATAGAAACAGTATAAAATAATTGCTATGATCTTTCAGTCCTGTTTTGTTTTCAAACAGTGTAAATATGTGAATGAAATAAAAAATAAATCAACAACATTAATAGTGGTAATTGTTAGTTCGGGTTTCAAATGCTAGGAGAGCTAGAGGTGTGACTTTCTGGAGCAAGGGGAAATGAAATACGAGCTTTGCAGCAAACATTCTTTACATGTGTGTTCTGAACAAATGGTATTTAGGACCAGGTATTGACAAAGGAATTCCTCACGCAAACTTAAAAAATGTCACATCTGAATATATAGAACAAAGAGAAGGGTTTTTTACTACAGTTTGAAAACACGTTCAGAAATACTCCTTGATTTAACATCCCCCTTTTCTTTGGCTTAAAACATTTGTCTCCTAGAATTGTATCAGGTAGGCCAACATTGCACAGATCATCAAGCACAACCACATGAGCTCTGTATTAAAAGCAGTTTGACCCTCTGGTTGGTATGGAAAATATGTTTAAATGGCACTTCCTCTGAGTGACCTCACATGGCCCTTGTGTATCTGGTCAAGCAGCTTATCACTATTGACTAACCAAACCCTCAAAACAATGTTTTTCATTAGATTCAGGATTGAACTAGTTTAGCCACAAAACACACCTGGAGTGTAAGACTGACTGCATATCCAAATGCAAGAATCAGGGGGACTATATAATGACAAGGAAACGAATGACAGTGCGAGAGAGGAAAGCTGAAAGCGAAGATTAACGCAAGAGAAAAAAGAAAAAAGTCCAAATGGAACTTCAAGGGTCAAAACTGTACTTTGCAGGTAAGTGTGTGTTGTGTATTGGCAGTGTATATTCAGATTGTCAGTGGTTTTACACTATTTATTTATGTCTTTCTGTTCATGTTTTATTTCCTTCTCCCTATTTGATTTTTATTGCTTTATTGTTTCTTTTCAGTGATTGTTTTGATGTGTGTCTTCGTCTCCATCAATGCTGTTGGTTTAAATGATTTACTGGAAAGAGCCTCTCAGCTTTCAGACAAGCTTCACTCCCTCAGCACTTCTCTCACCAATGACCTGGTCAGTACCGAATGTTCCGTTTAATACGCAATTTCAGATAAATTGAAATATGCATTTATTAAATGGACAGTTCACCCCGAAAATAAAATTTATGTCATCATTTACTCACTCACAGATTGTTCCAAACCTGTACACATTTCTTTGTTCTGCTAAACACAAAGGAATATATTCATAAGAATTTCAGTAACCAAACAGATTTCATCCCCCATTGAATACCATAGAATTTATTTTATTTTTTATTTTATTTATTTATTGACTAGCTCTTGATAATGATGCTGACACATACACGTCTGTTTTCTTCCCAGGATTCTCACTTACCTCCTATTGGAAGGATGATGATGCCGCGTCCGTCCATGTGTCACACATCCTCCCTCCAAATTCCCAACGATAAAGATCAAGCCCTAAGAATTCCGGTACAAACACACTTTAATACAGTACATCTACCTTTCTATTTCTGCTTGTCCACAAACAGTGCATTTTATCATGTTTGTTATTGCGATATCGTGGTCACTTTTGTGATTACAGACCCAACAGAGGATACAAAAATTATAGAAAGTAGGCTAATACTGCAGGCTAAAAACATTACTTTTACATTGTGAATATAGCAAACACTGGGAATGATGTTTGATGTTTTGAACTGATAATCTTATAATCTTACATATAAAGGCATAGATGGTTTTATTTATGGGTCAATGACAAATAAGAAAATGTCAGGTGGTGCGACCATATATTAATTTAAAATAATATACATTTAATGTATTTAGCACTGAGTATTTTTCCCCTCATATATAAGAAGTTTAACATAAAATCATGCCAAAATATTTTATTAAGAATTTTATTGAGAAAATTAACATTTATTTCTCAGTTTTGTTCTCTGTTTGTATGTTCGGACGGTCGCACCACCTGACATTTTTGGTCTTTCAAACACCAAAACTCAAAAAATCTATTGAATTTCAATAAAATGAAAAGGGTTTCTTATAAAGGACATATTGTAGATCCATTTGATATATGACATGTATTTATTCAAATTCTTTTTAGGAAAATAATGAATTTGGACACAAAAAATACATGTCACGTCATTGATCCTTATAAGCTTTACTTGATTGTTTCTGCAGGAGGACGAGTTGTTGTCTTTGGCTCGCTCTCTACTGCTGGCGTGGTCCGATCCCCTCGCTCTTCTCTCTTCTGAGGCATCCAGCCTGGAACACCCAGAACGCAACACTATTAACACCAAGACCCAAGAGCTGCAGGATAGCATCAGAAGTCTGGGAACAGGTTTGGAGCATCTCGTTCATAAGGTGGGTCTCAATATATTCATATTCATTCAATATCAAATATCAAAATTTGAACAATAAAAAATCTTATTAAAAAAAGGCTGATCTGATTTTCTACCTAGATGTTCATCTTTCCTATTGTCCCTGTTTTCTTTCTCTTCAGATGGGCTCATCTTCAGATGACCTGTCCAATCTACCTTTTAACACAAACAGTCTCGGTCAGGATAAGACCTCTCAGCTTGTGAACTTCCATTTCTTGCTGTCCTGCTTCCGCAGGGACTCGCACAAAATTGACAGTTTCCTTAAAGTTCTTCGCTGCCGGGCAGCTAAGAGACCTGAGATGTGCTAAAGAGACAGGGGCTGCACTGTCTCTGCCAATCTCTTTCCATTATAAAGAGCCATCTGGAATGTTCTTTATCATGTCATGCCAAAGCCTCTGTTTATTTCTAATCTGTAGATATCTGAATAACGCTCCTATATACTTGAATAAATAACCAGGCCAGTGGAAATGAAGATTTTTGGTCCCTAAAGATAAAAAAACGAAATAAAGGCATTCAGATGAGTTAGATATAGAAAGGCCTTCAGGGATGCTGTATAATAAATAAAAATATACAGAGAAATATCTCAGATAAGCATCTATGTTGAAATGTTTGACTATAGATTGATAGGACATTTTTATATTGGGTATTGAAAATGTATTTATTGAGGATGTATTGATATAATGTAGGATCTTTCACAAGTTTATTTTAACATTTTAACTTCTGCAATGCAATATGTGTTTAGTTTTTGCGCCAATGTCAATAAATTTCTATCACGCAGATTTATGTTGTTTTTCTGGATGCCTAATTTGACACACAAATCATGAACACCTTTAAATAACAGATTTTATTCCTAGTTTTGTCAATCATTGCAGCACACACACTCAGTGCAACAAAACTATTGTAATAAATTATTTTATACAACTCTAAATATATAAGGCTATATTATTCAACATCAATTATGAATTAGTCCCCCAAAACTGCAGTTTTATTTCTTTGGGGTGCTTTCACACAAGTTGGAAATAGAACTAGGAAACTACACAAATCGAAACATTTCTCCAAATTACAGCTGGCTTAAATCTTTAAGTCAAATAAAATTAGCTTGGTCAATTTAACTTTGTATTGAACAGACTTGCGTACAACTAGTTATTTTTAAGTCAGTTCAATATGGTTCAAGTAATTTAAGAAAAGCTACTTTAACTTTATTTGATGAAGCCGTTTAACTAAAGTTTTTGTTACATGTCTATAAAGAGCATTACATGCAATTAGTGCATACACAATATCATGGACATGGTTCTCTTTTTACTCCACCAGGTGCGACTAGAATCCAAATATTGGAGTAAATAATTTAAATTAGTTTGCATTTGAACTAGTTTTTAGCACATTATGGTAAAAAATCTGGACATTGGGTAATAGAACAGCCAACAACTGCAGAGGACACAGTAGTGCAGTTTTTCGTCTGCACTGCCCAAACATTGTGGGCACACAGGTTTCCCACTATTCAGACAAAAGGACGAAAACTATCAAGCACTGCAACCCGTTCATTTTTATAAAAAAACCAATGAACATTCAGATTTATTGTTTTTATTTCAAAAAAGAAAAATAAAATTACATTGCCAAGTGGACAAATGCCTGCCTGGTAATAACCCGTGCTAAACACAACATGTGATCTTACATCCTTTTTGAAAAGAAATAAACAATAGTACACAAAAACATGAAAAAGAATGAATGACATGGAAAAATGTTAAGTTGCTCAAACAGCAAAAGTTACATCCTTCACCTAAAGGGAGATTTTACTCTGAAGATTTTCTAAGTGGAGTTAAATTGTAGATCTGGGTCTGAGCAACTTAGTTTTAAGTGCAAAAGAGCAGCAGATAAGCTTCACCCAAACAAGTAATTTATTGAAAAGTTGAGATTAAAAAGGTCATCAGATTTAAAACAGTGCTCATTAACATCACCTATACAAGAGGTTACTAGGCTTCCTCATCCATAATACAGTTTTATGATCATGACAAGATATGATCATGTCACTGCCACTAATGTACAAAAAAAATGCATTTATATAAATGGAACAGATGAGGACACAGAAGCACTTGCTGAATTAAAACATTACTCCAAAAAAGACAAAAACAGTGATTTATGAAGGTGTCCTCAACTGACGGTCTAAAAGAACAGTTTCCATACTCTCCACAACTGACCCAAATGTACACATCAGAACTACAAAATGATATGTGCTCATTCAAATAAACCAATGGGCTTCTATTCACAGAAAAAAAAAACATGAAAATAGGTTTTACCTACAAGATGCTGGCTTCAACAGATGGAATTACAAAAACAAACACCTTTACATATATCTTACAGTGACCAACACAGAAAACATGTTAGCATAGCAGGGAAACTGACACAGCAGACATTTGTGATTCCTATGACATGAAGAAAAAACCTGCATACACAGAACTTGGATAGCATGTCATCATAGACACTTCTTACAACAGACGCTGACCTGGGACAGACAAAAGAGAGCAGCTGTATGTGTGCATGCGTGTACATGAGCCCGCCGGAGCATATCCAAGACAAATTTCACATCTACAATTTGGAAAAAGGGCCAAAACTGTGCAAAAAAAATGTAATTGCACAGTAAAAAATTGCCATGGCGAGTCACCACTGGTGCATTCTTAGCATACAAAAATTAATGTTTATTAAAAAATGGTCAAGAACTCAGAAATACTCCACCTCAGACAATTCCACAAAATAGACAGCCTGTTGTGGAAAAACAGTCCTGGTCACCCACAAACATCAGCTGCTCTCAGAGTTGCCTCAAACACAAATGGACGCAAATGGAATCTAACGCATTCGGTATTCTGATGTCTTGGACACCTCACAGAGTTGACCCTTGAAGTCAATGTCGACATTAAAGTCAAGGTCCCTCTGAAAAACAAATGAATTATGGTTAGGAATATGGACCATTTGAAGGCAGTAAACCACCACAAACCCTTTTCCTAAATGCAGAAAATTGTAAGCATAAATTAATAAAACATCTCTGATTGGACAAGGAGCACAAAACTAAAATGTAGAAATATCAAAAATGCATATGCATGTCTTACATTATTCTTGACATTGGGTTTCATGCTGATGGTACCAAAGATCTCCTCTCCGGTTTTCACCGTCAGATAGTCATCAAGGTAGAACACAGTCTGCTTCCAGTGAGTGTAAGGAGACTCTGGGCCTACGAGAAAACGAGTTTATTCTCTTGTTCAACTGGACTTGTCTGCAAATGAAATATGCGAGCCAAGCAAAGACCGAACTAAAAAGTAAAAGACTCACTAGTGGAGAAGCCAGTCCTCTTGTGGCAGCGAGTGAACTCAATGTTGAAGTAAGTTACCAGAGCATGAATGTAGTCATTCCTTTTCACCTGGAGGCAAAAGGGGGACGTAAAGGACAGGTCGTCTATCTTCACGGTGTAGATGTCCACCTCCTAATGCAAAAAATGGGTTTAATGAAAAAGCAGGGGGTTATGTGACGATTGCTTCTTTAATTGACATGCACCAAAACATTGCCTTGCAAATATTTATAAAACACTGAAAGCTAACCTTGATGAGGCAGGCAGTACTAACAAGTTGTTTGGGGTCAACAACATCCACTAGTGGCTCCTTAATGGCCACTTCCTTTATACAGGACATATCAAAGCCATAAACATTCTCCCACCCTGGAACAAAACAAAAATACATTAGGGGAAGAAAAACAAATAGTCATGTCAGAAAACACTACAGAGGCCTTGAGCATGTAGTAAGAATCGTTCACACGTACAGTGAATTTTGTAGTCCTTGTATTGTCGGTCCTCGATAGCAGTGACATAGAGCGTGGCTCTGTCAGGGAAAATCAGACCATCGGGTTTCTGAAAGAGAGGTCACCAGGCAACATGAACGAAAAGAACTACAACTGAATGATTACATAGACACCCAAGATTTCAAAACATTAGCAAAAACCCACCAGCCATTTGTCCCTTGCATAAATGACGGTGTTAAGCATGGACTCATAGAACAGACAATAGCCCATCCACTCAGAGATGATAATGTCTACTTTCTCCTCCGGAAGCTCAACCTCCTCCACCTTTCCTTTAATGATTGTAACAACTGGACAGAAAAAGAGGTTTAAGGTTCATGCCGTGCCAAACAACAAATGAAGGGGATACTTTAATATCAAATCAAAATTTCCCATGTTTTACTCTAGGCATCCTAACTGAGTATGGTTTTTTGAAGAATAATGCAGTGAGAGTTAGAATACCACATATCATTTTACTTCCAAGCGGTAGAATGGGAGCGAATGGGTGTTGACTTTTTGAAGCTCCAAAGAATGCATCCTTCCATCGATTAAAGACCTGCTCAACACGGCCCAGCATTGATTCGCTTCGGAAGACCCATGTTTAAGCTAAATATCCATATTGTCAGCATTATGATTGTTAATGAATAACTGCAGCCATCTCTGGAATGCGCGTGAACCAGATCTTTGATCGATGGATGCCGTTTTTGGACCTTCAAAAAGTCAACACCCACTCTACCGCTTGGAAGCAAAATTATACGTGGTATTATAACTGACTACATTCCTCGTCAAGCAGAACACATTCAGTTAGGATGCCTTAAGGGCGAGTCAAACATCTGGAATTTTTTTAATTTGATAGTGATGTATACCTATAAAGACAAGCTAAATCAGTCCAGCTAATAAAACGTTTTTGTAAGCTTGTGTTAATGACCCCATCCCCCCACTACAGTCTGGAAGGAGTTTCTTACTGTGATCCAACTTGTTGGCCTTCACGATCTTCACGGCATAGTCTGATATACTGCTGCACTCAATCTGTAAAGCAAATGACCAAAATAAATCCAAGTTGCAGGGGAACATTACAAAAGCCCAGTATGATCGGGTATGGGCAGGTACCTCATTCACACTAAACGATCCATTATCCATTTGAAAACTCAACTGCAGTTTAGGACAAAGGGCTGACATTTACATGCACATAATGCCCACACTCACCCCAATAACTTTCTTTGCTCCAGCTTTGGCTGCAAACATGCAAAGGATCCCAGTTCCACTTCCCACATCCAGTACCACCTTATCCTTAAAGAGATGCTTGTTATGGAACATGGAGTTTCTATATGTCAGAGTACGAACTTCATCCTTCAGCATTTCCTGTGGTCACAAAAGTGATTTCATAGTTATAAAGTGAACTCAATTCAAACCGCTTTTACAAAAATTGTAAATTGTAAGTATTCATTGGGCACAATTATTATCCAAAAAAGCTAAACCTCATGAATTCCGAAGTGTGCATAGGAATCAAAGTAGTAGTCTTTGGATGTCATGTCTTCTGCTGCAGGTTTCACTGCGCTTTCTCCCTGGGACACCTTTAGAGAGAAAGGGAGGGAAAAAGACAAGTGAGCACAATAAAAAAAGAAGCCCGAAATTAATCGTTATTACAGATTTTTTTTAAAACCTGTCTTCCAACAAAGTTACATATTCAGTTTTATGGTTAATTTGCATTTTATTTTAATTTGCTCGTTAACACCCAACGATTCACCACCCTAATAAAAACCTACAACAACAAATGTCAAGTTAAAACTAGGCCGAACATGTGGCAGAAAAACACCTTTGGTCAACAAAAAGTTCACACTCCTTAGGTCTGTAAGATCCCAGAAAAGTATTGCCCTCAAACCAGTTATAAAGTCTGCAAGACTTTTGTTTAATAAGCCATAAAAATCGTAACAACATCAACATGAATAAACACCAGATCAGCTCAAAGACTCAAACTTTTGATTTTCATCCATGTGGCTATAATGTGGTAGCACGAGGAAAAAACTTGGCCATACCGCCAAATTAAGCAGGTAGTATTTTGGCAAATAATCGATTAAGGTAAACGTATTTAGTTTGCTAAACTTAAACAACTAAGAAAATAATAAAAAGTATATTTCCATGAATGTGAGATGTGGTGTTCAGTCCCATGCGGTCTCTAACAATAAACCATTCAATCCCAATTAGCTTTTCACTCAGCCAGCGTGCTTTCTTAAATGACCCTCGTGGAAACTGAACATGGAGCTAACATTAGCTAGTATGATTTAGAGAATAAGACCCAATACCGAAGGTTAAAACTAACATTTATAACTAATTTCTTTTTAGCCGTTTAGCACTAGCACACACGTGGTCAGGAATGAATGAATTATCAGCGGCAGGCTAAAATGGATGCTCAAGTGGAGTCTGCGACTGTGCGCACATTTTTGCCACCTGACGATAACTGCGTACGCAGCAAGCAAATCTGTTCAACGCATTTACGTCTCATAACCAGGACATCAGAAACAAATTCGCCTTACGATTCTCCTCATTTAACTCGTCAAAGGATGGTTGAGCTATCATGGGCCAAATGGCCGTACAGTGCGCTAGCTTACCTCCATTCTGTCCGTGGTCTCCGCCATTTCGACGATAAACTAGATTCCGCTACGACTGCAGCACGTATCTTGTAAAACACGCTTGTTTTGTTCCCGCCTCTTTTGTGCTGCTTGATTATCTGATTGGGCCACAATCATGTGGTTTTTAAAGGCACCCGCCCTTCTCATGAAACACTCCGTTATAGGCTTAACTTTACTGCATTTTCCCACTGTTTAGAAACGTGACTTTCATTGGACAAAAATATTACAGGTTAAACGTTTAATGATGGGGACGCTCAAATATGACGTGTTTTTGTACGCAAACCCGGAAGTGAGTTAGCGTTTTTTCAATGGGTTTTTGGTAAATTGCCCGAATTAAGGTCTGTGTTACAAAACCTCTAAATATTTTCACGTTTAATTATATGACATTAAACACCGAATAAATAATTTTGATTTTTAAAGCCTTATTGTGTATGAAAGAGGCGGCTGCTAACAGTTTCTAAAAGTGACCGGGACGTTAGACGTCATCGCGCATATAAAGCGCACAAATAATGCAACTTGGACAAACGTGTCTTAAAGTAAAACGTAGATGCGGATTCATTCACGGAGTCATTACTTTCCAGGGAACACATTTTTAATAAAGTTTGAAAGAGTTGTCGAGAGGATTGGTGGTGGTGACGTTGATATCGGGCGACGTTAAGGGTAGTCTGTTCATAGCATATGTGTGAGCTTTTTAATTCTGCCGATTGTATTTCGACAAATTTGGTTTTCATTTGTAAAGATTATCTTAATAGACAAAACGTGTAAACATCATAAACCGTTGTAAATCACAGAGCTTATCTTTTGCGATCTTTACAAAGTATTTGGAAAAAGTGCATAAGCTTTCGGTCAAGGGAACCAGCGCGGCGCTTACTTCCGGGTTAGCCCAGAAAATACGTCATTCGGAGGGACTAGATTGTTAATTGTTAAAATAAGCTAATTTCGGTACTATGCATAGTTATCATTCTTAAATACGAAATTATTTGATCCAAACAAAATCGAAATGTAAGGCTGGGTTAACATGCAAAGTAAACGAGTATTTGAGAAAACTGAAGATACACTGACTGTAAATATCCCTATCATCAGACAGGTCCACAGTTATATGTCCTAAGTATTAAAGCACTTCACATACTTTAAGGACAGTACCAGAAAGAGAGAAATCGAGAAATAACAATTTCCCATTCTCTTTAGTTGTAACAATCATGGGCGCCGTAAAGGGGTGGAAGGTTAGGACGATTCTAAGGGCCCAGGCTGATTTAGGGCCCAGAAGAGCAGACCCCCTTTTTATTTTCCTATTTGTAGGGGGCCCAGAAATTTTGGTTTCCATAGGGCCCAGAATTTCTGGCGGCACCCCTGGTAACAATCATAATGTTAATTTTCTTTACATTATATTTAATATCATTTTCTAGTGGTTCTCAACCAGGGGGCAAGCCTGCAGGTGGGGCACGACAGTTCCCCGAAACCCTTTTTTAGGCTTTTAGGCTGAAGCTTAATATCTACAAAATAGGCAAACGTCCACTCAGGAAGCAGCAGCAATTACCTCTACATCATCCTAAGAAACAGGTAGATCGTATAAGTATGTTATTTCAGAATAAGCGCAAGTCTCTCTCACTCCCAATGAGTTTAGAGTGCGCGTGAAGGGAGCAGCGTCTAAATAAAGTGGCTTTTCATATATTTCCGAACTTTGACTGCTGTTTAAAGCTGTTGACAGTTATTAAAAGATGTAAAGCACTATTTTCGACAGTCAAATGACACCACACCACTTCTGTATTATAAACAGTGTTGGGTAAGTTACTCTGAAAAGGTAATTAATTACTAGTTACTAATTACATATTCAATAGTGTAATTAGATTACTGTACATTACTCTATCCAAACGAATTTACTTACTTTTTCTACTTACTTTCTATATCATAAATCAACCTTGATTTGTTAAGGACAGACATGAAACTGATATTTTGATTCACTCAAATAAATTATATAAAAGTAGTATTATTAACTGACCCAAGTTTTACAAATGTGAGAATTATACATTAAAGCACAGATTTTAAAATTAGACTTTGAATTTGGATGTCATTTTCACTTTTGCACACACAAATATTACACACAGTATTTAGTTCAATTTCATCAGAAGTAACTGTAAATTAGAGAAAAAAATTGAGCTATCCCTTACTTTACTTGTTCGAGGTTAAAGTAATTAAGTTACAGTAACTCATTACTTAGTAACGGTTACACCCAACACTGATTATAAACTGCAAATAAACTCTCACTCATGTTAAAATCAATGATACGCACACCTTTCTCGTGATCTGGCAGATTAATGCTTTTGGGGTAATCCCCAAAATATTACAAAGTTTTAATGGTTTTAATGCAAAAAGCTAATGGTTCACAATGGTATTTTAATGGAAACCATTGATTTCTGTGATGGTTTCTTTTTTTTATCAGCAGGGTTGTCACATTTATAATCTGATCTATTGTGATCAATCTGTCATATACAGGTTTTTACACATTATTTTATCTATCCTCAATGTACAGCATGGGGTGGTGGGGAGGGGGGGGGGTGCCAATTCTTCAAATGGGTTTACAGGGGGGCACTTCCATGAAAAAATTGAGTGCACCATATTGAGAGGAAGTCATCAGTAACTGTTGAAGACCACCACTGGGGCAAAAATGGGCAAAAAATCCACAAACCGTATGAAAACATCAAATAGTTAATAGTGATGTTACCCACCCTACAACCTGGTCCAAAACTGTTTAGCAGCTTGAATAAATCCTCCATAATAATATTAAAAAGAAAGGGAGACAAAATGCTTCGTTACATCACATTACATGGTTCAGACATGATTACCCCATTTTACAATGCGCTTACCAAAAAGCCAGAATTATCACTAAAGATTAAGAAACTCCTCTATCATATAACTTGTAAAACAGTTTGTCATGTTTTACAAGATCAAAGGGCTTTGGAAGCATCAATAAAATACATAAAATTGTGGAATTATGCCTGTTATACAAATCTAACATCTCCTTTCATGCACAAATACACAAATATGTGCCATGTTTCGGCTTAAAATCAAACTGTTGTAACTTATTCAATAACTTCCTCTGAATAACCGTGGATAAAATACTGGAACAGGCTGTAGATCGATAATTAATCATGTAAAATACCATGGACTAAAAACCTAGTAAAACAAATGGCAAGCAAAAGACAAAGTTTTTTACTTGCAAATGTTAAATGCTCACCAGTTAGTTTTGAACTGGTGTTTTGAAATGATCTCCTTTGGTTTAAAGCAGGCATGAATTAAAATCACAATTTTAACCCAAGCTTTTGTTATATCAGAGGGAATCGTATTCACGTGAACATCATGTAAGTGTCAGAACTAAAAACGCCCTTGTAACTGAGATTACATCTGTTATTGACACCAGGCCCAGAGAATGCCAGGTTCTGGAATGCACCTATCTATGACGACATTGATAGGTTGAACACCACCTCCACAGAAAAATAACAACGACTACTTCTCTAGCCCCGCCCACTGGTTCGAGCATGACAGAACTGAAGTGGCGCAAGTGGCGACGAACCAGATAGAGCGAGCAAGCAATAAACAAACTTGCCGTTAAAGATTTAAAGATAAATATTGTGCCATCCCTGGCAGTGTAAAAATACAGTCGCTGCATAACCTTCCTTCAGATTCCAATATTAGGAATGCGGAGTTAAAGTTTATTTTTAAAGATGTTCCAGCTCATGTGGGAAAAACATGGAGCATTTGTTCATTGAATTTCTCAGAGGATTCCTTCGGGACAAGCCACAGGTCGACACTGGATTTTTGGGGAGTTTAAAATTAAAAAGCAGTGCTGTGCCTTCAATATTGGATCCGATCGGAAAGGCTCATCGATCTTATGTGAGGAAAACATTTTTGTACTGTGCGTCAGTATGCTTTGTTAGAGATCGCTTGATGTGCCCTGAGCACTATTCGCAGGAGATTAGTATTACCTGGGGACCTCTAGTCATTTGTATTTATTGAAGAAGTTGTCTGTAATCTTAAACCCTTGCGAATCGGGATGTCTGTGATTTGGTGTGCTCATATATTCCTTTTCAGGGTTTTATCCACCGTTAGCGAATAATGGAGGCTGTTTTTGAAGTATTTTGGTATTACTGTTTACTATTTGTTTATTTGTCATGGAGACTCTCATAACATTTGAGACCCACGGCCGCGGTAATATTTTGTCCGGTTCGTGATCATTGGTCTCAAATACAGACAGGTACGGTCATATATCATTAAACGCAATACAAGTATAGGCTATACAAACTATACGCAAAGCCTTGCCATCCCCTCCATGAAATATTTCAGTAAATTTGAGTTAAATCATCCCGTGCGAATGCATCACATGAATTGCTGATGAGGGGAGGTCATTTATAAATCACAGGAGGTCTTCAGATAATACTAATGCCGTGTGAAAACTGTTTAATGTGCTAATGTGTAACCTAATGTTACATCTCTAACTATATTGACAGAAGGCTCCATCTACGCAAACTGCTATCCAATCAAAGCGGTGTCTTCAAGCGGCACGCCCATTAAAACCGAGCGTTCGCGGAGCTGGCCTCAAAACCTGGGTAGCCTATTTCTCATTGATTTGATGTTTTTGGATGTAAAAACCACGCGAACGTCATAAGTAGACCTCATATAACAATATAAAACAATAAACAAGTCCAGTTTATCAGACCTCTAAAATCATCGCCTTTGATTATATATCTACCTGCACTTTCAACATTGTCGATCTTGTTGTTAAGCCAATTAAATTTGGTTATAAAACGTATAAATGAACAAATGATATAGTAAATGGAGAAGACAGACGTGTAAGTTTCCAATCAGATTAGGAGAAATGGCCAGAAGGCGGGTCATGTTGGGAGGAAGCGCTAGAACGTGCCCAGTGCAGTTCTGTCACGAGCTCCGTCCGGGTACACCGACCGAACGTAAAGTCTCGTACACTATTGACGAATTTATATAACAAATAGTTATATTTTCTCGAGAAACCGATCTGTCACATTGGCTCGTCATCAAGCAGGATTTCGAGTTGTCCAATTGCGGCCATTTGGGTGATGTATTCTAACATTTGATAGAGCTAGCCAGCTCGCTAGCTGTTTGGCTAGCTTGCCTTGCGTGACTCGAAGTCAGAGAGATATCAAGTGCTATTTTAACGCGGTCGACATTTTGGTGTTTAACCATATATAACCACAAATACGTACTTTTTTTATTTAGTGCCGCAACTGAAGCGTATGACTCTCCCTCCCATTGAAGAGAGTTGACGGGATTGAATGAATTAGCGAGCGGAAACACCAATCGTTCTGACTAACGTTACCGAGCTTCACTCTTCCCCACTGCATTAACCTCTCATATTATAACCAAACAAATTAGCTAAATTATTAGCGTTAAAATCAAAACTAAATTCATAGCTTTGCCTGCTAGTGCCCGTGTTAGTTAGCCCGCTAGCTCGGTGTGTTTGAACTCTCCCAGCGCCTAATAAACCTGCACCTCTGACCATCTGCAAGTAATTTGTTTCGTGTTGAGGCCGGTTTGAAGAAAAAAACCCTGCAAACATGCCGGCTGTGTCGAAGGGAGACGGAATGCGAGGATTAGCGGTGTTCATTTCGGACATCAGAAATTGTGAGTATCCTTTCACCATCATTAAATCACGTTTGCAATTTTCTGACGCGAAAAGCTATCTTCATACGACACCAACTGAACGATACACATCTATTCGGAATTGATCTGTGCTTGATTCAATTCACAATATGGGGTAAATCTCGCAAGAACTAAAGTCAGATCAGTGGCTCATGATCTGAAGAGGAGGGGGGGGGGGTCATTTGGCTGCCAGTGATCGCGCCGTTTCCTCCCCGTGGCAGCCGATCAGGCCCCGTTAGCTTTAGCGCTGTTGATGGAGAGATGCCCGCTAGGCCGCCGCCGAAGATCGTGTGTTTCAGGGAAGACAATCTTGAATTTGTTGTCTCTGTAGCGCTCGTTACCTTCACTGACTGGGAAGCGGTTGATATCGCTTCTTGCCATAAGGTCACGATTCAGATGTGTTTTTTACGATAATCCAGTTATCAAGCTTAGCTCAAGGCGACAGCGTTGTAGGAGGGTCATTTTGTTAGGATGTGTCTTTACTTTCCTTTCTCTACCTCTAAATCTTTACTCATGAATTGTTTCGTTTAAAAGGACAATTGTAATATAAGGCACCTTGTTTCATAATGCTATTGTGATTATTTTTACCTCCAATTGCATTTGTTTTCATTCATTGTTTTCATGTTCAATGCATTAACATTCTTCTTTAAGCCCTATATATTAAAACATACAACAATGAATGCATATTAATGTCAATAGGGGAATGTTTACTACCATGTGAAAGGTGCTGTTTTTTTCTAATTTATGTGTACAAGATGAGAGTGAATTGGTACACATGCAAGTTAGGCCTCTCTGTTATCTTGACCAGAATATTGTAGTTTGTCTTGTAACTCGGCACTATATCAATAGTTCCAGGTATGCCAAGAGTATTATGTATTATATCAATACATACATTCTCATTACCACATGGTCTTGGATGCACAAACTGTGCCTACAATATCTATGAAGAAGTTGACCCACCTCACATTTGTTATATGCTCTGCTACTGGTAAGTCACTTTGGGTAAAAGGGCCTGCCAAATGAAAAATGTTTGGCTGTTATACAGTGACCCTTACAGTAGTGGTTGTTGCTATTTTTCTTGCCTTTCTCTTTCCAAGAGCTTTCCTGTAGCTCAGTTGTGAGAGCATTGCGTTGACAACGCAAGATTGTGGGTTCGATTCCAGGGGATTGCTCATACTTAGAAACAAATGTATTTGATAATGAAATGTAAGTCGCTTTGGATAAAAGCGTCAGCAAAATGCATACAATTTTTTCTTGGACATACCAGGTGATTGGTATCGGTGTTTATTACACACAGCCTGTTGATCCACAGTTAAATAAATTAATGGGTTGAAACATGTCACCTTGGCCAGCTTTGTTGCTTTACTTTCTTGGAATGAGATTCTCCTTCGATGATTAAAGCTGTTTCTGCAATGTTGCCACTGAAAACAGAGAAACAGTAACACAAGAATCCCAATATATTAAACTGCTGATTGCTGCAAATGATATTATGCTTGAAATGCTATTTCATCTTTTTCCTTTGGTACTGCAGTCGCCAAAACTGTTGTCCGTAGTAGTGTGCACGTGTTCAAAAGTTTGGGTGACCTTGTGCATAGGAAATTAAAGGCTGTTTTGTTTGTTCATGACATATGAGGCCCCTGTTATTGGATCAGGATACTCATCAGGATGATGCCTCTACCAGAAAAGAAAACCAGGAGCACAGTGTCACAAACACCAATACTGCGCCAGTAGACCAATATCAATACTAGTATACATAGTTTTATGTTCCTTGTTGTCAATATAACAACATTACATATGTTAGCAGTTGTGCTTCGGATGTCATCAGATCTCTTCTTGAATTGTTCAAGGCAATGTAAATTTATCCATTGTACACAAGTAGCATGATGCGAATGACACCATTTTTTGTTTGCCCATGAGTAGATGGTGAACAGGCATGTTGATGATTTAGTATTGGTAGGCTAGACGAAGGTGGGGTAGTGTTAAATAGACAGTAAGCTATAAAACACAATGAGAAGTCTTTCTTGGAGCAACATGTTGTTGATCAAAAACATGAGCACTTAAAAGCATGTGATTTAAAGTTGCATATCATGTGAAAAGGAGTGGCTGATGTTATGTGGAAGCTGCTACTTGTACATCTCACTTTCACCTGATCTTTGTTAAAACATTATCCTGTTGAACCCTATAGCCTCCCACACATTTGTAGCCATTTCCTGTCATCGTTCCTGGTTTCCTGTCCCGTTAATTTACCACTAGGTCATCTGCTATTGTGGAACTTGCATATGATTGGTGATCATATAGTCTTATCTTTTTGTACATTTGACAGGGATTCATGGTAATCGAGAAAGATATTCAATCTGATGTCTTTTTCTCATTTAAATGTCTTTTTTTTACATGTAAATACATTAAGATTACAGTGTTTTTTTGGACCTGGTTAGAACTCTGGCAGCTGCATATTGAACTAACTGCAGGTTGTTTATTGATGATGCAGGACAACCACTAAGTAGTGCATTACAGTTGTCAAGTCTTGAGGTCACAAATGTTTAAATAAGATTCTCTTCATCACCACCACATAGAATATTTCGTAATTTGGCAACATTTTTAAGGCAGAAGGCTGTTTTTGTGACATGTTTTTTTTTTAAATATCCTCAATTGATATGTCTGTTTCTCTGTTTCTTTCCTCAGGTAAGAGTAAGGAAGCTGAGATCAAGCGCATAAATAAAGAGTTAGCCAACATCCGCTCAAAGTTTAAGGGGGACAAAGCTTTGGATGGATACAGCAAGAAGAAATATGTGTGCAAGCTTCTCTTCATCTTCCTCCTGGGCCATGACATTGACTTCGGCCACATGGAGGCTGTCAACCTTCTCAGCTCCAATAAATACACAGAGAAACAGATTGTGAGTTAAACCATCTCAATATCTCTTTCGCTTACTGCATGTTGACTGTTTTATTGGATTTCTTGAATGGTGATATGTGTTTTTAATGTTAAAATATTTTTCATCCCACTTAAAGATGACTGGTAAACTGTTTGTAGATTTTTTTCTTCTCATGTATAACAAACACTGTGGAACTATCAAAAACCTATCTGCTTGTTTGAGAGTTCAGGACAGTACAACTCCATTTCTTTGAATTAATTTTTACAAATGAATAATTCTTGATGCTGGTAGGGGAACTCGGATTAGAAACATGGGCCGTGTGTGTGTTTGGCAAGTTACCCTACTTCACACTTTCCTGCTTCATTGTAGAGTTTTGACCACTCGAGCGTAGCCATATCCTCTACGCCGTAGCCTATGTGTCGGTTTTCATTTATACTTCTACGTCGTTGTCCGTGTCAACAGGCAATGACCACTAGGCATCAGTGTCCATGCGCATGTTGCTTGTGTAACTAAGACTGGAGCCAAAGAAGAAGCCGCTCGCTTGAGAAGCATCAGCAGTGATGGCGGCAAACAGTCACTTTTGTTGCAGATTTGAGATGTTTAATACAGAAGCACAAATATATAACTTATCTAATTCATTAGGAAATGCGTTCGAGTAAACATGACTCTATCGCACAGTTTTTTGACCTGAGGGAGGGCTTCAAACCGACCATTCCCAGCGCTTGCGGTCCGTGTTGGGTACGCATAGGGTTTGATGCTCTGCGAAAGTTAGGGCACAGGTCCTACGCACGAATATAACCTGAGCTTAAGTGTTCAAAGGTACAAAAAAGTCATAACTGGACAGGAAATACTGACGCATATCTTTTTGCACGTTATTTTTGCATGACAATACAATGAAAAATGTACACTTACTTACAATACAAGAATGCATAGTTTACATATAAGCATGATTTGTTAACTCTGTTTAGTAAGTTATTAACAGTGGAGTCCATGGTTATGAAGTTGGTGATCTGATTGAACGTTTGTTTGTTGTCATCAGACCGAGATCAGATGTTTCTCTGTATTATTTCAGGAAGATCAATAACATTTACGTGAAGTTTTTGTATTTTGAGATTAATAGTTGTTTTTAGTACTGCTTGAGAGAGTACTATAATTTGAGTGAGTGTGCATAATGATCGGGGCTCAAATCGAGTAAGAGTTATCAGCCTATGTGTTTTTAGCTTGTCAGAGAGGCTTAGCGACACTCTGTGCAATGTAAACCCACTGTGAGGTCTAATTATCTCCTGCCGATCCAACACCCATGTTTGTAGCCGGATTCCCATCTGCTAAGCACCTCTCCACAGGCTAACACTGACAGAAGCCAGATGAAATCTGGGCATCAGAGAAAACTTCGGTACAGAAGAACAACTGAATGAGACAGCTTATCTATTTCCTTGAAAGGGAGGGACGTTGAAATGACATTTACAATGCAAATTAGATCATGTTTTTGTCACTAAATACAAGGCATTTGTTGTTAGATGATACTGTATACGTTAAAATGGAGGATATGTACATGCCATTATTGAAGTGAAGAGATTGCAAAACGCACAGTATTTAAAAAGAAATAAGCTATCAAATGAGGAAAAATGAAAGCTCAAATATCTTTGTAGTATTGTGTAGAAGTCCTTTTCACTGCAAGACTTATAGTGTAATGCTGAGGAATGTGATGATGTCATCATGTTTTGAGCTACTCCTCCCATGTGGGTCAAATGGATTCAATACCCATTTCCCAAGTGACCAAACCAAAAATTCAGCTAAGCATAAAAAAATTCAAACCAGTTCACTACAACTGTGGTACTCAAAATAAGACTTATAAGCTGCTGTGTAGTAAGATTTGGTGTTCTCAATAGTGAGAACAGTCAGAGTCTCTAACTAACCGTTTCAACAATTCCATTCACTGTAAAACACTGCAACTATTCTGATAAATGATTTTTGATTCAGCCAATACATCTTGGGTGCACGTCTTAATAAATTCAATGCAACCTTTTTGCATTACACTGAAATGTTTGGAGGTTTTTGCAGATGGTCAGTGGAGCAAATGATTGAATCTTGGTAGCTGTAAATTGTGTGATTCAGATGAACTAATCTTGGTTTTCTCGCTAAACATATTCCTCAACACCTGACAGTCATTTCCAAATATACCAACTTTATGTTTTTACGGGGATAAAAGATCACGATTCAAGTGTGCTTCAGCCAGTGAGTGAGGCATATAAGCTCAGTGAGGAGGAAAATCTCTCTATCGTGGTTCAGTTCTTATCCGCAGAGCTTTCAGGACTGCCCCTCGAAGCCTGTTTGAAGATAACAATCCCTCAGAAATGTTGTCTTCATTGAAACTGTATACTTGCTCACCCCCAGATTGAATGATGCTTCACAGATGTCTGACTTTTTTATGTGTGCGTGCAAAAAAGGAAAGCATTTGTGTATTCAGCCGTCAGCATATTTCTGTTTCTTCCCTTTTCATTCCCTTCCTCTTTGTCTGTACTCCAGGGTTATCTTTTCATCTCTGTGCTGGTGAACAGCAACAGCGAACTGATACGGTTGATTAACAATGCCATCAAGAATGACCTGTCCAGCAGAAACCCCACCTTCATGTGTCTGGCTCTGCACTGTATCGCCAACGTGGGCAGCAGAGAGATGGCTGAGGCCTTCGCTGGAGAGATCCCACGCATCCTTGTGGCTGGGTGAGTGCCATGGACCCTGATGGGTGGAGCAGAGAAATGTAGAGTAAAAATGCCACATTAAGGAAACTGAACAACAAAACAAGGAAATTGTTTGTGTTGTCCAGTGTAATACTAATTAAATGAAAGGTTATTTAGGATTATTAATAAGAGTATTGATAACACTTTACAATAGCATGTAGCAAGGTTCATTTAAAGGTCCAGTTAGTATTTATTCTTAGGATCTTTTGACAGAAAGACAATGTGCAACTTTTTCCAGAGGATATATAAAGACCTTACACGATGAAATGTTATGTTTTAATTACCTTAGAATGAGCTATTTCTATCTACATACTGCATGGGTCCCCTTACATGAAATTCACAATGTTGTTTCTACAGTGGCCCTAAACTGACAAACAGCTCTACAGAGGACGTTTTCGTAAATACGTTATCTCTTTTGACAAAGCAAAACTCTGTGTCAGCCACCATAGTGTTTCAAAGGAAAGAGGTCGAGTGAGCCGTTGGTTGCAATTCGCAAGCTCACCACTAGATGCTGCTAAATTTCATACACTGGACCTTCAAGTTTTACAAGATTATTTTGTGATTTTAATTTTGTAATAATGCATTGTTTTAATAGATTTTACTTGTTAAGTATTCTAGATGGTTAATTAAATTGCCTAATATTTCCCAACGACAGGGACACAATGGATAGCGTGAAGCAATCGGCAGCACTGTGTCTGCTCCGCCTGTATAAGACCTCCCCAGATCTTGTGCTCATGGGAGAATGGACCTCTAGAGTTGTGCATCTGCTGAACGACCAGCACATGGTAAGTCTGACACACGGACAACCACATGAATCATCACTTTGTCAAGGGATTCTCATTTTTCTGCTTTTCCTCCCTCAGGGTGTGGTCACCGCTGCGATCTCCTTGATCACCTGTCTCAGCCAGAAGAACCCTGATGAGTTTAAGACCTGCGTGTCACTCGCTGTGTCTCGTCTCAGCAGGGTGAGTGTGCTTATAGAACATGCAGAATTCCTGATTAATTCAATGTTTATACACTTGAAATTCCAACTTTTGGTAACACATTCTTCTCCTGTCTCAGATTGTGTCCTCAGCCTCCACTGACCTGCAGGACTACACCTATTACTTCGTTCCTGCACCGTGGCTGTCCTGCAAACTGCTTCGGTTGCTGCAGTGCTACCCGCCACCCGAGGATGGCGCTGTGAAGGGACGACTGGTGGAGTGTTTGGAGACCATCCTTAACAAAGCCCAAGAGCCACCCAAGTCCAAGAAGGTTCAGCACTCCAACGCCAAGAACGCCATCCTGTTTGAAGCCATCTCTCTCATCATTCACTATGACAGGTGTGAATAGTTTTCAATTTTGTTTTTGTTTTATCTGTTCCTATATCGACCAAATGATATTCAGTTGGTTTTGTCTGTAGTTAAACTGATAGTCCACCAAAAAATGAAAACTCTGTCAGCATTTACTCACACCCTCTTGACATTTCAAACCTGTATGACTTTCTTTCTTCTGAAGAACACAGAAGAGCATATTTTGAATAACTTAATTGTCCATGCTATAGAAGTGAATGGGTGCCGGCGCTGTTCGGTTACTAACTTTCTTTAAAACATCTTCCTTTGTGTTCTGCATAAGAAAGTCGCTAATGTTTGAAATGACAAGAGAGTGCGGAAATGTTGACAGTATTTTTGGGTAAACTGTCTCTTTAAGGGCTTATCTCCATTTTTTTACCACCGTTTCTCTGCAGTGAGCCGAATCTTCTTGTGCGGGCGTGTAATCAGCTGGGGCAGTTCTTACAGCACAGAGAGACTAACCTGCGCTACCTGGCCTTAGAAAGCATGTGCACACTTGCCAGCTCTGAGTTTTCCCATGAGGCAGTCAAAACACACATTGAGACTGTCATTAATGCTTTGAAGGTAAATTCACAGATTCTGAGCATTTCTTCATGTATACTACATCTCCATCCTTACAACTACGATTCCAAATGTCAGTTTATAACCATTTATTAATTCGGCAGACTGAGAGAGACGTCAGCGTGCGCCAGAGAGCTGCTGATCTCCTCTATGCCATGTGCGACCGTAGCAACGCCAAGCAGATCGTGGCAGAGATGCTGAGTTACCTGGAGACGGCTGACTACTCCATTAGGGAGGAGATGGTGCGTTTATTTCTCTCTGAGGGCAAACAATAATCTTTTAAAGTCACAGGTTTTTGTGATTACTGATGACTGCTGTGTATGCAGGTGCTGAAAGTGGCAATCCTGGCAGAGAAATATGCAGTAGACTATTCCTGGTATGTGGACACCATTTTAAACCTAATCCGCATTGCTGGGGATTACGTCAGTGAAGAAGTGTGGTACCGTGTCATCCAGATTGTCATCAACCGCGATGATGTGCAGGGCTATGCTGCCAAGACAGTCTTTGAGGTACATGATTTCATAAATTTCTAGTCATCTCACTTTTCCAAACCTGCTGTTGAACCTCTTTGTGTTTTTATTTAAAGTTAACTGACACTGTTACTATAGGCTTTGCAGGCTCCGGCGTGTCATGAAAATATGGTGAAAGTTGGAGGCTACATCCTGGGAGAGTTTGGTAATCTGATTGCTGGAGATCCTCGTTCCAGGTGGGTTCATTGGAAAGTAACATTTGCAATTTATCACTGTGTTTGAAAATCATGTTGCTGTACTAAAATTGTTCTCCTGTTCTTTTCCGTCTCATTTTATTCCACTTTCCATTGTTCTAATTTTTCAACTTTTTTACTCTCTTTCTCACTCTCTCCTTCCATTTTACTAGTCCCCTGGTTCAGTTTAACCTGCTCCACTCCAAGTTTCACCTGTGTTCCGTTCCCACGCGTGCCCTGCTGCTTTCTGCCTATATAAAGTTCATTAATCTGTTCCCGGAGACCAAAAGCACCATTCAGGAAGTGCTTCGCTCTGACAGCCAGATCAGGAACAGTGATGTGGAGCTACAACAAAGAGCTGTGGAGTATCTCAAACTGTCCTCTATCGCCAGCACCGACGTACTGGTGAGACCACATGCTTTAGGACACGTTTTTGCATTCACAGCCATTACCAGTCATTTCCTATGATCTCATGTCAAACCTCTGTGCTTAGGCCACAGTGCTGGAGGAGATGCCTCCATTCCCAGAGAGAGAGTCGTCCATTCTTGCAAAGCTGAAAAAGAAGAAGGGTCCAGGCGCCGTTTCTGTGAATGAGTTGGAGGAGGGAAAAAGAGAGGGTGGCGAACTCAATGGAGGGGGAGAGAGAGGCGGAGACAACTCTGCTATAGCCGCATCGAATGCTGTGAGAAGGCTGATCATAATTACACATAAATAAACGCTTATGCATAGATATTGTCCTTTAAAATCTTAAAAATCTTTACACAAGGCACGAGTTCTTGTTCACTTTTTTGCTTTTCTACCCCCACATAGACATGACCACATGTGCTTTTGTGTGCCACTTGTGGATCTGTTTATCTAATATAGTTGAACTTGAGTAATGAGCAGATTAGTCAAATAATTTCAAAGCAGCATCAGCCTGTTACTGGTGGTGTTTACATTAGCCTGATTTTGTTCCTTTTAAAACGAAAACGATCCTCGTTTATAATGCAGTTTCAACACGGGTTTAAAAAAATCTGCGTTTACACTACACTCATGAAAACGCATGTCACATGACCATTCAGACAGGCTTAGCATACGCAAGCAGATGTAAACAGTCGTATGGGCATACGAAAGTTGGAGTTGGTTGTTGATGACAGTTGGTAACTAGTCACAGACCGACCAGTACAAAATGTACATGTTGGTTAGGAAACGCAAGGCTGGCCCTTGTCCTCTTGAGGCAGCATAATGGCTCATTTGACGGGCTTAAGGAAGCAACCGCAATGATATAGACGACCCAATCAGTAAGCGAATGTGGTCAACTGCGCATGCGTATTCTAAAGTCTCCGATTTTGTCTGTTTACATAGAAACGTATCCCCAGAGTTTTCAAACTTAAACGGGGTCTGCAGCATTTCAAAACTCATCAATCTAAATTATAGTTAAATATAAATAAATGTTGTTTATGTGTCCTTGATATGAATACATGTATGTGTTTATAAAAACACAAACTTGTAGTGTATATTGTGAACACAACATTGTTTCTAGATAGATTGTTGTATTGCCCACTTTTTTGCAATATCCATCATGTGGTCTATGAATGAACTGTGGGTGGTCCATGGGTGTGTCATGTGAAGCTGAGAGTAATACACACAGGTGCAGTCACACACATGCTTGTTTTCATTGTACAGGGACATGAGTCAGCATTTGTAAAACTATCCCTGCAAAACAGCCACACCCAATTTACACATACTTATTCAAATAATGTTTCCTGTGGGTGACTTTTGTATTACACACAACAAGACCTAAAGATACAGTGCATGCACTAATCTCCGAAAACATGGGAAGTGCTTCACACTCCTTGCCCCTTATGTTTGTCAATATTTTGAATTATTTTGGGCGTTTGGAAAATATGCTCAAATCTATCAAATTCTAGTTGACTTGGAATTAAAATGTTTCTTTCTTTCTCTCAGTCCACTCCGTCCCCATCTGCCGATCTTCTGGGGCTCCGCACGGGTCTACCTGTGAGCGCTGCTCCTCCCACTGCTGGCAGCTTATTGGTCGATGTTTTCTCAGAGGCCGGTGTCAATGATGACGGTTTCCTGAGGTAAGAAAGAATCTTGTGATTGAGTTGGCACACTGTTTTCAGTCTGCTGCACGTGCTTTAATTAACCTAAGTGAAGATCACTAATATTTAACTTGTAGGTCGTATCTGTCTGTCAGGCTTTCTGCTCTTCTGCCTTTTTGTCTTCTTCTTTTGTGTAATCTTGTGTCTTTCTCTTTTCTTGCTTCTTTTTCTCTTTCCCTCCCTCTGTCATCTCCCTCATCTGGGGTGTGTATGCGATCTCGTTTGTCTGTTGTGTGAACGTGTGTGGGTCTCACGTCCTTGCTTTTCGTTGGATTATGGCAGAGATCTGGAACCTCCCACTGAAAGCTCTGACTCCCTATTGGCTGAGGGTACTGGTGACTCTGAGTAAGGAGCCAGTGGTAGACTACCGTGTCAACAAAACATTTTGACTCCGTAGTCACACACAAACACTTTTATTTGTTTATAGATGTTGTTATTGTGTGTAAATGTGTTCTTTGCTGTTTGTGTTTGGTGTAGTTTATGTAAGGTGAGGTGTGCTGTGATGGTAATGTGAAGAACAAGTATAGGTGCTGTTTTGTTTGCCTGCAGATGGCGTTACTAACCTCTGCTTTTTCTCTCTCTCCTCTGTCTTGCTTCCTTGCTTTGGCTTCACTGGAAACTTCTTTCTTCTCTTTTTACTGGCTCACCACTTACTCTAACAATCTATTTGTACCATCTTTACACTTTTTCACCCCTCTCTTCATCACGGGGTCCCTGCATCCTTCCGTCTCTCAGCTCTACACCTCCTCCTCCCCCTTCTGTGGTGTCTGAAGAACCTGCTCCTCCTCTGCCTGAGTCAGACGAACTGCTCAACAAGTAAGCGCTCACTCGATCCTTGATTTCATCGGTCACCAGACAAGTTCCCAACGTCCTCACTCATGTTGTGCCTCCCTCTTCAATTTGGAAGCGCAATACAAGCTGATTCAAGTGATCCATTTTAGATCAATTTATTTAAACCACGATGGGAGACTGATTGATCACAACCTGATACCTGATTGACTGCATGAAAAGCTACATTTTCGAACTAATCCAGTTGCCTTTGCATGTACAGAACTAATTGTATCTTATTTATGGATGGGGTGGGTTTAAATGTTTATCCTCCAGGCGTCAAAACCAGTGCGACTGTTGGCTCATGACAGCACTATGAATGATTTATTCAAAAGTCAGTTGATCCTGCTTGTTTCTGCTCCTCATTCTAGTCTCTTACACTCAGGTTTGTGTGCAAGAACAATGGAGTTCTGTTTGAGAATCAGTTGCTACAGATCGGCATTAAGTCTGAATATCGCCAGAACCTGGGTGAGTCATAACATCTGCGCATTGGTGATTGCATCATATGGAAGTGGATGTCAGCTGACTTCTGGACTGTGTCTTTGGGTTTATTGCAGTTTACAAGAGACTGCAGTTTTAACGCCGTTCTATTTGTGTTAACACTGTAACTTGAGAGTGATAATGTGGCTGGGTTGATATTGGATTTATGCTTGTGTTGGCTCTCCTCGCAGGGCGGATGTATCTGTTCTACGGCAATAAGACATCCGTGCAGTTTGTGACATTCACTACCACAGTAACCTGCCCTGGAGAGCTACAGTCTCATATCCTTTACATTTACACACGCATTGTACGAGTTGAAATTTTGTTATAGATAAGAGTGATTTAAATAATCAGTTGAAATATCAAGATTGTATGTGGCATGTGCAAATTTTTGGTTTGTAGCTCCTTAACTGGTCCCACAGCTCAATGTTCAGGCTAAACCGGTGGAGCCTCTCATAGAAGGAGGTGCTCAGGTGCAGCAGGTCATCAACATCGAGAGTTTAACAGACTTCTTTGATGCACCGCTCCTCAACATCAAGTTCAGGTGATAGAAACAAGCATTCATACACTTAAAAAGGAGCATTTGTGGTGTAACTTGTGAAGTTAACTTTGCTGTTGCTCTTACTCAGGTACGGTGGAGCTCTCCAGAATCTCACACTCAAGTTGCCGGTTACCATAAACAAGTTCTTCCAGCCCACAGAGATGGCATCACACGACTTCTTTCAGCGCTGGAAACAGCTCAGCCAGTGAGTCTGACAATTTGATAAATTACTTTATATCTTTATCATAAACTGTGTCTGCTTACAAAAAAAATGTTCATCTCACAGGCCTCAGCAAGAAGCACAGAAGATCTTTAAGGCCAACCATGGCATGGACACCGAAGTGCTCAAAGCTAAGGTGTGTTTTCACTCAAAGCATATATATGCAAGAATAGTTAGGTTATTATGGGTGTTGCTCTGAACATATCATTTCAGCTCGGGTGATATTATTCAGTGATTTCCGTGACAGATGTTCATTGATAAACTGCTGAAGATTTGATCTATCTTTGGTAGTTGCTGGGATTGGGCATGGCTCTCTTGGAGAACGTAGATCCAAACCCGGAGAACTTTGTGTGTGCTGGAGTGATTCAATCCAAGGCCCAGCAAGTTGGTTCCCTCCTGAGACTCGAGCCCAATGCACAAGCTCAGGTATGAAAAAAGGCACTCATCCAGTCATGATTATTCAAACGCAAACCACACATCATTAAAAACATATATCCATATTACACACCGTGACCAAAGGTTAAAAAAAGAAAGAAATGCCACAATCATCAAAGGTCTCTGCAAAGCTGTAGATGCGTTGCTCTATTGGCATCTCTAGTAAAAACCAACACAGTTCAATCTCAAGAGTCCCACCCTGCTACTATGGTTCACTAGCCACCGTTTTTGTTGCAACTTACTGTTGTCTGTGTGTCTCTGTTGCCTGCTGATGCGACTCAAGTCTGGGGAGCAGGTAACACATTCATCCTGAACCCACAGCCATATGAACCCAAATATATCTCCCTCTCTGTTCTGTTGTTCTCTCGATGTCTGGTAGTAAAACTCAGTCCTCTACGTATCTTTGTTTTCTTGTGGAATTTCCTTTGTTCATCGTGCAAGTTGTCATTTAGTCTGTGTATTGACGGTAAGAATCAGACACATTCGGACAGCAGAAGAATCTAACTGCAGAGTTAAAGGAACAGTTCACCTAAAAATTTAAGTTGTCTTATTTACTCACCCTCAAGTTGTTCCAAATCTGTATAGATTTCTTTATTCTGATTAACAGAAAGATACTTGAAAATCCTTGTATCCAAAGTTCTTGGCTACCATTGATTACCATAGAAAAATGCTTTGTAAATTTATTTTTTCTGTTGAACACAAAAAAATGTAGGAGAGCAAACCGTTTTGGGGCACTTTTGACGACCATTGTGGTAGAAAATGGTTGACAATAACTTTTTGGTTTCAAAATATCAAAGACATTTATACAGATTTAGAACAACTCAAGGGTGAGTAAATGATAGGATTAGTTTTTTTGGGAGAACTGTCCCTTTAATGTGTCTTCTCTGTTGTGTCTGCCCGTGTGTTTACGTTTCATAACTTTCTCTGTGCTTTCTCTCAGATGTACCGGTTGACCGTGCGCAGCAGTAAGGACACAGTCTCCAAGCGTCTTTGTGAGCTGCTGGCGGAACAGTTCTAGAAAATGAGACCGGCACCATCTAGAACCGACACCCAGACCAGCGTTTCACTCAAAAGACCCCAGAATAAAGATTCAAGGAAAGCATTCATGCATAAGGGAAAAAGTAGCTGTCAGCCTTTGGCAGCCCTATTACTGTCCTTCTGATCATTATTATTACTGTTGTTATCATCTGCGCTGCCCTTGTTTTTAATTGGTGTTTACCTGTGTGTAAGCAGTGGAATGAAAGGAAGCGCGTATGTGTTTTTTCGTACGTGTGTGTGAAAGAGTCATGGTGATAGTTCTGTTCTCCGTCCTGCCTGTTAAATGATCAGTTCCTGTGCTTGTGTTGACAGCTGGTGTGTGTTGTGGGGTACATAAGATGATAGAAGTGGAGAAAGTCTTCCCTCTCTCCTGTTTTATCCATGAAATTTCAACCCTGAGGCATTCGTAAAAATGTTAGTCTGCACATTAGCTGTTTCTTTGGAACATTCCCTGTTAGCCAGTTATTGAGTGTACTGCGTAAGGCTATTAGCAGGACAGAAAAACACAATCTTAAATACACTAAAGCAGTGGCACTTCCTTAAGAGGCCAGAATCACTAATCCCTTCCCTTTAGCTGTCATGTTCCTCTACTAAAATTAGTCAGATCCTGTAATCCAAAGCCATTGGTGTACATAGAAAAATAAAAGAATATATTTCAGAAGTATCCAACAAGCATTTCCAATGTATTCCACCAAGTTTCTTCTGATGGCCAGTGCACTTTAAGAGGCTTTGAGAGGAAAGGCTTTTATAGTCCCAACCCCGCCCCCTTTCTTGTTCTTGTCCTATGTATTCAGTACTCGTCCAGACCCCCGAGACAATGTTTATTGAAAAAAATCTCTCTATATATAAATATATATATATATAAACAATGTAAATGATTACCCTTAATGGTTGCATTTGTATGTCTCTTTATTGTTTTTGATAGTAGTATATTTTCAGTGTGTATGCTTTCTTAAGGGGTTTGTGCTCTTATATTTTTGGGACATTCCATTCTGTGCTCTGAGTGAGTGGGCTTAACGTTTCAGGTTTGTCGTACAGTGTTAAACAAGGTGGGAACTAGAATAAGAGAAAGTGGGCAGGGGGTCTGCAGGTGTGCATGTGTATCTGCACATGAAGAGTGCAACATCAGTGGATCTACATTTACATGTCTTTTTTGTAATATCTTAAAATGTGTAAAAATGTCCTCCAACACAGTTATTGACTGAATTGAATATTAGATAGTGGTTACCTCATTACTAAATTCTTACTCAATACACACAACTAACTTGTTGAGTGGTGTCTGGCCACCACTGGAGATCCATGTTTTCTTTTCGCAGCAATGAAACCTGGGAAAGCACTTAGTTTGTGAGACAGAGAAATGTGTCGCATGCACACAATTGTACACACACCAACAAATTTTTAGGCTAAGAGGACGGGGGCTTAGGGGCTCAATGGACCAAAGCAGCTGCCAACTGTCAATCACATACAGGGATCATAATGATTTTGGTCAGCATTGTTTGGTGAGCGAATGTGTGATTTATTCTGTGTGAACCATGTAAAAAATATGAAATTTATGGGACATTGTCATTAGTAATGGGGTCATGCTGTTCTCAGTGCAGTATGGGAGACATTGTCATTGTAGTTGAGTAATCACAGTCATGGTGTGTGTGTTTCTGTGTGAGAGTGTGTGTTTATGCAATATCCGCTAGCTAATGCAGCCCCAGTGTATCGCTGTTCAACCTGTCAGATACCCGTGTTAGATTCAATTTACTCTGTACTGAATAATGTGAAAGTAAAATTATGCCATATACTCGAACCAGGTGTTTTCATTCTGTGTGTTAATGGCACTGAGATCAAGTGAACTGGCAGATATGAAGTACAATTTAACAACTCATGTTAAATGTAAGTATTTGTGCACTGTATAAGATAATATAAATGTACATAATGCAAGGTTTAAATGACCTGCTTTGGTTAAACAATGTAAAACGTTTAGTTTCAATGTTTTGCAGCTAAAAAGTAAAAATGTGCATTTGGAACAGCTAACCATACCACCAAATACAATAAATTAAATATGTATACAATGTAATAATAATATTGGCTTTCACTACAAAATCCATGTAATTCAATATTGCACATAAATGATCAACGCGTTTTGATTCATATATTTTGCTTACGACAGAAAGATATGGGACATTTTATAGACGTCTATAATTAATGGAGAGTCTAATAGCTTTGCAAATTGTTTGCAAACGTTAAATGTTTATATGTCTGAAGAGCCACAGAGACATGACGGCTCGCATCACAATAAAAATGCCGAGGTCTTCAAGACAAATTGATGATGGCGAACAAATAGAGCGTGCCCGCGCGCGCGTCACAGCGCAGCCCTGCACGCCGATTGGCTGGAAATGACATCACCCAGAATTGTACTATTCTTAGCTTGTGGAAACGGGATGACCTCATCTTTTTCCTCCCTCGCGCAGGTATAGATATACAACAACAAATAATGTTAGAGGCGCAGACACAGCGGAGATGAACACTGGAGCACATCTCGGACGAGGAGAGAGAAATTAACTATTTATAATTGAATATATGTAGATTTAATACTACGTGAGTTGTTTGACTTCTCTTTTGTGCTGTTTACACATTCGTCCAACCGCTTTGTTGGACTTTTACAAAAAAAAAAACATTTCTGCGGACTGTTTCTGGTGAGTATGCGCTTTTACTTTACTTTAAGCTTGCCAAATCTTCCATCAAAACAAACGTTGAAGTAAAATGCATGCTCTACTTTAAAGATCCTGAATGTGATTATGAAATGTCACTTAGACATGTTTTTGTGTTCTTTTACTTTAGGTTTGCGGATTCGTCAAACCGAATAAAGTAAAACAGTAAGGAGATGGTCTACTACAGGAGTAGTGAGTCCGAGCGACCGCCGGTGTCGCGTATTCTGCCGCATCTCTACCTTGGTGCAGAGACTGACGTAACGCAGGTAGCATATCAACCCAATATTAATATGAAATGCCAAATGTGTGTAATCTATATTTCCTGTTTATTAAGTTGTTTTCTCACTTTTTACCCTCCGTGTATTTATAACAGGATGGATTATCGGACCGAGGCATCTCATACGTACTAAGCGTAAGCCGATGTTGTCCACAGCCTTCATTTCTACCCCAGTCCCAGTACCTCCGTATCCCAATAGACGACTCCCTCAGGGATGACCTGCTTCCATGGATCCCTCAGGCGTTGCACTTCATTGGTAAGGAACACGGAATCCCAGTGCTTACATCATCGTTCACTTGCATCTCAAACGCATTGCATCATCAATACGACTAGAACATGTAGCCTATAGAAAAAGCTTGGATTGGTTTGTTGCATGAGAGTATATTTTGAGTTAAATTAAAACATTATGTTGCACACAAGTAGTATTTAAATAAACCGTAAAACACATTTGTATTTAATAAATCAACTGTTTCAGATGGGGCAATGTCACTTGGCTGCTCAGTCCTGGTCCACTGTGCAGCAGGAATCTCTCGGTCTCCAGCGCTTGCTGTTGCATATGTTATGTATAGCATGAAAATGGATCTTGATCACGCATACAGGTAATGCATTTATGTTTTTTTTTTTCACAATTATATTATTTCCTGTCTAGTATACAGAGGGCTTTGCGTTAAAATAAAAATAAGCGTGAAAGAAATCTGATGATGACATTTGTGACATTAATTTAATCTAAATGCCACGATTTACTTGATCAGAGGAGAAAATTGTCCCCATGATCAATCCTAATGAACTCTGCTTCGCTTCCTCTCTGTAGGTTTGTAAAAGAATGTAGACCTACAATTTCACCGAACTTTAATTTCCTGGGACAGCTGCAGTTGTTCCAGGAAACACTTTCTCTGAAGAACAACAACACAAACTTCAGTCAGCAGTCAGCGAAACCTTTGGATAACTGCCTACAGGCCACCAACGAAGAAAACCTGAACAGTTCTGCAGCACCACTGTTAACCAACTTGAACCTTCAAAGCAACAGCTGCATCATTAATAGACAGACTGAGGATGTGAACTGTGATAACAGGAACAACCAAATAGAAAATATTCACAGCCAACAACATGAAATGATAAAGCCAGAGTTGACCTTATCTCTTTCCGGTAAACTTCGATCTCTCACTCTTCACACAAACTCGGATGAAGTAGAAAGACCAATCATCCCAAGTCAGACACCCCAGGGAGCACCAAAGTCCATCCCACCAAAACCCACCTGCTTACAAATTCCGTCAGCTCGAATTTCTCTAGCAGAGAAACGCAAATGTCTCACACTTTCCCTGACACCATTGAGTGCAGGTCCTCAGGCTCCCCACAAGGTGTCCACAGCAAACAGTATTGATCTGAAGCAGAGCTCGACATGCAGTTCTTCTGTTGATCAAAAGGGGGAGTTTGGCGGCCTGGGTAGAGCCAATGAGGAGCGGTCTGCCTCAGAAACAAGAGCAGAACCAAAGGAAGCAAACAGAAGCCGCAGGGAGGCCTCAGCTAGACACAGCTGCTCAAAATCGCATAAGAAAAAGAGTAAATTAAACGGCAGCAGAGCTAAGGAGGAGCTACCAAAAGCAAAAACAAACCTATTGAAACCCCAGAACATTTCAAGCACCAGATCACAAAAGAAGATCCAGGGGGGCGTCACGACTACCCCTAATGAGGTTTTAGAAAGGGAAGTGACTGGTGGTGTAGAAGCACTGGAAAGTATGGATGGAAACCACAGCCCCCTTTCTCCAGTCAGCCTAACGGTCAACAAAATCCTAGACTGGGGAGAGCGAATGCTGCTCGGTGTCCTGCTTGGTCCCCGTATTAGAATGGGACAGGCTGCTTTGCCGTACAGATGTTGAGGAAGGACTGGTTGAATGCAATGCGCTGTTTTAAGATAAAGAACTGTGGAATTGTTCTGTACCTTTCAGCAAAAGGGAACTTCAATGAAGAAGTGGACATTATAGCTGGAAAAGCATATGTATAAGTGTGTGAATTCACTGATTTATTTGATTAAAACGCATGTTCATTAACTACATGACACACACAGACGGGCTGATCTGTAAACTTGACTCTTCAGTGATGTCCAAATGACTTCGCAAAACGACTTGCAGTTTGTTCAGTTACAATGCACAGCTTGCTGTGAATTTATTTATTAAAATACATTGATACTTGCTATTTATAAAGGAATATTTTGTGGATGGAATTGTAACACTATGTATTGACAACAGTGTTCATTAAAGGCTATTTTACCTTCTCCCTGTGTCTTTGAGTTTTCTCAATTCAATTTTATTTCTCACAATTTAAAGCCTTATTTTTTTTATTCTGTCAATAAATGGGATTAATTGAACTTTAAACAAAACATGTGGGACAAATAAACCACAAGGGTTAAGATTACAATAAAGATAAATCTCTCTTATGCTATTTTAAATTATAAATATAAATACAAACAATATGTTAATTAAATTTTTAATATGGAAAGACGACGCATCTCGGCTATTTTACCTTTTTCGTATATACTTCTATTGCGGAAATGCGTTCTTGTTTAATAAGTATGTTGTAAACTCAACCTGAAAATAGAGATTGGTATTTGTAAAATTGTTACGTATACCTTTTTGTTTGTAATTGTTAAGCAATAATAAAAAATAAAAAATAAATATATATAAATTATATTGCGGAAATGCAAACGCAACATTGTCGCAGCAACAGTAGAATCGTTCATGGAAATAATTCGCCTTAGCCAATGAGAGACCTCGAACACTCACCGATTCGTTCGGTTAGAAAAACAACGACACGCCCAGTTTAGACGTACGTAAGAGACCGGAGACGAAAAAAGTTGCCTCTGGTCATGAAAAAAAGCCTATCGGAAGCTGGGATCTAGAACCAAGAAAACCACACAGCGGGCGTTCATTTAAGTCTGTGATTCGCTTTTTATTTTCTCAAGCAAGATGAGTTTGTCGTGTGTACAACGGCAGTATTTGTGAGCTAAATCTCGCGGCTAAAATCAATTGAAGTGTTCGTTGCTTTGGACTTAGTAGTCTTACTTTCGAGGCACAAACTTGGAACCAGTAAATTAGGCTAATTTACCAAAGGCGGCTGCGGAAGAAAGGTAATCCACCTCCAATGCTAACACGAGAACGACATTTCGGTTTCCCTTTAAGATTCATCCATCTGAAAATGTTGTTGTTTTAGATACTAAACAATAGGGATTGGATAATAAAACACACTTTCCCTGAAACTGCAACATTGTGTTGTGGAGGTTCATGAAATATGCCAGGCCCTAGAGAGGCGAATGATCTTGGTCTTAAGTGTTTCTTCTCGATGGATCGATACATTTCCTACTTTTAAGCACTAGATTTAGAGGACTTGTTCGTTTTGTTTTTAACCTTTTGATTCGCATTTGTAGGACCATGTCAACGGAAGAAAGATATAAATTGGTGGTCGTGGGCGGTGGAGGTGTTGGGAAAAGCGCACTCACTATTCAGTTTATTCAGGTAAGTGTTAGGAAAATTTTGAGTGTACATTGTTTGAGCTAAATGTTGTTTCTTCGCGAATGGGACAACTGTAGTTTTATAACTGTTCCTGTGGGTGTGATGTTTAGGCTACAGTGGGGGTTTTCTCTGCATGTTCTTTCATGTCAAAGCCCAAACGTTGCCAGTCAGAAAACATTCAATCTAACCAGTCCTCTCTTTGTTTTCTTTGACAGTCATACTTTGTGTCTGACTATGACCCAACCATTGAAGACTCGTACACTAAAATCTGCACAGTGGATGGAAAGGAGACGCGTTTAGACAGTATGTTGATAATACTAGTAACTTGCTTAGACGGAACGAATGAGTGTTCAAAGTCTTCATATGTTCCCTGAGCAGGGAGATTTTTGTTAAATATTGCTTCATTATGATTCATTGTTGACCACGGGTTCCTGCCCAGATTTTGTTTTGACTTGCTGTGTCACTGAGACGTCATAACAGATGAGTTTAAATGAATATTTGTGAGCTTGAATTACAAACATACATGTTTTTGAAAATATATTTTTGTCAAAATGAACAATGTAACCATTTTTTTTTAGTACTTGACACAGCAGGACAAGAAGAGTTTGGCGCAATGAGAGAGCAATACATGCGCTCTGGAGAAGGTTTCTTACTGGTATTTGCTTTAAATGACAGTGGCAGGTAAGTGTTGTCCTTAGTGGGTTTGTGTCTTTCTATGACAAAAAATGTCACAGATGATTTTTATTTCCAGCCTTTTTGTATGAAGGCTGAGACATGAACAGGCAGTCTGATTGTGTCTGAGTGTTTTAAAGAGAAAGTCACACTAAAGAAACGAAAGGGAAGATTATGAGTGTTCAAGCTACCAGGTGCAAAGAGCTGAATTATATCAATTGAGAATTCTGTGTATGCAATATAGAGGTTTCACACAAAGAAAAATAATCCTCACAGATGTAATGTGGACTTGTTTAACATGTGCTAGGTCAACATTATGTTCCAACAGCCAGAATAAGAATCCGAATAAGAGCTCATAGGATTTCCCAAGCACCAATTAGCAGTTCTAATTAACTTTTGTCATTTCTCTTTCAGTTATAATGAAATTCAGAAATTTCACACTCAGATTTTGCGGGTAAAGGATCGAGATGACTTTCCCATGGTTCTTGTTGCCAACAAATCCGATCTTGAGCTGCAGAGAGCGGTAATGTTACCATGTTACACTAATGCATTAATTTTACCGACAAATCCTAAATGGGCTTGCGTTTGTTGAGACGGGTATATTTTTGTAGGTCTCAAAGGAGGACGCCATTGCATTTGCCCGAGAAAACAGAATTCACTATATGGAATCGTCAGCAAAGAACCGCCACAATGTGGATGAAGCCTTCCTGGAGGTTGTGAGAGCAATAAGGTATTTCAAATAAAGAGAAGCATGCTGATCACATTGAAGATGTAGCATGTTGTCTTGACCTTGCATTACCTCTCTCTAGGAAGTTTCAGGAGACGGAGAGTCCACCGCTGCCCACTAATCATGCTGGGAAGCAGAAGAGTGGAGGCTGTCCCTGCACCCTACTCTGACTGCCCCTTTGCACTGTTGCCTAGGAGACTGAAGCCCTTTCTCTCATTCCTGGTGCCTTATGTGTCTACACAGTGTGTGTGTGTTTTGTGTCATGGATGTGTGTGCGTGTCTGTATGCATCAGTGTTCAGTGGCTTTTGCAGTGTATGTGTATGAATGGGTTTCTAAAGAGAAACTAAATCAAATTTGAGAGATTTTCTTGGAAAGGGAGACCCTGGTTTTCAATTCAATCCACGTATTTCTAGTGACTTGTACAATTTGAGGTCTCTCTTGGATATAGGTTTAAGCACAGTATTTGTTAATTTCCAGCCTTTAGTAAAAGGTTGCCAAAAGATGAAGTGCCAAGATAGAGGGACCAATGAATTTAAATAATGTTTGATTAACCCAACACATATGTGATCATGTTTTAAACATTTTTAATGAGTTGGGTTAATGTATTGGGTTATTTACAGGAAAAGGCAGAAAACATTGTATTGACTTAGACCTTTGTCCAGTCTGTGTCATCTCTGTGTGTTCATTTGAGAGAGTGTGGTGACACAAAAATGGCTGCTCTGGTATCTTCCTTGTTTCCTACATTGAACCATCATTGGCAAGAATAGTGTTCATCTACATAGTTTTTATTCATCTTACCCGATTAAGGTAACTGGGGAGACTGTACAGATGAGGACGGTTTTATAACATGATGTGGTTTTAAAAACAAGAAAGTATTTCTTTACGAAAGATAGTAGAGAAGGAGTTCCATTACAACAGTGGGTCCAGTATTTGTGTCATGCTTATATTCATACAAATCAAAGGCCATGCTGTATATGTTTGCACACCTTTGTATTTGTGAACTGTTATGTAGTTTAACACTAAAATGGTTTCATTTGGGGGGATGTTTTGATCTGTTTTTGTTTTTATCCAAAGAAGTTTCATTTTGATGTTTCAGAGGTACTTTTAGTTGGTCATATGCAGAATAAGTCTGTCACTAGATGAACATGCTATTGTATATGATTTACACTTTTCTTGCCAGAAAAGTGCAAAAATGAATTAACTAACAAAATATGATATTAATTAGTGTTGAGAGGGAAAGAGTTATTTTGTATGTACACGTGTGAAAGGGTTTCGGGGGGGTTGAGAATGAGCAAAAATAAAACTGGGTACTTTTCCTTGTCATGCTATAGCAGTTTTTAAATTTTACACAAGGGAGTGCTACGCCCACTTTATGGCCTTAAATTAAGAGACTTTATTTGTATGCAAACTTTGTAATAGCCCTGGTTTACCATCTGCAAAAAAAGAACAAAGCACTATACTATTTTAGAATGTAAGGAGGAAAATAAGCGATAAACATTGTAATATTATCATTCATGCCATCATGTCTTAAATATTTCAGTCATTTTAATATAAAATGTTTTCTTAATTCCTCTGAGATTACAAGCAATTTGTCCATTTTCAATTTGTAAACATCAAACAATATTCTTTTGTACACAATTAAAATGTTTACTTAAATGTTTACTCATTTAAGATTCCTGATTTATATGTAAGCAGTATGTTGTTTAAGGTGTGTCACTTGAATGCTATACTCCTAAATAGGTTCTACAGAAGGCTATCATGGCAGTGCTATGAAGAATGCATTTTTGTTCCTCTAAAGGACCATTTCGTCAAAGGATTTTATAAAAATGTCTTTTGTATATAATATAAAGAATCTTTTGTAAAACAGAAAGTTTCTTCTTTATGGAACAATTTAACCAAAAATGATTCTATGGCATCATAAAGTGTGTTATTCACAATTTTCACGTGTGATTTAATACTATATAGCTTGTAGAATAGATGCATTGGGTAAATGCACAAGTGACTTCTTTTAAGTATTAAAATATAAGGGTCAATTAAGGTTCAAATATGACCTAGTCTAAATAAAATAATCCCAAATTAACATTACTTATTTGGATAAACTTTACTGGTGCACAGTTTTTAGTAAAGCTAAAACAGATCTAGTTTAAAGGGATCCACACGTGACGTGTAAAGCCGAAAAACGGCCTATTCATAACTTAAAGGGAGCTTGATCCAATCAGGATAATCAACTACCGATACCGGAAGTTGTCGAAAGTGGACCTTAAATAGGCGTTTGTTTTGATGACGGGTGATGGATTGAATAGTTGAGGGGACCTTATTCTAATACGAATTTTTTTACAGTAGTCATTTTTTTGTTTATGTTTTGTAATTAATTTGACAAATTCTTCGGCACTTTATTTATGCTCAGGTGAGTCCTCGAAACTCTGTCACTAGAGCCACTCCCATAAGCGCTCGAGGCCCGTCAAACTGGTATGTCTAGTACGTGGTGATGAGCCAGCGTACGTACTTTTTGCTGTGAAACAGGTGATTATGAGTGCATTTTCAGCGCAGTATAAAGTTTTCGAATATGTAATTGGTTTGTTTATTTTTTGGTAGTCTAGTCATTATAATTTACAGCAACAGGAGGGAACATCTACGAATAATTTTGAAAGTGTTTTCCATGTAAAATAGTTTCTTTGGTTCGGCACACAATAGCGCGTAGAGGTAAGCGTGCCTTTACCTTTTTCTGTTCTTAAGACCCAAGTGGTTTTACTTTCTTTTCTGCTTTCATTCTGTAGCCACTACATTATGTTATAAATTACATTTTATTTTAATCTGGACTGTATGGTTATTTGCCAAACAATATGTAAATACAATATTCTCATTATTGCCACTCCTCCTTTGTCATTTTATCTGTGTTTTGCTGCAGTATTATATGTAACATCATGCTTAAAATGAAAAGTTTCCTTATAAATGCGTGTAATGACCGATAGAGGACGACATTGTAAATTATTTTTCTTCTAATTGTTGAGTTTAGCCTTTTTTGTGACTCGTTCTTTACAGTGAGATTGAGGTCCCCCAGGGGTCTCGTTTTGTTATGGCCTTTATGATAAAACTTATTAACCAATTGATATTTTCATTTGATCAGGTACAATGCCAGGCTATACGGAAATATTCTTCAGCGTGCTATCCCTCCTGTATCTTGTTAAGGGCAGAATAATCAACAATGGAAATGATGGTAATAATTAAAACATGAACACCTCTTTAATAGTTCAATGCAGATTTTTTTATAGTTTACTACTGCTAGTGACCATTAAGCTGTGTTTTTATTTTTCTAGTTCTTATCTCATTTGCACTAGGTTCACATGTATGCACTTGGCAGACTTAAGAAAAAGTGTAGCTTAAATGGTCACTTTGGTTAAAGTACATGCATTGCAATTGAACTACAAAACAACTTTACTGACTTAGATGTACCACATCTAAATCAATATTTGTTGTAATTGATTTCTAAGATGGTTTATATTCTCGTGTTATTCAGTGTTCTTGGAAGAGAAGGCAGCAGGCTCGTTTCTCTCTCGTACACTGCTGTATAACAGTTGGGACTTCGAGCTAGTGGTGGCTGGCAATATAGAGAGAGAATGCAATGAGGAATTGTGCTCGTATGAAGAGGCAAGAGAGGCATTTGAAGATGACACAAAGACAGTAAGAAATAGTCTTTTATTTGCATATGAGAGCACAATATAACACAAAGCATGATAAAACGGGCCAAAAAAGTTGATACAAAAATGTGTTTTTGTATCATGTCAGCTAAGTGCTGTTCTTTTGTCCCCCAAACAGGCTGCCTTTTGGAAGGGCTATGTCAACAGTCAGGGTAAGATTTTTTTTTTTAGGAATTTTGATATTTAATAGATGTTTTTGAAGATTTGCACATTGAAGGTACTTTAATTTAAAAATCCATTTGAAGCTAAAGTAAAAAGAATTTTGGTGAAAAATATATAATTAACTTGGCCAATGGATTTGATTCTGCTGGCCCTACTAATTGACATTGCTATATGGATTGATTTCAGAGTCTTTAACCCGAGTGGATGTGTCCGGTCTGGTGGCCGGCATTTTGGCTATTGTAATAACAGCGATTATAGCCACTGTGCTCGGCATTTATTGCTACAAAAACAGAGGAAAAACGCCGAGAAGAGTTGGCAGGTATGTGTGTAACTATTTTCACGGTGACTTACCCTTGTATGTGGTATCCTTCTAATGGACTCTACAATTTTACAGTGTTCCAGTCCGAATGCCTGTCGATGGACGTTCAGCGCCTGAATCTGTTCCCTTGACTAATATTGCGGCCCCAGGTCTCCCCTCTTACAATGAGGCTCTGGCCAGCAGTGGCCAGCATGACGCACCACCACCTCCTTACTCAGGGTAGGCAGTCTATTGTCAGGACTAGTTTGTATAAGTGAAATCATTTTCTTTGACACAAACAAGATCACTACAGTGGACAGCGATAAAATACCATTTCTTGCAGTTGTACACCAACCACTCCAATGGACACTGTCATCTCTTAAAATGTCTTAAGTGGAAAATAAAAATGAATGTGTTTAAGTGTTTCTCACCTTAAAAGCAATAAATAAGAAAACTATTCCTGACTGAGGTTATCTTAATTTATGCATGATATGGTTATAAAAAAAAACTTACTGAATCAGCTTTCATAATTTCAAGTTGCATGTTATATTTCTTTCTCTGATTATTCCCTTTTATTTCTCTTTCTTTGCAGTGGGGTTCCATCTGGGCAACCAAATACTCAAGATGCATAGTGATGAGATTCTCTTGCTTTAAAACTGGGGAATAAGGAATTGCAAGCTGGTGATGGTCATGTGTCAAGGAGAAATAAAGGGCTGTCAACAGCCAAGTTCAGTTTATTAATTAGGTAATTTATTACATAAATTCCAACACAATGTGTGTTAGTTTTATAATTTTTAAATATTTTGCCAATATTATTGAGTATAATCCTGTATAAGCGTAAACTGTCAATATTTTTGTAAATCAGTCTTTTTTAAGAGTTTGTCATTGTTCAACTGAAATAAAACCGAGTTGTTTTATCAATGTTTCATTAATAAAACATGACTAATATGTTTTCATTTGGCGCTTGCGCAAAACAACCAGAATGTGCTTGAAGCTTTAACGTTTTGCCATTACACGCTATTGTCACACATCATCGCCTGTATAAATTTCCTAATAGCAATGCGCACCGCCACAGAGCTTAAGTAGAAAAGTGGCCGACACCGTCCAATCGTCGGCAGTGCCTCTGTGCCGTAACAAGGCGGCAGTACGCACGAGACTTCCAGACAGACTGCGTATGTGTGAGAGAGAGAGTGTGACAAGCGAGTCGGCAGAGCAGAGGGGGGAGTGTTTGTGAGCGCGCGCTTGCGTGTATGAGCGAGCCTTTGAGTCCTTTCTTGAAAATGGCGTCTTCTTGACTAAATACCTGGAAATATTCGTTTTTCTTATCGCGAGCGTTTTTGGAGTTTATGCAAAGATTCGAGGCGTTGCGTTATACCGTTGCGTGTTTTATAAGGAACTTTACGAATTTTAAAAGCCAACAACCACTTTTGTTTCTGGCGAGGATGTTACACCCTATGTTTTTATGCGTTTTCGGGACGCAACAGCTGACTAAAACCGAGCGCTTCGTAGACTGTTATTTATAGATTCCTACTATCTCACCTTTTTGTGGCAATGCAGTACGTGAACAGAACGTGAAGAGGAAACAGGGTACAATCAGCACGTGTCGTATGTCTCATGGGTGTAATAGGGAAAGGCATCAGAATTCGACGTGCCGTGTATCTACGAGCATAAGCCTCGTTGCTGTTACTGCTACGAAGGACAATAGACATCGAGAGATATATATATAAGAGGGCAAAAGAGGGGAGGGGAGGAAGAAACCGGATTTTTTTGTGGTGGCGGTGGTTGGTGTAATACTTCACCCCCCTTCATATCTACCCCCGCCTCCCCTCTGTATCCTCCATCTCCCCCTCCTCCTTCTCCTCCCTCCATTCCTCTCCCCCTCTGTGCTGGTCCTATTCTTGAGGACTTGCTTGTGAAACGGGAGAGATAAACAGACATTGAGCGCAGAGGAAAGGACACGGGGAGAGATAGTGTGTTAGAATTTAGAAAATACCTCCCTCCCCTTTCCCCTGTCTATCTCTCCATCTTCATCCCTTGTCTCTTCTTTAATGGATAGAAATTATCCTGGCACAGGATTCGGTGATCTGGGCGCTGGAACGGGATGGAGTTACGAGAGATCGGCGAAGGCAAGGTAAGGCGCCCCTGCACGTATACTTCCATAGATGCATAAATATGCTTAGCTGGCTGTAACAATGCCCGTGCCGACGGACGCAACGCAGTGCATGTTTCCACTCTCGCTCCCTGTGCCGTGTTCATTCAAATACGTTTATTATATTGTCGGCGGTTCCACGTACAGCCATCAGTATTGTCACTTCTGAGGGAGGAGGGGGTGTCTTGAAAATGCAAGGAATGCGATTGAGAGTTAATGCGTGATACGGAAGGTAGACCAAGACAGAAAAAAGGGGGAGAGGGGCGAAAAGAGGGGGATGGGATGATGTTGCTTGCTTGCTTGCTTGCTTGCTAGCTAGCTTGCTAGCGTATTATCAAAAATGAAAAATCAAGCCTTGTACCTTAAAGCGCACCAAATCGAACGTTGCATGCTAGCCTTATATACATGCTAATTCGACGTAGTGAGTGATACATGACACAAAATGCACGTTGACAAAGCGTTATTCTGGAGTCAACCAATTACAAGCAATCCCATAAATTCAGGAATGAAATGGTTGCTAGCTACTGTATGCAGCTTGTCGCTGTGGCTAACGCTATTTGTCTGCAGAATGAAACGGGCTTTTTCCAGAACATTTTGCGTGGCGATAGCTTTTTTGGCCCAAAGATTAAGAAAGGGAAAGCCTTTATGCGAATGTTAGACGGTTAAAATGCCTAGACGCAGATCTTTACGTTCATGTTTTAATCCGTTAAATGTCACACCATTGGCTATATTTTAACGCTATGTGAAAAACCACGACTGGCCACTAAGCTCATTTCTAGCGCCATGCATATTTTAAAATAAATACAAACTTTGCATATCATGCTGGTAAGTGTAAGGTAAAATACATTCTCTGGTGGTTGCACAGTAGTATGTTAAACATACTATCGTTTTAGTGGTCACTTGGCAACCTACCAAAATTGCGTGTAATGTCCCTTAGTGAAATTACAGCGTGACTGAGATGTGCACGCTGTAAACATAAACGTAATACGCAGACCAAACGTAACACTTTACATACAGAAATATGCGTTTTAATTATCATTATTGTATCAATAGAAAAGAGACAACACAAGAGGAATAGGAGCGGTTACATTAAACTTTAAAAATATTAGATAATATTATTAAATAGATTAAAATATATTTTTTCTTTTAAATCTGACTACCCGTTACAGCTCTGCAGCAAAATTAAGGCTAGCTCGAAGGTTAAGAATAGCAGATAATTCTCGGTTAAAGCGTCTTGCAATGTGATAGTAGCATAAAACTGTCTATTTTGACCGGGAAACGTGACTATGCTAATGGTGTGGTGTCGCTGTGTTCAAGCGCGTTCAACTGTGCCCGTGTGTTCCACTATTTTCGCGGCCTACTTGCAGTTCAAAGGCGCCCGGCTACGTACATTATCAGTCGCTGTGACAACCAAATCAATTTTAGCAGCTTACAGCGTGCGCATGCAATCATTCTTGGTGGCGTTAGTGTCTCGCATTGCATGTAGGCAGTGAGACGTTCACAAGGGTGCATACATGCAGCATACCTTAACCTTTTGTTGCTGGTGCAGGAGTAAAAACGCAATGATTAATAATTTGGCATGATTCTGATTATAATATAGGTGTATTCTGAATTTGCCAAACAAAGTTATTCATTGGCTGTGCACTCTTTCTGTTTTTCATTTAATTTAATCCTGCATCTCACCTTCTGATAGTTATTTATTCAGACAGACACAACCATAACACCTGGAGTCATCATGCATCCCATAATGTGTCAAAAAGACTCGCCGTTTGTGCATTGTTACAAATGTTACATTTGGAGTTGGTCCTTTTTTATGTGACAGCATAACAATAGGGCTTTTTTAGGGGCTATCATCTTTTGATGTTCGAAGGTCCCTTGTGTACATTCAGGATAGTATTATCAGGAATTCCATTCAAATTAAGCACACCTTTTAAGGTTATGAATACGTATTTGTATTTCATTGTAAACCCTGAGGTTGTAGTTTCAGGTAGCAAACCCATAATGTTCTGTCATGTGAGCGTGTGCCGTCATTTCTCGAAGCAGTTCTCTCCTATGCCATCTTATCGGTCTTGCTGTTGGATTCTTGTATTTTTGAAGTGAGAACATCTCCGTAGTCTCATAGGCAGATTGATAGAATCCAGAATCTTAATGAGGAATTCAGACTTATGATGATGGACAAGCTTCAGTGCTGCTGTGGAGCCCAAAAGCATTCTCTGGGTAAAATGAAATGCCTTGTTTTGAATCTGGTCTTTTTTAGTTGCCAAAAAATTGCTTTGGCTTTTGAATGAATATTAGATAGCAAGGGTGCTGTTTTGGGATATTGGAAGCAAACCTGTTATGCAACGATGAAACGCAGAGTATTAAATTAGCATAAACTGAAACTAAATAAAACAGGGTCTGGACACCATGTTCAACATTTTTGATTCTAATCATAAAATATTTTGTTTTATGCGCTCAAATTGTAGTGAGAATAGATAAAATGACCACCCTATTGCCTTGTAGGCCATCTTGGATATGAAGCCATGAGGTACTTCTCTTTGAAGGCGGGACCTTGTGTTCTTATGGCACCGCCACACTCTAACACCTCTGCACTGTTCTAATGGAGATTAATGATCATTACTGAGTTTCCCATCAGCCTGTAAACATTTTGCACCTGTTGGGAGGGACTATGGTGAATTGCTTCCTATATAATTAGGAGCAGTCCTGTATAGTGGATTTAATAGAGCTTCCTTAATTAACCTTTCCCTTTGTGTGTATTGCTTTCACGTCTGTTCTCGATTCAATTTTTTTTTACTTTTTCGTTTTTCTCTGTTACTCATCTCTTACAATGCCGGAAGTGTAACATATTGGATTGAGTGGCTCTAAGGTGTCGGCCAAACAAGGAACAAGAGTACGAGAAGACAGATTAGGAATAAAACAATAACAAAAGATAGGATGTAGAGTATATATATATATATAAGAACCCTAATTCCCTTGTTCTGATGTTAGCTATCTGTGCCCCGATTGTCTCTGAACTGCTTCTTTGTGATTAAGAACCAATTATGATTTAATTCATATCAAACTATACATCAATCTAAATAAGTCTGATTACATGGCAATCCCTTTTTTCTCACATAAAGGTGAAACTCATGCTTTGGTTGTAGGGAGTAGTTATTGTTTCAATATGGATATCCACGGTTGATGAGAATTTACTGACATTGATGAGTTATTTATTTAAGGGAAGCCATTCCTTCACAGGAGGAACATCTACCTGATCTTATTGTCTGTTGTGCTTATGTTAAAATGGTGATTCACAGCCAGTTTATCAACCAAAAACTTTAATCAAATGCTATTTTTTTTTCTTTCTTTATGGTGCTTCTCCTTTGCATGGCACCATGACTAATACGTTTTTGATGCAGTGACTCAGCTTCTCTGCTTTGCTTGCCTTATTCTATGCAAGCCGATCACAAATTGTATATTAAACAGATCCAACAATGTATCAACATCATGGGAACATTTTTTTTCATGGCAGAGTAACTTACATAGCATGCCAGAGGTTCAGACAGTGAGGAGGTTGGCAGCAGAGAACTGTGCTGTCACTCGTGCATTTCAATGTTTAGCCCAGTTCATTAGAGCTAGTTTTTAGTCAATTATATGTCCTCTGCCTTCAAAATTCGGGTGATTTTTGAAAGAAATGGGCACACTCCGATGGGAACCCTCTATGGATGAACCCATCCAGGGCCGACAACAAATCTTTTCATGTTTATTAAAGAGATATTTCACCCAAAAATGAATATTATTTCATTTACCCAGCCTTATATCATTCCAAACCAGTGTATTTACTTCTGCAGATCACAAAAGAAGACATTTTTAAGAATGTGGTAACCAAACCACATCAGCCTTCCATTGATTTCCATTGTATGAATACAAAAATTCCATTCTGAGGGTGAATAAAAGATGACCAATTTTTTTTCATTTTTATGTGTACTATCCCTTTAAGGTTGGTCGGCGGACATCTTCTAACAGTGACCATATTGAACCCATGAGTCTGTTTGATGGCAAACGACAATACACTCTGATTTAAATACAGTCATACTAACAAGTGTATTGGTAATTCCAGTTCTATACATTGAATGCTACACGAGAAGACATACATTTGAATTATTTCCATATTTAATAGATTTCAAAATAGATTTTCTGATCTACTTCAATACTTCTGTTGAATGACACCCACCCCCTCACCACGCGCTCACTCAGTATGTGGTGTCTGTGGCTTCCCACTCTGGTCTCGGAGCGAGAGGGATCTAGACTATCTGAGCTTTACGCACACTAAGAGCCTGTTGAGGATGCAGGGGAGGGGGGTAACCAAGGCAATTCAGTCAGTAGAGAGCTTTTATCAATGAGCGCTCTGTGTCTTACCTCAGCAACATCCTAACCGCCATTGTCAACTGAACTGGCCACTCTCTATGAAAGAGAACAACAGAGACTATCTGCGAAGACTGCGAAAGATAGTTGATTGGCTGGCAACAACTGGTGTAGCCAATCAGAATGTTGAGCGACACTCAGTTTCATTGCACATCAAGGAGCATAGCAATGATAACAAAGTATATAAATATTGATACTTACTAATGTTATTAAATGTAGTGTTTTTGTACATTTTTATTTATTAGTCACCAGTTTTGCCTATCTTTATGAAGAGAGGGTAATATAGGTAGCTTAAGCACAGTTTGTTCCAATAATTTATTAATATTAATTAATATATACTGGGATATGAGAATATGAATGGTTGAAGGTAGATCCTGGAAATGGTTTGAAGGGAGAGAGGATGTGGAAGTGAGTAGGCTGATTAAAGAGCTAATCTTTGTGTTTAGCAGTGGTGTGAGAAGGATAATGCCAACCCGGGTCAACTGATACTCTATACAGGGATTTAATACACGTCTGGAGCCCAAAAGACCTCCTCACTGTCCAAGGAGGGTGGTGCATGAAAACCAATGTCACATTGCAGGTTTTATGTCACCTTGTTTAAAGTGCAAGTGTACTTGAATGAGCATTTGAAAAAGTTTGAGAAAAAATCAAGAAAATATTGTTAAGATGCATTAACCAAAGTTACTGTGCATTCAAGCTTTACATTTAATTTATTAGTATGTGTGTTTTCTGACATTGAACCCATGATCATTGCATTCCTCTTTCGTGAGAAAAGCATTCAAATATTTGATAATTTCTGATCCATTTAATAGTAAATAAATTGAGTTGTTAAGAGGTTTGTGTGTATGTGTGCTTTATTGTTTTGAAGCAATTATTGTTTTGTTTTATTGGTAATCTATATTGTCCAAAGAAAATGATTTAACCATAGAAATTGTATTCATTGTTTTCCCCAAAAATAATAATTTCAGTCTCAAACAGAGAGTATCTTCCCAAACACCATATTACTGTTTTAGTCTTTGAAAACTGATTAGTGCACTAAACTAAATTTCTATTAATAGGGTTGTTTAAGTAATACTCTATTATTTTTTGCAAACAATAATTATTCTGCACGTGGCTGTATCATTTCCTCTCTCAATCTTGTTTTTTTAGTTTGGTTTATGGGAGCTCCAGATCCTCCCATCCAGACTCAGAACTCCTCCACCGGCAACCTTACGCCACACCGCACCCCCTGCAGGGATATGCAACAAATCATCATCCCGGAAGTTCTGGACAGGGTGGGGCATGGGGTGCAGGAAGGAGCTTAGGTAAGATCTTTAAAATTTGTTTGTCAAATTGCAGATTCCTTGTGTGTATCATGGTGACATTTAATAGAAATATATACTGAGATGTTTTGAGAAATGATTTATCAGTTATAGGACCTTTAAATTTTCAATTTAACTTTTATTGTCAGAATTGCCTCTCATGGCATCTTCTGTCCCATATATATATACCACAATCAACTTCAAAACCAAATACAGAAAACATACATAGATTCCCAATAACATAGATCTACAATACATTATTGTGAAAGTCCTTTGACCTTTCTTAGCCATTTAGGCCTACTTTGAGCCCCAGCTCTGATTTAATTATTTAACAGCAACTGGTTATATATATATATATTTATATATATATATATATATATATATATATGCATATGCAATTCTTCTATTAGAGGTTAAAAAATATTCTCAAATCCCTATTACCTGTATAATGTAGAAAATAAGCTGTCAACAGGTTGTACATTTTATCATAACAGTTATCATCTCTTTTAGGGCTCTCAGGCTTGTTTGATACTGGGCTACATCATGCCAGTCCCTCAGGACCAGATGCTTCAGTTATGAACTTGATCTCTGCTTTGGAGTCCCGAGGTGCTCAGCCACCCCCCTCTGCCTCCTCCCTTCTCTCCCAGTTTCGCACCCCATCATGGCAAACTGGTAATTATTGTGGGCTATTAAATATAGAATGATCTTATATTGAACACTGAAATATATCAGAAAAATAAAGACAATGAATTGTGAGAACCCTATTATTAACTGCTGAATCATTTTGATCTTTTTTCGTTTTTCTTGTAGCAATGCATACTCCAGCCCCTGCAGAGCTATTCATTTCTGGTGCACTACCTGGCTCTGGCTCATTTCCCTCTTCCTCTGCTCTATCGGCATATCAGCACCCTGCATCCTTCTCTGGGCGCTCCTTTCCTGGGGTGACCTCATCATTATCTCTGCAGGACACAACTACCTTCAGTCCTACTTCTAATGGTCTCCTGTCACCCCATGATCCGTTGCTGCACATCAAGACCCCATCACAGTCAAGTCTTGGCTTTGACCGTCTTTTGTCCTCACAGAGTGGGGCTGCTTCTTATAGAGGGCCACAAGAGCCTAGTGGTCCCCCTCCACAGGGATCTGCATCCTCTTCATCACGCCATTTACCACCCCCTCAGTTTAACTTGCTTTCCTCGCAGCTTCAAGATCAATCCTCCCAGCTCTACAATTCCTCTGTATTTTCTTCTGCACCCCCACAACCTCCACAGTCCCAGGAAAGAGCAATTCCCAGGCAAGACAGTGTAATCAAGCATTACCAGCGACCTTCTGCACAATCTCAGCTTTCTTCTTCCACGCCTCATCCGCTACAGCATTACCTTAGTTGCGGTGCATCTGGATACCAGCAGATAGCCCATCATCGGCATGCAGGAGTAAATTGTAGCCCACTGGGTGAGCAGAGTCCATCGGCTGACCCCAAACCCTCTCCTAGATCCGAACAAATTTACCGACCTATCATCCAGCCCCCGTACAGCTCGTCCTCGGTGTCCTCCTCAGCTGTTTCAGGTGGTGGTATTGGGAAAACCGGAAAGAGTTCCAGCTCAAGTAGCGGTTATTCTTCCTCCAGCTCTTCCTCATCAAGAACCCCTCACACTCCACCTTCAGCTTCTTCTACATCCTCTTCCTCGTCCTCAGCTTCTAATGCTAATGTCTCATCAAGTACCCCCTCTGCACCCTCAAGGCAGCAGCCACCGCCTCAGTCAGCACCTCCACCCCCGCCACCTCCACCACCTGCAGTGTCATCCTCTGCTACACAGCAGCAGCCACCCAAACCTTGCTTATCCGCATATGGTTCTCCTGTTCCTCCTGTTAAACCGACGGCTGGACTTTCTGGTCAAACTCCACCACAACAACAGTCATATTCACCAAGCCAACCACCCCCTTCTCATCTGTCCCAGCCATATGGAGGATTCAGTTCGCCACAGGCCCAGGATCTCGGTTCCAGCCTTGGGGGATCTGGAAAAGCGTATGGCAGTCTTGGAGCAACAGGGCGTTCGTTTTCAGCGGAGGTTGTCTATGGATCTGATTCAGGATATGGGTCTTTGCCACCATCTCTTGGAGGGGCAGGAAGTCCTTCACTAGGCTATGGTGGGACAGGACATTCACCTGCACTAATGGTTTCTGGAGGTGGTACCGGTACAACAAGCAGTACCACTGGTTCAGGGACGGGTAGTTCTGGGAGTGTGGGTGGTGGTTCAGGGGGTGGTGGTGGTGGAGGTAGTAGTAGTGTACCAAGTGGTGGTGCAGCATCATACCACCTCCCAGATTCCAGCCCTTCACCCTCAAGTAATTCTGGAATAATCCGCCCAGGACTGCACTCCCCTGCCCCAACTCGTCCTGCACAATCACCTGGAGGAAATGGTGGAAACAAGTACCTATCCTCAGTTCTCTCCCCAGCATTCCTGGCTTCTCCACAAGGATACTCAGACAGTAGGGTACCACCCCAACAGCAATCACAGTCTTATCATACAACACCACCAAAACCCAAGTCTGATTCTGATATGCTTGGAGTAGAAAGACCTCAAGAGGAAGAAGAAGAAGATGAAGATGATTTTTTGATCCAGCACTTACTGCACTCACAGAGTCCAGCCCCGAACCCCTCGCAGCACCATTCTCAACAATCTCAGCAGGTATCTGCACAACAACAGCAGTCCCAGTCCATTCCTCAGAGTAGAGATGGAGGAAAGGGTCTATCCGCATATGAACTGAAGGCATCTGAAGAACGATACCATCTGCAGAGTGTAATTCGGACCAATAACACCACTAACAATGTGGCTTCAGTTGCTGCCGCCTCTTGTGGTCCAGGCACAGGTTTGGAAAATCAGTTAGAGATGTCTCTGAAAAAACAGCAACAGACAAAGACTGACAGAGTGCACTCTGGAGCTGGTGCAAGTGGTGGTCGAAGTGCAGTTGAGTCACTCTCACACACTCACTCACACAGTCAACACCCAAACCAACATGACTCCCTTAGTTCAGTTGTCCATTATGGTAGAGGAGATCATTACACTCATCAGACACATCAACATCACCCTTCACACCCATCACACTCACAACATCCTCAACATTCCCAGCACCCTCATCCCCATCCAATGTCTCACTCGCATATGGATCTTAAGAAAGCTCAGGATCCTTCAGAATTAGCCTACATGCGAAAGACACCAGACTTGCAGCAGCGTCAGACCCAGTCCTCTCTTGGTTTAATGGATTCTCCACCTGACCAGTCTCAGCAGACCTCTCAAGCTCACCTTCTCCAGTCCGTCCTTTCTCATACCACTCGAAACAAAATGGACAACCAACAGGCTTCTTCACAGCAACAACAACAACACTCAATGAGTCAACAGGCAATGATTGGAGCATCTGGAGGATTAGGTGCGGGTGGATCTGGGGCAGTAGACACTCAGCCACAGACGTCTCAGCTTCAACTCCAGCTCCAGTCCCAAACTATGGATGCTCACTATGGACGTGAGTCTCAGCGAAACCAAAGCCAGACAAGTCAGAATTCTGTTTCACCTTTAGACATGCTAGAGAGAACTCTCTCCAGGACGAATAGCAGGGAAGGGACTGCGTCTTCTGAGAGAGTTGGTGGGGGAGATGGGAGCACTAATGATCATCACAGACAACAACAACAACAACATAGGATGTCCTCACACCATCAGCCTCACCACCCTCAACAATCAGCACCAGAGCTTCATGACTTCTTGTCTGAGCCTGATATGAGCATGTCAACCCCCTCTCATTTGCACCATATGAGCTCTCACCATCCACCCCCTCATGCCCACCATCAGCCTCACCACCAACATCCTCACCAGCACTCACACCACATGCAACCATCTTCTGGACCTTCACAGTCCCAGACCCAGCCTAGGGAACAAGAGCCACAGCTGGATCAACTTAAAGATCATCAATTTGACACAAGCAGTCCTGTGGGCAAAACAGCTCAGAACCAAGGGCAGAGTCAAGAGCAGCAACAGCGGTTTGTGCCACTGACCTCCATTTGTTTCCCAGATTCTCTACTCCAAGATGAGGATCGATCCTTTTTCCCAGGAATGGAGGATATGTTCTGTTCGGAAGATTACAAGACAAGCTGCGCGGGAGGAGGTGGAAGTTCAGCTCAAGGAGGTCAAGAAGGTGTGTCAGAACAACGTGGATCTGTACAGGATGGAATGGATGCAGTTAAAACTACAGGTGGTGGAGGAGGTTCTTATGATATTATGGGTCACCATGGTGATCAGGGTTATGGGCAGTATTGTCACAATTTGTCTGAATCTGGCAATGGTACTATGCACTTAGATCTGGACCCCTTGAAATCCCACGAGCTCCCATCCACTGTAAACACAGAACAGCTGGGCTTAATCCAGTCTCAGGGTCCAGGTCTTGGAATGGCCAGCACGGGACATGGCGTGGATGGAACTGGAAACAAAATGATGGGATCTGTGGGGGCAACTGGTGGTCCTGGAGCAGGCGGACTCACCTCACCCATATTTTGCTCCTCTAGACCTAAAAAGCTCTTGAAGACGAGCTCATTTCACCTCCTTAAACAGCGTAAAGATCCTAATGCCCAGTCACAGGCTAAGAAGAATTATGCCCAGGAGTATGAGTTTGAGGATGATGAGGATAAAGCAGATGTTCCAGCTGACATCCGCCTAAACAGCAGACGTCTCCCTGACCTGCTTCCTGATCTTGTGTCCAGCTGCAGAAAGTCTGGAGGTGGTTCAGGAGTTGGAGGTTTGAGCCCATTAATGGGCGATTTAGATTTCTGCCACCCATCAGGGTACCAATCCCTTGGACCTCCACCACAGCTTCTCCCTCATGATGGCCCAAAGAAAAGAGGAAGGAAACCCACCAAACCTAAACGTGAGGGTCCACCAAGACCCAGGGGTAGACCCCGAATTCGGCCTCTGCCTGAGCCTCCCTATTGCAGGAATGTGATGGCACCAGCAGGAGAGAGTAAGAGGGGCCGTGGTCGAGGGAGAGGGCGTGGAAGAAAAGATGATCCTATGCTTGAGATGCACAGAGACATGAACAAGGGGCAGAACTATCAACAAGCATCGCATCTCCAGCATCAACCACAGATGCAACAGCATATGCACCACCATCTACAACAGCAGCAGCACCAACCACAGCCACAACACATGCAGCACCCACAACAGCACCTACACGTTCAGCAACTGCAGCAGCAACACCATCAACATCAACAACTCGCACAACATCAGCCTCAATATCAAGAGCCAATCAAACCAATTAAGGTAAATGAAGACTTGAGTGACGTGTATGTATAATTCATGTAATTTATTTGATGTAAATACTTAAATATTTATTTTTCTCCTAGATCAAGCTTCCTATTCCTTCTATGCCCTCGTCTGACTCCCTCCTGCGGACAGACTCCCTGTCTAGTACAGATCCAGTTTTGTCTGATGGTTCTGTAGGATCTGCACCATCTATTGGTTTGAGCCCAGGGCCCACTACCAGTGCGGATATGAACAGAATTGACATAAATCGAAATGACATGAACTGTGGTCAGGAAAAGATGAAGCAAAAATCCCAAGAGGTGAGTCTAAGATACCTTCTCAGTTTGCATATGTTGAAATCAAAAAGAAAATGTTTAAATGAAACCAGATGTTCATGTATAATAATGTAGTGCCTTACTCAATCTAGAGCAAATGGCAATCATGGTTTTGCATTTTCAAAAACAGCAGTTGTTGCATTAGGATTGCTATTTCATAACCTTTTGAAATGTATTATAAATACAACTTCTTACATTTGAAACTGATTAAAGCTTTCAAATATCACAAAAGACACATGGGATTATGAATTTTGAGAACCTCAGTTTTTATAAGTGTTGTAATAAAACATGGCCAACTATTCACTAGTTCATGTTTGGTTTGGTACTGATGTCCTCAAATGACCTACAGATTTAGTGTGCGGTTTATTGGAGGCAATTTGTTTTATGGGGAGCAATTTGACAAGAAACAGATTGTTTAAAATGTACTCTTTAATTTTGTGTTTAACAAATTTAGAGATGTTGATAGTAAACCGGAGCAGAAATTTTAGACCGTAGTATTCAACATGAGATATTTTATGTGCCGAACAGCATAAGAAATCAATTAGGATTTATGCAAATGCAAAAGGAAAGTCGTGCAGTGAGCTGTGACTATTCTCACTATGATAAGATGAGCAGTATTCTACTTCTTAGGATCTTAGCAAATACAAATCTGATTATTAAAAGCAAAGATTTCATAACCTGTACATTGTTACATATGTTAAATGTGAGTGACAAATTCCTCTTCATAAAATAATTAATTTTGGGCAGACTAAATCCATTTTCCAAAGCCCAAAGATATACAACTCGCCAAAAGATATATAACTCACAAATATTTTGCCATATTACTGAAATGATGCCCTCCTGCATATGTTTAAATTGCTCTTATGAAATGTCCTCTGTTGCCTCAGCAACAGGTAGCCTCTGGAAAGAAGGGCGAGAAGAGTCAGTCTATGGTGTTACGTGTGTGTATATGTGAATGTCTATGTACAATGTGTATTTTTTTATTTTACAGATGTCTTGGGAAGGAGAAATGGATGAACAAATGACCCCAGAGGCTTGGGCCACCATGCAGAAACTCTCCAGCCCAGTAAGACATCAATTCCATTTTCAATATATAATTCTGCTAGAAGACAATAAGTCACCTTATATTTACACAAAACGCTTGATCTTGAAATATAATGAAACTGGTTTCACTTTTCATTGTTCTCAGTGTATGTATGCACTTTGCCACTGGGGGGAGTAGGACACATAGACTAAGATGATTGGCAGGCCACCATGATGACTGTGTTCTTTAAAAATGCAGTAAAAGAAGGCAGAGAGCTGTTTCTAGGGAGGCTGTTGCTAAGGTTACAGTTTCATAGTAACTGTTATTTACCATCCTACTGTTCAGTTAGGTGTAATACGTCCCCCTAATGTAAGAGAGTGTGGCTTTAATGATGATATAACATAAAATGTAAACTCATATAATTGTAAAATGTTGTGTAACTGATTTCGAAGCTGTTTTGTGTTCCGCCATTTATCCATATTGTTTGTCTCTTACTTTGCATTAACCATCTTTCTCACTCCCATTTCTACCTCTCAGACGGAGGAGAAGCCTTCAGAGCTAAAGTCTGGTTTCATAACTTCGTTTTTGGATTTCTTGAAAACTGGAAAGAAGCAGTCAGGCCCCGATGCTCCATCCGGGCCGAACCCTGTGGACGGATGCACTTCAACAGATACCTCCTCGGTCAAGGGAGGCCTTCGCCCATTATCTCCCCAACCTCCTCCTCCACCACCCCCACCTCCACCCTTCGGGGAGAATGAAGGTGAAGGAAGCCTGGGTCTCAGTAACTGTCCGTCTCCCTGTAAACGACTCGATGAGGAGCTCAAGAGGAACCTGGAGACCCTGCCGTCGTTCTCCTCCGATGAGGAAGACTCTGTCAGTAAAAACCAGGACCTACAGAAGAGCATATCATCGGCCATTTCTGCCCTCTATGACACGCCCCATAGTCTTGCTGCCGTTCAACCTCCGTCCACACCCTCACCACCCACTCCACGGGAAGATACTCTTAACACGCCCCCGCCGCCCCCTCAACCCGAATCTGTCTGTGAACCTGAGACGGAGCTGGATTTACACTCACAACCCAGCTCCCGTGGAGAGACGCGTGTTCCTGGTGAAGATGAGGACGATCAGGAGGTGCGTAGAAAAATGCAGCAGAAGGAAGAGCCAGAGAAGAAACGTGACCAGGAAGATGATGAGTTAGAGGAGGAGAGGTCCAGAGAAAAAGAGAAATTAGCTCAGATAGAGGAGAAAATGAGGAAAGAATCTGAGTATGAAATGCTGGATGCTCCCAATGTTGATGGTGAGTGTATTAACTTGTATAATAAAATCACTGCAACATTAATGTTTCCATAATGTAATTTTTTTTATTTCCCACTTTTAGAATCCCCATCCGAACCTGCTCCTGCGCCTCCTTCTCCTCCATCCCTTTCTCCGTCTCCCCCAACCTCCTCCTCACCGTCCCCTCTGCCTCCTCCTCCTCTTTCCCTCCCCTCGCCTCTTCCATCTCAAGAAGACGAGGAGAGTCTACAGCAGCAGCAGCAGCAACAACAACAGCCACTGCTGCACAATTCCCTCCCCCTTAGTCCCTCTCCACCCACTCTCCCGTCTCCCTCCCCGCCTCCGCCCACACTGCCCCCCTCCACCACACCCCCACCGTCGTCCTCTCCTCCTCCCTCGGAAGAGCTGCCCCAACCCTCCCCAGCCTCTCCCCCCACCCCCGAAGATGCTCCCACCCCCCAGATCACTTCATTGCACCTAGCGAAGAAGCAGTCCAACGCGGCCATCGCGGGAGAGAGTGAGGATGAAGATAGTGAGAGTGGAGGGGAGGGGATTTTCAGAGAGAGGGATGAATTTGTGGTGCGCACCGAAGATATCGGTACTCTTAAGGTAACCAGTATCTTTCACTTGTGTTAATATTTTTTTTGAAATTATGTATAATTTGGGAGATGCTTACGCTTTATTTCTCGTGATTTCTCAGCTGGCTCTGCAGACGGGGCGGGAACCTCCGCCGATCTGGAGGGTCCAGAAAGCTCTGTTGCAAAAATTTGCTCCTGAAATCAAAGACGGACAACGACAGTTTTGTGCTACCAGTAATGTGAGTGTGTTTTTACAGTATCTTATAAGCAAGCCCACACAAAATCTGTTTCCCACAACAAAAGTTTTTCATATCTTATTTCAATATGCCCAATAATTTTACTTCCATTAAACACATTTGACAATATCTAAATTCATTTCAAAGATTAGCGTAAAATCAAACTAGGAAATGCGACAACCAAGACCATGGACCACATTAAAATTTAAATCACCACCATAAACTCAATCTCTGTTATTTTCCTGCAGTATCTGGGCTACTTCGGAGATGCAAAGATGCGCTACCAGCGCTTGTATGTTAAATTTTTGGAGAACGTGAATAAAAAAGATTACGTCAGGGTGTGCTCACGGAAACCCTGGCATCGACCCAGCCTCACGCTGAGGTAATTTCACCCTAAATGACCTTCTGTTGTATTCCTGTGATATATCACGGTTCATAGAGATGTTATCATCATTAATCGGCGCGTTATGACGGTGTAGAGGAATGCTGAGATTGTGTATTTCTTCCCATCAGGCGCCAGTCTCTTCCTAAGCCACAACCTGTACGCAGCCTGACCCCACCCCGCGTGGATCGAGAAGACAGAGAGAAGGAGAGAGAGAGACAACGAGAGAAAGAACAACGGGAGAAGGAGCGAGAGAGGGAGCAGATGGAGAAATCCAGGAGAGAAAGAGAAATCGAGAAGCAAAAAGAAAGGGAAAAAGAGAAACAAAGAGATAGGGAAAGGGAAAAGGAGAAACAAAAGGAGAAGGAGAGGGAAAGAGAGAGACAAAAAGAGAAAGAGAAGGAAAAGCAACGGGAGAAGGAGAAGAAGCTTCAGGAGAGACAGGTTCAGGAGAAGTTAGAGAAGAGAGCTGCAGTCGTGGAGCGTGGGAGGGTCAAAGAGGAGAAGAGAGTTGGAGAGAAGAGGACTGATAGGACCAGAAGCAAGCCTGTGAAAGTGAAGGCAGAACCTCCACCCAAAAAGAGGAAGAAGTGGCTTAAAGATGTGCCCTCCTCCTCTGATTCAGACTCATCTCCTGACCCGCCCAGTGAGGATGAAGGTGTGCTAGACTCTGTTGTACATTTATTGTGTGTCCATTTGCTGAAATATGTCAATTTATCACATAGCAACTGCAGAATCTGTTAAACAGTTACAATAACTGCATTCCTCAAATGAAGGCTGCACACATATTAGGTATACAACATTGTATATAAACTCATGTCAGTGTTTTGGGAAAATCATTCAAACTGATTGAATATTCTGTCAAACTGTCCCACAATATTTTTCAGAAGCATTAAATCTATACAATCTGTCTTTCACAGTGTCCATTCGCAGTGGGATGAATAGTCGGGCCATGAGAGAAATGTTTCGTAGTTATGTAGAGATGCTGGTCAGCACTGCTCTGGACCCTGACATGATCCAAGCTCTGGAGGACACCAATGGTGAGAGGATGTCATTTGGTTATGGATTAACATTTATTCATGAGGTGAACAACAAAAGCTATCAAATCAGATAGGGCGAAAATGGTCCTGTTTAGATGTGAAACTGTGCATATGTTCCTTATCTGAATGAATAAAATATAAGAAACAGTAATAAGTAAGTGGTTAGATTACTGGTTCAGGTGTTGGCAAAAATGATTAATCTGTAGCCAATTCTTGAAGATGGCTAAAGATTTAGCTGTTGTGGTAGAGATAGACAGATCATTCCACAGCGGGGAACAGTCAAGAAAATGGTTATGGAAAAAGTCAACAAAGTGACAATTGGGGTAAAGTGATTTAAAGGAATTCAAGAGAAGTTAAGTGGGGGAGTTTGAGAGAAATATGAGAATAATGGATCACTAAAGTGAGTTATAAAGGAGTTTTCTTACATATATACTACCGGTCAAAAGTTTGGGATCACTTGACAAAAATGTTTCTCATGCTCTTCAAAACCTTTTAATCTGAAGGTGTATGTTTCATGTTTGAAATAACTTGTGTGGACATAACATAATTGTGCCAAAATATGAATTTCTCTCTACAAAACTTAATTTTTTATTAGAAAAAATGCATTACTTGGATAAAATAATGAATAAAAAGCAGCCAATAAGAGTCCAGCATAGATGGAAATTCCTTAAATACTGTTTAAACAGTGTGCCAGGTTGAGACATCAAGAAGCTGGCTTATGAAATGCCAAGATAACAATTTAGCAAATTCTTGTCAAAGGGTGACTACTTTGAAGGTGCTAAAATAAAACGAACGGATATTTTATTTCAAACGCTTTTAGTCGCAACATAATTCCCAAAGTTACAACTGTATTATTCCATGTTTTGATGAGTTTACTATTCTAAAATGTGGAAAAAAATATAAAGAATGAGTGAGTGATCCCAAACTTTAATTCTTAGGTAACACAGAAACTAATGTAGTCACTTTGGAGCATCTCCCTAATGTAATTGCAATTATTTACGTATTTTAATATTTCATTAAATGAAAAGTTGCAATTTGGATACATATTATGACTGCTCCCCTTTTACTTTTAGACGAACTTTATCTCCCACCCATGAGGAAGATTGACAGTATTCTTAATGAACAGAAGCGAAGACTGCTCCGCAGGGTCAACATGAGTGTCCAGCATCAGGTGACTGCCTATGACTGCATTTATTTGCATGCTTAGATTGAATTATTCCTAATAAATGAATTCCAACCACAATGTTTATGTATAGCCTAAATTCTGCAATTAACTGAAAATATCAATTTACATTCCACCCAAAAGTGAAGAGCGACATTTAGTGTCAGCATCGCCATAGCAACAAGAAGTTGTGAGCACGCTTGTGAGGAAAGGTGACCGAGTATGGCTCAACAATATGCAATCGGCATGGGTGACATATTTATAAATATGTCAAAACAGCTTTGTTTACATTTACATTTAGGCATTTGGCAGACGCTTTTATCCAAAGCGACTTACATAGCTTTATCCTATACATTTATACATAGGTATTTGCAATCCCCTGGGTCGTACCCATAACCTTGAGTTATTAACACAATGCTCTTAACACTGAGCTAAAGGAAAGCTGTTTGTTCTTATGTTACTGCATTTTAAAATAAAAGAACAGACCTCCTCATATTTAGTCCACATCCAAAAAACAGACTTTACTTAATGGATTACATAATATCTGTTTTTGACATAAAGAAAGAAAAAAAATTCTCAATAGATGGTTTTAATGACGATTTTGCTTCAGGTCTGATTATTAACGAATTTTTCCTGTACGTGTATCTATTGCTCTCAGAGAGCAGACTCAGAGAGTCTCTCATTCTCTCCCCTCATCTTCTGTCTCATGCAGGAGGCCCTCCACATGTTCCCTCAGATGACAGCAGACCCGCTGGACTCTGGAGTAGTGAAGGTGCACCTGGGCGGTGAGAGTTACAACCGCAAAACCCTCAACCGAGTCAAAAAGAGCCTTCCAAAACAACAGGCATGTTCTACATGGTCAATCTTTCCTGATTAACTGTTTAGCTGTAAATCGATCAGTTTGGATGGATATATTACAGCGAGACTTGCCATACTCTTTTTGCTTGTAACACCTCATTTGTTTCCTCCCGTCAGGACCTGAAGCTGTCGAGAGAAAACCTTCGAATATACAGCCTTTATCACTCTCTCCATCACTACAAATATCATACCTTTCTGCACTGTAAAAAGGAGGTATGGGCAAACAACAGAGATCATTCATTTCTCAACGCAGTGTAGTAGCTCATGTTTTATGAAACTCTTTTGTCTTCCTCAGACGGACAGTATCGAGCAGGCAGCAGAGGATCCAGGTCAGGAGGAGGTGGTTCAGCAGTGCATGGCCAACCAAGGCTGGCTAGAGACTCTATTCAACTCCTTCCTCGAACTGCTGACGCTCAGCACCAAGGCTTAAGACTCAGCTGTCAAAGCTCCAAGTGTGTGTCCCATTTGGAGAGAGGAGGACTCTAAACAAAACCAGTGCAGAGCTCCGGGTTGAGGGAAAATTAGATTTTCCTTTGCAGAATGTTTAAGAGCCAGTTGCGGATGAAGCTGTTGCGTTTTAACATAACAAATGTTTTTGTAAAGCTTTTCATTTCTCTCTCGTTCATTATGCGATTGCTCCCCGCGACGGGAACCACGGGGGGACGACACGAAAACAAAAGTGAGAATGTGTGAAGACTTTTGTCTGCACAGAGACAAGTAAAGATAGTGCCAAAGGGAACAGGGTTGAAATCTCACAGGTCAGTGTTTTGACAGAAGTGAGTTTTGAATGCTATGTTCCATGCACACTCTTATATATAAATATGTATTATGAACAATTATGATTTGTATTATTTATACATGGACATTTATACATGGTTACCTCCCAAAGCTGGGGCAGTTTGCTTTTATTATTTGGAATAATAACGCTTAAGTTTTATGAGGGTGTACATGAAATGGGCCACCCACAGTCTCCAATTCTTCCTGTTCCCAATACTGAAGGACCAGCGGACAGGATATGTACACAACAACGGGGTCAGCAGTGTGTAGTTCCTTTTCATCAAAAAAATAGAGCAAATGAAAATGTATTTAAACTAAAATAATGTGTTCTTTCTGTTGTTCTTTAAAAGAAAATGCGGAAAAGGAGGCGTGTTCGTTCGTTTTCTCAAAGAAAACATGGTGGAGAGGGATGTAATAGTTTTTCAAGTGTAAAACGTCTGTGTTTACTGTTTGTTTTTTTATCTGTTGGTTGTTTACTATGATAATTATTGTTATTATTATTATTTTGGAGGTTTGCTTATTTCTCTCTTCTGTAAATATTGTACAGTTGCTGCAGTCTCTACCTGTCCCTCATCTGTACATGAATCCTCCTGTATTTGACAAGCGCAAATAAAAGAAAAGAAAATGGAATTTATGAAAATGACGCATTTTCACATGAAACTGCCGTGGTTCTTTTTGTTCTTCTACGTGGGGAGGAACAGATTTATAAGAAAAGGAGTACAGCAAAACAACCTGCTCTCATGTTCCCCCAACTATGGGGGCACTTTCGTTTCCAGTGCTAAGTGTTCTGGAAATAAAAACATATCTTTGAGAATTTACATACTTTTTATTTATCTCATTGCAGAATACCTGCAAATACAGTATTACATGTCCGTCTCAGCAGTTCTAGTCTTCAAGGTAAACATTCCATTCCTGCTAGAGCAAAAAAATAGAACTGCATTTCCTGTTGTTACCATGGTAACATAACCATGGCAACACCAGCAGCATTTTCCAGGAGTGTTTGTCTGTCGTTGGTGTGATGGCTGTCTCTCTCTCTCTCTCTTTGTTTCTTTGTAGCTTCTAAATGTAACTGCTTCTAAATCATATTGTTGATACAATTTTCAGCTTCACAAAATGTATTATAAGAAATTACAACCTCTGCTGTTTCATGCTCATAAAATACATTTCTGCTTTTTATTTTTCCTTTCCTTGCAGTGCTCCTTATTACATCTTTTTATACAAATGTACTGCATTATTTTAACATCCTAACCCAACAAATAATTAACTAAGAGAATAACTTGTTTCCTAATTTTAAAGTGATTTTATTTAAGATTTTTCTATTATTCTTGCACTGTTGTTGTTAATAATGTTAATTGCCATAGCAGTCATTAGTAAAAAATGATCCAGAATTTCCACCTGTCTCATTAATCATAATTTCTTCCCTTTGCTTTATTACTGATCTGCCTCGCTGTCTTCTCCCTCCTCTTCTTCCTCCACTTCCACAGTGCTGTGCCTCATCTGGTCACACAGCGGCGCCAGTTTTCCATCTGTGGTCACCCCCACTGGCTGAATGATATTGTCCCTGAGTGGGGTGTGGTAAGGGGATAAAAAAGATGAGCGAAAGAAAGCAGTGAATTTTAAGCGTAACATATCATCTGGATATAATCTTGACACAGACTTAACCCTTTTGGGGTCTTTGAAAAAGAAAAACAAGGGTGCTTTAACAAACAATATAGATTGTGTGATAAAATGGATGGTATATACTGATACTGGCGACATAAACTTTATTTACAATTTAGTTTTTTGCCACAATGCCAGTTCAAACTCTGCTTGGACAATGGTTTTTATCTCATAATTAATTTCTTAAGGAAAGATGATGTCTGTAACACAAAAGTAAACGAGAGCATTATTTTCATTACCCTATCAGATACCCTGTGAGCCTCTTTCTCAATCTCACACACACACACATGCTGTCACACACGTACCGTGACAGCTTGTTGAACATATTTATGAGTCTGAGCGCTTCTTCCTCTTTCTCCTCCTCAGTCATCCCTTCCATGGGATCAGGCTGTTCCTCCTCCACCCGTCCTGTCACAGGGTTAATTCTGTCCTTGACCTGTTTGTACTCCTCTGTGTCTGAATCCGAATCGCTGGAGTACTGTGGCTGAGGAGAGGAGCCACGGCCATTCAGCAGACCTCGGGCAGCCAGCAGTCCTGCTGCGTTACCATAGCCGGTGTACTTCACAAATCTGCTCACTGTAGGATGCAGACAACATTCACATAAAGTGTTATACCAAGGATTTACTGACAAAAAGCACTGCTATTTCTTTTAAATATCCAGACCACTTGATACCACTGTCATAATACTTGAAGATAAAGGAAAAAGTTTACAAGCAGATTCTTTAAATACCGTTTTCTTTGCAAAGTACAAATAGAAGCTCAGCTGCGCTGTGTTTGATGTCAGTGTCCACATGAGTCATCAATCGCACCAGTTTGCTCCTCAACGTGTTTCCCTGTTCAGGCCTCAGTTCAACGTCCCTCAGTGGAGGCAGTATCTAGTTAAAACAGATACATAGACAACATTTTGAAAAGGTAAACAACGACAAAAGAGTCAACATTAAATGTGCACAGATTTTGTTTATGTTGCACTGTCATGCAAATCTATTGTTACTGATGCCATTGTAGAAAAATACTATTCAAAGTCAGCAACTATTTATTTATTCTGTGTGAAAGTGTCCAAAGTAGGCACTGTTAACTAATCCTAATGTCATAAGCCGAGCGACATGTGTAAAGACTTATTTTCAAAAGCACCTGTCAGTTCTTTGTGTAAAGCGCTTTCCCTTGGGATAAAACAAACCAAGTGCACCTGTTATGTATTTGTGTGTACGGATTGTGCTGACACTAATAGCAATACTTGAGGATTACGTGGTGAATATGTAACACTTGTGAATTTTGAGGTGATTATTTTACCTGTTGTCTCAGATAGTGTCTGGTTTCTCTGTGTGCCCTGCTGCTTTCACTCAGTAAGTTCAATACAGGAGTCAACTTTTCCTTTAGCATGTGATTCTGTAAAATATATAAAATCAGAAAAATCTCATCCCCGTTTATTTCATTTAAGGATCTAACATTTCAAATGAAATGAATCCACAAAAATAAAAACAAATCTCCACTGTTTTTACAAATTATACACAGTATAATAACTCCAAGCCATAAATGGTGTCTTGTGAACCTTCATAGCATTGTGACACTAAAACCTAAAAATGAATTGTAACCTAAATTGATATTTAATGTTTTTATTACTGACTTGAATAGACTACTATAGGCCACACCAAAAGGCTAAAGGGATAGTTCACCCAAAAATTTATTCTGACAGAATTTACTCACTCTCTAGTTGTTCCAAATCTGTATATATTTCTTTGTTTGGTTAAACACAGAGAAATATATTTAGGTTAATGCTTGTAACTTAACCGTTCTCGGACCCCAGTGACCATAGTAGGAAAAGTTACAATGGTAGTCAATTATGCCACAGGATTGTTTGCTGTCCTACATTCTTCAAAATATCTTCTTTTGTGTTCAACAGAACAATTTTCCTTCTATAGTCGATGGCGTCCAAGAACAATTTGGTTATATGCATTCCTCCAAATATCTTTCTCTGTGTTCATCAGAACAATACATTTATACAGATTTGGAACAACTCGAAGATAAGTAAATTACATAATTTTTATTTTTGGGTGAACTGTCCCTATAATAGGTGGGTTAGAAAAGAGTAAACCAGTTAAAAGTAACAAGTGCAGGTTAACACTTGTGAATACCTTACTATCACGTTTATAAACCTGAACCCCCATTTTGTCATTCCATTCTGACTCTTTTTCTCTCACTCTGTCTAATCTCTTCTCCATGAAGATCAGCAAAGTGTGCACGCAGTCCATGTTGACTCCGCTGGATTCTTTCGAACCCTCAGACAGACGAACAGCGAGCAGAACATCCAGACACTTCAGTGGTAGAGTTGATAGCACATTCACTGTGTGTCTGTGAAATGCAGCACAAGAGCACATATGTTTTCAGTGGCTGAGGCCTCCTAAAATCATGATGGTTGTTTTCTGGGTATTTCTGAATGCTCACCCCTGCAGCTCCTCTTTTCTGTCCTCTCCTTCACAGGGCACTACGAGGCTGTGACGCAGGACTGCAGCTAGGTGACGATACAAAGCACTAGCCTCCTGTGGCAGAAGATGGAGACAAAAAATGTTGAATGGAAAACTGATGTGTCATTCCTATGTTCTGCAATTTCATGTGCCCATCATCATATACAGTATAAATCCTAAAGGGACAGTCCACCCAGAAAGCGAACAATCGGCATCATTTATTTACCCTCATGTCATTCAAAAATGCATTTAACTTTTCTTCTGTGGAACATTAAAGAAAGAACAAAAGAAAGAAGAAATATTTTGAGAAATGTCTCAGTTGTTTTGTGTTCATATAATGGAAGTGAATAGGCCAATGTTATAATGAATAGGCCAATGATACAATATAAAAATCATTGTATTAAATTACATCAAAGGAAATTTAGCGGCATCTAGCTGCAAGATTGCGAATTACAACCAACGGCTCACTCCACCGCTCACCCCTCTTTTTCGAAGCACTATTGTGGCTAACATATTTTCAAAACGCGCTCTGTAGAGCAATATGTCTGTTTAGGCCTACTGAAGAAACAACATGGCGAATTCCCTGCAAGGGGACCCGCTGTGTATGTAGATAGAAATAGCTCATTCTAAGGTAATAAAAATACACTATAGCTTCACTATGTAAGGTTTTTACACACATTTACGATGACCTTGACATTGCTAGTGCCTTGCTCTAACCACTGAGCCACAGGAAAATAGCAAGAAAAACAACATTTACCTCATCTAGTTCCTGTCTGTGGACAGTATAGGTAATGTTAAACAAGGTCTTCAGAATCTCAAGGGCACGTTGAGAGACCTCCTTATTGACAGGGGGCGCTGTCAGATCCGTCAGCACCTCATATCCTTCACCCCAGCGCACTTCTAAACACTGTTCAAGAGCTGAAGACAACAGGGACACACCACGCTCCTGACAAAAATAAATTGAAAGGAATGCGTTGTGATCCAAGACATGATCCAGCTTAGTTGTCTCAAGATATAAAACGTTACCTGCCAGAGCTGCACCCTAAGCTCGGGTCGTAGAGCAGTCAACAGAAAGAGAAGTCGAAGTTCATAAAATTGACAACTTGGGGGGCATATAAGACCCTCTTTAAGCCTCTCTGATATGCCTTGGAGCAACCTGGGGATGAAATCGAATCAATGCAAAATGAAGCAGAGTGAGTGGGAGTTTACTTTATTGGAATAAATGATATGTTAGGAGAAATTTAGTCAACAAGTAATTAACGCAAAATAAACCCCACATGGTTATTATGACCCTGACACTAGGCGGAGGAGTCTTGCTTCAAAATCATGAATTTCAGAGACTCTCGCAATACAGGAATATTGGATCACACTGTAATTGGCGAATGTGTTTTGAATGTGACATTTTGACGTTGGCTCGGAAAGAAGAGTCTCACCTCAGACTGCTTGCTCTCTCTTGTGCTTTCGGACTGTTATAGATGACATTGCACAGGGCCTTTAAGGCCTCTTTCCTCCACACCTCTCCATCATCTTCCTCCTCATCCTTCTCTCCTCTGGCATCCCTCTTTCTTCTAGTCAGCACTCCAAGGGCCACATCGTTCTTTGGGTTTTCTTCATGGTGCTTAGTCTGTGTTTCGACTGTAACTGATTCACAGTTAGTTGTATTTAAATGGCTCATAGGAATCCTGGCGCATTGGAACCCTCTCTCACTGACCAATGAATCAACACAGGCCGAAGCTGCCTGTGAATCTGTCTCACTGTATGTTATGTGGTATTGGGTGTTGCTGCCATTAATATCTAGACCGGCCTCGGTTTCGCTCTGTGCATGTGCCCCAAGAATGATGGCACAAGCGGAGGAGCCCGATTGAGCTTCAGTGTCCTCTTCTTCAGAACAGATAGGCAGGGTAGAGATGCCTCCAAGTCGAGCAAGAGTTAGAATGGCAGACTCTGTGATGAGAGGGTCTAAGGCCTTACGATCCCTTGAGATAATTCTCAGAGTTCGCAGACACTCCCTCAGAACACATGGCTGCAGCTGCATACGAATAAACCAGATCAGAGCTGCAGCAAGCCTCTAGTGCAGAAACAGACAAATGTGAGTGGTAGATGTTAGGATTATAGGTTGAGAATGATGTGGACATCAAATATTTCACGCCTAGTGTTTATTTAAATAAACAGTTTTGAATTGTCCTCTTAAATGGATTGTGCACCCATGAACATTCCTCCATCATGCTCATACCCTCAAGTCATTTTAAATCTGTATAACTTTATTTTCTCTGCAGGATACAAAAGAAGATATTTTAAAAAAGCACCGGCCTCCATTGACTTTCATTGTATGGACACAAAACCACTGAGACATTTCTCAAAATATCTTCTTTTGTGTTCCACAGAAATTTTATGAGAATTTAGATTTTTGTGTGAACTATTCCTTTAATTCTAGTAAAGACTAATCTTAATGCTATGGAATGCAATGTTTTTCTAGACAATTCCTCTTACTCTGTGGGAAACGTTTGGCAATGCAGTGAATACAAAAGAAAATGTGGACAACATAACACCAAAGAATTAGTGTTTTACTCACCCTCCGCAAAGCCAGATCTGCATCATCATTTTCATCACAGTCCAAATCTGAGTCAGAGTCTGGAACAAACTCTCTCACTTTATTCCTCCGGAACTGAGAAAGGGGAAGAAAGAAGATACACTCAGCTCTACATATTAAAGCGAAAGGTTTATTTTGTGGGACAGGCATGATGAACAGAGGTAAATGGCTTTGTGGATGTTCAAGTGTAAAATTAATTATCTCTTGCACAAATGGTATAATAATTGGTGCTCAGTAACAACTCAATAATTCAATTTCAAGAGTTTCTAGGCCCGTCAGGTGCAGACAGTGGTGGATGACAGCATATACAGGTGCTGCGGGCTGAGATAGTATATTAGCAACAGATTACCTACCTCCCTATTATTATTCTTGCACTCGTAGAAGTCTCTCTCACTTTACTACATATATACAGCAAAATTACACTCATAAACATTCTTCGCTTTTGTAGATTTTGAAGTTTGTAGTATTACATTTTACCATATTTCATACTATCAGAATATTGTAATTGAACATACATTTTATGTATTTTTGTAATATTTGTTGTTCTCCTTTATTGTTTAATTACACAACATGCACTTAAATATGATACAAGTTAATGACAGGACGATTTGTTAGGAAGAAAATCTAATGCTACCTTCCAGGGATAGTTCACCCAAATATAAATTTTGTCATCATTCATTCATCCTCTTGTTGTTCAAAACCTTTATATGACTTCTGTGAAACAAACAAGATATTTAGTTGTATTGCGTCAATATAATGACAGTCAATATAGCCAATGTTGTTTCGTTGCCAACCTTTTGTGCAGAGGACAAAAGTCAAACATGTTCAGAATGGCATAAGGGTGAATAACGGCTGAGAGAAGGTTTATTTTAGGGTGAGCAATCACTTTAACATTGTTAGTCCCACTGTTTATCCGTTTCTTTCATAATAGCAGTACACTAGAAACAAGTTATAATTTTATTTTGTGTTATGCACCACATGAAAGTCTTACCTCTTCCAGCTCCCTTTGCTGTTTTAGATCATCCATGTAGAGCAGAATTAGTGAAAAAAAAATTATACCAACGTCAGGCATCCTAACATTATGCTCACCACTACACTAAAACAGTGAAAGTTCAAGAAACTGATGGAAAGATAATCTGCTAATAACAAGTGTGGTACAGAGATAAGTGAAGGTGGATGAGTGAGATTTAATAGCGGGTTAATCCTCAGCATATGTGCCCAGATTGAGGACAGAGGGATAAACGCACAAAGACGTATTAGGACATAGAAATGTACCTTTCTTCTTTCTCTTTCTTCCACATCGACAAAGAAACACTGGGAGTTCTGCAAACAATAGATTGAGAATTAAAGGGAGCAAGATTGAAAGCGCAGCGGAATCTGAAGGCATTTGCAAATGCCAGACATATGAAAACTTCACTGCACCATAGAAATGTTAACATGAATGGATAAGTAATAAAAGGAACACCCTTTAGGTTTACCCCACTTCTGTTGTCATGGAAACTGCTTATATCTGGGTGTTGTAGAAGTAGTGGATTCTAACTCCATTTTTATGCATTGTACAGTAATTAATTCACTAAGCATGGAACTCATGTGCATTACATCAATATACATTTGCATTTTGTTTGGCATTGTATTTACCTCTGTGTTGTAATCATCCAGATATATCTGAACATTGTCCTGATCACCCTGTTTGATATACTGAATGATCCTTTCCACGTCCACAGGCATTCTGTATTAATCAAATAATAAATCATAATAATATATTATCTCATAATATGATATCTTATATAATGTTTAAGATACAAGCCTCTTGCACTTACCTGGTGTGGTTTCTTGATACGTTCCTGTAAAGACACAATTTTAGTGCGTGTATGTCCTCATGGGTCTGTCTATAATCTGACAGGCCTCAGATGTTGCTGAGTTTTTCTAAACTAATCCCACCCAACCTCTCTCACTCAGTCATAACACAGCACAGGTGTCTTAGAGAAAAACCTTTCTAAATTGATTAGCAACTGGACCCGTCTATGTCAGGTCATCCAAAAAAGGGAAAAATCCCTTCGGTCAGCACCTGAGCGATTAGTTCTGACTAGTTCTATTTCTTTTTTACTCTTTCTGTCCTTAAAAAAATACCTAATAAAAAACGTGGAACCGATCCAGAGAAGGTTTGTGAGAGCGATTTTTTACCTTTTTGGGATGGCACCACAAGACATAATTCGTTTAAAGAGTGTAAGGAACTGCCGGGTACATAAGCCTGCATTAGTGAATGTAGATAAGGTGGTGCCAGACCAGTGGTGGTCTTGTAGGCCAGGAGCAGAGTCTTGTATTGGATGCGAGTGACTATAGGGAGCCAATGTAACTTAATGAAGAGAGGAGTGACGTGTGCTCTCTTCGGTTCATTGAAGACTACTCTTACCGCGGCATTCTGGATCATCTGTAGAGGTTTGGTCATGCAAGGAGGAAGTCCAGCTGGTAGCGCATTGCAATAGTCCAGTCTGGACAAAACAAGAGCCTGGACCAGGGCCTGAGCAGCATGCTCGGTTAAGAAAGGTCTAATTTTCCTGATATTGTAGAGGATGAATCTACAGGACTGAGTGGTGCTGGCAACCTGATCTGTGAAGTTTAGCTGATCATCGATCACCACTCCCAGGTTTCTGGTCTTTCCGGAAGATGTGATGGTTGATGAGCCCAGTTGAATGGGGAAGTTGTGAAGGATTTTAGGGTCGGACGGGATTACAAGCAGTTCTGCTTTTACAAGGTTCAGCTGCAGGTGATGGTCCTTCATCAAGAGCGAAATGTCGCACAGGCATGCTGAAATGCGTCCAGAAACAGTCGGATCGTCTGAAATGACATGTGAAATTGTGTATCATCCGCATAGCAGTGATAGGAAATGCCATATTTCCGAATGACAGAGCCAAGGGATGTCATGTATACAGAAAGAGCAAGGGCCCAAGCACTAAGCCCTGAGGCAGCCCTGTGTCGAGATGTTGGGATTCAGAGACCTCACCTCTCCAGGATACTCTGAATGACCTACCTGAGAGGTAAGACCCAAAAAATTGTAGCACCATTACGGAGACACCCATAGCCTTGAGGGTCGACAGGAGGATGTGGTGGTTAACGGTGTCAAAGGCGGCAGATAGATCCAGTAGGATGAGTACAAATGAGTTTGAGGCAGCTCTTGCCAGTCTCAGGGCCCAGTCTCAGACTGGTTGCTGTCCATCAAGTTGTTCTGCGTGAGAAAGGAGGAGAGCTGGTTACATTCAACATTCTTTTGTAAGTCGCTTTAGAAAAAAGCGTCTGCTAAAGTACTAAATGTAAATGTTACTTGCACGGATTTGGCATATTGCTTAATTGGGTTGCATCTTTTTATAGTTGCATTGAAATTTGTCCAAGAAAATCTGCTCTCTTGATAAACAATAAATTACTGCAAGCGTTATCCTCAAAACAGTGGCGCTTATTAGTGAGAAAGTCAATAGGGACAAACAACAGAAAAAAGAGTTGAGCAGCTATGCTGGCGCTCAGACAACAGTGAGGGAGAGACGGATTATAGAGAAAGAGATACAGCTAGCCAGACAGAGTGAAATAGAGAGATGAAAGCAACAGCACAGGTTTATATGAGACTTAATAGGGGTAATTAAACAAAGTGAGCTTCAAAACCAGAAAGGCAGCCATGACTGGAGTGAGCTGATAGGGGTAATTATTTCTACTGATTGAAGGTGATTAATTGGGGCTAGTTGTTCAGATCCAGCTCATTGATGGACCCTCATAAAAGCATACTGACTGTATAAGGACAGAACAGACTGGAAAATAGAGAGAATAATTCCAGTACTGGTGGCAAGGGGTGAACTGAGACACATTCATTCATTACAGGACAAAGACAATCTGACCGGACAGATCACCGTTTATCTGTTAAATTGCATGATCTGTTGAGTTTTATCTGCAGGTGCAGGGAAAATGCACAAATCTGAAATTCTTCTTTTGTCACTGTGTGCCGGCTCTCTGGTGACACATAGTGGTGTTTTCGGTACCAGAAGGTTATGTGGCATGCAGCTAGTGGAAGCGCTGCTGCTCGTCTGTGGTGAAAAGGGTGTTTTCTATCAGCCAGGGAGGCGTGTCAGAGAGCACAACACTCGTAAGTCAATTTTACACAAGCATATCTTTACCTTACGTATATCTCTATATGTCTATGAGGGTATCAGAGTAGGTTAACATGTGCACGTTTATTCAGGTAATACTTTGTATGTTTGAAGGTCTATTTGTGTCTTAAAGAAAGGGAAACTTAAAAAAAGTAAAAGAAACAGTGTCCTGGTCATGCAAAATAACAAATTATACGTATATATTAGTTTAAAGTTTCAATTTCTCGTTGCTCTGTTCTGTAACAGGCGTCATGATGAGGAAAAGCGCCCTCTTCCGGCGACAGGCTGCAGTTGCTGTGCAGAGAGGAGACACGTATGCCAGTAGAGACGTTTCAAAGAGAGGCATTGTAGAGCAGTGCTGTGTTCTTAACTGTGATTACTATGATCTGGAGAATTACTGCAATACATAGAAAGTCTGCAACACATGCTGCTTATATATCTATAGAAACCTTTGCAGTATCTAGCCTGTACTGCAGTGTTTAGAGAAGATATGTCAGTGACACTTACCATGTGTACGGGATTGAATTTTTGCGTGTTTAAAAAAAAGATGTATTAAAAATAAATTTGCAAGCATAAACACAAGTGTAGTTGTTTATTTTAAGATGTTTTATGGGTATACGGGGTTGCATAAGTCATATCAAAGTCATATTATTACAGCTTGTTGTATTTTCTATTACATTTGGGGGGGGGGGTTAAAGAGATTAAACATTTTGTTTGGTTTGGGTTTGAAATTAAAACATGAAATATAAATCTGTAAATTGATTTAAGTGAATATAACCGAAGAGTAAATGTTAAAAATATGTTTATTGAATAATACATATGAATATGCTATGTAATCCGGTCAGCCGTTATAAATCGGGGTATGTTATAACGGTTTAACCAATCAGAATCAAGGACCAGATCTGACGGTTTTATAAACAACCATACCAAATGAATAGGATTGAAGTTACGAAGTAATACTGGTAATTTTTAATGCTGAAATTTCAGGGTGTCAAACAGATGTTTTAAATAAGTCCGTTTTATCTCAAACGCTGTTTTTACAGACGTCTTAATGAAGAAAACAACATTTCCCACAAACCCAAGCCGGCAGAATCGCAGAAGGGAAAGCAAAATGGCGGAATCGGATGGGATGGGCCTCTTATTGTGTTCCTAATAGGAAAATGTTTCATCTCTACTTGGTGTTTCAAAGTTAACAAAAACATCTCAAAGACTTCTAGCGAGTTTTCAGCTTTGGGATTTACCAGTCGTCTCATCTTTTCACTTTGAAGGTAAACCATCATAATTGCTTGTTTACGTTAGCCTGCCAGCTAACATCTATGGACGAGAAATTGTATGCAATAGGCTATAGCAGTTAGAGGAAACGGGTTGTAAGAAATAGCTGCAAGCAATATAAAATGCACTCAGCGCGAGGCCGTGTATTGCTTTATTTTCATGACAGTTTACAAATGAGCACACAGGTAGGCAAGCACTGCAGTGGAGCACAAGCACCGATTGCATCCATGATATGTCTGTAGCAGCATGTTTTAGTAGTTTCATCCACTGCCCACTATAAGTGCTGTCATGGTGTGTAAAATTAAAGTCATTACTTAGTGTTGTGAATTTAGTGTCTGTAAGAGGTGTTTAGGTTATGGACAGATAATTGTATAGCAGAAGTAGTTTCCAAAAATCCTTAAGATTGCCTTTAGAGCAGTTGCCAGATCTGGTATTATTGAGCAAAAAATGTTGAAATGTGTTGTTTTGTCTAGATGGGAACAGATGGACAGACTCGCAAGGATGAAGAGGTTGAGCAGGCTAAGGTAAGTGATCTGTTGGAGCAATTTGACGTCAGTGCCAAACTGCCAATAGACAGTAGTAGTTAAGATTCAGTAGCACTAAATATTTTATGTCTTGTATCTCCTGTAATGTTGTAGTCACAGAATGAACAATGTTCAGATGAAAAGGAGGAAAATGAGTCTAAGGCTGAAAGAAAGACAGCTGGCTTAAGATGTTTCCAGGGGAACGGAGAGACCTCAGAGGATGAACCCAGTGAACTGGTACAGTACAATCATTTATGTATTTGAGGCTCAATGCTTGTAATATCATAACTGTCTCATTATGTATCTTACATATTTGTAATTTACGCATTCTGAACCCCGTGAATTCAGCTGACCCTTAGTCCATATGATTTTCTTTATAGGGAGCTGCTGTTGTGACTGCTTCTGAACCTGTATGTTTTGTGCCTCAGCTCATCTCCCAACCTCAGTACCTGGACTGGTAGGTGCTTGACAATAAGTCAATAGCTTGACTTGCCACCTTAAATGCAATCCATATGTTGGAGTTCTCAACATACTTTTGTCTGACCATGTCAAATATAAAGACCTTAAGTTAAAAAAAAGCACAGAAATGCAGTGGCTTGTCTGTTGTGTTGTAGTGACGACCAGAGTGTGTCTTGATTTTTGTCGCCTGTGCACATAAATAAATGCAGAATGGTTTGATAAAATTGTAATTTTCAAGCAATTAAAAGCCTTTACCTGGGGTTGTTATGTCTGTGTCAATGCATGGATGTTTTCAATTAAAGTATTAGATAAAGTATTAGTTTTTTATTTTATTTTTAACTTTTTTTGTTCCATAGAAATCCTGCTTCATAGTGCAGCCTTTTAAAATGGCAGGAAGCTTAGGTTGATGTAGGTTTTTGTCATGTATTTAAAGCTGACGTAACACACACAGTTTCTGTTAATCTCCTATTAATCTTGAGTACCTACAGCATGACTATGCACACACTACATCATCGCATTATCCCTGCATAACTGTTGGCTGTAAGTTTGTCTTGTGTACCATGGGACCACTACATCTATCAGTTTCAAACGTTCTGCAAATCCAGTTTTATATCCATCCCTTATATAACATTCCTCACCGAAATACAGTGAACGAACTTACACAACTTAACGCAAACGTAGTTCGCTCTTGCTCTTGCTGACAGATGGTTGACATGTGCTCCCTGGTTGACACGTGGGCGTGTTCTTTCATCTTGCTCTCGAAGGTTGGCGCATGGGCGTGCTTTTCCGGGAGAATTGTCCAATAAGAGACTAAGAAAAGTTGGGGAATTTCATGTTTGAAAAAAACCTTTCCAGAAATACTACGTCATACGTCCAACTCGTTTTTGGAGAATTCGACCAGGTCAAGCATGAGAAGACAGCACGTTTAACATTGTAAAGAATTCAGAATGCATGAAACACTGCGACACCTCCCCTTTAAGAACTATTGTCTGTCATGTCTGTATGGAATTAAATAGTTGTATATAGTACAGTTAGTAATGCATACAATTTTAAGTCCTTAAGAAAGATTTTTGATTTGTTTTATATACACGGACATCGTTAATTAAAATTATTTTCCATCCCCTTTAGTGACTTTGTGGAATTTACAGCAGAAGTGAGGGTAGAGGATGGCTCATCTCTTGCTTTGTTGACATCAGTTACCCCCAGTGTTGGACGCCAGAAGCCAGGTAAGTTCTGATCCTTAGCTTGTCTTTGATTATGTACAGTGTCTTACAGAAGTGAGTAAACCCCACGCATTTTAAAATATGTAAATATTTTATTATATCTTTTCATGTGACAACACTGAAGAAATTACACTTTGCTACAATGTTAAGTAGTGAGTGTACAGCTTGTATAACAGTGTAAATTTGCTCAACACACAGCCATTAAACGTCCCCTTCCCTGCGATCCCATTTTTCAATCTTTAGTTAGTGTGTAATGTTGCTGTTATAGCATTAATAATACCTGCAAAATGATAAAGCTAAAAGTTCAGTGCCAAGCAGGATATCTATAAAAATCTATATTCAACACCATTTTCGATACCACAGGGAAAAACCTCCATAACAATAAGGCCCTAATTTTTTTACTTTTTTAAAGTTAAATTGAAATTTTTTCCCCCCATTTTTTCTATTGCTTTTTTACTAATTTGAATTTAACATAAACAATTTTTTAATACATTTGCTGTGTATTTGTCAGTATTAATGGACCAGAGCTTGGGCTACATAAATAGTTAAGAGTTACATAAATACTTGAAAATTGACATAAGGTAAGACATAAGGGACCTGTGACAACTTAAAAGCGGTTAAAATGTCAATGTGAAATGTTTGTCCGTTCAAGCTAAGAAAGCAATGTGTATGGCTTGTTAACATGCAACGGTATTGTCCTGTGTAACGTTACTTTCACTTAGAGAAAACGCGATGTGTTTGTCTTGAGTGTCTTCACTTATAGAAAGCAGTGTGTATGGCCGGTAAACACGTGATGGGTCTGTCATGGGTACTTTCACCTAAAGAAGGCAGTCAGTACACCCTCAAGTGAAATTGTCCAAATGGGCCAAATTAGCCATTTTCCCTCCCCGGTGTCATGTGATTATTTAGTGTTACAAGGTCTCAGGTGTGAATGGGGAGCAGGTGTGTTAAATTTGGTGTTATCGCTGTCACGCTCTCATACTGGTCGCTGGAAATTCATGGCAAAGAACTCAATGGGGATTTTTACAAGCTACTTTACATTGTAGCCAAGTTTCATCTCTTCAGTGTTGTCACATGAAAAGATATAATAAAATATTTAGAAAAATATGAGGTATATAAAATATACTAACTTCTGTGAGATACTTTATGTCTACACATTGTACTATTTCTTGATTTTCGAACTTGTCTGCCTTTGTTAGGATCCTTTCTGAATGGACTTTTTCTCCAGCGGCCACCTTTAAGGAATAAGAGAGGTTCTGTAGACTGTTTTTTGCCTTCAGTCCTTCATCCCAGATGTTGTTCAGATGTCCTTCAAGCCTGGGGGCAGATGCAACTGCCCTCTTCTTTCAAAACCACTGAGAGAGTTGTAGAAACGGCCAAAAGCCCTCTTCCTTCATCACCCTCCAATTCGCCATCATCTCCATCCTCGGCTCCCTCTTCCCCCTCCTCCTCCCCATCCTCATCCTCTCCTGGTACAAACTACCACGTGGATGAAGACAGAGGCTGTGGTGATGACAACAGTTCCAGCAAAGGCACAGGAGACTTTGTGTCATCAACTTCATCCTCTCTGATGCCATCATCATATTCTGTGCCACCGTCTTCTAATCCACTTCACACATCCTCATCATCAAAACGCCCTTGCAACGATAGACAGAGGGAGGGTGTAGACAATGACATATACGACCCCTTTCACCCAACCGAGGGGGAGGGTGAGAGGGACCAAGCATCCTCTGAAGACGAGGAGGAAGAGGTTGATAAGTATGATCCTTTTGAACCCACTGGATCACCAGCTTCAGAAACCGAGGAAAGATGCATGGATGAGGAAAATGAACGAGAAAGCAGCATTATTAGTGATGGGAATATAATGAAAGGTGATAGAAAATTGGAAATCGATCCAGCTGCTGAAACAGAGGATGGGCCTCCAGATTCAACAGAAACTGTTGCTTCATCTTCCCTGTTTAATAATGTACCTTTAGAGTCTAACAGCAAACGATCCATCAAGGATAGAGCGAGAGAACCGGGAGCAAACCTAAGAGAAATTGGCACAGACTCTGAGCACTCTGAGATAGAAGAAGGAGAGATAGTGGGGGCCAATGAAAGAGGAAGAGAACAAATGATGGAGAGAAGAAGGGAAGTATTGCTTCCAGCCTCAAGCAGTCCCTCTTACCTTCAGGGCAGTGGCCCAAAACCTGAGAGGATCTTGAGGGTTTTAGAGGGTGATGGGTTTGTGTCTGTTCGTGCTGATGAAGAATGGGAGAGAGAACCAGTGGCTTCTGTGGGTTTGGGAGATCTGAGACGAAAACTGACAAGCAGGCGGAAAGAAAGATTCAGATCTTGTCCCTCCTCTGGATCCATATCACCTTCACCTGCCCTGGTTTTGCCCTTGTCTTTGCCCTCTCCACCTTTACCCACTTCTCCACCCCTATCTGCTGACAAACTGAGGAATCGCAAATCCTCCAAAAGTTCAAAAGACAGGGATAGAAACAAGTGTAAAGAGGGACGAGGAGAAAAGGAAAAGAAAAAGAAAAGGAAGGATTCTAAGGAGTCAGCTGACAAGAATAGAGACGACAAAGAGAAGGATCGTGGAAGAGGGGACAACAAAAACAACAATAGGGACAGGGAGAGAAGTAGCAGAAGTGATAGTCGCAAAAGGAAAAAAAGTTCTCCGGAACACTCATCTCGCTCCCACTCTCAAAATGCCTCTCATCAAACTCATAGCCATAGGTCATGGTCCAGCCACTCTGAGGACAAAGATCGTGACAGGGCTAGAGAGAGGGAGAAAGAGAGCGACAGGAACCATGGAAGAGACAGGGATAGGGACAGATGGGGAGATGATAGACACAGAGAGAGAGATAGAGACTCCAAAAGACAGGATGATAGAAGGAGGGATAGAAATGAAGATAGTAGGAGGTCAAGCAGTAGAGAAAGACAAAGTAGAAAAAGGAGCAGAAGCAGTGACAGGAGAGATCGTAGGAACGAAATTGTGAGGGGGGATAGAAACAGGAGACGAGATAGCAGAACTGTTATTCCTCCGTCCATTCAAGATCTTAGTGGCTCTGATCTTTTTGCAATCAAACGTACTATCACTGTTACCACCACTACAACTACCACCACAGTCCCAAGTTCACCTCCCAGTAGCCAACGGCGTTCCAGCAGCCGATCCCACAGCTCAGACAAACACCTTAAGAGGAAGAAGAAACGAAGACGACAATCAGATGACGAGGAGAGAAAAGAAGAGGAGCACGGGAGCAGGTCACGTCCCAGCTCCCTCAGTCCTCCAATTTATCATGAATATGAATCAGACCGTCCTGATGTAGATATGCTTTCTTTAGATGGGGAAGCACTGGATTCAGACTACCCTTCACTTGAGGACTCGCCACTGCTTCCTCCACCTTCTGAACCCCCTGTTCCCAGCCCCAAAATTAAATCTGCTGCACCCAAGGCCAGCCGACATAACCTGAAGAAGAAATCCAGATCTGGCAAGAGAGCTGGACTGTCTGAATCAACCTCTTCTTCATCTTCTCATAGACCAAAAGCCAAAAGTAAAAACCTCCAGCCATCTCTCTCACCACCTCTTTCTGCATCCTCAGGCAACAACACATCCCTTCAACCCATGGCATCCTCATCCATAACTAAACGGGGACGGAAAACCGGTAAAGATAAAGCAGGGAAGAAGGATGTTGGGCGTTCTGGCAGGTCCAAAAAGCTTAGTGGTGGTAGCCGAAAGGGTAAGCTCCAGTCTAAAGTGTCTGTTCTGGTGCGTGAGGGTGTCAGCAGCACCACAGGGAACTCTGGGAAGTTGGGAATTGATCTTCTTGGACCTAGTGGAGCTTCAGGGCCGTCAGTAGTTGGTGGCTCTATAGCTGTGGTGTTCCGCCGGGACAATGAGAGCCGGTCGCCCTTTCTCAAGCCCTGCTCAGAGACCCTTGCTCTTCCAGGGAGAAGCAAAGACTTGAGCAAAACTGGAAAACAGCGCAACATACTTCGGCCTCCTTCTTCAACTAACTCTGGTGGACTGAAGTCAAAAAAAGCCAAGCCCAGTTCTGCTACATCCACATCCTCATCCGCCTCTTCCCCTACAACATCATTGGCAGGAAAACGTAGGAGAAGGCCTGGAAAGAAGCCCAGAGATAAAGGACTAACTGTGGATGGAAGTGAGGCAAAAAATCCTAATAGTAATTGTAGCACGGTGGGTGGTGGTTGGGTGGGGGTATCTGCAGAAATGCAGCCGTTGGTTTGTGTTGGATCCAAGCCGTCAAGTCCTCCTTCAGCTCTGCCTGGGCCTACTCCATCATCCTCTTCCTCATCCTCCTCTTCCTCATCAGCAAGTGTACTTCCTCCATCCTCGTCACCACCTCACACATCTCCTTTGACTTTGCCCCCATCTCGAGAGACAAGGGAGTCATCACCAGACTCTCAAACCGTTGACAGTAGCTGTAAGACTCCAGAGCCTTCATTCCTCTCAGAGGAGTGCCCCAGTCAATCCAAACCCTCATCTCTCACGCCTTCAAAGTCCCCTTCTAGCCCTCCAAGCCTGTTGTCCTCACAGATCAGGGGGGAAAACATAGCACAGTCCACTTCCAATGCTAAAACTCTGCCACCAGATGATCAGAAGGCATCACCACCGTGCTCTACTTCATCGGCTTTAGTATCGGGCTCCCTCTCTCATTCTGGTGCTCCTCTTGCAAATGACCCTTCCTCTTCATCCTTGTCTTCAGTGTCCTCATCTTCAGTAAACAAACCACCGCCGCCTCCACCTCCACCCCCTTCTGCTCCACCATTAACCTGGGGTCTGCAAACTGGAGTGGACTGCACTGCTGGTGGTGTTTTAGCATGTAAGTGTATGGTATTTGTTTTTTAATAGCAGTGCATTTCATAACCATTCATTAGAATTTGTAAACACAAAAAACACACATTGGTATGAGAGCAGTTAGCCCAGCTAACTGTTATAGTGATCGTTCACACATATATGAGAATTCTGTCATCACTTACTCATACTCCTCTCATTTCAAATCTTAAAGACTAACTTTATTCCTCAGAACATAAAAGATGATATTTTGAAGTAAGTTGGTAACCATGCTGCAAAGACACCCATTTACTTCCATTGATTTTATATACACAATCCCAGTGCTGGTGAATGGGAGCCAATTAACAACATTCTTCAAAATATCCTTTGTGCTCTGTGGAAGAAAGAAAGTTGCACCGGGTTGAAATGAGTAAATGAACTGAGTAAATGAAACTGAATGTTTATTTTTGACCGAACTGTCACTTTAAGCTACATTGTGTGGACGTATCTGGAACAAACCACATTCATTGAACTGACTTAACAAATAATGTTCGAGCAACTTAACTTTGTGATTCCCATATTTGCACATACCAGACCCACAAACAGCGAAGACGGATTTATGCTTGTTGTATTTACACTTAAATATTCCCCGACTAAGGATTTACAAAGTTGAATAAAAATTGTCACGTCTTGCCTATAGTCGAATCAGACGTGTGTGTGTGTTTGTGCGTGTGCATCTGGGGATGACACCAGCTGGTTAACAAGGGTACAGCGCGACATTGATGCACCAAAAAACAATCACACATTATAGAATTCCTTAAGAACAGAATAAACCTTTATAATAAATAAAAATAAGTCAGAATCAAGTCACAATATTTTTTGTAACAGACTACATGCATTTAAAGAAAAGGTGTTTATTCATATATAAATGGCCAAACAATAAGTGACAAATGTTTAGAAATGGTGTACACATTCAATTGCGAGTAATCTGCAAGTGCATGCGGCACGTGCTGCTTCTCGTTACCAGTCTCACAGCATAGAAGAAGCTCGGTCATAGCCAGACCTTGCGCTCCTATGCGCCGGGGGTTTTGATACCCAACCTTAAAAATGTCCCATTTCAAATTATATTTTTGCACCGGGTTTTTTGGGATGTGTCACTTGCTGAACTTGTATTACAATTGAAGGTAATATTGTCCAGGTGGTAAATGGATGACTATTTTTTCAGTGACAGCCCTCCTCTTCAAAATGGAGGAGGCCAATATAGCCAGCAGAGCCAAGGCACAAGAGTTCATCCAGGCCACGAGTCAGGTAAAATCTTTTGCATCATATAGGATTATAAAATAAACATGAATATTGAATAATATATGTTTTTTTTAGTTGCAAAAATATATATCTCATTCTAAATATGGACTCATTTTGGACCTAATCTCGGTTTCTGTCTTCAATTTTAGATATGACCAACTCTACCAGACACATTAAGATTATTTATTGTGTGCTTTAATTTATTAATTTCCCTTTTATTATCGCACAGATTCTTTCTCAGGCTAATCAGACCCAATCACAGCCACACCCTTCTTCATCTTCCTCATCTGTGTCATCGCAAGTACCACCTCCTCCATCACATGCCCCGCCTCCTGGACCAACTCCTGCGCAGTTTATTCTTCATAGCTCTGTCCCATTGGTTGGCTGCACCAAAACTCCTCCCTCACACCTGCTTCCTGGACTGTCAATGGGTGGAGGCTTTGCTCAAACTCCTCCTCAGCCATTGCCAACAGGGGTGTCAGGGGGCTCCAGTGAAACGGGCTGGGACAATGACAGTAAAGACCCTGACAAGGTACCTACACAAATCTTGTCGTCTTCTATTTAAGATTATAAACTGTTCCTGCTTTTTTACTTGTATAACATTTAAAGTAAACTTGTCTTTTGCTTAGTACCTGAAAAAGCTGCACACCCAGGAGAGGGCAGTAGAGGAAGTCAAATTGGCCATCAAGCCATACTACCAACGCAAAGACATCAACAAAGACGAATACAAGGACATCTTAAGGAAAGCTGTGCACAAGGTTAAGATTGCTTCAACCACCACACAGTACTTATAAATACTCAAGAATGTTCTCAAGTATGTTTGGTGTGACACGGTACATCACAATGACTAAAGCTAATTTGTACCTCACAGATTTGTCACAGCCGAACAGGAGAGATCAATCCGGTTAAAGTGAGCAACCTGGTCAAGCTTTATGTCCAGAGGTACAAGTATTTCAGAAAGCACGGTCGCAAGATGGACGAGGAGGAAAAGGAGGACAGAGAGTCTGCCTTCATGCATTCCTTGACATGATTGGACAAAGACTGTTTATTTCTCTATCTGGTCAAACAAGTTTGCAAAATCTCCACCCTTGCACGTGTTAAGGCCCTCCTTGGCTATCAAGTAACAGTCGTTTGTTAAAGTGCTCTGTTTCCCTTTGTGTGTTGACCTCATGTAAACGTCTGTATTCCACCCTCCTTCCAGCTATATTTCTTGTCTTGCTATAAATATGTATGGGTGTAGAAGTATACAGAAAGTATTCTAAAGCATAAGCTTGAGAGAGAGAGATAAAGACGGCACACTATTTTTTTCTTACACTTAATGTTTAACCTGTATATACTTTTAAGCACACTACACATGTGTTCTTTTCTCCTCTCCATTTCTGAGAGGGGTGCACATTTAAATATTCAGCTAGAATACACATTTATTATTGAGAGTTTGTGCGTGAGAGTGAAGAATAGGAATAGAATGTTATCTTTAGCCCGATCTGCTTTTCTTTTGGATGGCATTTGCGAGCGTGATTTTCTCTCATTGTGTCATAGAGCATTTACGTGTAGGGGTGCTACTTAGACACATGAAACAATCTTTCACCAACACAAGTTTTGAGGTATTTGTGGAATTCAAGGTATGTTCCACTTCTCAAAGAACAGTGAATGTATATAAAGATGGAACAGGTTGACAGATTTTTTTAACGTAAAATTTAGGCAACTGATTTTAAACTGATCTGTTCTCATCACCTAAGTAAAATATATGTTTCCCCAGTCAAAGTCATCTAATATAATTAAGTCAGCAAACAACATAAGAAAAGAACAAGTGTGTATGTGAATGGTTCCCCCAAGCATGTGTTTTGGATTTTATTTGTACCGAAGAAAACTGTAGTGATTTTGAGGGTCACTTGAGAGATAAAATTGTGTCCTAACCTCAATATGAAGAAGTCTGACTCTTTTCTTAAACATTACAATTTGCAGTCTTAGAACTTGTTGGAGTTTCACTTTAGTATGTGCCTGTGTTTGTGCATTTGTAAAATTTCAAACACAATTATTTTTTTGAAACTGATAACATAGAACTTCAAATTAAACTGTTTCTCTATTACAGTACTTCCTGTGGTGATACCATCTTGATGGTATCAGAGTGGTTGATGGTTGATGGTAAAAGTCTCTCATACAAGTTGACAGAATTTGGCAATCATTTATGCTTGTACAGTCAAAAGTATATACAGGGTAGAATCTTGAAATAATAATATAATTAGCTTGAGAAAAATGATGCTGAATATTCTTAAGCCTGAATCTTACACAAAGATAAATAAATTACTTAATTTAAATTACTTGGCCTTTATTTTAGGTAAAACGAAGTTTATCTGTTTGAAATGTTTATGTGATAACTCTGAAGAAACCCTTAAATCTAACATTAACTTTAAGTAATTTATTTATTTTGTTGGGTATGTACAATGCACATAACATAAAATAAAGTGCAACCAATTTGTCCAAGAAACAATAATTTACATCTCTTAAAATTCTATTTAATTTTATTAAATTTAAATAAATGCCATAGATGGCTGTTAAATAAAACAGAAAACATGTATGTTAAACAGCCTAATATTAAAGTCATTTTCAAAGTAACAGAGAAGCTATAAGCAAGACACAATTACGATTGTACAATTACCCCATTTGTTAAAGTTAAGTTAACTGGTGTTTCAAAGTTCCCATGTCTCTATCACATAACGTTTAGTGTTTGTCGGTGCAATACATTTCTATTTCCTTTGGATATTTTATACGTTATTATATACGTTTATTTCAAGTTATTAAACAAAGTAGCACAGACAAACAAAGTGTTTGTTGGATTCAAACGCAGATAGCAGGCAAAGGCGCCCACCATTACTTCCTGGAGAGGACAACTGTAACAGTCAAACCAGCATAACAGGCCAGGCAAAAACATTAAAAGCTGATCGAATTACAAAAGCAAGCTCGACCCTGAAAGCCCTGCGGACAAATAGAAACCAGCACAGAAACTCTGTGAATTAAATGGCTACAATGGCTTGTGTTGGTTTTAATGAAAACTATTAACATCTCTATGGGATGTTATCTGGCGGATGAGAACCAATAAAACATTATTAAATGATTCTGGAATTAGGTCCACAACACACTACATAAAGCCTACAAAGGAATTTTGTAATAATGTCATAAAAGCCGGAAACAAATAGTACTGTTTGTTTTCAGCAGTTTTTGTAAATAATTAATATCGCCGGAGTAGTTTGCGAAATTGAGATGTTTTCTTTCTGTGAACAACATCAATTAGCCAGTCGAACCAATATTTAATCGCCGATAATACCAGCTAGATCTTGTGTCGTTTATAAACAGACTAATCTAATCTTCAGTGCACGGGTAATTGTTTTTCCACACGTGTTTGGCCGTGTTACAACTCTACCTGTCCTGTTATCATGAAAGGCCATCGTTATCTCGTGCTGGAATGCATCCTGGGGAGCGCGCGTATGACGTATGCGTGAGGGCGTAGTTATAAAAATACTGCTCCGCTCATGAAAGTTGTATTAAACATCCCGTAATCCGGTTATGGCAAATTTAAACATTAAAACAAGACTCTCAGTTTAATTCAACCTCAAGGACGCAGAATTGCAAAACGCGCAGGAGTTCGAAATGACGAAAATCGAGAAAGAGAAGGATGGTGGTGGTGGAGGAGAGAGAAAATCCGGAAAAGATCAGGTTTGCTTAAAACATTACCATTATTATTGCGGGTAAATCAAAGTCTAAACTTTAGTTTTTTGTGTGATGAAGCAGGATGGCTACAGTTTATTTTTCATGCTTTGTCAAGATGTAGAAACCTGTTACTGTTTGAATGCAGGAAAGCATGCGGAGACGGGTGACAGTAAGCTTTTCGTGAATAGTTGGTGGCTGGCAACTCTTAAAACGTCATTAAAAACCCAGACATACAAAACAGGCTAATGCACAGTATAAGTTCATAACATATACAATTTATTTACTTGAAAATATGTGTCCTTTTTATATCTAAATGTATGTGTGCCTATATTTTGGAGGGATATGACTTTATTGGACAAGAAGTGATTTTGGAAGAAAATGTTCATCTTTCAACTCCAAGAACATTCATTTTTGTGGTCTTTTTATACCACAATTCTTTGGGGATTTGGGAGGTGATGCCACGTATAGGGATTGAAGGACAAAGCTTATGTTCAATGTTTCCATGTGACACAATAATAATACTAAATATTACAGCATATGTAAGTGTCATGACCTTGTGAAGGGTTTGAATTGTCTTAAAGATCAACCAGCTCTTTCACAATTTATAGCCTCACATTAGTTATTATTCTACTACAATAGAGAGCATGTTATACATTTTTACAGCTTTCAAAGCAAGCACATTATGATATATATTGTGTGTTCATTCACACTGTTACATTCTGTGATAGATGTTGTTGTCATTCATTCATTTCCTGGTTGCATATCAACACATTTCACTGGTATTGCGTATTCATGTACAGTAGTGTACAGTATATAAAGGTTTGTGTCGGTCACTGACTGCGAACGAAAAGAAACCGGACCTGGATGTGAAAGCTCTGACTCACTCATTGCTGTGTAACTCTTGTTTTTGCAGAGTTGGATCCCAAAGATGTTCAAAAAGAGAACGTGCACCACCTTTGTGAAGGACTCTAGGTACAACAGTCTCTTTCCCATATACTAATTCCCATGTTCACTATTCTGCAATCTATTCACGCCTTCAAAAACGCTTGTTATATGATTAGGTTTTGGCCTTTGATTTGCTTATGGAGGGTGGGTCAGCAAACATGCCACTTTTCTGGAATAAGGGTTAACAGCTTCTCATTTGTGAATGCAGCATTGTTTCCTCGTCCGTTTCACATTTTGGGTGTTGTGTGTGTAATGTAATAGGTGTGGTTCACAGCTGGGTGGTAGTGGTACAGTTAATTTATTCATTCAAGTAAACCTGCTGTCTACAATATGTGTGACCTGTAGGATTTGAATTTCAGCTATACTTTTAACTTCCTCATTGACTGAATTAAACCTGACACACTAAAACTTTGTTGTGCATTCATTGTTACTTTAACCACAGTTCTGATGTGCGTAAAGAAATGAAGCATATAATTCTAACATCAGTATCTACATTCATACCCTGCATTAGAATTTAGAATCAACCAAAACCTGTTTTGATTCTAATGAATTTTGTTTTTTTCTTACTGGACTAGAAAAAGTGGTTTGTGTCAGTGTGGTGGAGCACTAAAAGATCATACCAGTGTAACAACTGATGATTGTACGGACGACAAGTGGGAAAGTTTGCAACACACTTGCGAATACTCCACTGATGCCTTTGGCGATCTGGAGTTTGCTGGAACTGGACGTCGACACAAACCAGTGGGTATCTAACCCACAAAACTGCACAAAATTATAGTAACTTTTACCCAGAAAATATAGTTTTGAGAATGCAAAGTTGATTATTGTATACTATTCATTTTATAATACCTACTCTTTGACACTATCAATTAAATGCATTAATTTTCCCCGTTCTTAGTTATTTCCATTCACTCAGTTCCCATAATTTTCCCAAAATGTAATGTAAAATTTTTGTATGAAGTTTAAGCGTAAAAAGTTTATCTAAATCAACTCAACACATTATATGTTTTCCTGGGATTCCTGACAATTCCATGGATATTACCGCGACAGGACTTACATCTATCTCTGGTTTTGGGCACAAAATCCTGTTCCACATATGAACTACGAGATTCACCTCATGCATGTTTCTACATGTTTGAAATGTGTCTGTCAGCAGCCTTTGTTGCTCAGTTTAGGATAAATAATATCACTCTCATATCAAAAAAAGTGTTTCTGTTGTGTCACTCACTTAATTCAGGTTTGTGCACTTACTGAATGTCACTCTAATTGTCGTCTCTTTAAGTTTCTGCGTCTGTCATATGACACACCTCCTGACTATGTGTACGCGCTGATGACCACTCAGTGGGGTCTTCCAGTGCCCAATCTGGTACTGACAGTGGTGGGGGGAGAGGGAAAGGTGAAGGTGAAGCCCTGGGTACGAGAGGTGATCAGACAGGGCATTGTCCGGGCTGCACAGAGCACAGGTAATCCCGGACATCTTGCTTTTTTATTTGTCAAGAACTAAAGTCAAGTGTATTGTGAACCCTCTGCCCACTCCTAAAAACAAAAATGTAATGTATAACATTTTTTAGACTGAAAGAAAATAATGAAACACAATTAATCAAAAGAAAAGAAAATTAAAACAGCGGTTAAAAATAATAAACATAAAACAAAAGGATTCTTAGATCCAACCCTTGCAATCTTTGTTGATTTAACTATAAATATGTTTGACTATAATCTTTTATAAAGAAATAAAGTGGAAACTTAGAAAATGTGAAATCATTTTTGAAATAACTAATGAAACACAAATGTTAAATAATGACAATCGTTTTAGGATAATAAAAAAAAAAAAACATTTAATTATTGCGTCTTTATATCTCCAAAGTATACATATCAAAGCAGATGAACTTAAGATAAGAAAACTTTCAGTACAATTTTGCATTTTTAGGACTTCTGCAGAAACATCAAAGCAATTCAATATATTTGCTCTCAGAATGCTGAAGCTCATAATTGTCCAAGTATATGACAGATAGGAGATACCTTAGCCTTTCAGAAATAACTGTTAATAACTGTTTTCATGTCCCGAGTAATTAATGACTAGACGGATATTATCTAAAGGCTTAAGGTTTAGTGTTAAACAGGAACAACTAGTCTTACTCAGGAGCTGTGTTTCCTTATATTGAAATAAGGCTTAAACGCATAAGTGTTGTGTTGTGGGTAATGTTACAAAATTAGTTTCCTTAGTTTCAACATCATTGTTGATGTTTGTGACACTAATTGTGTTTGTGTGTTAAAATAATTCAGGGGCTTGGATCTTGACGGCGGGTCTGAAGGAGGGAATCAGTCGCTGTGTAGGCGAGGCAGTACGGGATCATTGTGCAACAGCTTCACCTCTTTCCCAGGCCAAAGTTATAGCTGTGGGTGTCGCGCCCTGGGGCTTGATTTACCAACGTCAACAGCTTGTGAATCCAAAGGTACTATGAGTCAATTGTGGGTTAAAAGTTTGTACTGTTAAGGGGAGGGTCGCGGGGGACTGGTAGGCAGGGCTCTCTCTACAATATACTATTATCCACACCTAAAGATTTATGAATGCCATAGCACTCTTGGAGTCATGAGTCACAGCATATCACTGAACAAAGTTTTTGACTGCTGTGGAACTTTGTGCAGCTCCCTTTATAAAACATCACTTTTGTCTTCTCTTCACAAGGGCAGTTTTCCAGCTCGGTACTATGCACAAAATATGCCCCCTACATCCAGCTGCCTGGATAGTAGCCACGAGGCCTTCCTCTTAGTGGACGATGGAAGTGTTGGTCAAAGAGGGTGTGAAACACTGTTCAGAGCCAACCTCGAGGATTTCATTTCTCATCAGCGCACTGGCATCTGGGGTGAGAGAGAGAGAGACATTTAACTGTGAAACAATATTATAATGTCACATACAAAAAGAGAACAACAGCCAAATTAAGCCCTTTCATTAGAGACAGGAAGCACATATTAACTGACAACTGACACATTCCTGGAACTACGTGCTTCCTTTTATTTATACTTTTAAATAACAGAGCGAGAGAAAAAGATCCGCAGTGTACCATTAAATAATAAACAATAGTAGTATTTTTTCACTCAATATTGAATTAGTTATTTGTTTTTTTTTTGTTTTTTTGGGTAGCAGCTAAACTTTGCAACTGTGTTTGTACTAATATTTTAAATGCAAATATTTTAGAAATGTGTCATGTGAAATGGTAAAACCTCAATACCCAGTATTGGTCACGGCCAATTCCAACATTATGAATTTCACATTCCCAGTCAAAACACTCAGAGAATGTATTTATTACCAATATAGTAAATTATTTGTTTATGGGCAGTTGACAGACAAATTTATAAGGTACAAACAAACAATGAAGATACGTTTCTCTTATGCTTTTTATATGATAAATAGAAAAAAATACCAAACAATGAAATATTAACAGTTTGTTTTCTAAATGTGCTATTCCACACTACAGAACACATGTACAATGTAATGATCAACTACACTTATATTACGTAAACCCTGTGGGGTCCAGACATCAGAAAAATATCAATCTGCTCTACATACTTTTTCAATTTAAGATGAGGGAAATAAAGATGCGTTACGAGGGGGGACAAAAAAGGAAACTTTTGTTTGAGAGACAACATACTTTGTGACATTTATTTGAATTCAAATTGAGAAACCAGTAGCAATTATACCCAACAAATGTAGAATGGATGGCTCCTTATAGAACATCACATATTTATTATATTTTAGTCAACTTCTTAGCAAGAACTTATAAAGACCTTTAAAAAAGATCTCATACATATCCAACCAAATATTGACATCTGAGCTATCAGAATAGAGAAAACATTGAGTAAAAACTTTGCATGAAAAGCCCTATTGATTACTTAACTAAAGTGAAGTATAAATATAGTGAAACAATAAACAAATACTTTTCATCATTTAAAATCCTGAAAGTTATATGGCTCAGGAATCATTAGTGGGTTCTACTTCTCTCTAGTGGAGAAGGCAGAGAATGTCGTCCTAAAACAAAATGGAAACTTAAGACAAAAGGAAAAACCAGCTTATGACCAATTGTATTCATAAACCCTTGTTCTCATATTTTCAACAGGAAGTGGAAGCATCGAGATTCCTGTTTTGTGTGTTCTAATCGCAGGAGATGCTTCAATGCTAGAGGTCACAAATAAAAACTGTCATTTTTGCTAAACTTACAGTATCTATTAAATATGTTACAGATTTAAATCTAGTATATTCAGTCTCTTTTAAGCATTGAATATGATTAATTAATGAAGATTTTGGAATATATCTCTCTTTTTTTATTTCACTCCAGAGAGTTGATTTATCTCTGAAAAACGCCACTCCGTGGTTGGTGCTGGCAGGTTCAGGCCCAGCAGCAGACCTGATAGCAGGAATACTGCGGGATGTCAATGCACCCATGACTCCACCCGTGAGTCCCACTTTGCCGCCTGCCAACAAAGAAGCAAGCATAAGCAACAGCACTGAGCTCATGGAACGAGTGAGGGAGAGAATCAAGAAACAGTTCCCATTTGAGACTGAAATAGATAAACTTGCGGATCAGGTGAATAATTGAATCAAGACTAAAAGATTAAAAATAAAAGCTTTAGTTTAAATTCAGAACACTGAAGAAGAGAAATATTCTTACCCTTGTGGTTTTGATGACTTTCTTCTCCAGGCCCTCAGTATATGTCAAAATAAAGATCTGATCACTGTGTTTCGTGGAGACCAGGAGGGCAAAGAGGACTTTGATACCATCATTCTGAAAGCTCTTGTAAGAGGTGAGCTGCAGAGCTCAACAGCGACAGCTCAACATGTTTACAGTGTAGATGTTATTTCATTGTTTGTGTGTGTTTTGTGTTTAGCTGCTAAAAGAAACTCTAATAATGCTAGTGAGTACACGGAGGAACTGAAGCTGGCCGTGGCCTGGAATAGAGTGGACATTGCTAAGAGCGAACTGTTCAACACCGACATCCAGTGGAGGGTGGGTCTAATAGCAGTGCCCTAATAGTAACATGGAGCATTTATGTGTTTTGTGTACAATGTTTATTATCACAGTTTGCTTTTAAATTAATTTATATCCAATATTTATTTGCATGCTTAACCCTCGCCTGCTCCTTTGGGGATTTATATTCATGGTCAAAAGTGACGGAACACCTTAAATATAACTTTTACCCTTTAAAGTGAAAGGAATTTAATAAGTTAAATAATATATTTACCGTAATATTTCAGATTTTGTGGGATTTTAGTGGCTTTATTTAATATTCATGCATTAAATTATTTTTCAATTCCATGATATATGTTTATAAATATTATTTCTAATAATTTCATGTGCCTTTTCAAAGTCAACAAGTTTTGTATCATTCAGATAAAAAAAAATCATTCATATTTTTTACACATACATGGATTTATTTTTGACCGGAGTCACAAGTTTGATTCTTTTTAGGATCGTTTAACCATTTCCATTAATTTTTGTGTTCACAGTGCGACAAAAGCCCCTAAGTTTTATACCATTATATTAAAGTGAAATAAGTTTGAAACATAAAATATGTAAAACATTTGGTTTAAATAACTGATCACAACAAGCAAAATGCATTTGTAATGCCAGTGAAATGTGGGATATATCCAATTATTGAATGTTGTTTCTATGTGAATCCAAAGTATCTGTGTTGTTTTAACACATCAGATACTCTTTTGTTTGTCAGTATGATGACCTGGAGGAATCAATGACAGATGCGCTGGTGAACGACAAGCCTCACTTTGTTCGTCTGTTCGTGGAAAGCGGTCTGAACATTCTAGAATACCTGACGTTCCATCGTTTAGAGAAACTGTACAGCTCGCTGTCTGACTGCACTCCGGTCTACTCGTTCCTCCAGAAAAGACTGCAGGAGCGAATGGACGTAGCGGCCTCACAAAACAGATTATCGTCCTCACCTGATGAGACTTCATCTTTCAAGCATTCCACAAACGGCCCAATCCCTGCTGCTGTACAAGAACTCACCCTATATGAGGTAAAAGAGGTTACCATGAAAGAGGACGTGTTATATATATTCTAGACACAACAGACAGAACAAATGGATTAAGATTTCTTTATCTTACAGGTCTCAATTGTGTTATCTGAAATCATGGAGGACGTGTGTCAGCCGTTTTACTATGACCCTCTGGGTCTAAACAAGGGAGTGACCTCCAGAAAAGCAATGAAGGTCAGTTTTACTAGTCAACGATGTTTATCAATAAATACTATTGTTAATAAACTACATACGCATATGCAGACGTTTGTGTCTCTGTCTTTCAGCTTGTGAATAAATTGTTGCTAGGGGAGAGTCCGTACCGAAATAAATCCTGTAAGAATCCCTGGGTCGCTCTATTCATATGGGCTGTTGTGCAGAATCGACGAGAAATGTCCATATACTTCTGGGAAATGGTAAAACTGTCTTTATGTTTTTAATCATGTTATCATTTAAGCATTTAAGCATGGGTTTTGTATTATATTTTGGTCGATTTGTTTATATGTCTATCTTGTACTCTCTTTTAATATGAGGCGGGGGAGTCAGTGCTAAGTGCTCTTGCCGGATGTAAGATATTAAGAGAACTCTCTAAACTGGAGATGGACACCGATACCAAACTTTCCATGAAACAACTGGCTCAAACCTTTGAGAATCTGGCACATGGTGAGTGTGAAGTCAAATTTATTTATTTTTAGTTTCTGGTATACTGTCCATGTTTGAATGTTTTGCCACAGATTTCTCTCATCACTTTCATTCTAGATGTGTTCAGTGAATGTTACCAGAGCGACGAAAGCCGTTCTTATAAGCTTCTTATCAGACAATCACATCTATGGGGCGAGGCTACCTGTCTGCAGATGGCCACAAAAGGTGATGCTCGCCTCTTCTTCAGTCATGACGGAGTGCAGGTTTGAGATGCTTATGTCCTTTTGCACACGTTGGTGCATGAATATTGTTTAGTTATGCTGATGTTATTTTGTATGTCTTCATGGCTAGACCTTACTGTCCCAAATTTGGTGGGGGGACATGGATTTCAATACAGAGGTGTGGAAACTGGTTCTCTCGTTTTTCCTGACTCCCTTCATCTTTACCGAGCTCATTGTTTTCAGGTCGGTATGAAATATTTTTGGCCCGATTTTTTGTTGTGGTGCAAGTATGAATGGATATCATTGGTCTTTATCTGACAGAGAGCCAGAAAATGAGGAGAAGCCCGAGGATTATCCTCAGGGTAAAGAATTCGACAGCGTGGAGGGAGCGGAGTCAATGGCAGAATTCCGGAACACGTAATTCATGGATTCTCAACACTATACATTTTTTTGCTTTCTATGAGATTTTATGCATAACTTAAATGTCTCACACATGTGCTTCAAAGGGATGAAGATGTGGAGGAATGTACCTCTCTGAGAGTAATCCAAGAAGGTGCGTCTAAAAGACAAGTTTAATGCATCTTGACTGTTCAAATTTGCATGTGGTATCTTACATCCTTTTTTTATATAGCAGTACCAAGCGTTGTGCCCAAGAAACGACCTTTTATAGTTCACCGATGGAGGCAGTTCTGGTTTGCACCGGTGACTTCGTTTCTAGGCAACGTGTTCACATACTTCCTCTTTTTGTTTCTGTTTGCTTACGTCCTTTTGGTTGACTTCAAGCCTCCACCTCCTAAAGGACCCGCCCCTATGGAGATAGTATTGTATTTCTGGGTCTTTACGCTGGTTTGTGAGGAAATTCGACAGGTAAGAAAATTTTCCATTTGACGCCTAAACGCATTCTGACCTTATCATTCAGTCGCTGAAAACTGGTCGTCCTCTTAGACTTTCTTTATAGGGTCCACCACTGTAGTTCAAAGGATGAGGCTCTACATCCAGGACATCTGGAACAAGTGTGACCTCACAGCCATCTTGCTCTTCATTCTGGGGGTTCTCTGCAGGTGCGTTTAGTGAAATCCGCCCTCAAAATGATTATGAACATGAGTGACTGTGTTGGTTAATACATGTGAGTTTTTTTTACAGGATGTTTCCGTGGTCATATGATTTCGGTCGTTCGATACTGTGTCTTGACTATACAGTGTTCACACTCAGACTCATTCACATATTTGCCGTCCACAAACAGCTTGGTCCCAAAATCATCATTGTTGGCAAAATGGTAAGAAAGTGACACGATACCGTGGCAAGAACCTTTCCGATTTCCTGGTTTTCTGAATTAATTTGACTTAGATGAAGATCAGATCACATTTTATGACAGATTTATTCAGAAAACCATGAAATTCCAAAAAGGTTCACATACTTTTCTTGCCACTGTATTCAGAACTTGGTTAAAAATTACAGTTCTTGTTTTCTTTGTAGGTGAAAGATGTGTTCTTCTTCCTGTTCTTCCTGGGGGTGTGGCTTATGGCATACGGAGTAGCCAATCAAGCGTTGTTATACTCCTATGATTCCCGTCCTAATTGGATATTCCGCCGAGTGTTCTACAGGCCATACATGCACATATATGGCCAGATACCACTGGATGAAATAGATGGTGTGTGTGTCAGACAATATACAGTATATACAGCCATGGAAAAAATTAAGAGATCATTTCAAAATTATTTTTAGTTTTTCTGAACTTTTTAGGTATGTGTTTGGGTAAGATGATTTTTTTTCGTTCTGTGAACTACAAACCATATTTATCCGCGATTTCAAATAAATTATTGTTTCTATTTGCATTAATATGCAGAAAATGAATCTGGAGAGACAGGTCCCCAAAACAGCAAAGATTCTCTGTATTTTTCCAGACCTCAAATACAGCAAAGAAAACAATATTAATATTAACTATTAAGCAATACAACAATAATATTAACGTGTATACAAGTATTCAGGAAACGTTTAAAAAAATGTATGTGATAACTTTAAATAACAGTTTTCATGTGTCTTGTCATGCTGTCAGTCTTTCACATTGCTGTTGGATGACTTTACGTCACGTTGAAATTTAACAGACACTAGACTGGAATGATCTTAGAAATACTTTTTGAATGAACATTTGGTCTGGTCTCTTAATTTTTTCCAGGACGGTATGCATCTCTTATACTATGTTGTTTTATTGATAACATAGTTACGAAAAATATGTCTTTGACTCTAGCTGACAAGCGTGCCCAGAAACAATGCACTAAAAACGTGACTCTCATTCATGAGGGGTCTGAGCCTTGCCCGCAATCTGATGCTAACTGGCTGGTCCTTATTCTGCTGTCAGTCTATTTGCTGGTCACCAATATTCTACTGGTGAATCTGCTCATTGCAATGTTCAGGTAAAACATATTTCTTGAGTAAAATGCTGTATGGTGAATGAGGTTTTATTATAGCCTGGTTTTGTGATGTGTCTACAGTTACACATTCAACAAGGTTCAAGAGCACAGTGATGTGTACTGGAAGTTTCAGCGCTATAACCTGATCGTGGAATATCACTCGCGGCCCTGCCTCCCCCCGCCCTTCATCATCATCTCTCACCTGCATATCTTCATCAAAAGGGTCATCCAAAAAATTCCTTCTTCAAAGATGCAACACTTCGGTATGTTATTTCTTTATGTGTTTCCTTCTTTAAGAAATGGGCAGCCATGATTTAGCCTTCTTGCACCATCATACATTGGATACACTCTTTAAAATAAAGGTGCTTAAAAGGTTCTGTACAGCAACCCTGATCGGTTTCACAAAGAACCATTCAGTCAAAGGTTCTTTAAAGAAGCCCCTCTTTCATACTTTTTTATATTCAGATGTTAAAGGTTCTTTATGGAACCAAAGGTACTTCTATGAAATCGAATAACCTTTTGAAGCACATTTTTTGAGAGCGTATGTTCTGTAAAACTTTCTTCTTCTGCAGAACACAAAATATGATGTTTATGAGAACATTGGTAACCGAACAACAGCGGTTGCATTGGTTTTGTGTCCAAACAAAAGAATTGAAAGGGTTCTGCCGTTGTTCGGTTATCAACATTCTTCAAAATATCTTTTGTGTTCTGCATAAGAAAGAAAGTCATACAGGTTTGAAATAATAGGGTGAGTAATTGATGACAGAATTGATCCCTTTATCCCTTTAATATCTGGAATTTACAAAGAGCGTCTTGTGTGCTTTCATAGGAAACTATGATAATCTGACCTTTGCATATTAACAAGGTGACACATTTGCTTACATTTCATTTGTGGCCTAGAAAACATCAACATTAAAGTGATATATTCATGTTATGTCCCAAAGTTTCTTTGTTTTCCTTTTTTACTCCAGAAATCCTAAAACTGGACTTGACTGTATTGCATCACATTCTGTTTTTATATTCTGCATCTGTTTGATTTGTTATTTAACCTAGCATGTATCTTTATACACAGTGTTAAATGTAATCGGCAAAGAGGCCAGTTGGCTGAATAAATGGGAATCCATGCTGAAAGAGAACCTGCTTTCCACGGAGGGCAAGAAGCAAAGAGAGAGTGACACTGAGCGACTCAAACGTACCTCCACAAAGTCAGTCACTCTCTAACTTTACTTTCCTACTCTAAGCAGTTACCAACTTTATTTAAAGCCGTCTACTTCCAACATGTTTTCTATATACCTATTAGAGAACATGAATGCAGATTTGTTTGTAATGCACACCCGGGGGCATTTAGTAACCTTACAGTGGAAGCTCCTATTACATGTTTCTGTGCATACGAAGGGGGAGACATGGATACTGTCAACTCCTGCTGAATCGGGCACTGGCGTGTTGATTGACAACGTGTGTGTTGTCCCTGTCTATATGTGTTCGTAGGGTGGACAGCGTACTGAAGCAGATGGTGGAGATACGCGATCAGGATCGCAGGTTGAGAAAGCTGGAGACGGAGGTTAGTGGAGGCTGTATGCGTCTGTCTACCTGGGCTATTGAACTCAGGGGGTGCGGTGCACCAGTGTCAGACGTCAACCTGTTTTGGGCCCTGTTGGTTACTTGCAGTGGCGTTTTTGTCCCAAGCCCTGGTTCATTTCTGACCATGGTGTAAGAGTGTGAGTCTTGCCTAATTTGAGCTGCAGCTGTCGTATTTGCTTGCTCAGCACAGACCAAGAGCCATTTGTCATTCTCTGTCACTGTACTGCCCCCTCATCCAAACCCTTCTGTAGAAGGCAGATCTGCTTTGAAAATCTGCCAAGATGTCAGGCAAGCACTGTTATTAATGAACTTGCGCTCTAAAGAACAGTTCAGGTTTTCGACTGATCCATTGTGTGTTCTTGATCATTTCTTGTTATTCAGGTGGAGTATTGCGCTACTGCCCTCTCCTGGTTAGTGGAGGCACTGTCTCAAAGTGATCTGGCAAAACACACATCTCCACCTCCTTTCAAAGGTGTGTTCTCAATAAAGATGTTGTTGTTTTGTGTTACATTATTTAAGGAATTAGTTTGGTTGTAAGATGTAATATTGCATAAGCATACAGTTATTTTTTGTGTCAATTTAATAGCGTTTTGTTATCAAATAAGATAGAACCAACATTCTCTTATCACCACATGTATTAAATTAACTTAAATGAAGTTTTGGTTTTAACATGATCTTTTCTGTGTTTTAGGTGTATCATCTAAAAGTCCTTCTTCTCCCACCTGAATAGTCACACAAATACAAACGTGTTCCCTCACTTATTCAGAAATTCTGGGCATGGATAGAATTACTTTATATTCTTTATCATTTCAGTTGCTATTGAGTCATTATTTTAAGCAGTGTATTTTTGGTCTTATGTTAACAAAAGTTGTTTAAATGTTTCATCGTTGGACGGTATATTTATTGTTATGAAAACAACACTGGTTGAGCATTTCTATTTTGATCCTTGTAATAGAAATTTTACCATATGTTTGAAACAAAAGAGACTCGGATGTCTCATATGACTGTAAAATGAATGAAAATGTATTCTTTTATAAATACATTTTGCATTACATTATATTTACGTTTTTACTTTTTATTCTCTGCTTGCAAATAAACAACTGATGTGAACAGGGTTTGATGGTAGAAACGGAAGCACATATTTATAATATTATAATACATGTGTTATTTTGTGTAAATATCTGAACTTTAAATATGATCTACAAGGAATCTTTTAAATAAAAAAATTCTCAGGTACAGAAAAGGCACAGATTCGCCATTCGCCCTCTTTGAACAAAGCCTCATTTGGTAATTGATCATATGTTTCCTATGCATACCAATTTGTCCTCTTTGTTACTCTTTTGTAAAGTCCATTATGAATTTTGTGTGCATATGTTCTTTGCATCTTGGAAATCAAGATATTTGTAAAGTTGTTCAAAAGTGGCTGTAAAATTACCTATTTACCAATTAAACCTAAATTTGTCTTTGTATTTCCCTCTTTGATTTGTATTCTTAATCTTTACTATTGCCCAATTGCAATGACCTTTCCCCTTTTGAGAAGCATTTAACTCCTAGGTTGGCACGGACTTAGTTTCCTACAAGCCTTACATGGCAAGAGCATAGGCCAGATGAGGATCAGGTTGTCATCTTCTGTAACTGTGGTGGGAGGAATGGCAGGAGGCTCAACTCATCTAAGTATCTCTGCTTAATTCTGACGGACTCTAAATCAGCACATCATTTCTTCCCAGGTTTAGCTGTTCGCTCGCTATGAACGTGGATGAGCTGTTGTGTTCAGAACAGAATAGATGTGCAGGTAGTTTCATACCTAGAAAATCTGCTAGTTGAATTGGGTAAATTGCGTGAGACCACATTGACAGCGAATGTTTACTTACAACACTTACTAAGAATGTTTACTCAGAATTAACCCATAGGCCCGGTTTCACAGACACGGCTTAAGGCTAGTCCCAGCCTAAAATTAACGTTTGACCTGTATTAACTGAATATTTGCCCAGAAATATCTTTAAATATATCAGTGCCATTGTTCGTCTCAAGATGCACACCAGTAATTTAGGCATTTTTATAATGGCGACATAAATATCTTAATTATAATAATGCAGAGTCCTGGTTTAAGATAAGCAGTGTCTGTGAAACCGGGCCTGAATGTCTTAAAAGGTTAAATGTCAGCTTGTACATGGAGGGAGTCTTTTGCTGTACTGGTTTAAAATAATGGGAAATACAATGTATACATTTCCATTGCCTCCTTATGACAAGGCAAAACATACATCTGACTTATCAAAATTATTAAACTGAATGGTTTAAAAAAGATAACAATAATAATCTGTGTAAGACATGCTGCAGGATATACTTAAAGTTATTTAAGCTATGTTGGCTGTAAAGAGAAATGATCCTTCTCAAGCATCGTTTTACCAACTTCTTGTTTAAATGCTGCATCATGAAAAAAGTGGGTCAAATACAGATGCATGGCAACGTAAGCTCAGCTGTTCTCTTTAAAGTAGAAAGACAAGGATAAAAGGAGAGAAGATGATCTGGGCACATATATCTCACAGGCATGTCAGCATACATATCCACTTTCAACCACACTGCAGTTTAACTGCTTGCTACACCAGTGCACCTCCCTACTGTTCATTATTTAGTTAGTAGTGTATACTTAAATGTTACAAGGTTGGATTCCTCGAGTCGCATTTATTATTTTTCCATCATTTATGTTATTATTTTTAGTGGATTTGAATTTCTCGCAAAAAAAAATTCTGCCCTAACTTATTCACCCTCATGTTGTTCAAAACATGTACATTACCCTTTACCCTGTGGAACACAAAAGAAGCTATTTTGAAAAATGTCTGAGTGGTTTTGTGTCCATACAATGGAAGTCAATGTGGGCCGGTGTTGTTTGGTTACCAACATTCATCAAAGTATAATCTTTTGTGATCTGCAGAAGAGGAAAGGTCAAATGTCTTTGCTATGGCATTAGGGTGAGTAAGTGATGAAATAATCTTTTTGAAGGAACAATCCTTTTAACAGAATTATGTTTTGTTGAACAATCAACTTTGATGGTAGATATCATGCATATACAAATGTTTCCTCTCATACTGTGTCACTACAGCTTTTTGGTTGATTATTGTTTACATATATAAAAGATGAAGGAGCAATGTGGTAAAAAAAATGAATAGAAGAGGAAATTAATAGAATTCAAGAGGGACTATAGATACTGTAGGCAGATACATGGAGGCACAGCTGTATGGTATACTGGGCTGGTGGAGCGGGTCAATGGGGAGTCCGTGGTGCACTGTGCCAGGAAAGGTCACATTACCCTGACTGTGTTGTAGCAAGTTTTTAAATAGATCACACCCCACCCAGCCTTCAGTGTACTATTTTGGCAACACATGAGTGGCAGAGGGTCGGAAGGCCGTTACTGTCACAGCCAAGATTGACAGCACGCTGTTCTAAAAATCAAGAGTAAAGACCTGATCAGCCAGCATGTGTTTGTGTGTTATATGTGGGCAGGTCCAGCTTTTTGATTTTTATGTATTCGTCGGCAACTTAATTTATGACCGATAGGTCACAAAAGAATAAACTCGTGAATACTTTTAATTTAATGATGTACAAATATAGCCAAATGCAGGGTGCACGTGCATTTGTAGGACCACGGTCAACTCTGTGAACATACTTCAAAAGCATGTGTTGATATCTTCATCTCACATTTGGATTTATTAATCAATCCCTCTTCTCTGCTTATCTTCTTGATATAGACCGTTCCTCCACCCTCTTCTCTCGATATATGGTAACCCTCTCCTTGGAGCCTCACCCCGCCCCCCATTGCCGTCTCTAAAGTTATACCCCACCATCTCATGAGGGTAAAAAAGAAGTGTATGCCACCGACCTCTCTCTCTCACCTCCAGCCTAAAGTGCATGGATAGCGGTAGCTGTTAAGGCCTCCAGCACTTGCCCCTGTCACTCATGTCCTATGGCCTCCGCCCCCATCTCATTTTACCCCCGAGTTTGTCTGTCTGTCTGTCTCTGCCCCATTAGTGAGGTCCGTGCTGCAGACACTACCACAAGGCTCTTCTTAGTCTTAAAACGCTAAATCAAGGCAGAGGGAACATTTTTTGTTAATTGTCTGTGATTCGTCTGTGATTTTAGGACACCCAACAGAGACCTTATTTTGAAAGGATCCCGTTGTGTTCTTCTGTCACTGGGAACAAGCGTTTGGACTATTGGAATACTTTGGACCTCACGACTTGATTCATCACGTGTTCTACCTCGAAAGGGTGTATCAGAGTGTGATTGCGTGTGAGTGTGTTTGTGTGAGGATCAAGGTGGTGTCCGCTCAGGGAATTTGATTTGACAGGTGCACGTGAAGGAGCGTTGCACTCAGGTCTCTGTGTTTGGATTAACTTCCCTGATCAGTCATGGCTACTCTCAGAAGTTTGCTGCTGGGGCTTTTGCTGGCCCTGCTTTGCTCTTTTCAGACACCCTTGGCCCCCTCTGCCTCTGTTAAAGCCCAGGATTTGCCGCTCATTCATGAGGAAGGCCTGATGGCTGATGATGATGATGATGACGACGATGATGATGACGACGATGATGATGACGACGATGATGATGACGACGATGATGATGACGACGACGATGATGACGACGATGATGATGACGACGATGATGATGACGACGACGATGATGACGATGATGATGATGACGACGACGATGATGATGACGATGATGATGACGATGATGACGACGACGATGACGACGATGATGACGATGATGATGATGATGACGACGATGATGACGATGATGATGATGACGACGATGATGATGACGACGACGATGATGATGACGATGATGATGATGACGACGATGATGATGATGACGACGATGATGATGACGACGACGACGATGATGATGACGACGATGATGACGACGACGACGATGATGATGACGACGATGACGACGATGATGATGACGACGATGATGACGACGATGATGATGATGACGATGATGATGATGACGACGATGATGATGACGACGACGATGATGACGACGATGATGATGACGATGACCACGAAGGTACGTAAAATTGCTCTCAACGTAGTGTAGAATCCTCTCTCATATCTCAATAATGTGCCCCCTCTCTACGCCCTCCATAATTTTTTTTCACCTAATTGGGAAAGAGAGGGGAGGAGCAAGGCGGCCTTTTGCCACTCCCTCTTTCTTCACCTCAGCTCTGCCACAAAATATTGCTAGTTATTCTTGTAGTTGAGGTCCAATCAGTCAGTCCTATTATCCAATCAGATCACTCCGAGCTTAGCAAAAAGCCCCACCTCCTCCCCTCTCCAGCTGTCCATCACCCTGGCTGTCTTTGACTCTCTCTGTCTTCTCTTCCCTGCCTAAATAGAGCTATGAGTTCTGTGGGCCCTCTGAAGGCGGACTGCTTCAAGTCCTGATGCGCAGCACAGTACAGTGCTTATGAACTGAGGACTTAAGAAAGAAAAGAGAAAAACAAACCCAGCGCTGCAGTCTGAGCCCGAGGCCTCACATTGGCCCAATAGATCAGATCGTTCTTTGATTTTTGTCTCGTTTGAAAGAGCGGGTTCCACCCTTCCTTCATCCCTCTAATTGTCCTGTATGAATTTGGAATTTTTTTCTTGGATTTGTGTCACCGTGTGAAACTACAGAGAAAGAAAGAGAGACAGGCAGATGTAGCGGGGGAACAGTACCGCTGAGAGCAAAATGGGATACTAGGGACCGATAGAGAGAGAACGAGAGAGAGAGAGAGAGAGAGAGAGAGAGAGAGACACAGGAGGATGTTGGATGGTTGTGGGGAAATATAGGAAGGCAGGCTGATTGGACAGATTGGTTCTCGATTCTCTCTCTTTCACTACATCTCTCAGATCTCATTCTTTCTCTGTAGAGATTTTCCTTAACACAGCAAAAACCCAGTCCTGATCTCTCTTGTTTTTGTCTTTTATTTTTACACAAATCATTGTATGGTTTTAAAATTATATATCTACTATATAGATTTATAAAATGTACATGTTGTCACTATTTATGCTAATTTCTATTTATTTCATTTTTCTTACCAAAGGATTCTCAAAATAGTTCCCTCTCAATGTACATTAGCATTACTTACAAACAAGAGAAACTTTTATTCTGTGTTTTCTATAACAACTCAATGCAATTGAATAAGCTACATGTAGTATAGAAGAACAACATTTTGCAGCTGTCTCATAAACATCCAGTGATCTATTAGGGTTAAAATGTATGAGCTATTTTATTAAACATCAGTCTGAAACAGCATCTGTGCAAATCCCAGTAGAGAGGTAGCAAAAGAGAGAGAATGTTAATTCATCTTTGAAATATTCCACATACACAAACAGGAAATATCAGAGGGGAACAGGTAATACAGCAACTATCAGGAGATGCAAGAATATGACTGTTTCGATTGAATCCTTTTTCTGTTGGTACTGTATGTTTTTGTTTATTTTCTTCATGTTTGTTTATTTCATTATCTGTTTAGTGTAATACCTGCTCTGTCATCATACTAAGCAGCACAATGGTGTTTTGTACAAAACATCACATCTCTTAACCCCCACTCTGAAACGAATAAATCAAATGATCCTGTTTTGCACAGTGTAATTTCTGGTACCTCTCTTATATTAACTATACATGAACATAAAACATATTATGAATGTGTGTCAGAATATGTTTTACATAATTTACCTTATCATTATCTCATTAGAAATTAATATGATACTGGAATTGGATAATTTGTATTTAATTTGTAAACATTTGTAGAGAAATGTGGTTCATGAACTGTAGTATATTTACATTTAATGGTGAACGTGCTTTAATAGGAAAGGTTTAAGATAAAATGTACAATAATGATGTGTGCAAAGCTTTAAAAAAAAGGTAAGCTCCACTTAAAAGACACTATGTAGTTGGTATGTGTGTTTATAAAAAAAAATCACATCCATGTACATGTACACAATTTGACAGAGACGCAGGAAAATGTATGGTGAGTCATGTGCTTACATGTGTGTCAGAGCAACTAAATATTTTTTTATTCCTAAACAACAATGTTGACAAACAAACAATCACTGATCACATTTCTTTCAGATGATGACGATGATGATGATTTTCATGAAGGATCCATTTGCTCATTCTGTGCCCACTGTGAGGTAGGATCCGCTGAGATCAAATAGCACAATGAGTCAACTGTCCCTCTTAAAAATCTACAGAATCTATGTGCCTATTCTGCAGCTTTGATTCTAACAACTGTTGGATTGTTACACATTTCATGTACTAACGTTTCTTTCAGCATTGTGACAGCTGTGATAAGTGCCCATGTGAAAAGGGAGATGATTCAGAACACTGTGACTTCTGTGATGTAAGAAACCCACCTTGATGAGTTTTTATATACAATTATATATATATATAAATATATATCATATGGCATGACAGATGAATTTCTTTAGTTGAACAAAAACGATTCATTTCAGAACATGGGAGTTCATAAACGCTGAGAGAAATAAAACTTTTGAATGAACGTACATTTAATGACTCAAGCACCCTTAGTATTATTGTAAGGCTATGTGGGGCTATAACAGCAGGGGTTGAAAGTAAATATAAGATATGGTTATGTGATGGTAGAGCTGCAAAAAGGACATAACCACATTGGCTCAGTAAAACATTTATGAAGAACAAGTTTCTACCATTAAATATCAAGATTTAAGCATAACATAATCTATCTGTCTTTTAGGACTGTGGAAAATGCTACATCTGTCCTGTTTGTGATACCGTTTGCCAGCCAGGTAAGAGAAAGTCTAAAAACTGTGTGATAAAAACACATTTATTATTTTGATCATTCAAGTCCAATTATCTAATAAATAACATCATCACGTTTTTTCCCTCAAAGGTGGTTTCATCGACTCCGTGTCTGGTTCTATCTACAAGTAAGATCATATTTTCTTGATAATTGTAAAACATATATTTGAAAAAGTAATACAAATTATAAAAGTGTCATCATAATGTGCCAATTTTCTCTTTTTATAGGACTGTCGCGGATGTCTTTAACGACGACGACGATGACGACAACTAAGTCCACGTGTCGCCACCATGTGGCAAAAAGAGGAACGAGCACTTGTCCGTTCCCTTTAACAAACTTTAGGATTTACATTGTAGCGATATGTTTATTGTGGTAACATTATTTCTCTCTTTTTGATCTGAAGACATTACACGCTACACTCTGGTCAACACACAATACACGTGGAATTAAAATATTTTAATTATCCCGAATTACGTTTCAATGAACTGATCAACATTTTTTCTTTTAAAAAATATGAATTGTGATTTCAAACCTAACTGTGTTGTTTTGACACTGAATGTTATTGAATAAAATAATGGGACGTTTTATGTATGTGTAAATTAATGTCTAACACTGTTAAAAAAAATCAAAAATATACTTCCCTTGGACAGTGGTTTCTGAAGTTAAAAAGTTAGTATGTCTATAATTATTTTTTCATTGATAGTGATTTTGAAAATAAAACTACAACCCTGCTGAATAAAAACATTGAACCTCACTAGAAACCATCAGAAAAATTCTAATGGTTTCCATTTAAAACATTTGTAGTGTGTTTATGACATTATTAATATCCCACAATGGAATCCTTCACATACCAATAAACACAATAGTTTCCATTAAAACCAATACAATTCCCATTAGAAACAGTAAATCCATAAACAGCTTTATGGTGTTTGGGCTAGTGTTCTATAGAGGGTAAGCATCGACGTAACTTTTCCACGTGAACACGCCGGGACACGCCCCCCTTGAGCACCGGATTTGTGCCTAATTTTGAGCCCCTGCCAGATTACGACTCCCCTATTCCCCATTAACATTAGTTGTTGGGGTTTGGTGTGGGGGAGGGGTTAGAATTTCGGGTTAGGTGTGGGGCTAGGATTAGCGAATCCCCATCAAAATCTATGAAGGGAGTCGTGATCTGGCGGGGGGGTGCAAAATAGGCACAACACCAGGACACGATCTCCTGAGTGTTAAAACACGCTGAAAATGGCCAAGAACAGAGAAACACAGAAATCGGGACTAAAACACGCAATTATTGCTGAAATTATAAGCAGATGGACTCGACGGTTACGCTCGTTTACGCTTACGGCTTCACTGCGATTTACAGAGGAATCAGGTGATCCTGGACACTGAAATGTTGCGCGAAAATGCGTTTCCTAATACTGTAAGCATTCATTTTGCTGAATGTTTTGCCACCCAGGAGGGCACTCACGTGGTAAAGTGACGACACGTGCATTCCTCTAGTTTTTTTTCAACACGGATATAATACGTGACAGTATTATGTTCATACAAAGTAACTTAAGCTGAAAGAGTTATTCCTCCGCTTACAAAAGTACGATAAAGTGTGTTCAGATATTTAACAAAAATATACAAACAGCACAGTATGTTATAAAGATAGCATGAAACGGCCCACACGACTGTTATTCTGAAATTTCTGGTGACCCCGGAAGAGAAACACCATACAGATTTCTTCCGGTTCGTGGACGTAAGAGGTAAACATCAATTTACACGATTTTTTCTTGTACGTTTTAATATTTCATACAGCTTTTATACAGCACCATGTGAATGCTGACGTTACATATGTATTTCCCGTTTATAAGTACTTCACCGTAGTTTAATGTTGTGATAAGTTTCCTTGTAAAGAAATCGTCCTTACCATCATGTGTCCTCGGGGTGAATGTGTATTTATTCAGTACCGTTTTAAAAAAGTCAGTTTATCTCTCAACAATAATACGTACTTTTATTGTGCGAAGGATAAACATGACTCGACATGGGAAGAACTGCACAGCTGGAGCCGTTTACACTTATCACGAGAAGAAGAAAGATACCGGTAATATTCCTGCTCCCCTGTTAAAATAACGAAATGTCTGTGGTGTTGTTTCACACACAATTATGATAATAAATGAAATGGTGTATCAGGAATATGACATATTGTGCGTCTCTCTGAACTTTCTCAGCTGCGTCGGGTTATGGGACGCAGAGTTTGCGTTTGGGAAAAGATGCCATTAAAGATTTTGACTGCTGCTCTCTGTCCTTACAGCCCTGCAGAGACCCTGTCATAACGTATGAACCACACTTATATTTCTCTTCTACACGATCTCCTTTACATTGTGTTGTTTTATACTATGTGATGCCTAGTTCTTGATCGTTAAATTGACCACCAAAGTGATGTGCTTACTGTAGATTTCATCTGTTTGTGTTATTTTCTTATGCCAGTTTAGACGGATATATTTATGAAAAAGAAGCCATTCTTCAATACATCCTTCATCATAAGACTGATATTGCCAAGAAAATGAAGGTTTGTTTTACTCTAACAATAAACGTGGTTCTTCAACCAACCCTACAACAATTAACCACGCTTTACCTTCATGCCAAAAAAACAGCTTACTACACTTTTACTATAGGAAAACAATGGTGAATTTTCCTAAAGGTTTGTCTAATGCTGTCATATGTTAATGAAGGCATATGAGAAGCAGAAACAGGCTCTGAAGGGTGAGGGCCAGCTGGAGTCCAAGGAGAGAGAGAGAGCAGAGAAGTTCAAAGAGCGAGAGAACAACATTGTCTCCAAGCCGATCAACCCTTTTACCTCAGGTATGACTATTGGAGGATAAGGTCAAGGAAATATAAACTGAAGTATAATCCGGTTACACACATAATGATTAAAACCACTGTTTATACTGTACTTGCTGGTTTATTTGTATAATCTGATGTCTCTGTAGGACAATCTAAAGATGAAGGAAACCAAGCCAGCTCCTCCAGTTCTAACTCTTCTGCAGGAGAGGCTAGTACTGCTTCAGCCCTGCCCAGCTTCTGGATCCCCAGCCTCACACCAGAGGCCAAGCCCACCTTGCTCAAAAAACCTGTGAGTATAGATCTTATACTATCCCCTCTCTCTGCGAGCCTTGTGTCACTAAATCTCTGCAATTTTTGAACAGCGTTACACAAGACTCTGCGTTCACCCTGCAATCAGTTTGCATGCTACTACTTCTGCCAACTGTTCTTTTGGTCGGTCATAATGCCCTTGATAAGTTTGTTTGTCTGTTTTGGTCCTGTGCAATACATGGGAAACCTTTAGTCACTCAAAACTGCGTCCCGTCACCCACTTTCTAAATGTATCCCCCACTATGACATTAGTCACTTTCAGATTAATATCTGTCTCTTAAGATATACATGTAATAAATATATTTGGATGGATTCAGATCCCCTCTTCTGGACTTCTTGTTTGTTGTTAACTGTTTTCCACTTTAATGCTTTCTCAGTCAAAGACGGTGTTGTGTCCCATGTCAGGACATCCCTTGAAGATGAGTGATTTGATTCCTGTACGCTTCACTCCCCTGGACCCCAGTCTGGACAGGGTGGCCCTTCTCACACGCCAAGTAAGTAGCTGACCAAACCCATTTCCCTTGTATAATGCTTTACATAAGCACACAAGAATTTGAGGTTTTCCTTTGCAGTGAACTGCAGTTTTTTTTTTTGGGAAATTCCAAGGTGTGTTTTGAATCGTTTTTTATTTTATGCTTTGCTCAGGACAGATACGTCTGTGCGGTTACCAAAGATACACTCGGTAACTCTGTGCCCTGTGCAGTTCTCAGACCCTCGTGAGTTTGACCTTTACACTTTTTTATATATAGTAGTAGATATAATATTTAATGACTTTACATACTTGATCCTCCCCCTCACGTTTGTCTCTCTTTTTATGGCTTTTCTCCAAGTGGAGTGGTAGTCACAATGGAGTGTGTAGAGAAGCTCATACAGAAAGACATGGTTAATCCAATAACTGGAGACAAACTGAAGGAGAAGGACATCATACCCATCCAAAGGGTGCGTAGGAGAGGTCAAGTGCAGAAAAGACTGTTGCCAGTCTAAATTAAGTCATTTTGCAGTGGTTATATCTGAAATCTTTCTTTATGCACAGGGTGGGACTGGCTTTGCAGGTTCAGGAGTGGATCTCAAAGCTAAAGAGGCCAGACCTGTAATGCAAGCGTAAATGAGAAGATCGGAGTTCTTGCACACTTTGACTCTGTAAATGACGTTATTAATTCAGCTGGGCTTTTTTGCGTTCTGTTGTTGTTGTAATGTTTGGGAAGGGGTAATTTGGTATGTATTCTTTAAAGATAATGTGACATTTAATTAATGTGACGCATTAATATACAATAGATACAGTAGTCTTTAGGTTCTTTTCTTAAATAAACCATTCTTTTTACACCATTATGATGTCACTTGTCTTTTTTAATAGTTTAATGAGACACTGAGGTTGTGGTTAGGTGCTTAAAGCTCATCATGATTGTCCACTACCAGGGTCCCATAATCAGTTATGGTGCTGACCTTAAGGAAATCCATTCTATCCATGATCTCACTGATAGAGAGACGACCGTCCTGAGAATGAAAGAACAAGTTCTGGTAAAGGTAAAGTGTAATTTCTGTGCCAATATTTTTAAAGAAACCCGATCAGCCAATCTTGATATGTTAAGTTGGTCAGAAACTGATTTTTTCAATTTTGTGCAAGAGGATAAAAATTAAACCCCACTCCAAAATGAATCCAAAAAACCAACATGGCTTTATTTAGAATTCACAGAGAGAAAAATGTTCCACCAGTATAGTGCCAATCACTTTTTTTTCTCCTCCAACCTACACCACTCCTCCTAGAACACGCCTCGCTTGATGTAAGTGGTATGTTAAATGTGAAATCACTGACCACTGATATGAAATTTAGTCTAATTTGAGTGTATCTCTAACTGGCCCTGTATTCAATGCTTAATTCCTGAGCATCTCTGAGCTCTATTGCTTTACACACCTTTAGATGGAGTGTCTATTTTAAAGGAATGTGAGTGTTCCTTGTGTGTGTAAAGTATATTTTGATATGAAAACGGTAATGTATAAAATGTTTGACAATAAATAAAACTCTATCTGACTCCCTTAATGAAGATTCTTGTTTTGTTCGTATAACCATGCAAGCCTATCCCTTGACTTTTGATTCTTAAAAGGTTCCCACCCAACCAATTAAGGTAAATCATTTTTCGTATTCACTGCCCTATCTCCTCACACCAAAAATGTATCCCACACACATTTTGTCCCCCCAAGACCCATATATGAGATTATTAAAGCTCATCGTGTCTTTTGGTGAGATCCTCTCCGTAATTAGTCGCTTGGCTCCCAACAAACATGTTCCAGTTTGCCAGAATCTCCTTCTTGGTGATTTTGTCGTCCTGGTTAATCAATTACATGGTTGCAAGTCCATTGTGATTCATTGGTAGGGAATTAAAAGGAAGAGGACAGATAGAAGAAAAGAGTCAATTAACCCAAATTGATTCATTTTTGACTACATTTATGACATCACCCAAACGTAGCCTAGTGAGTGTCACTTACATTATCTTTGTCAGTTTCGTGAATGAGATGCTTGGCCTCATTATCAGCGTGATCCACCTCTCCTGGAAGGATCCACTGAGCTACTTCACTGGCATCAAGAAAACCATCCTAAAATAAATGAAGTAATGAAGGGGAACCACGTCATGAACTTGGTCAATTTATTTAACATTCAAAGGTACCGATTTATAGGCTTACTTTCAATCACATACCTTGTTAATATCTCTGGACTCTGTAAAGTGTTTCTTTTCTGTTGTGACCCAGTCTGGTTCATTCTCTCCATCTTCAGCGTTAAACATGTCCCCTGAAGGTAAAATAAACAAAATTGTCAACATTTTTACTATTTCGCCACAAAACATCACATGTTGTTTGAATGTAAAAATACCTATGTATTCCTGTAGATCAATTTTCTTGTCACCATTCTTGTCAATGTCCTCAATTGTTTCCTGTAAAAATAAACAGGCTTTGTTTTAGAAAACATACAAAGAATGTCCTCAATGTCAGTTACTTTCTTTGAACGTGTTCCTTTGCATATTTTTTTATCATTCTATCCATTTCCTAACCTGTATCACAATGTCTTTCATATACTCAAACTCCTCTGGATGAAGAAACGCAGTGAACTCCTCTCTGGTAGCGATGCCATCTCCATCCTGGTCCGCATTTTTAAAGCGCCTCTCATCTCTAGTGAGCATGGATCTGTAACTCACCTTATCATCAACATCATCAAACTCTTCACCTAAAATACAGTAACATTATTATACATTTTGTTATATTGATTATTTATTTTAAAAACTGTATTTTTAAGTTAAATGTGGTGAAGATTATCTGCATTTTAGTCTTTTTATTTCCTCTAAATACAATCTCATAAATACAGATTTAGCAGAAAAATACATTTTATTTATAATGGTGACACGCTCATATCTCCCACTAAACATAGTTTTTCTTTGGTGCCTCGCCCAATTTCATGAGCTTGTTTCAATTACCTATGTAAAATCCATAAGTGGTGTTCTTATACTCGTTCCATCCAATCTTCCCATCCTTGTTCTGGTCATAATCCTTCCAGTGCTTGTCCACGTTTTCCTCAATGTATCTCCTCTGCCTGTGTTTAATCCAGTTGTGGAGCTCTACATGGCTGATGAAACCATCTTTATCTGTGTCAATACGATCCACAATCTTTCTGCATGTCGAATGAACAAAAATAGTTAAGGAAACACGGAGAGATGATGTGTAAAGATAATTATTCTGCAATTTTTTGTGTGTTTACCCTAATCTCTCTTTGCTTTCTTCAGGGCTCAGCTGGTCAAAGGTCTTGGCTTCCTCTTTGCCCAGGAAGGCCTCGTGGTCATACTGGAAGCTATGAGCATCATCATGAGCATGGTCACTGAGGTCATGCTGACGGTGTACACGCTTCTCCTGTGCAGGCACTGTGACTGTGACCCCTAATAATAATGCGAGTGTTCCCAAAAAGATTAGCTGCATATTTTCCTGATTCGTGTCTGTTTGTTAGGGAGCGAGAAAGAGATATCTGTTTTTTCGGTGCATGACATAAAAAATTGACCTGTAATTGTTACCAATATAAAATCAAAACTATTTACATTAATTCACTTGTATTATCACTGGACATTTACAACTCAATGATTATAAAAATACGTTTTAATGCCTAATCATAAAAAGAAAACGTGTGAAATTAACAAGTTAATATTTTGCATTGCACTGATTTTCAGAATTCAATAACATTGAATACATGCACCAATCCACAGTTTAAAGTCACATCTTCGCAAACGCAGTTAAATTTCATATAGAAATCAGATTTTTTTCAATTGAAAAAATTACTTACCAATCCTGCAGTGATTCCCGCTTCAATACACCCGTTTATCTTGTAAGTTGAAGAGTACGCGTTGGCACTGTTCTTTAAAGTGCGTGTAAAAGTAGGCGGAGTCATCGACATTACGTGCAACAAATCCTATACTGACATGAAAAGCAGCCAATCGGAGAACAAAAGTAGGCGTGTTCAGTCGAAATTCTTAATTCTACTGGCTATGAAACGCCACGTTGACACGCGAACGCGCATCAAGGCAGGCGCGTTTCAACAAACTGAAAAAGTTTTGAAGACTCATGTTAAGAGAGTTAGACGTGTACAATTTGACTGGATTTATTCATTTAAACAAGGAACACATGCATGTTGAATGAATCCTTTTCAATGGATTTTAATTCGAGATTTGTTGGGCATTTTAAGATTTAATATTTTACTAAACTTAGTCTTTTAACTTCCATAATATAGGTTTAATTACCACCTTAATGTAGTTTAATACTGGTAATATATTTGCTTAATATTGTTTAACCATTGTTTCTGAATGTGTATTTTATTTGAAAAAAATAGGCAAGTCAATGCAAGTTTGTTTACTTAGCACATTTCATATACAAGGGCAATTCAAAGTGCTTTATATAAAATGATTGACAGAGAGATATAAGAAGTATCTTTATAATGCAAATGATTTAAGATCACAAATACAACTTTAGATTTTAAGAAACAATAAAACTGCAATCAAATTGATTATAATTTTAGTGTATATATAAAAAGAATAAGAACAAAAGAAAAAGAAATAAGAAATAGAAGTTACAGCTAAACAAGTGTGTTTAAATCTAGATTTAAAAGTAGCTACTGTTGGTGAACATCTGATGTCTTCTGGAAGCAGATTCCAGCTTCGGGTGTCGTAATGGCTAAACGCTGACTCGCCGTGTTTTGATTAAACCCTTGTTATCTCAACTGACTTGATCCTAATTATCTGAGAAGTCTGTTTGGTTTATATTCAATAAGCATATCTGATATTTATTTATGTCCTAGACCATTGAGTGATTTATAGACAATTAATAATACTTTGAAGTTGTCTTAAAAGTAACTGGGAACCAGTGATATGATCAGATTTTTTAGTTCTGGTCAGAATCAGCAGTGTTCTGTATGAGCTGCAGCTGTCTGATGGTCTTTTTGGGAAGACCTGTAAGGAGTCCATTACAGTAATCCACCCTACTGGTTATGAAAGCATGGACTAGTTTCTCTTAGTTTGAGATGAAACATTTGATTCTGGCTGTTTCTGAGATGGTAGTACGCTGATTTGCTTATTGCTTTAACATGACTGCTGAAACTCTTAAATGACACCACTTACGTGTCCCTTGTTAGTTTCATCCTTGTTTCCAAAAACAATGACTTCAGTTTTGTATTTATTTAACCGAAGGAAGTTTTGACACATCAAGCTGTTAATTTCACCAATGCACTGGCAAATATAGTCAATAGGCCTGTTGTCATTGGGTGAGAGGGCTAGGTAGATCTGAGTGTCGTCTGCATAGCTGTGGTAGGCAATTTGTTACTTTTTCATTATTTGGCCAAGTGGGAGCATATACAAATTGAAGAGGAGCGGAGCAAGAATTGAACCCTGTGGAACACCACAAGTCATGGGTGTCCAGTCAGATTTATGGTTGCCTATGTTCATATAGTAACCTCTCCCTTGAAGGTATGATCCGAACCATTTAAGTACCAACCCAGAAAGCCCTACCCAGTTTTCAAGCCTATGTAGGTTTATGGTGTGATCTACCGTATCAAAGGCAGCACTGAGATATAGTTATACCAGAACTTATATTTTGCCTGAATCGGAATTCAATCGAATATCATTTATTATCTTTATGAGCACTGTCTCTGTGCTGTGATGCTGACGGAAACCAGACTGATAATTGAGAATAAAAAATGTTTTCTTTCTTTTTGTAAACCTCAGATTGTTTTTAAAACGTGTACAACATGTTATATGTCCCCAGGACCACTTAGTCTACAAATAAATAAAGAAAATCTTGCCAATATGAAAATTAGACTGTGGGGTTAATATGGTCTAGCCAAGATGCTTCAGCAATTGGAGATAGAGAACATCACCTTTTCAGAACTGACATGTTTAGCCCCCCAAAGCCTAATCCCTAAAGTAGCTTATATAGTAGCTAAACGAACCCTTTTCTTCCGTTGAATTAAAAGAAATTTCCTTATACCCAGGAGACAGCTGCAGAAGCAGGCATGCGCTTTTCTAAAAAGGTGTTTGTTGCCATGAAATTTCTTTTTGATTAAATACTGGAAAACAGTGCTAACATAAAAAAGAGAATTCATTAAAATCATTCCATCATTTACACAAGAAACATATTTAACCTTTTTATAGTGTAACCTGTAACCTTGGTATTGACATATATTGCTGATTTTACCAAATCAGCTCAAGAACGCATATGGTGATGAGACATTAAAATATTTGCACATATGGATGCTTATACCATTATCAACTTTCTCTCCTCTTTCATCCCTTATTCCATCGTATGTTGTGCTCTTAACTTTTCTCACCTGCCCTTTTTCTTTCCCCTTTTGTCTCTTTCCAAACACAGCTCCTCCTCGCTCAGAACTCACCCCTCTTTCTCTCTGTCTGTGTATGCGTGTGTCCCCTCTCTTCTCTCTCTTTGCCTGTGGCTGTGTGTCTACTACCATAGAGCAATTGAAGGTGACAGGGCCAGAGAGAGAGGAGGGGAGAGGGAGGACGTGGCACTCTGTAGCCTGGGGGCACACAACAACACACAGAGAGACAGAAAGAGAGAGATGGGAAGGAAATGGGAAGGCAAAGACGACAAAATAAGGAAGAAGACAAGTGCTCAGGACCGAAGCGGATGACAAGGAGTGATGGAGAGGTTGTGGGGCTAATGAATTATTTGTAATTGATGCATTAACTTCGAAGCCCTTGCCATCGCAAACAGGATATCAAGAGCAGCGCTTATACCTTAACCACACATACGTGCCCTCTCATACATGTTCACAGATTTTTTTAAAGGCCTTGATGTTAATTTGTCCCGGCATTGTTGCTATGGTGACCTCTCTTCCCCCTCCCCCCCAGCAGAGAGAGAGAGAGAGGGTGACAGGGATGAACTAACAAGACAGTGAAAAATGTGCCCCGAAGGAGCATATACACTCACACACCAGCACACATCATAAACACACACTCAACGTCACATGTGTGGAACACACTTACACAAAATATTAACAGCATTTAATTAGGATCTGCTCTCATTAGTTTTTACCTTGGTGATATTTGTAAAAATCCCGGATTATAATTTTTTGTGATTTACTTTAAAGATACTCTTTAGTTTATATTTGAGTGTTTCTGTCTATTTCAGTGTCATTGTCTTTTTCTATGAATCGCCTAAACAAGTGACAAAGAGAGAGATGTAGGTATAGGGGGGAGGCGGGGGATAGGTTGAGAGAGGAAGAGAGCTGAGGGTTTTGTCAACCGGAAATAAATAAAGCTGGCACCCTCCTTCTCCTCTGCCTCCTCTGTCTCTCGTTCTCTTGCCCTCTATGTCCCCCCTTCCTTCGTTTTTTTTCTACAAAGATACATCCATGGCCTCGTTATGTCTTCCTATTTTCTTTCATTCTGTTGCCATTCTTTCTCCATCATGTGTATGCCACATTAAATGTATCCCGTTGTTGTGCTTTAGCAAAGGCTGTTAACCTGATGTAGCTTGTCACATTATAGGGATAGTTCAACCAAAAAGTGAAAAATCTTCCATTATTCACTCACTCGCCTGTAGACAACAAAAGAAGATGTTCATACTATTAGCAAATGCACACCAGCAAAGCACCATATGACAGTAACACATATGATTGTCCTATATTGTAGTTTATTTTAAGTTTTCAAATGAATTTTCGTGTTTGTATCAGACAAATTTCAAGCATATATTCACAAAAAATATTCTAGTGAATGAAGTTTAAATTTATATTTTGGGTGAACTTTTAAGAACTTTTTTGGGGAGAGTGAAAGCGAGACTTCAAAAAAATTTTGACTCTGTAAAAGATTCACACAAGGGTTAAAAGCAAAACAATGAATATTGATGTCATAAATTGTATAAAAAGCCCAAAAAGTCAAATATGAAATCAGAGAACTTAAAGGAACAGTTCACCCAAACATGAAAATTTTTATAATTACTTATCCTCATTATTCCAAATCAGCTGAACACAAAAGAAGATATTCTGAAGAATGTGAAAAAACAAACAATTCTGGGGCACCATTGACTACCATAATAGTTTTTAAATCCTACTATAGTGGTCAATATTGCTCTAGAACAGTTTGTTTACAAACATTCTTCCAAATATCTTTTTAACATAGCAATTTATACAGGTTTGGAACAATTTAAGTGTGAGTAAATGAAGACAGAATTTTCATTTTCGGCTGAAATCTCTCTTCAATTTATCCCAAGTAGCTTAATGATCAAACATCCTGGGTCTCATGCCAATAAGAAGGGTTAAAAGCAACTTGGTCCTCTTTCCCTCTCTCTCTCTCTGTCTGAATTTCTTGTATTTTAAAACGTCACAGGCTCTTTGGTTTCAAAGATAATCCAATAAAATATGCAAATATAGCGTTGGGGTTGTGACAAAGTGCAGTGGCGGGTAAACACGTTGAATACACTCTGACGTGAATGTGCGCAGCAGAAGAGAGGCCCTCACACTCAGGTCTGCGAGTTTCTACTGTTTGCATGCAAAATCCAAGGAGAACTTGAGTATGATTTTCTCCTTTTGAGCACTTAAGCTTCTAGCAATTTTTATATCCAACTTTGTAAAAGCTCTTTAAATTTTTGTTAAGTTTCAAAACAACAGTTTTTTTATTTTAATGCCATTGTATGATTACTGCCGGTCATTCTGGTCTTTCACACAGATCTACAAAAAGCAAATGTTATCTTTGAAACACTATAGAAATAGCTTTACGTCTCCTTTCTCCTCTCTTTTTCAGTGTTTTTTGCCTCCACCTCTCTCTCTCACTTCATCACCCCTTTTCCTGGCATTAAGTCCAGGCCTGACACTGACACTGAGTCTGTGTGTCATCCCTCTCTCTCTCTCTCTCTCTCTCTCTATCTCTCTCTCTTTCTCTCTCACACGCTGACTCTCTCTCTCTCTCTCTCCCTCATTGCTTCAAGGACCAGAGTGCCTGCAGATGCATTTCTCTCTTGCCCACTGCCCCTCCCTCTCCTCCTCTTTTTCGCCCTGTCTAACTCTCTACATCTTTCTCTTTCCTCTCCTCCCATGCTCTCTCTCTCAAACACAGTCTAACATTAACAAAGCAAGTGAGCAGGGAGAAGGAGGGATGAACAGAAAGTGATAGAGACACTCAGCAAGTGTGGACCACTTTTTCAATTCATTCATCTACCAGGTGAGTCAATATGTCTTCAATTCAGATGGAAAGAGTCAGAGAATATTAAACAGCTTACTTTTTTATTTGAAAGACCACTGGTGAAAAATAAGAAATGATTTGTTTGTTGTTAAATGTGGAAATGTTCCGGTCGTTCTCACTACAATGTGTTGCCAACTTGACCTTTGACATTTTCTCATTTGTACTGCATTTTACAAAATAAATTAAATAGTTATATATGCTTGTATTAATCTTGGATTGAAAGTGCTACAACGTCACTTTTAAAAACGTTTTCCTCTATGTACCTATGCTTGACACAGCAATATTTTTTTGTGTTACTACACTTTGTTTATGGAGGATTATTTATATTTGTTTGGCTTGTAATGTGTCAGTTTGTGTATATTGTTAAAGGTGCATTTGTATTGGTAAAATATAAATATTGAACTAATTCTTAAATATTCTCGATTTTTGTATCTTTTGTAGCATTAATTATTCAGACTGTAAACAAAATTTGGTTACAAGTACTTGTACTTTACAAGCTTAACAAGTGTAAAGCACATTTCTCTGATGTCTCCATTGGGTTCACTTTGTAAAAGCTCACCTGGTGGAGAATGGTGCTTGCAACACCAATATTCTGGGTTCAATCCTCAGGGAAACATGCGTTTGGTGTACTTGTGTATACCTTGAATGCAATGCAATTTCCTTTGAATCAAACTGTCTGCCATAATCCTAAAGTTTTTCTTCCTGTTTGTCCTTTTCTGTTGACATTATATTATTCATTTGTCACACATTTTCATGAAAAGAAAGAGCATTTAACATTTTTTCAAGCATCCTCTGCTTTTTAGGACCAATAATAATGCAACCCTTCTCTCTCTTTCTATATGAATAGATCTATAGATTTTTATGATCATGGCCTCCATTTGGTAGTTTTATGTTCTGAACTATCAGTGGACACACTCTAGCAATTTTTTTTCTTTATTTAGCTGAATAGTGCTCTATACAGCATCAGATGCTGGATATTATTATGATTTTTATTTGCACCTCCATTCAAATAGTGTTTTGCATCATAGTCGAAGTTTGCAGTTGAAAAACATCAGTTGTGTTACATTGCGCATTGCATTTATAATTTTCTCTTTGTTTTCTAGGATTGTGTGTGTCTGTGTTGTGTGTGAGTGTCTCTGTGTGTATTGTAGTTAACATTAGTTGACAGTATTAGTCTCTCCAGTCATGCGTGTGTGTACAACGATGTCAGACTAGATGTTCTGTGCTTCTTAATTACTCGCTTCATGTGTGTAATGAACTCTGTGTGTGCGTGTGTGTGTGTGTGTGTGTGTATGTATCTGCGGGGTTAATGTGTGTACACGTAAAAGAGCTATGAAATGAAAAAGAGGGGGTTTACAATATTGAAAAATATATTGCATTTGTATTTTCTTATAATTGATCAATATGACAGTTTATGTAATATTTTTTACTTTACATTTACATTTATTTATTTAGCAGATGCTTTTATCCAAAGAAACTTACAAATTTGAAATCATTAAGCAATAACTGTAGTCTACAAAGCTAGAACGTGTTTATTTTTCCTATTTCTTACTTATATGTCATCATAATACAACAGAGGTCACAAAAATGAGCAGTTGTGAAGGTCATTACATTACATGAATACTGAAGTTTAGAATGATTTTTTTAAAGGTTATAACCTCTTTTGTGTTCATGCAGGGTTGGAGGTGTCTGAATGATAGAAGGACAGGATCAGTGTTCTTTCACAGGTGATATTTGATGTATGAGAATTTGACCATGCTGAACCTACAAAACAGCTCCAGCTGGACTGGTCCTAACAACTGGTACCATCCGCCCGACACCATCACCACACAACACGGAGCAGGTGTGTGAGTATTTGTAAATATTTAATTGGACCTAAAAAATTAGAGAGGACATGTAAATGTGTTTATTTGAGTTGTGTATGAGCTTTGGGTGATCCTGCAGTATTTATATTTGACCGAGCACAACCAGATGGGGGATAATGGCCACATCATCAGCCCCACATAAACTCACACCAACAAACAGCAGCTTCTGGCTTTGACAACCTCTGTTTATTATAGGAAAGCATAGCTAAAATGAGCAGACATTAGACACTGAATTGTATGCATTCCCGGTGTTCATGAAAAGGATCAAACTAGTGGTACACTAGACAGTGGCCATCTTCATTTCTGTCTATATAGACATTCACGTGCAAGTTGGTTTATAGATGGTTGCGTGGAGGATCTGAATGTGCAGATGGCTGGGGCTGGAGAAGGAGTGGTACAAAGAGAGAGGGATGAGGTGGAAGAGTCACAGCTACATCTGCAGCTGAAGAGAAGCTGCAGAGGAACCGCACCAGCTTCACCCAGGAGCAGATAGATGCCCTGGAGAGAGGTGTGACTCATCACTCTTTCTTAGGCAGTGCTTTAATGCAAAGTCAACTTTTAAGTCATAAGACATCCTGGTTCTGTTCTCTTTGATGTTTTATTGCATCTTGATTTTCTCAAAATTGCTTTTCATATTTGTTCTATTGTGTATTTAAGAGTTTGAAAGGACACATTATCCAGATGTCTTTGCCCGAGAAAGACTGGCAGGAAAAATTGATCTTCCAGAAGCTAGAATTCAGGTAACGGTTTGCTTAATTAGTTTCTTTCACATTTTGACCAAGTTAAAGTGACAGTGCCTAGAAACAATAAATTAGGAGACTGCCCATTATGCACTGACCCATATTGCAACTGTGGGTGATTGACAGGTATGGTTCTCCAATCGGAGAGCTAAGTGGAGGAGGGAAGAGAAGCTGAGAAACCAGAGGAGATCAGGAGGCACGAGTTCCTGTTCTCAGACACACACTCCACTGAGCACCTCATTTAATTCCCCTGTATATCATCACAGCAACAGCTCAGGTATATGTAGTTTTATATATACAACCTCACTAAAGCATGAATGGCCTGATTGTCATTGATAACATTGTAACATTAGTGTTTGTTTCATCTTGTGTGGTTTGGTGTCTTTTGTTGTCCACACCCCTTGATTTCTATACTCTTCTGTGCTCTTTTTTTATAAAAGGCTCAATGCACAGTCGAAGTGATTCGTCTCTCTCAGGCTATGGCTCCCTGTCAGTCTTCTCCAGTATGCAGGTAAATTAAATGCACATCTTTAAACGTATACTGAGCATACAGCAATAGCAATAGGCAAGATGTATGATCTTTCCTTCACCCCTTACACCTTGAACATTTTTGGTATAAATGTTAACGATGTGATTTTGGACCTGGGTCTCCTAAAGTTTATCTGGTTAATATCTGAATTTTAAGCATGCAGTGATCAAGATGGCACCATTAAAACTACTCTGTAAAAAAACAATTATATTAATTAATTAAGAAATAATAATAATAATAACATACAAGAGCTGCTAATTATAATTATTAAAAGTAACATAATAATAGCAATATTTATATTATTTAATTTAATTTAGTTAATTAATACTACAATAATTAAATAATAATAATACATTTAATGATTCAAATAAAAGTAGAGTTATTTCTGCTAATGATTATTATTAAAAGTAACGTACTAATAACAATATGTCTATACTTTAGTTCAATTATTTAATTAATACAACAATAATTAAATAATAATAATAATACAAAAATTAAAGAACATTTAGTAATTTGTTTCTGAAATACACACATTTTTATTTTCCTATTATCGATGCACTTTTATAAAAGATTGGCAGATCAGGTATGATAAAATTTAATTTACATGGTCATTAAAGAAATACGCACTCTCAAACATAGCACAGCATCCACATGTTTGTTTTGTTAAAGAATGCAAATCAGCGAATGCCTTCTACAGCAGTAAATAATACACACAGGAATGCTAGTACACGCATCAAAAGGTAACTCTTTTTAGGTAACTAGGCAGGACTTTATGTGGATTAACATCCCCCTCTAGTGGCTGCTTGTAGGTTTTATTCAAGTTACTGCAGTTTCTAAAAATAAACGTACATCAGCCAGTTTAACAGAACAGTTTCATCTCATAATCCCCTCCCTTTAGAAAACAGAAAAACATATAGAGTATCATATTTACGACATCATATTTTGACATGACACGCCCTATTACTGTCCTGGACTGTGGAACGTCATAAAAACCACAAAGTAATCTTTAACACTTATGTGGGTTGTTTCTTGCATAATCATATTGAAAAAAAAAAAACATAGCTATCTGTTGATTTGAATAAATACAACGAGATTGATCTTTATTCTTTAATTCTGATTTTTTTCTTCTCTAGTCTTTACCTTCTCAATCTACTCCAACTTACTCCTGTATGTTGCCCCCTTCTCCTTCTGCCCTGCCACCTCTTTCTCGTAAGTTTGACTCCTCATCTTACACCTCTCCCCACCTCCCGCCTCCTCCCACGGCCAGTGCAAACACAGGTGAGTGCAGTTAACCTCTTGGATATTTCACACTGCATATAAATACTATAAACCCAAAGTCTTAACAAGTTGTGGATGTGGATTTGTCACACCTTGGTTTCGTTGTGTGTTTCAAAAGTTATCCTGTGTGGTGGCTACGTGTGAAAAATTATAACGGTAGGCCCCTGTGTCTTTCTAGGATTTTTTCCTGGTGTTTCTACAGCGGGACAGACCACAGTTCAGGGGAGTGACCAGGAGCTGGGTCAAGGTCTGAGTCAGTACTGGACGAGACTGCAGTAAACGCCGCACCTAATCATTATCAGACTAAAACCAGCAGAACATACTACAGCACAATTTAAACTAGATCTTTATACTTAATACTAGAAAAAAATCCAGAATAACACCAGACTACTGTATGCATTTAGATCATTTACACATCAGGGAAGCAGTCTGTGTAAGCTATAATGCCATATAAAGAAGACAGCTTTGGACCGTTATAAAACGAATGGTCGGACTCCAACATTTTTGCCCTCCACGCTGCCTTGTGCAGTGAGAAAAAATGGTTGTTTAATTCATGTGTAACTTACAATCAGCATAAAAACCGCCCAAATAAGTATGTTTAAAAGCTGCATCTGGATATCAAACATTGATATTATTCAGAATAATTTTAGAACTTCAAACGTCTGGTATGAGCCCGTTTTAATTCAGCAAGGAATAAAAAAGCCTATAATACTATTGCACTGACATGAAACAATCAATGACAATCAAGTCTAAACTGTGATAAGCAGTGACAATCACTCAAATGCACAAACTATCTTATAGGAATCAAAACAAAACATAAATTGAGTTTATGACAATAATATATTGTTGCAAAAGACTGCAAAGACAATCAAACATGACCAATCAAGTGTAATATACTGGAACATGGCTAATGATTTATTACTGTAAATTGTTAAATGGACATAACTGTGTTTTTGAATATCGCTTTATTTCACTTCTATGTAATATTCATGTTTTTTTCTGTCGGACCCCATCACCCCGAATTTCACTGTAGAATTGTTTGAATGTGTGTGCATGTGATGAAACAGTGAGAGAGGAGAGAGTGATAATGTTATAGTATTTAACATTAGAATTGTGAACAATTAAGTGTCAACCCTTTTGTGGAAAAACTTAACATTGAAATAAAAAATATTATAGTGAAAATGAGCAACGTGCATTGGCGTATATGTGTGTGCGTGTCTATAAAAAATAATCCTCTATTTGATCTATCTGTCTGTCTATTCTCTCTTTATCTTGTTCTCTGGTGTAATGGTGTATTGGTTCACTTGCTCCTGTTTGGGCTGTGTTTACTTATTACTGTCACTGAACAGTAGCATTTCCTGCCTATGTGCTGGTGGATTTCCTGTTTTTGTTACTTGCATTACCACACCCATTGAAAATAATGTTCTGACAAAGTGATTCTCACAGGGAGCTGAAATACAGACCGAGACAGACAGAATATAAAGGTTACATGAACTAAGAGTGACCGAGATCCTGTTCGATTTGTGTTTCTCTCTCACATACAAAGAAAGCATATTCATATACGTCATATATATAACCAAGGATGGAGCTAGTCGGATCGTATACAACTCCATAAAATGTCTCTGGAGTTTCTGAGGAAACTAAAACCGCCCATATCTGAGATTTATCCTCTCAATGAGTTTAATTAAAGCTGATGTTAATGAACCGTGGAGACAAAGAGAGCAAAAGCAAAGTTCTGTTCAAGAGAGGTCACTGTAATAGTCACGTCTCTTCAATTCCCATAAGAACCCCATTCCCCAATCGCAGCATGCTTTATCTAGTCTGTGTGAACATGGGTGCCCCTCCCTCAAACTCATCAGTCCATCTGCACTCCTCCCTCTATCTGTTCATCTCTTGCCCCTTCTGCGCACACATTAATGACCTTTGGTTCTCAAGTGGATAAACACATCCTCTGTTTCTCATGCAACATTCCTTGGAACAGAAACATACAACAGATAGACATTTCGACGTGAATATGCATAAATATGTTTTAATTTTTCATGTGAACTCAACATAACATTCATAAATTGACACAATAAAATAAATATTTGCCCTGTAAGATGAAAGCATGGTTGCAAGAAACAATTCTCCCACAAGATAAAGCTCCAGGGCATAGACCGGGCAACATTATACCAAGTTTTGAGTATATTTGATTCCAAAGAATTCAATTTGGTTTTAATTCCAGTTAGATGGCCACAAAACACTTCAGATGGTGTTGCCATGTTTAAACCTTGTGTGTGTGTGTTTCTCTGAGAGTTCTTTGCTGGTTTCCTGTCACAAAGGAAGTGCCTCACCCAGCTGCGTTGCTCCCTATTGGCTCGTGGTCAGGAGAACAGTGATTTCAGGCCGATAGGGTGACCGGGGAAGGATAGATAGAGGGAGTGCAGAGTGAAGAGAGGGAGAAGCAGTCAGGACAGGTCAGAGGGTAGACAGGAAGAGAAGAGAGCGCACTGCTAAATAAAGACAGACAACATGAAGAGAGCAAGTGAAGGAGGCTGCAGACTTGAGAGCAAATCATCTCTTCTAAAGAGGAAATAACTCTGAGGTAAGACGTGAGAGAGAAAAAGGAGCTTCGCTGAAGAAACAAAGTAGATATAACAATAGTTGTACTGACAACGGCGATGTTTTAAGACTTTGATATTAGGGTTTTGTCAGTTTGGATGGAGGTTACTGTTGAGGCTCTCTTTGGAAACTACAGAATTTTCTTGTGATGTCTGTCAGTCATTGTTCTGATAAACTGTATATCTTTGATTTCTTAATGATAAAAAAATATTCTCTAATTGCTCTTTTCTCATATTCTGTTCTGTCTCGCACTCATTTCTCAGTTGTTATCACTTTTGGATGTTGAAGACATTTAACCCTGTTATCATCTTAGTTCTCAGCATATTTAGTAAAACCATTTTTTTTGCCTCAAAGCCTAAAATACAAGTAGCCTACTGTCAATGTTCATCCATAACAATGTTTGATTTCACAGTAAATTATTACGCCTTGTTTGATCTCTCTCTGCTTCTCCCAATCCTTGTACCAGTGTCTGGTTTAAAGATGACGCTGGACGGGGTTTGGGGGGGGCTGTGGGATGAAAAGTGCTCTTCAACTGATCACCTTTTTTTGTCATCGGTGCACAAATTATTTGTGTTTTTAACATTATATAATGATACTCGGCATCTCTCTTCTCTCAATGACTGATAATTGTGATTGTGTATACAAATAAACGTATATGATCAAATAAATAATTGTTTTTTTTATTGTTTGACGTAATGATTTGTTTCATTTGAGTTGTTTAATACGCTGTAACAAGTTTATTTTTTAGGTCCCATTTGCACATAGTGGAACTTTAACACGATTTGAAAAATGGCTTCGTCCGATTTGACTCCCCTGTGACATGCGCACAACGTCCATCATTCCGCGATCCGCAGGTCAAAGTTTTCGAGGCGGTAGTAGTAGCCTATAGTGAAACCGGTAGGAAGGAACGTTTCTATCAGTATCGACAAGGGAGGTGCAGATAATGGGTCGATATGAATCACCACTACATATTTGATTTTGATTGACTTAAAGTTTTAATCTACATGTGAACTTTCCGGGACTACTGATACAAAGTATCACTGAAGTATCGCTGCCTCGTCGTCGCGTGTGGATCACTGTTGACTGTTTTGTTTATTTTGTTGTTTTCCGTCTGTTTTCTAATAACATCGAACTCCTCGGTGCATTTTGTTGTTGTTTAGTGTACTTTAGTTTAGTGTTGTATAAAACGAATCGCGAAGGTTTCAGCTGGTTTCTTCAGACGTCGATGTGACAATTAGCAGGTATGATAAATATACTTTATCATTACTGACATTTGAAGTGTTTTTATCTCACCATAAGTAGTCCCATTTATTTGCTAAGACAGGACAAATGTTCGGTACCGAATGAATGTTTTTATTGTCACAAAGGCTTCTGTACCGGTCATGGAGTACAGTAAAATATAGTTTTCTTTATAATTATCTCATTGCTAAACTGTAATACAGTATTGCAGTATACTTTAATGATTACCACACTATAGGACTAAAGTATTTAGGAATTTTCCTGCCGTTTACTATAGTAAATATTCTAACACACTTCACAAATTTTTCGTGTTGGATAAAAATGCTGGGAGATACTCTTAAACCTTAACATACATTCATATATATACACACAAACATACATAATTTAATTTGACTGCTACAAGATATTTCCATTGGTATACATTCTTTCCATCCCCAAACCTCATCTGAATAATCTACTTCTCTAAGACAGATACTAGCTAAGCACAACGTCACAGATCCGTGCACTTGACAGGGGAACAACACAGGCTGCATTCCTGCAATGTGCTTATTGTATGAAAACCAAAATCCCCTGACACAATCACAGGATGACATCACGGGAAACAATCATTTTTTACATTTTATGACATTGGCGAGGAAATAAGGAAGACTGGATGAGGACAATTCCACATTTGTGAAATCCAAGCTTACACGTCTTTCCTAAAAGTTGATATAGCCTACAGGTCTTATTTTATGATTCGTATATGATGTCATATTTTTTATTTATTAAACACAAAGGCAGAATTACTAGAGCTGTTTTGTTAAAGGGATACTTCACCAAAAAATGAAAATTCTGTCATCATTTACTCACCTTCGAGTTGTTCTAAATCGTTATAAATTTCCTTGTTTTGATGAACAGGGATAAAGATAACTGGAGGAATGCTTATAACCAAACAGATCTTGCTCCCATGGTAGAAACAATTACTTTATTATTTTTTGTTCTGTTGAACACATAAGAAGACAACAAACAGTTCTGGGGCACCTACTTTGGTGGTCAATGGGGGGGCAAAATATGTCTGGCATTCTTCCAAATATCTTTCTTTATGTTCATCAGGAAAAATACACTTATATAGATTTGGTACAACTCGAAGGTGAGTAAATGATGACAGAATTTTCATTTTGGGTGAAGTATCCCTTTAAAGGACAAACAGGTTGTAGGGTGGGCTCAAGTGGGTCAAAGAACACTCAAACAGGCCATGAAGGTAGAAGTAATAAATCAAACAAATAAAAAAAAGATTTTTTTCTTTGACATTCAAAATACATTTTACTCTACAATCACTTTTATGTCCTGTCTGAGTTGTGAAAGTGTCCTATTTGATCAATAACAATTACATACTTATGGTGGAATTTGCATGGCTTGGTGGGGCACAATCGCTTGTGGAGTAAGAGGTGAGATACATAAGGAAATCAGGACTGCTTTGGAATGATAGTATATGACTAGCAGTGTCAAAGCAGTTTTGAGGCCCATTTCTAATATATACATACAAATAAAAACATGGACGTTAAAAGACATTTTTATTGAAATCTAAAGTATTTACTTACTTTGTCTATTATTGATGTAATGTTTAGAATATATGTGCACATGGTTGGCATAAATTCTCTGAGAATCTGCAGGTCGTTCATTTAAATTAAATACAATTTCTAAAAACGCTTTCCGTGTGTGAAGTACTGCAAACCCCTGATCTAAGGGTTAAAAATAACCACCAGAAAACCGGTTTGTTTGCTTTAAAATGTTAATTGAGGTGTTGAGATTGTCATAATATTTTTAAATATTTGTCAATGTGTTTGTTTTGTGACACCTGAAAGGCTGCGTCTATAAGTGACGCACATGAATTGAGGTGAACTGACTGGAACTTCCAGTCTGTGAGTTGTGTGAGAAATAGTTTATGGTCTTTGACTGTATTGACACTTTCACTTCCTTACTTTACAAAAACAATGACTTACTCTTCATTTTAGTTTGTATAAATAATATTTTCATGCACAGTTTTTCTGTAAAGACCAAATACACATTGAATACCTTGAACAGCATTGTATCTACTATCTTGATAAGGATTTCAGGACCTACTGTTTTAATTTACTTGGTCCAAACTAAATTCAGGAACCAGAACATTCTTCTGGAGTCGCTTTTTGTACTGTTTTGAAATATTAATTTTCAGTCATCCCTCTCTGTCTCAGAAATGTCAGACAAGGTTGTCAGACCTGCTTCCCCCTCTCCTTCTATCTCGCTCCTGGAGATAAAAGCGGAGACGCGTTTGGTGCTAAAGTCTCTCCTTCGTCATTCTCTCTCTATTGCTCAAGGAGAGCGACCCGGACGGATAGGAGGTGCATACAAAGACCCTAATAAATTCAGGTGACTCAAAAATGTTTAATGCATACAGATATCAGAATTCAAACTGATATCAACATTCATATCAAAATGTTGGGACGTGGCAAAATAATTTTGCAAGTGGTGTAAAAATATACAACAATATCAAACATATACAACAATATATATCATGAAACATTGGCTTACTTACAGAAGATAGATGTTTATCGTAGATGTGGGTAATTTCTGAAACGCAGTACCTTTCAAAATGGAATTTCTTGTGTCGTAATTTAAGAAAGTATTACAGGATTCATTATCTTATCTGGTTTAGGGTCTTACATTCAATTCATTTTACTTTGTTTCCTTAATGGTGAGAAATTAACAGCATGAAACCAAATAGTGTGGGAATGAAAAGCTAAAGTAAAGCTATTGGTATCAGTCCAGTGATGACAGTGAATCTGCTGGCCCGTTTAAGAGTTACATGATGGTATTTCAACCTCTAGGTGTTGGTCGCAATACAGGGTAAAGAGACTTCCAGCCGTCAGACCAACTCGCAAACCAAAGAACATCAAGTTCATTTTCATGGATTTATTGTTCAAAATAAATCTGAAGAGTTTGGTTTCATTGAAAAAAAGGAAAATGGATGTACAGACAGACAGGTCTTCATTCATTCAAAGCTCGTCTTGGTGGACCCCTGGCCCAAAATAACAAACAAAACAATTCTAGAAAGTAAAAGGGGAAAATAACTAAGGTGTTAAGATGAAAAGAAAACACAGAAATTTAACCATACATACAATAGTAGAAATAAGCAATGTTTCTTTTTTTAGTGCCACTCTTAAAGAGAAGGGAAAGAAAGATGCAAATGGCTGGGACTCTTTGGATGAGGAGATCAGTGCTGCAGAGGAGAAGAAACATGGAATTAAAGATTTAATAAAAAGGAGACTGAAGCCCCGTTCATCCATGATCCATCGTGCAAAGAAAGACGGCAGCACTGGCTCGACTCAAATCAACCCCCTGCAGAAAAAGCCTCAGTCTGGACATTTAGATATACCTTTGAGTTTAACTGGGAAATCAGAGGTAAAAACACAACTGGGATTGATGTGGCTGTAAAAAGTGGAGCTAATAGACAAAAAATGTCCTTAATAGGAAAGGATTGAAAATGCTTTTGTGTCTGTTTAAAACATGTACTGTATGTGTTCTTATATTTCCTCAGGAAGAGAGATTATCTCCATCCTCTGCATCTGAGGAGGAAGGTGACAGAAAAGGAGCAGAAAAGCAGAAGAAAAAGAAGAAGAAGCTGACATTTTCTGAAATTCTCAAAAAAGTGTCATTCAAAAAAGAAGAGCCACGACCACAACGGCCGGACTCACTGGCTTTCAAAGGTGCTGCAGGTTTTCCAGAACCTGCAGAACCAGCTGTTTCACCCTGTAAGTTTCAGACAAAAGTTATTTTTAAACTAAGCACAACAAGGCCCTAAATTCACACTTATTCTGCTTACATACAGTATCTCACAGAAGTGAGTACACTCCTCACATTTAAGTAAATATTTTATTATATCTTTACACATGACAACACTGAAGAAATAAAACTTGGCTACAATGTTAAGTGAGTGTACAGCTTGTATAACAGTGTAAATTTGCTGTCCCCTCAAAATAACTAAACACATATTAATGTCCATTAATGTCTAAACCGGTGGCAACATAAGTGAGTACACCCTTAAGTAAAAATGTCCAAATTAGGCCCTAAGTATAACTGTGCAGAATTAATCGCGATTACCAATAAATCATGCTGAAATAGAGCTGGCTGCGATTATGCAAGGCATCGATAATATTTTTATGTAAACATCTATCTAAAAGCAGAGTTTGAGTCGCTTATAACGTGCATTTAAAAAAGCAAAACCCGTCAAACATGATCATATAAATATACTTTATTATCATGAAAATACCTGAGGCGGTTTGAGGAACAGTGGTAAAAACATGTCCTTAGGCATGTCCTAGAACTATGTGTGTTATGCTCTTCTTTCTGCAGTCCATATTTGGATTTTCTGCACAGGGTTTCGGGTGCAGAAGCAATATACTGTACTTCACTCACAGGATGTGCATAAATCACGTGATATATATTTTGGTTAATAGTGCACAGCCCTAGCCCAAAGCGTCAATATATTCTGTGGCCACCATTATTTTTACAGCAACATCTTAACCCCCTTGGGCGAGGAGTTATTATTCACGTGTTGGTGCGGAGGCCCCGCGTCATAAGCAAACGTTTCAATGCTTCAGTGTTCGTTTTTTCAGAGAGTATTTTTGCTATCAGGAGCCATGTTGAACTTCAACTGACCAGTATGAGAGAGTGAGAGCGATTACAGCAAATTTAACACACCTGCTCCCCATTCACACCTGAGACCTTGTAACACTACGAATCACATGACACCAGGAAGGGAAAATGGCTAATTGTGCCCAATTTGGACATTTTCACTTAGTTATTTTGAGGGAACAGCAAATTTACACTGTTATACAAGCTGTTTACTCACTACTTTATGTTGTAGCAAAGTGTCATTTCTTCAGTGTTGTCACATGAAAACATATACTAAAATATTAACAAAAAGATATTCCCACTTCTGTGAGATACTGTATGTATATATACACAGAATAACACGCATATATTTTTATATATTTCGAAATGTGTGCGTCTATGGCCTTTTTATGTAACATATACACAGTATGCGTATATTGATGTGCTTAATTATGTCTTTTAGCCCATCCTCCTGAATTCTATGATGGTGTGGCAGACACTCTGGGAAGAATCGCACAGAAACACAGTTCACAAAGGAAATCTCCTGTTAAACCAGGGCCTGTGTCAATTGCATCAGAAGGTAAATGTACATTCTAGTTGTACTGTAACTGTACAGCAAAGCTTCTCAATTATTCTATAATTGGTGTTTGTATACTAAGCCGAATTCAGTGCTATAACAATAGCTTATTTTTCACTAGCCTCAAGGTTTTTTTTCACTTGTGTATTGTTTTATGGTTAGTTTACAGTTCTTCTTTGTTCACAGGCAAAAGCAAAGAGACCGTGGTTCAACAGCTAGTTCAGATATTGACGTCAGAGGGAGATGCTATCAATGATAAGGTAATGATCTTCCCAAAAAATAATTATAGGGAGCACTAACAAACTCAATTCCTTTCTTCCTATCTCCCAAAAATATCTTGTATTTTGTTTGTTTATCATTGTTTCTCATTATCTTTTTGATTGCTGTTGATTGCTCCAGATAAGCGCAAACCCATTCCTTCGCTCCACCCTCACTCGGCTCTCCTACCCATCCTTTGCCAAACTCCTCGACGCTTACGCCAGTCAGAGCGAGGAACCGCCCCTTAATGCCCCGGTTAGCCCTACACTGCGCCGCCTCGCCATCACTATGGACGCGTCTCGACGAGTCATCACAGCAACCGGAGCTCAGCGTTTGACAGGGCACGCTCAACGCTACATGGAGAGCTTTGCACCCTGGGTCAGGAGTCATGGAGGATGGGTAAGCAGGTTTTACTTTATACTTGCAAAAGTTAGGAGCAGAGATATTCAGTGTTTTACGAACAGGGTGCTTTTATAAAATAAGTCTGATTTGTAAATGCTCTAACATCCAGAAGGTGGCAGTGTTCTGTAAAGTAAGCTGTTTCTTTGTTTCACAGGAAAACGTTGTACACTTGGATGACAACCTGGAGTACGATTGACCTAAAGTAAAAAATGCCCTGCTGATCATGTAGCACAACCTCTATGAGGAAAAGCAGAACTGAACATCCACGTGAACTGACACTATTGAGCATTACGTTTTCGTGCTGATGTATTTATTATTTTTTACTTCCCATGTTGTGAATTTTTATTGTGCAGTTTTATACCAAAATACATGGTGCCAAACATCTTTTGTTGTTTCATTTATTTTGCTTTCATTACCTTAACAGACATATAATGCAACAAAATGGCCAACAAATCACTAGTTCGATCCTTATTTCCAAAGATATAAACACAGATCAGCTCGCTCATCATTTCCACTTATAGGAGATTGGCTTTGATCAAGCAGAAGAAAGAATGCAATAATACTGTTTACTTTTTCCACCTACTCTGTACATTCACCCTATATTCATTCATTCACACATCTATTTAGCATTGACCCAGGTAAATAAATTTAGGAGAGAGTTAGCAGAACTTCTCTTTGTAAGTGCAACACTAATTTCTTCATATCATGTGTAGTATCTCTATAAGGCAGATTTCTCAGTCCGATTAAACATTCATTATATATTCATTTATCTGTGTAAGAGCCCCTGGCGGAATGGTGTGAAGGAAGTGTCAGTCCATGTATTTTTCTGCCCGTAATATCTGGCAGTACATCAGCATGGAAAATACCAGAGCCAGTATCTAGAGGGAGAAAATGCAGTTTGGCGTTACAGCCCAACACGCATGACATTCTTATTCACAATAATCGCTCTCATGGGGCACGTAAGTGTACCTGAACGATTCCAATGCAGATTCCGAATCCAAGCACGGAGGTGATGTTGGCCAGCAGCCAGTTCTTGGCCTTCTCATAGCATGGCTAAGATAGATGAAAAGGTAAGAATATGAAGTATTCGGATAATTAATGTAATGCTGTACATTTAGTTGTATGAAAACAAATATGTTCTGGTAAGTGGTGGTATTTTGGAATATGTGGAACTTAGCTGACCACACCATTAACTCACCTCTTCCCATCGATGACAGGGACCAATACTGTCCCTGCAGCATGAGTGAGGAAGTTCTCCATTGAATGTATTATTGTGCCAGTCGGTGTGGTTGCTGACCCCACAGCACTTAAACTGAAAGAGATAGAAACTATTAATTACATTCAAGATATTCACTTGCAGTGTACGACCGTATCAAATCCAACTTACAATTTTCTGCATGTTGTCCCAGGATTTTTTCAGCCCTTCATTTTTATTATAGTCTTTCATTCCCTCTTTCAGATCATCCTTAGCTTTCATGTCCAACTACATGGACAAAACAGAGGGAAAGAGAGAGGGACAAATAAACAGGAAGTAGAAGGCAAAGTGCTTTCCTGACAGGAAAGGCGAAAGTATTTGCAGACCTTAGACGTTAAACTCTCACCTCTTCATGAAAGATGCTCAAAATTAGAATCAGAGTTACTTCAGTCAGGACAAGGAGCAGGAGAATCACAAAAAACTACAGGAAAGTTAAATAAAATATTAAGATTGAAGTACAGTATACTGTATTTTTTTTTATACATTAATTATTCTTATACTAAGTATTTTGATGTGTACGCAGATTTTAGTGACATCAGAAGGGATTTGGGTAACTTACCGTCATCAGTAGACATCTCTGTTCTTTCAGAGCACCAAGGCATCCGAGAAAACCTGTTACCATGGTGACACCACCAGCGACAAGCAATAGATTGGCAGCAGAGAGTGAAGGGAAGGACAACGGTAGAGATGAAAACTCGGACTGAGTGAAGGTGAGCCACACCCCAACACCAAACAAGCCACAACCCCCCAACTGTACAAACAAGCACAGGTATAGAAACATCAGGGTACATAAATGCCTACACAGCTCATTTTTAACTAGTTTGTCTATATTGGAATTTTTTGGATTCAGAGATGAAAGTGGTATTTTAATTCTATGATGCCAGAGCAAACGTTATAGTAGAGCTGACGAAATCATGACAGATTTGGCATTTGTGGTTGAATTTTTCCATTTTACCGGTGGTGAACAGAACATGTATGAGCTGACCGACTGATACTTAACAGAACCCTGGAAACAGTAAAGGAGTTAGTACTAACCCAAAAGATGAGGTTGAAGACAAACATGAGATATTTCACACAGCAGAGGCAACCTCGTGACGCAGCCATTCTGAATTATAAAGAAACAGACATAGTGACATCAAAAGACAACACACTTTTGTGAATTTTGTGCAACTTTCAGAAAGGAAGTGCTGTTTCCAGGCAGGAAGAAACCACCCTTGTGTTGTACTGCTGATAGGACTAAGTCATAACTAAACCATTTCTTTTCATTGTTTAGGTATCTTCTATAGCCTACTTTAAACTCACAGAATGTAGTGGAAATTTACTGATAAAGTCAATTTGTTAATAAACATTTGTGACCAGAAGAAATCATTATCATGTTGGTGGTTATTATTTTTCCCTGGTTATTATTAACAGAATTTGACATCTTGATGTATGATGGATAAAAATGTAAACATAAAGCCCCTTTAAAGTTGCGCAGAACATGTGATTTCATTGGTATGCTTGTATTGGTTTTGTAAATTGAGCCCATATGTTTGTGTAAATTCAACGGGAGTCTATGAATGTGAGATCATTGAAACCTAATCCAACATTCAATACAAAATCAAAAACACAGCCACATAAACTTATGCATATTATTGATCATTGGAGCCGTGATTTCTGTGGTCTGGTGGTTTTGCTTCATCAATCTGAAGTACTGTATTTGAGTTAAAATGATGGATGTGATTTCAGTTCATAAACAACACAAATGTTTGTATTTAATATGTTCAGTATTTAACCAAAAAGCAAAGAAATGTACTTTACCTTTGAATAGATGGAGAACAAAACAATGACTTGGAATTCGAAAGTTTCCAGGAATATAGTGGAGCTCTCACTTTGTCCTAAATCCTAAACGTCTTGTATTGTCTTTTGTCGTTTTGTACTGATGAAATTCATGAGATTGTATTCGGTTTATTTATATGTTAATGTTTTCTGCTCTAGTTCTTTGGATTCTTGACGCAACAGGAGCCATAAAAGCTTAAGTGAAGTTGTAAAGATGAAAAGTTAGTCCTCTGGTTTAAGATATAGAAAATCTTTCACACACAGTTGTTCCTTTTTGGTTTTTATATCCTTCAAGTTCCCGTCCTTTGTCACCAGAATTCCTCTTGTTATTCCAAAAGTCACTGTCCTTTTTAGAAAATACAGAATTTTATAAAGTAAAGTATTTATTTGGTAGTGTATTTATGTCCCCTAAGTCTTTATAACTACTTTTTAAGTTGTCTTAGACTTTCTGTCTGACTTTCTATCGGTTATTTTCCAACTCTGTTCCAAATAACTTCCAGATGTATCTATCAGCCCTCCCCTCTTTCTCTCTCTCTCTCTCTGTCTCTCTCTCTCTCTCTCTCCTCCCCTCCTCCTACTGGTCTCTAGAGAATCCATTCTTTTCCAAGACCCTCCTCCCCGTGTTGAATCTTTCTCCCTCTCAAGTCTCTTTCTCTTGGACTCTTGAGTCTAAACAATCCTGATGGATGTGCTGATAATAAGCTGGGCAGCAGATACACATTTTAGGATTTGCTGTGATCGGGGTCTTTTTTTGTGTTTTATTTTGATCTTCATTACACTAAAAACACACAAATATCCTTTTTGTAACCCCAATCCCTTTTCTCTATAGCAAACAACTGTACATGTTATTATTACAAAGCATTGTTATATTTACCAATGAACATGGTAAAGGACGGATCTTTGTAAAACTGACTCTTGCATTTAGGAGCTCACTGTACTGTAACCTTTTATTAAATGTAATTTAAATGTAAAACAAATGTTTTGTTAGTGATCATTGGAATGTTGTAAACGTTGTCAGGAGCACCATCTGCTGGTCATGTACTCTGGTGCATTAGATTGGTTTGGTTTTTTCTTATATAGCACATGCCACTAGGGCTGCCCAAAGTGCTGTACATTACATCAACTGTTCAAACACACACAAAGAAAATAAAAAATAAAATATTCCTCTAAACACATACAGAAATACTTTAAGACACTACAGATAATACAACTCTCCTAAACCTGCTTAGAATGCCACAATACTTTGTCGGAGCCAACTTAATCAGGATCAGTCGACAAGCTAAGGAAATGCTTAGTCAAAGCCGATTTGAAGCGATAGAGAGTAAAAACAGCATGTATAGCTAACGGAAGGTTATTCCATAAACCAGGCCCTGCTATTGAGAAGGCCCGGTCCCCCTTCCTCTTTAATCTGGACAGAGGAACCTGTAGATTTCTTCCCGGTTTATAGAGTGTGATCAAGTCTGACAAATATACTGGAGCAAGTCTATTAAGAGTTTTAAAAAGGACTTACACCTTAAAATCAATCCTATGGATCACCAGTAACCAATGCAATTGAGTTAAAATAGGGGTTATTCTGTCACTCCTCTTTCCTCCAGTCAATAATCTGACAGCTGCATTTTGCACAAACTGTAGCATATGTAATGCTGAGTGGGGCAGACCTAAGTACAGGGAATTGCAATAGTCCAGCCTGGTTTATACAAAAGCATGGATGATCTTCTCTAAATCACTCGTTGACAGCATAGGTTTTATCTTAGCTATCAACCGAATAAAATAGAAGCAAGTTTTCACCACTGAATTAACATGTTTCACAAGGTTCATCTCGGAGTCAAAAACAACACCCAAGTTTTTAGCATGAGTATGAATGTTACGAGACAGCGACCCTTGATGACTAGAGATTAGTGGATTGGAGTTTAAAGGTCCAAACACAATCACTTTGGTTTTAAACTCATTCAAGTGGAGAAAGTTCTTCGCCATCCATGCTTCTATTTCAGTTAGGCACTGGACCACTGTAGAGCAGGACTTATCCACTGGGTTTAGCAGGGCATACATTTGCGTGTCGTCAGCGTAGCAGTGATAGGTCATCCCTAATTTCCTAAAAATAGACCCCAAGGGTAACATATATAATGATACTTTCATAATTTAAAAACCACCATGTCATTCCAAACCTGTATATGTCTTTTTCTTCTATCATTCACAAAATAAGATATTTTGAGAAACGTCTTGGTTTAGTCCGTGGTTTTGTGTCCACACAACAGGAGTCAATAGGGGCCAATGTTGTATGGTTACCAACATTCTTAAGAAAAAAAGCCTACATTTTTCTCCATTTTTCTTTCTTTTGATTTTGGGGACAAATATGATCTAAGATCATCTTGTCAGGTTTTTACACACGTTGTATGTTGCATGCCGTGAGAACAGAAATGTTGTAGAAACACAGAGAAAAGCACAACCTACAGAAAGCAACTCGCAACAGAACGTATGAAATATTTAAATATTTCCCTTCATTATTTTCCTAGATTAGACCCATGAACTTTAACTGAAGCATATCTTTAAACTTTTGTTGAATAGTATTTAATCTTGGGATTTTGCATTTAATAAAAAAAAATAGTGACATTTTATTACTTGACACAAATACTCTTTTTGAATTAGCTAATTTAATTGCATATTTTATAAAATCTCTTGTATCGGTGAAAAATAAAATTTAGACAATGCAGGTCAAAACTACAGAAAGAGGAATAGAGAATCATAATTCATTCAATCATAATAAAATTAGATAACGCTTAATGGTGTGGTCCTAATAATATCAACCACTTGGCAAAAACAGGAGAGCCTAATAAATTCAGTCATTATTTTGCATTAAAAAGTGTATTTATGTTTCACTGTATCTAACTGAGACCAAATATATTCATAAATAGATTTGTTTGTAGAAATGTTATGTAGTTCTTAATTATAGCTCAAATAAAGTAATTCAAATGGCCTGTGTGATAAAAAAAACTTCAGTGAATATAATATCACACAGCAGTGGTGATACAGAATGTTTCTCCTCCATTCAGGATCTTCTCTCCATTACCTACTTTCTCATTTACTTCCTGTGTGTCCTTACTTCCCACTCTATTTCCCATGTTGTCCTCCTTCACATCCTCATCTATGTAAAGCAGAGGTTCTTGTTCCTCCCATTTCTTTGCCTCTTCAGTTCCTTCTCCGCCCAGTCCACCATTAGGTGTGTCATCTGTTTCCTGGGCAGAAAAAGTGCTGAGCACAATATCTTCTTCCGTGTTTCCATCACCAGGCATCAGAGCCCCCTGTACTCCTCCATCACATTCCACACCCTCTTCAGCCTCCAGATGCACAGGCCCTGCCCATGCATTGTTCTCCGCCCCCTTTTTCTTATTGGACCTTTTACTTTGTCCATTCCCGTACCCCGGGTCGAACTTACGCGACGCTTTTCTCTTTTGGATCAACAAAAGCATGCCTGCTAATAGCACACAAATAATGACACAAATAATGACAGCACACACTATGATTATTAAAAGCCAATTAGTATGGAAATGCAAGATACTTCCCATCCCAATTTCATCGGTGGTGGAAGGTGTGGAATGGGCGGAGAGTGAGTCATCTTCAGGTGTTGTGCGATCTAGTTCAGTAGATTCATAAAAAAACTGTGATGTAGAGAGTAGAGCTGAAGTTGTTGTCATTGATGTAACATCAAGAGACGTGGTGTCCACTGCTTCTGTCGTGATTTCCACAGCTTGGAATGTGATGGGTGTCGACTCAATCATGTCTGTGGATTGTTTAGAAATGATGGTTGTGGGGTCGAGGGCTTTTGTTGAACTAGTAGTTATGGCAACTGTTGCTGTGGCGGTCTCATCTTTGTGATGTCCAGAACTGATCAGGTCAGCACTGGTAAGGCCACCAGTGGTTTCATGCAGACTCGTGCTTGGCAAGAAATCTGAAGTTGCTGATTCAGTCAAAGCAGTGGTGGTGACTGTTTCTAAATCCAGTGTGGTGTATTCTTGAGGAGTTGTTCTTTCAGGAACAGATTTTGGTGTTGTCTGTTCTGTCACACTAACAGTTTCAATAGTAACCTCAGCTGTTGTTGCTTCAATCTTTGTACTTGTTTGATAATCCTGTGTGGGTACTGAATTAACCAGATCTGTATCTATTATTAGTTTGGTAACAGTATTTCCGGGTATTACCGTGCTGGTGCTTTCAGCGCTAAATGTTGTTTCCACCGTCTCATTATTTGATAATGTTATGGGGGCATTTGTGTTAGTCATATCTGGCTCTTGTGACTGACAAGATCCAAGAACAAGAGACATCAGGACAGTGCTGAAAATGAGCCTCATGATGTTGCTACTTGAGTGACTCGATTTAGGAGATTTCTACGTAAGCAAATATTGTCTTTTGTTTTGGATATCCACCTTTGAGTCTCCAAATGTGGTAGAAAATCTTACCAGAAATCAAAGGAAAGCTGTTGGCAAGAACATGTTCATATTGGACGTCTGCTTAGATAATCATGCATGAATCTAGGCTGGAAAGTTTTGCACAGCCGTTTTCTTCCTCTTTTTATCTTCTCTCTCTCTTTCAGTGTAACATAATTTCAGCTTCTGTGAAACAAACGTGGCGACGTAAAAATAAAAGACAGTTAGTTACACAATTCACACTTTTCATTTTCTAATTCATTTACTGTGTGTATAGTTTGAATAGGTTATTTCAGGCAGTCTTAAAAGATGCCCCAAAGGCAGTTCAGCTTGATCAGCTTGAGTAAAGTCAAGTTTAAATTGATGACGCGAACAGCGGCACAACCTCTCTACATTCAAACAAGCGATGCGGTGTGGTGTTAAAGTCACTCACTGTATAACCTTTACGCTATTTTTTGTGTGGTCTACCTGTCCTCAAGCTTTCACAGACTCACTCAATCGCACTTTGTTCCTATGTTAGGTCTATTGATGAAAGAGTGAGATGTCACTTACCCGAATAAACTGTTAAAGCGGACCGCCAGGACCAACTGCACATGTGAAACCCTGCACACAAAAATGTAGGTAACACCAATATCCTGTTAATTTGTTGTCACTGCTCTCTCACTCTCGCATGCCCTTTTTGTTTCTCCTCCCTCTGAAGGTCTCATGGTATCACTGCCAGCATCTGTAGAGGGGCTGCGGCCGAAAGATTAGAAAAGTTGCAGAAGTGCACATTGCATAGTGATGTTCTGAATGTTAATCTAAACTGAAGTATAAAAGGGAAGCTGTAGAAGAAAGTAGGAAACTCTGTGAAGGGTGTGTTGACACTTTTGTGGGTTTTCAAACTACTTGTATATTCACAACTTTACTATTACAGCATGTGTGTGTGTGTGTGTTTGTGTGTGTGTGTGTTTGTGTGCGTGTGCGTGTGCGTGTGTGTGTGTTTGTGTGTGTGTGCGTTTGTTGGGTGGAGGTATATTGCACAGAGGTGTGAACGTTTGTGTTAGAAGTGAAGTTGGTTAAACTATTATAAATATTAGACTATATGTGAACTATATATATAAATATCACCCTTGCTTTCCTTACACTTAAGACATCAAAAATATATTTAAAAACTTTATGCATCATTGGACTTTTAATAATTTTACTTTGTAAAGTCCCTTTTATCAAAAAAAAGTATCATTTCCTTTTTCTGAACCTGTAGCACCTTTTCTGGAGTGTTTTCTCTGTCTTATCAAGAAAGGTTTGATTCAGTAAAAATGCAGATTTTTAGAATCATACATTAAGATGTATTCTCAGAAGCTTTTATCCAAATTATAAAGCATTTAACATTATGCCTTTATTGATAAAACTGACATTCTCACACCATTTCATAATCAACATGTATTTTATTTTATTTCACTTTTACAATATAAAGTTAAAAGTACCTATAAGACAACAGTGCACGATTTACAAAAAAAAAAGAGTGGAGATCAACCTAGAATTTTTCTTGGATAAGTCACTGCTAGTCTTTCAGAGACCAGAAGAGATGGAGGTGTGGAGTTCATGTACAAAGCCATCTATTTTGTATGATGTTGCTCCAAAACATTTCTGTTCATTGTATAATGAAATTAAAAAGAAATATCAGAATTGGTCATACCAACTGGACAAATTGAACATTTTGTAATGTACTTAGAAGTGTTCATATGTCTAGGTGGCAGACTAATACATTCTGGTTAAAGTGGAGCTCCCCATATGGGAAACCTTCTCCAGTCATGTGTCTGCCACTTTACTTGGCCACTTTCTATTTCTTTATTTTTATTCAAGGGATACCTCAGCCAAAAATGAAAAGTATGTCATCATTTACTCACCCTTAAATTGTATCAAACCTGTATACATTCTTTGGTCTGGTAAACACAAAGGAAGATATTTGGAAGAATGTCAGTAACCAAACAGTTCTCATCCCCCATTGACTCACATAGTATTTATTTTCCCTACTATGGCATAAAATGGGGGATTGGATCTGTTGGGTTACTGACATTCTTACAAATATCTTTCTTTGTTTTCAGCAGAACAAAGAAATATATACAGGTATAAAGAACAAACTGAGGGTGATTAAATGATGACAGAATTTTCGTTTTTGGGTGAACTATCCCTTTAACTAACATGAGTAAGTTAAAGTGTAAAGTCAAGCCAGAAAATCAACCTCAAAGGAAAATATTTTCACAAAACGTTTTTTATATTTTATTTCCAACATATAGTGTCTATATATACATGTAGAGGCCTGGAGGTAGAACAGTCTCAATTCCCTCTTCTAGCAGTCTTTTTTTTTAGAAATACCTCATCTGTGTCCTGTCCTCCTTCATTCTTCTATTTGCATGCCAAAATTCCGTTATGTCATCCTCAGTAACTACAGGCTGAATCCACAACTCACTCTCGCACCTATTCTGCTCCACTTTTTTCCCCTTGACTCTCTCCTCCCTCCGTTTTCCTCTCTCCTTCCTGTCTGCCTCCAGCGTAGATCCATTAACGTACCAGAATTCCACTCTCTCCTGGACTGATGCTTTGGGATCGGCCCACAGGCTCTCCTTCTCCTCCTTCTGCCCTCCCTTTCCCCCTTGTCCTCCTCCTCTAATCCTGACCCTCTTTTTAAGGATGGACAGACGGACATACAGGAAAATACTTATTCCAAGGAATACCGAAGCGACCATCGCCAAAGTCAACAGTGTTATGAAGCAGACCAGTTTTGATTGTTGAGTTTGTTTTGAGTTTGTGATAAAACACTCAGGCAACAAACTTTTTTTGGGGTCAGTTATGACCAATGTGCCATTTGTGTTGTTGTCTGGTGTAACATTGGCTATGATAGAGCTCTTGTTGTTATTGGTTGTGTCACTGGATGTGGCTAATGTAACCAATGGAGTCGTGTTTTCTTTTCTTGTTTGTGCTGTAAAGTTTGTGACTGTGTTCTGTGTTGTAGATTCATTAACCTCAATGTCCTCTCCACGTCTACCACTTTTGATATAAGGTGTCAAGCTCTGATTTTCAGGTGCATCTGTAATATTCATGCCATCTGATGTTGTGTAATCTGCAGTAATGGGTATGTCTGTATTTTGTGAAGTTATCCAAATATTTCCTATTGTTGCAGAAGTTGTGTCGGTTGTGTTTGGTGTTATGTTTGGTGTTGTGTAATGTTCCTCTGTGTGCATGAGAACCATGTGTCCAGTTGTGAGACCGTTACTTCCCGTTGTGCCTGAGTCCTTGTCCGAATTAGCAAATGTTTCCTGGGTGGAGCTCATTTCATCATTTTCTTCATCAGCCTTCATTGTGTCATTCACCGTCCATTCTGTCCAAGCAACAGTTTGGACACTGTTGAACGGTTCCGATGTGAGCTGCTTGACTGTGGTGGCATTCCAGATGTCTTCGGTCTGTCTGTCATTGTTGTAACTCGTGTTGTGTGCACTTGCCCCTCTTCCTGTTTTGTTTTTGTCTTCCATTTGGGCTGTTAGTCTTGCAGAGGAAGTGGTTGTAGCTGTTAGACTTGTATTTGTGTGGATCGTAACAGTATTGCTCTCCCCATCTGCTGCTTTCACAGCATCTATAGTGTCATTTTGAGACTCGGGACCCACTGACGTTGTTTCCTCTGTGGGTGTCACATTTTGAGTTAAACTTGCATGTGTTTGTGTTTCAATGGTCAAAGCTGTTGTCATCGTGCTGTCCCATGTTGTCGTGACCGGAGGAGACAAATCTGTCGAATTTAATGGTATCCCGAGTTCTTGGATAATTTCTGTAGTTTCTTCAGGGGTGAATATGGTTTCAGTGTAGCTTCTCATGGTGCTTGGTGGTGGTGTGTTGAAATAAAGAGAGGAGACGGTGAGGAAGTGTGTAAGCCACACTGCGATTGACAGTAAAATCGTCTCCATTATGACTTCTGTAAAGACAGAACAAGAGACCATGTGAACTGATGCGGAAGCTACAGATGACTTAAATTTTTATCGTTGATCTATTGTTTGTAGGATTGCATTTACAGTTTAAAAAACATTTGAGTTATTCGTTCGTTTTAAAATAGGGTAAGGAAAAAGACAGCCCATTCAATCAATTCACTCGACTAGTCGAGCACAAAGGCCTCTGAGAACCCAAAAATAACACAACCTGTCATAACGTAGCGTCCTATGAACAATGCATGTTATTGCTTACAAAATCTAAATTCTCTATTGTTTTAAATGAAATATGCTGTACCTGTTGTTTAGAGCTCATCACGCCGTCTCATCCGGATTCACTGTGACCACATTGTTTGTGCAGCGGTGCCTTCTGGGATACTTCGCTCAAACTGAAACATTGAAGTGGCATAAGGAAGTGACAGTTTGATCACCATGCCAACAGTGGGATGAAGTAAGAGTTTAGTGGTAAAGCAGGATGTGGTTTAGAGCTCCACCTCTTCCCTCCATCAGCGTCAGAAAAAGAACAGAAGATACATATCCTGTTGACACACAAAAACATCCACATTTTTCCATTGCAGTGCACAATAATGAGCAAACCGATAGTCGTCCTGCCACAGTGTTTTATCTGCTCCGTTTGACACAAATGTCACCAGAACTGATTGATATACGTAGATATGGGAGCTTTGAGTCTTTGCTTCAGGTGAAACTAGACATCAAGCAAAAACCCTAAAACATTATTTTGAATACATTGACAATCAAAAGAGCTTTGGTATTTCAAGCTGTGTAATCAATTGCAAACTATTAATCTATTTGTATGTATTTAGTTTTTTTTATCTACAGTCAAAATAATTGTTTTCTTTTATGTTCCACTTACTCTATATTCTACCTCCGTCCCCTTTTTAAAACATTCATTCTGTTCCACATATAACTTTGTGTCCCCTGTGTCATGTTTAATTAAGGATTGGCTTGGATTAGCTATCAGAGATAGATTTAATCCGCCTGAGTCACTGAGACACAGTTCATGAGAGAAGAGCTGAGGGTATATACAGATGACTCTAACATGTAAATTAACTCGAGAGGCGGTGCGAGAGAGAAACATTAGAGATAAATACATTATTGTTGGAAAGGGAGGGGGTGACCGAGGTACAAAGTGAGGAAGAAATTGAACCGGAAATGTCTTCAGACCCAGAAGGTGAGAGTGAATAAGAGAAGGAAGATGATGAAATTAAAGAAGATGACACAGTCAGACAGGGAGAACGGGAGGGAGGAGAGATGAGGGATGTAGAAGACTGGAATGGCTTTCTTGCAGCAGGAGGAGAACATGCTGCTCAAGAGGAGGTGGTGTTGGACTGGAAGCCAGGTGACCCTGTGACTCCTCAGTATGTGCTTAGGGATACCAGGATACACTGACGGTGAGATCACCATAAACAAAGCAATCTGGCTGAGGCCAATTTAGGGCTCTTTCGTTTATTTGTTTCTTTATTGTCTTTTAGAATGTTCTAACGAGGCATTGATATGTACATGAATAATATGTAATAGTTAGAGTTTAATTGTCTAAATCACAACTAGTTGCTGCCACAACATTTTTATGTTTTTGTTAATGTGTACAGACTACTTTTGCTGTCCAGAAGACAACATCTACAATATTAACTTCTCGCGCTTCAAAATCAGAGACCTGGAGAGTGGATCCGTCATTCTGGACCTAAAAAGACTCTGTTCAACAGGTGTGACAAGTGTATGTTTGTGTGTGTGTTTTAAACGTATTGTTTTCTGAAGTGAGTGTTTTTTGTCAAAATACAGATGAGTTCTAAAAGTTTCAAATTGTTTAACATGTTAAAGTAATAGTTCATGATAAAATGTCATTTCAAACTGGTATGACTTTCTTACTTCTGCAGAACACAAAGGAAGATATTTCGAAGATTGTTGTTAACGGGCACCCATTCTCCACTTGCATTGGTTTTGTGTCCACACATTAGATGTGAATGGGTGCCGGCGCTGTTCGGTTACCAACTTCTACAGTTCATACAGGCTTGAAATGACAAGAGGGTGAGGAAATGATGACAGAATAAAAAAATTTGGGTGAACTACCATTTTATGCCACAGGTGTCAGTTATGCAAACTGTGCAGAGCTGCGCCCCTCCAGGAACTGAGTTTGACACCCCTGGTTTTATTCCATATTGTGCTTATGTTACAAAGGTGGCCCTCTAGTGGATGTTATATGGAATTTATCTTTCTCTCTCTTTCACAGAAATAAAAGAAGTCATAGAGCTGGATGCAGGTCGCTTCATTCAGTATCATTTTACTCATGCTTTTCTAAATCTGAAAGAGATTGGAGCTACATATGTCGGTTTTATGAGTCTTAGAAATTTTATATAGAAACAAGTGTCAATTTATGATTATCATTAGCTGTATCTGTTTACTATATTATGACGACTTTTTACCTCTTGCTATTTTTCTTTCAGTAAATTTCTCAATTTCAAAATAACTTTATTGATTGTTTTCACACTGTCAAATATTGCCAAATCATTCGTACAGACAAACACAATTGGAGAAAAATGATGAATAAACAAAATATTTTAAAACATTTATACACAACTGCATATTTATGTACACAGCTTTATTTCTAGTGTTTTTTCACCCACTTCCCTCTTTCTTCCAGGCAGACTGGAGTTTACAGTTGGCAGTAAAGCAGTAAACAAGTTTCGTCTGATTGAACGGCATTATTTTAGTGATCTACTTGTGAGACTTTTGACTTTGAGATCGGTTTTTGTATTCCACACAGCAGAAACACATGTGAGCACATTTACTATCTACCCGATCTGGATTCACACACAGGTGAGTTAAACATCTTTTGGTCACATTATGTCATCATAGATGTTCCACAGATAAACAGCATCTGTTTTCTTTCTTGTGCATTTCAGTTGAGGAGATGATCACCCACCCCTTCTAGACCCGGTCAGACAGCTTTTACTTTGCCAACAACACGCTGATCCTGCATCATTAAGAAAGTACTCTTTCAGCCAGGGGCTGGAGCTCTGTGAAAACCAAAGCTAAACACTGAAAAGGACATCAATCAGATTAGAGCCGCAGAAGACCCGTAACATCAACAGATTAGTGCTACATGTTTGGTCTCACATGTTCACCTTCTCATCCAGTCCCTAAACAATTTAGACTTGCTGTTCTTGAAGGAGGAGCTCGATCCAGAGACTTGACCTGTGCTTTGGAATCCTTGATTGTGATTAAGATAACAAACATCTTGAGGATCCATAATGCCTTTAATGTTTCCCTTTCTCAATTCTTCTGTTCTGAAGCTCATAAACATCCTGTCTATTTCAAGCACTAAACAATGCACATGACCCTTTCCTTCTATCAGGGGGTCTTAAGACTATTACAACAGAAAATATATTTTTAGCCATTTCCACTCTGCATACTTATCCTGTGTTATTGTTTCCAGTATTTTTCATGCTATTATAGAGATCCTCAACAATCTATGTTTATGTCATTATACTGGGGTGTTTTAAACGATGTCCGTGTGAACGGAATAAAAACTAAAGGTTTTAAGTTGTTGTCATTCCTGTGTTCACACTTGTTTGTCTCACTTCTTGAACCTTTGGGTCACACATCAGGGGGAGGGAGAGAGAGAGAGAGAGAGAGAGAGAGAAGAGAGAGAGAGAGAGAGAGAGAGGGAGAGAGAGAGAGAGAGAGGGAGAGAGAGAGAGAGAGAGAGAGAGAGGATAAGTGTATTGATTAAACCAACACCCAGCCTCTTGGGAAGTAATCTGAAACGTTACTGCATAGATGAAACAAACTTGAAAGAAGAATTCATGTGTGGATGAGCAAAATTATCTCTTACGTATTTTTACTACATACATGCGCAGTTTTGTTTAAATTGTGCTAGAAGTTTTTTATGACACATGTTTTTTGTGGATGTAATATACTGAAAAACCATGACTGCAGTTTTGAGTGGGACCGTCTTTACAATAACAATATGTGCAGCGTTTCTCAGCGTTGTCAGTGCGCGACCTGCGCGACTGCAAGATCAATACGCACGAGGACTGGTAAGAATATTTTAAATCTCTACATAGTATAAAAAAGTATTTATAATATCTTGCATAACCCAATTCTACATATTTAATTCAAAAACATTATTAGTATTCCTGCTAAAAGGTTATGACCTACTTCATATACAGCGTTGCAAATGTCCCCATAACGATATATAAATTATTTTGCTTTTTTGGTCCCCATTTAATTGTTAAACTATTTTAAGTTTTCGTAAGTAGTACACCTTTAATGTAATGCAAAAATAATAATGTCTATTGAAGGTCCCCTTAACACGTGCATTCATGTTTGTAGGACTGGTTGATTCGATATGGGTATTTGCCATCTCCAGAATATAGTATTGGTCGACTTCAGACCAAGGAGGTCATTGAAGAGTCTCTTCGTAAAATGCAGGGTTTTGCTGGTATTGAACAGACTGGGAAATTGGGTAAGGCTCATACTTTAAGCCTTGCTGTTTCGGATCAAAACAGTATGCACATTATGGCATTTCCGTATCTGCTGTTAGCTTCTTATTCCACTTTTGTTGAACTTTAGATCATCCCACTCTAGAGTTGATGGCCAGACCTCGATGCTCTCTCCCAGACTTCATCAGCTCTGAAGAACTGGTAAAAGAAAAGACAAGAGATGGAGGAAACATGGGGAGATACACTCTGACAGGACTGAGCTGGGATAAGACTGATATCACATGGAGGTGTTGTTATACAACAAAATAAGTTGTTTGATGAAGGTTTGATCAAACCACACAAAGAAATATTGAAGTATTATTACTCTGGGCATTTTTGGTAAATACTATTAATAGTGTGTTACTATTAAAAAGCTTTAATATGAAAATCTATTGCTGTACACAGAATAATTGCTGGCCACATACCCAGATAGTATTTCTATAACAAAACTTCAATGAATGTCAATACATTTTTGACAATAAAAAGTAAATAGAGACTAATATTGTTTTTATTATTAAATAAAAATGTAATGTTCTCTAGAATATTCATGACCAACAATTTCACATCTCTTGCTTATTTTCCTCAGCGTGCACAATTTTCCTTCTTCGTCCATGTCTCCTACTCTACACCCAAGACTGGTGAGGCTCATTTTGAGCTATGCCCTCAAGATATGGAGTGATGAAACACCTTTGCGTTTCCACAGAATCGACCCCTCTTCATATGGCCCATCACCACAGATAGACTTCAACATTACCTTTGCCACTGGCTACCATGAGGATGGATATGCTTTCGATGGTAAAGGTGGCACGCTTGCACATGCATTTTTCCCAGGAAAGGGAGACCTTGCAGGTGACACACACTTTGATGATGGAGAAAATTGGAGCTATGGAGGTAAACAAAATCCATGATATATGCATTTTCCCACATGCCATTACAAAGCGAAACGCAGTTAGAGAGAGTTTCCAAACATTTTCTTTTCCTACAGAATGGAGCAGCAACTCGGATTTATTTACAGTTGCAGTGCATGAGTTTGGTCATGCATTAGGTCTAATGCACTCGTCCTCCAATGTCTCCATTATGAAGCCTTATTACTATGGTCCCGTGGGGGACATGCGCAGCTATACATTATCCCCTGATGACATACTGGGAATACAGGCCCTCTATGGTACTTTATAAATCTTGTGTACTTTATAAATCAGAATGCCTGTTTTTATCAAATAAACATGCCTAATGTGTAATGCTGGAATACAGGAAAAAAACAGGATTATATTCCTTCTCCATCTGTTGCTACACATACAACCAATCTACCTCACTTCCCAATCTCTCCTCTTCCACATCCGACTCATCAGTAAGTAACATTATGATCATGCCAATTTTCACAGTTCTCTACATGTTTCTCTACAACGTTTTTGTTTTTTACAAGCTCGCGTACATCGACCGATCGATGTCAGGGAGGTTATGATGCTATTGGTAACATTAGAGCAGAGGTTTTCTTCTTTAGAGGTATGGCAGCGATTTCAGGCAAATATATATATTATTTATGCACTAACAATACCTTCAAAAAAGTTCAAATATAAAAGTGAAAGAAAATCTACAACTGTTTTTGTATTGTTTTTTTCTTACCCCTTCCTCATCCACCCACACTATCAGGTCAACACTTTTGGAGAGTGCATCAATCAGGGTCACTCATGTCAATGAATCCAGCTCTGATACACAACTTCTGGATCGGTTTGCCTCCAGAAATGAACCATGTTGATGCAGTATATGAGAGAAGAGATGGATATATTGTGTTCTTTGTTGGTAAGAGGAAAAAAGAAAAGAGAGATTATTTGCTCTGAATTGTACTCATAGATACAGTAAGGGACTCCTTTTTTCTGTTTTGTTTTAGGTAATAAATACTGGTTATTTAAAAACACAGTATCCCTACCTGGGTACCCACGGCCACTTGCAGATTGGGGTTTATACACTTCTTCTGGAGAGGTTCCGGAGAGAGTTGAGGCAGTATTTGTGTGGCCACACAATGGGAAAACCTACCTGTTTAGTGGTGGGGAGTACTGGAGGTTTGATGAAACAGGGACCGAGAGGAAACTTGAGGAAGGATACCCTAAATCAGCCTCTGTCTGGGGAATACCTTCCCACCCTGATGATATCGTTGGATTTTTAGATGGTAAGAGGTGTTATTTATAAAAATATGTTTTATGTCTTTTTTTAATCTCAAAACCAACAGAATAAGTGGTATCCACATGTCCCTCAGGTAATACATACTTCTTTAAAGACACAAATTACTGGATAATAAAAAGAGGAGGACTGGACCAGGAATCTGCTTCCCCAAAGTCCATTGCTGCTGACTGGATGAAATGTGATGTCATTTCGGCTCACACGCCTGAAATGCCCAGAGAAGATGAAAATTGTTGTAGTGCTCACAACACAGCGGCTATAAATCATGCTTTTACAACTGTTTTACATTCAATTATCATGCTTTTTATTTTGCTTCATTCATTGTGCTGATTACATTACTTCAGTTTAATCAGCATCTTAGTTTGATGTAGGGAAAATGTTATAGTAGACTTGTTTTTTTTTAATAAATTAAATAAATGGTATACTTTCAAACAAAGGCGTTGTTTTTTTTATTCAGACTTTAAATTCAAACAAATAAAAATAAAAATAAAAACGTGCAAAAATCTGAGTTCAGAGGACTTGTGGGAACTGTAGTCTCCACAAGCCATTCCCCGAACATTATCGCGAGACATTCGCGATTACGTCACCTTGAGCGATACTGTTCATTCTAGCCAACGTTGCGCACATCGTTTTGTTTCACAGAAGTTGTTTGACATAGAACCTGTGAATTTCGGTTTGCTTGGCTGTAGGTGCCCGGTCTTCGGCCTGTGAAGGTTCTCCTTTTGTTTTCGTCCTCAGCGGGAATCACAGAGGTACGTTACGTAGCATACACGGTTTAGCAGCAGAATACTGGCTAGCATGCTGCATGCACTGTGAAATGACTTGTTAGCATCCATGATTAAATTAGCGCAACTAATCGAACTAAAATGTTGCTACGAAGATGGGCAGTTTTCATAATATAGCGTTGATCAGGCCAGGGCTGTGTTTAGTTGACTCTTAAAGTAATAAGAATCAACAGACAATAGTATTGAAGTAGCATTAGCAGGAAGGAAGGCCTTAGCCTGTTAACGTCACTGATTTGAGTCTTTAGTGGTCGATGCTCACGATACAGTGGGGTTCAATATTTAGTGAAGTGCTTACCGTGTACGAATACACCTCCAGCACGTATTGGACAACATTAGGGCCGTTTGTTAAACTTGGCAGTTCGTTGGCCTGTTAATGTTAGTTGATGTGATTCGTGCTTGAGTGCGGAAGATAACGTTAAACGTCTGGTTTGATTTTTGATTAATTTTTGACTTAGAGTCTCTGTTTTAGCAACAGATCTTATTTGGTCTTTGTCAATGGATCGTGTCCATTATTTTTCTCGTAAATTTATAAAGAATTAAAAAGTATATAAGTTGTGAGTAAAGTGCCTGTTATGTTATTTTTACCCACCTAGTGCAGAAATGTATAATGGCATCGGACTCACCACGCCGCGAGGCAGTGGCACTAATGGCTACGTTCAGAAGAACCTGTCCAGCATACGCGTGAAGCGGAACAGAGATGAGCGCGGAGGAGAGAGGGATGAAAAGGATAGAGAGAAACTGGAGAGCCAGCTGAACAGACAACCTAACGCTGAAATCCTGGAGCACCAGAAGAAGAGGCAGCTGGAGGTGAAATGTGCTGAGCTGCAGGACATGATGGAGGAGCAGGGGTAAGGAGAGAGAATATAGGACAACTCTCTTTAGATCTCTGAGTGTTAATGGACTGCTTGCATAGGACTAACTAATGTTTGTTACTGTTTATTCTATTATAAGAGAGAGATTTCTATTCTGTGTGGCAGGTACTCAGCAGAGGAGATTGAGGAGAAGGTCAATACCTTTCGTATGATGTTGCAAGAAAAACAAGAACCTCAACCTCCTTCAACAGAGAGGCCGGCGTGAGTGTAGTAGACATTCAGTTTTGCTAAAATGGAATGATGACACGTTAAATATTTGTTATGCTCCTTCCATTATTAAACAGTGCAACTGAAACTCATGCTCTTGCGGCTGCTAACCAGCAAAAGAATGACCGTTTGAGAGAGGCATTCGGCATCAGCTCTGACTATGTCGACGGCTCGTCCTTTCATCCTGAACGGAAGGAGCGAGAGAAAGAGAAGAGGGAGCAGGAGAGACTGGAAAGAGAGAAGCAACAACAGCAGAAATACAAGTAAGTCGATGGACAGAAAAGTTAGCAAGGAAGTTTTAGGACATTGGCATTAGATAGTGTGCTGTTGGAGACTACAGTCTTTTACATAGAATTTTGTGTTGCATAGACCTGTGTTGGGTATTCTTATTGTATTTATGTATTTTAATTTGCCTAGTGCCTTTTTGTCCTGTGTAAATTAACGTAGGCCCAGTTTCACAGGCATGGCTTAGCTAAAGCCAGGACTATGCCTTAGTTATTTTTTACATTTTTATTTATTTTTTAAGATACTTGAGTGCCTTTTATAAAAATCCCTTGGAAAAACACTACTGGTCAGCATATAGAGACAAAACAATGAACTTTATCATCTTTTATTGTTTTTTTTTTCAGTTACTTGTTGTTACATTTCATTTTTATTAAAATATTCTTATTTCTTACACTACAGTAATGTGTTGTTGGTAAATATAGCTTGCACTGGGATCCTAATAAATCTTTATTATTTCTCAGGGTGATAGAGTCTGATGACTCAAATTCATCTCCTGATCAAAAAAAGAGCCGGAAGAAGAAAAGGAAGAAAAACAAAAGCAGGGAAAGGTAAACGAGTATAATTTTTTAAAATGTAATTCACGGTTTATCCTAGCTCAAAATGAGGTGGAGGTGGTGCCATCATGATCTTGTGCACACACACGTAGGCCTACCGTACCTTTAAGTGACTTTGACATATAAAAATGTCTAATAAAATTAGATGAAAATGACAATTATTAAGTTATATAAAACTTTACTTATATTCAAACGAAGAGAAATATTATTTTTAATCAAATAAAGATTTTTTTTATTATTTTCATTTAACTTTTTTTAGCCCACAATAGCCAACTGAATTAACCAGTCTTACTAAATGATCAAAGCTAATTCACATTGTGCATCGTTCGGTTTAAATGATTCAATTATCTGTTATATTCGCTAGTGACTGAAAAGTTCAATAGTTTAATGAATCCGTTGAAATGAATCATTCGTGAGTCGTTCTGAACTCAATGTGCGTTCATACAGGCGAAATCGCTGCGTACAGTATACACTGATTCAACAATCCAACTGCACAGCTAAAAATATTACAATGTTGTAAGTCATGTTAATTTAAGAAATTTCAAGAAATTAAACGTACTTTGATGCAAAACAAACAGCCTCTGCATTGGTCAGTATTGCTGATGCAATACGTCAACAGCGCTGCCATGTTAGTGAGGTTAACAGTAAACTAAATGCCCACTGAACCCGATGGTAGAGCTGTATCGAGATTAAAATCACATTTACATTTCTAAACATATTTTAATGGTTTACAATGTATGTAGAGTACAACTTCAGTTGCATCATATCTCTATAGTTATAGCCTACTTTAAAGTTAATGGTTGTCATAATGAAATGTGAAATCTATTATTTGTGCCTGTTATTCGGGAGAATCCACTAGATGACATCATGTTCATTGATATATTAAAGACAACACAGGCAACAGAATAAATAACCACGTTGCAGTAGTCGAGAACAAAAACACAGACATGTAGAGATTGTTTCTGAGATTTATTTGAATCGTCAGTAAACCATCTGAGGTAATATATGAGGTAGTTTAAAATAGACATTTTCAAAGATAAAAGACGTTATTTTTTATAGCCTAAATGATTGCTTGACAAGCCTGAGTTTTAACAAGTTCCTTATGACAATAAACACATTTTCAAGTCTATAACCATCTTTATCTGCAGCCAAAACTCTGCATACTCCATTTAAATAGAAAAGTATTGAAATTAGTTAGGCAATGAAAACAATGTTGTGTTATTATCCAGAAAACGTCTGCTCCACCATTCACTCCTATGTCTGTATAGTCGCCTTTTGCCGTCACCAATATGGCGATGTCGTTGAGGTATGATCCAGCGGACAATGAGGCGTCTAGTTAATATATATATATGTCTATGGTGATAAACAGCTAGCTCTTGTTCTGCAACTCTTTTTAGCACCTCAGTGTGCTGATAACGAAACAGCGCCTCTACAGTGGCGTAATGCAGCAACTGCAGTTTCAAATGACAGTCTGTTAAATGCAGGCAGCATTTCTTGTGAAGACACCTCACATTCAATTTCTCCATGCAGGAAAAAACCCTGTAGTTATTGGTTTAAAGTTAAGAATATACTCATAACACATTTTTTCCTATTATGTTATAGCTCTGAAAGCCCCTCGCCATCCCCTCAACGGGAGAAGAAAAAAGACAAGAAGAAGAAAAAGAAAAGGTTTCAATTAAATATTGTTATTTTACTTTTGTAAAACAATTGTGGTTTGACTCCATACTCAAAGAGAAATTAAGGTAAACTAAGATGCCTAACTACACTTAAGGATGTCTGCTATTAAAGTGTCTATGAAAACATAACTTATCTAGAATATAATGCTTTATTAAAATGCTTTAATAAAAACATGTAATACATTTCACACACACCATATAGAAAGTGTGACAAAAATTGTGCATGGTTTGGAAGATGCTGAGGCAACACAGCTTATTCTTTTCTAGATATTTTTTTTCAGATATTTAAATATATAACCACTATAAAATATTATATTTGAATGTCTTTTTAAACTGCTGAATTAACAAGTATACGTTTTTTACTTTAGGGAGGAGTCGGCGAAGAGTGACACTGAGAGGTATATTTTTTCTCCCCATGTAACAGCAATTTGTGTGGCTGTGTTGTTTTATATATATAAGAGTGTTATCATTTCTGTCTCATAACAGTTCATCAGATGACAAAGAAGCATCCAAGAGAAAGAGGAAAAGGAGTGAAAATGAGACTCCTCCCAGTAAGAGCCAAAAGCGTCAAAGTACATCCTCCAGTCCAGCTCGCAGGTATCAGGGAACACACCTATTTCACTGACACACATGAAAGGGGCTTTTTCTTATGTTAGTTCATCTTTTTGAAAACCCTGGACACTGGACCACAGTTGGTGCATCCCTAATATGCATGCTTTTTATTTTTTTAGTCAGTCCCCTCAGAGACGAAAACAGCAGAATAAATCTGACCCACGTGCAGAAGAGAAAAGGAAAGGTAGATCTCCTGACAGAAGGCGGCGTGGCCACAGTGAGGAAAGTCCAAAGAGGATGGAAATCCGTGAGGTAATGCCTTACCTAAGCTGTCTCATTGAAATCCCTCACATTTCCAAACCGTATTTGTGTTAAAGGGGTCATATGACACGGCTAAAACTAATATTATCGTTTGTTATAGATGTAATGTGTGTACACCATTTAAGGTTTAAAAAAGCTGTTTCTCCATATACCGTGCATGTATGTATCTCCTATTTGCCCTGCCTCTCTGAAACAAGTGGATTTTTAAAAAAGCTCTTCGCTCTGAAAAGCACGGTGTGCTATGATTGGCCAGCTAACCATTGCGTAGTGATTGGTCGAAATACTGCAAGCGTGTGACGGAAATGTAACACCTCTTACCATATTTGGAACATCAGGTTCCAAAGCAATTTTACTGACAGGTACACTCACCTTACTTGCGTATACATTTGGGCGGTCTTAGTCAACTCATACCACGAACTGACGTGGATTTGGGGGGTGTGGTAAAACCACACGTTTCAGGCCGGTCTGGGTGAGCTTTGCTTTTAGATAGAATGCATCTTTTGTTCTGACACTTTTTGCAATTTTATGTATCTAATACATGCACAGGCAACTTATAACACACCAAAGACACAGAAAGACACATGTTCGCGCCATATAACCCCTTTAAATATAATGAAATCACTGTCTGCCCCACCCTTAGAGGTCATCAAGACGCTCAAGAACCCCTGAGCCTAACAGAAGAGACAAAGACCAAGAATGGCAGCAAGTACAAGAAAAGTCTCAGCAAAAACGACACGACGACTCCTCTACATCTCCACCACGAAAGCAGCAGAGAGACAGAAGACAGCGGAGTGTAGAGATCGAGAAACCTCCTCCAATGAGACGACACGATTCCTCATCTCCGTCTCCACTGCGGAAACAGCAGAGAGACACAAGACAAAAGGGTGAGGAGAGAGAGAAACCCTCCCAAAGGAAAAGACACGACTCTGCATCTCCCTCGCCTGAGCAGCACAGTGACAGAATGCAAAGAAATTTGGACGATAATAAAGTCAGAAGTCAAAAAAGACAAGAGTCTTCCACATCCCGATCTCCTTCTCCACGGAAAGACAGAACGAGAAGAGGACACAGTGGAGAGAGAGCAGCTTCTCTGAGGGTTTCTGCAGATAGTTTAAGAGGGAGGCAGAGGAATAGCGATAGAGACGCATCTAGTCGAAAGAGCGATCAAGGACAGGAAAGGCAAAGAACCCGATCTGGTGACTCCAGCTCTCCTGCTAAGCGCTCGCCTTTCTCTAACGGAAGACAAAAAGAGCAAGATCATGAACAGGAGAGAAGAAAGCAGGAGGAGATGAAGGAAGAAGCTAGGAGAAAAGGCAGAGAGAGTGACAGGGAGAAAGAGAGAATCCGTTATGGTGATGCCAGGATAGAGGAGATGTCCAGATCTGATATGACGTTCTCTAGCAAACAGCCAGAGGACCGACGAGGTCCCAAAGGAGGTGAGTCAGAGCGGGAGGTGCAGGAAAGAGAGAGAAAAGACAAGAGAATGGAGGAGGACAGGAGGAAGGTAAGAGCTCAGGAACTGAGTCCTATGGATAGAGATGGAGACCAAAAGGAGAAACAGGTAGAAAAGCCGGGAAAGAAAGACAAAGCCAAGGCTGTGAGCAGCAGTAGTAGTAGCAGCAGCAGCAGCAGTAGTAGTAGCAGCAGCGGCAGCAGTAGTGACAGCGACAGTGACAGCTCATCATCATCATCCTCCTCATCGTCGTCATCATCTTCATCCTCTGAGGATGAGAAAAAGAAAAGCTCAAAAGACAAGAGTAATGTTGCCAAATCAGTCCCTAATGCTGTCATTGCTCAAGCTATTGCACGGCGAGAAAAGGAGGCCAGAGAAAGTGATGAGAACAGGAAACTGCAGAGGTCATCTCCTGAACCTAAGAAAAAAAGTGATGATGTGGAAAAGAGAAAGACGGACACCGAGAGAGAAAGGAGGCCGCCTCCATCCAAAACAATTCAAAGGTCCAGTCAATCTGAAAAAGATAGGGATCGTGGGAAAGAGAGGTACACCCCTACCGAAAGCTCCAGCCCACCTCCTTCTCCCCCTCAGCGAGGTGGAGGCAGGATCTCGCCTTCAGAAGTGACATCTCAAATCAAAGAACCTGAGAGGCTCAGAAGGAGTGAGCGATACAGCCCATCGGAGCTGGAACGAGAACCCTCACGCCCCTTATCTGGCAGAGGACGGGATCGACAGAGTGACCAGAAGGGAAAGGAAGTGTCACAGCTCAGGAACGCTGCATCTCGGCCCTCGCCGAAACGTACGCCACCACGACAGTACCAGGATCCAGCACGCTCCCGTTCTCCCAGCCCAAGACGAGGAGCGAGGAGACCCTCACCCCGCAACTCATCCCCTCCTCGACGGGACCGCAGCCGGGAACGCTTCAGAGCAAGAGAGAGGGACAGATTTAGGGAGCGTTCAAGGGAGAGAAGAACAAGGAGTAGCAGATCAAGGAGTCCACGTAGACAAAGTCCTTTCTTTAGGTAAGAAAAATTGCTTGGTTTTTTAGAGCCCTTGATACTCTGAAAAACATCTGTTTAATACATCTTTCTCTTTACCCAGGTCTCGTCGTTCACCCTCTCCAGTACGTCGACGCAGAAGCAGCCGATCCTTGTCAAGAGAAAGGCAGAGAGAGCAGGAGAGGAGGAATCGAGACCGAGACAGGCAACGCGAACAGGACAGAGAAAGAGAGCGAGAGAGAGAGCAGAGAACTAGAGCACCGCCCAAAGATCCAACTCCTCCACGCCGTTCTTCATCCTCTTCCAGTTCATCCTCGTCATCCTCACCCTCTCCTCAAAGACAAATGAAGGGGCTGAAGCCTACAGATGCAGATATAGAGAGATCAAGGGAAAGTGACGAACGCCCAAGAAACAGGGCACCAGAAAGAAACCCCAAACATCCACCCCCCTCTCCTCCTCAAGAGAGCCGTCTCCCTTCCAATCAGTCAGTTCGTCGTTCTCCCTCCTGTGAACTTCCTGCCAGAACGAAGTCACCAACTGCCAACCAATTACAAAGCAGGAATCCACCAGGTGACAGATTGAAAGGCCAGTCTCCATCGTCAATTAATGAGCGGCCACAGACTCAACAAACTGAGCAGTCAACGAGAGGAAAGAAAGCATTGAATGGGAAACCAGAAGACCAGAAGAAAAGGAGAAGCAGCTCAAGTTCTTCGTCCTCATCTTCCTCTTCGTCCTCATCTTCATCATCCTCGTCATCTTCAGACAGCTCTGACTCGGAAGAAGAAAAAGGGAAAGGGTAAATGCTATGATTTGATTAACAGTCTACCGTGCTGCATATATATGATAACATTTGTCTATGATCATGACTTCATAAGTCAAACTTGGACATCTAAAGCTTTCTTTTCTAATGACTTTGTTTGTCTTGCAGGGGTGATAAAACAATAAAAAATAAAGATTCTGGTAACACAACAAAAGGCAAAGCTGCTTCATCATCGTCGTCCTCTTCAGAAAGTGAGCAAGAACAGAAAAAAAGGTAAAAACATGTACCTGCCTATTAACTAGCATTTTTGTTTTTTGAGCACATAAATCTAAATTTATTTGCTTTCCTGTAGCTCAGTGGTAAGAGCATTGCGTTAACAACGCAAGGTTGTGGGTTCGATCCCAGGGGATTGCAAATACCTATGTAAAATGTGTAGGATAAAGCTATGTAAGTCGCTTTGGATAAAAGCGTCTGCCAAATGCCTTAATGTAAATGTAAATCGTATAATGTCCACTTTCATTCTCTGAAAGATTGTCTCATCATTTTTTTTTACATTCTACAGTCCGCCGCGTCCTAAGAGAGTGCCAGCGGATTCACTGAGGGACTCTAGGTCACTCAGTTATTCTCCTCCAGCAAGACAACAAAGACCTGCACAATCTGCACCCTCTCGACGGTCGGTTTAGATTAATTTAAATAAACAGCAGTTTCATCTCTATTACATCACTAATCTTGATTCTCGGTCTTCCTCTATCTGTGCCTGATCAGGAATACAAGCAGGAAGTCCAGAAGCAGATCTCCAGACTATCAGCAGAGAAAATAGTTTTTCTTTTGTGGACTCGTTGTCTTTGCTTCGGAGGACTGGATCATCTCAGAATGGAGAGGCCGAAAATGTGTCCTGTTGCAGTGGTGATTGTTTCACCAGTACTAGGAGCAGAAAGTCTCTCAAATCCTGGTTCTTTATAACTCATCCGGAAGGGGAGGATTATTTTTACTTTTATTAGTGTAATTAATGTGCAAGGCCATACATTGAATGTCTCATCACCGACAGCTCTGTGCAAACAGATGCTGGACAATTATTGTACACGCGCGCAAAACCACAAATATGTCCAGTGTATTTCTGTCTGCTACATTGGTCTGAATATAGGTAATTGTCTGTAATTTGGTGATCGGATAGGACAGTGTTTTGTTGCAATGTATGTGGACAGTGTCTGTTCCTTTTTGTTTCATTGTGGAAATAAATTCTGAATAATAAAATGGCTGTACAATATTTCATTCTGAACTTCTGTTTGTCCTAGTAAAGCTTTAATCTGAAAAGCATAATGATACCAACTACACACAGAAAGTTATTTATACTCAAAATTGTATATCCCGCTTCAATACAACATAATTTACACTTTGGGATTCGTTACCACTTTTACAAAATTATGAAAGTAAAGCAGCAGTTTCTAAAATCTTAAAGGAGCGCCCTAAACAAGCGATAGTTTATGCAAAAGATGTAATAAATGTTATTTTTGAGATTGCCATTTGAAAAAACAGTTTTATGAAAAAAAAAATTAACTGATTTTTAAACGACATTACGGTAACCGAAAAACATGGACAGTGTTAGCAAGTATGTCTTATCGATTAGAAACATAATATCAGTTGGCATCGTGTTTTGTCAGAAAATGGTTACCATGGTGCACGTCTAGCGCCAGTGTGGAAGAAGGCGTATTGCGTCATATTTACGCGACGGAGTTTGAATTAGCAGCACTAGTAACACGGAAAGGCTTTGATTTGAAAATTCTCTTGATTGTTTATATTTAGGTTGATCGGTGTGTTGTCAACTGCAAAAAGATGGGCCCAGTTGAGGTAACAGATACATTTTGTACCAAATATTTGCAGGCACAGATTATTAAATCATTTAAGGAGAAAATCTATATGCACTGCCCACATAATGACTTACCTCTGACTAGTGTTTTGTTCAGTTGATCTCACATTTTGTTTAAACACTGTGTAAATGATATAAGATGTTAGTAACACAGTTATCTTCTCTAGCTCCTGCATATGTCCGTGTTCTCGCAGAGTTTCTCTCCCTGCGGTCGGTTCCTTGCTGCGGGTAATAACTATGGAGAGATCGCAGTTTTTAGGTGAGAACGCAAACTAAACATACAGTACTAGCACATAATATTGTATTCTGTAGCAGTTTAAGTAGTGCTTGTAAAAACATCCTTTCCTATTTCTTGAATATTTATAAATAGCTGGTTTAGATAAAGTTCTTTACACATCACTTCTATCGTATTCACAGTTTATCGGCTGCACTGAGTCCAGATACATCAGAGAAGAGTCAGAAGCCCATCCTTAACTTTACTGGTTAGACACATTTCTAACAAATAATTTGGACTTGATTACAGAATTGTTTTTACATCCTGGATAGTCTAAACAAATCAAGCTCACAAATGCAATTTCTTTGTTTCTGAATTCAAAACATCAATACTGACATGACCATTAAGACATGTACCTTTCTGTGTCTCGTAGCCCATGATGGTCCAGTGTTTTCTCTTTTTTCCACTGACACTCATCTCTTGAGTACTGGGAATGGAGAAATAAAGGCCTGGACTTGGGCGGAGCTCATTAAAAAGGTGAAAAGTCAGTTCTTTAGGGAATGTTTATTAGGCTGTGGAACATTCATACTTCATCTTCTGCCTTTTTGTCCATCTTAATGCTATATTAAAGACACCTTGTACATCTTGCATATTTTTTCCCTCAGAGTACCAAAGCCTCCTGGTCAAGGAAACCCAATTATGAGTGAGAGATTGTCTACAATTTGATCATTCTTTCTTGCATATAATATGTAGATTCTGATGAAACGAACAGAAGATAGGAATTGTTTTATTTGTTTATGACCTTCATTACTGTGTATGCTAACCGAATGTAAACTATATCGTTCCTAACAGGACTAGTCTTGAAATTCCAGAGATTAATGCAATGATCATTAATCCAAAGGTTTGTGGTGAACCTTTTTGTATACACCCATAAATAAGTTTATGTTCCTAGATTTGTAGATTATATATTTCTATGTATTTCTGTATCACACAATTTGTCACTTTAATGCCTGTCATTTTTTACAGGACAACAGTTTAATAGTCGGAGGGGGTGACAACAATATTCACATCATGGACATGGAGACTGGCATCTTTAAGGTTAACCTCACTTAGCTATAACTTTTTTTAACATTACATAACAACACAGTAAAATCCCACTTATCAAATTTTTCCCCATTCTCAGTCAGTACTAAAGGGTCACACTGACTACATTCACTGCCTATGCTTTAGAGAGAGAGAAGGGGAGATACTCTCTGGAGGAGAGGATGGTGCTGTGAGGATATGGGGTCAGTAAATTATTATTTCTGCTTCTCCTATTTCCTTTAGAGAGAATGAAAAAAAAATTATAATGATTATAACCCCTCCTTTAGACTGTCGGACAAATCGGCCAATTCACTGTATTGAAGTTTTCAAATATGAGGTAAGATGCATACTTATGGTGGTTATATACATTTAGGGAAATAATTCTTTGATCCCCTGCTGATTTCCTAATGTATGAATATAAAGGTTATAAATTGATTTGCATTTCAGGCAGTAAAATAAGCATTTAATCCCCTACAAACCAGCAAGAATTCTGGCTGGTCAGATTAGTTATCTGCCTATATGGACCACAGATCAGTCCTGTCACTTTAAGAAAGTACCCCTAAGTCAGCTTGTTATGTATAAAGATGCCTGCAAACAGAATCTGTATCTTCCATTTCAACCTCTCCACCACCATGGTCCAGACCAAATAGGTATCAATCTGACAGAGACGAGATTATGGACCTGCACAAACCTTGAATAGGGTACAGACAGACGCTTGGATTTGGAAATAGAAGAAATATAAAGTAACTATCAATGGCCCTTGGTCTGGAGCTCCCTGCAAGAATTCCTCAATGTGGTAAAGATGATCATGAAAAAGGTTCAAGATCAGCCCAGAACTACACGGAAGGAGCTTGTTAATGATTTTAACAAAAAGTCTGGACCACAATTAGCAAGCAAACCATTTGTAACACGCTATGCCACAATAGATTGAAATCCTGCCCAAGAAGGCCCGCCTGGATAGTTTGAAGTTTGACAATGAACATCAAAATGATTCAGAAAAGGCTTTGGAGAAAGTGCTGTGAGACCAAAATTGACCCCTGTTTTTGGAGGGAGAGAAATGCTAACTATGACCTCAAGAACACCATCACCAAAGAGAAGCACAGTGTTGGAAACATTGTGCTTTAGGGCTTTTTCTCTGAGACGGATACAGGACGACTTCACTGCATGGAGGTGCTGAGGGACTGGCCCATATACAGTAAAATCTTGGACGAGAACCTCCTCCTCTTAACTAAATCACTGAAGATGGGTCGTGGATGTCCCTTTAACATGTCAAAGACCTAAAACATATTACCAAGACAACCAAAGAGTTGCTTAAGGAGAAGCACATTACGGCCCGGTTTCACGGACAAGGCTAGCCAAGAACAGGACTATGCCTTAGTTACTTTAGGCTTTTTACATCACTTTTATTTAAAGGAGCCCGTTTTTTGCTGTCATTGAGGCTTAGATTTTTTCGGGGGGTGTTTAACAATGGATGTTCATGTTCTTATTTAAAAAAAGGCTTTAAAATTCAAATATTTCAACTCATACTCTGCTGTCCCTCTTTTAACAAAACTGTGTGTTAAACTGATGTCTGTTTTTTTGACAATGTGCTTTAGTTCAGCCTAGCCCTCCCCCCGCACCCGCCTAATGATTTCGGAAGTAATCGTACAGCTGTATCTATCTTTTATAAATGTGATCAAACTAAATACTCTTCAAAGATATAACGTATGCAATACTACTCTATAGGTACTCAAGTTAATATGAGATTGGCATAAACCTGGTGTGTCAGGACCACTTTAAATGCCGTAGAAAAAAACATTACTGATGTGCACTAACATATTTTATGAAATGTCAGAGCAAGTTATTTTCAGTTAAGACTGCTCAAAATTGATTTTAGTCTGGGATTAGTCTTGAACCTTGTCTTTGAAACCGGGGCTAAATGTCCTAGCCAGTCTCTAGACCCTAGTCCCATAGATAGTATGTGAAGGAGGCTTAAACTCCAATTTGCTGAGCGACAGCCAAAAAACCTTAAAGATTTACAGAGGAGTGGTCTAGAATGTGTACTGACACATGTGCAAACCTGGTGGCCAAATATCAGAAATGTTTTACCTCTGTGCTTGCTAACAAGGGTTTCTCCACCAAGTATAAAGTTATGTTTTCCTCTGGATCAAATACTTATTTCACTGACTCTAATGCAAATCAATTATAACCTTTATTTAACTTTTTTTTATATTCTTATCGGTTCAACTGAACCTAACATAAAAATGATAGACCCTTAATTTCTTTGTGAGCAGATAAACTTACAAAATCAGCAGGGATCCAATAATTATTCACCTCCCTGTATAATACAAAAGCTAAAACAATGCATTAATGCCACTTTCCTACTTGTTCTTGCTTTGACACTCATTCTGGAATGGTGTGTCAGGAATGTGCACGCCCACAGTTTGGGAAGTGGATTAGCTGTCTTGCCACAGATTCTGATTGGATGGTAAGTCGGAATTTTTATTTTTGATTGGTCTGCAGAGACAGTGGAATCATTGACTTTTATTCATGCGTGTTTGACATGGCATGTGTTTTGACATGATTGTTTTTTAAATTCTTTTCTTACAATCTTCATAATCTGCTCTGGAATGCCCCTATGTGTATGCTAGGTTGTAATGGCATAGTGCCCTTAATGTTATGAAGCTGTTTTCTTCTTAGCTATGCGGCGGAGGGCCTTCTCTCTCTTTATGGCACCTTCGGTCTATGTCTCCTACGTCAGTCTTCCCATTGCCTGGCTGTCAAAGGGAAGCGGTGTTTTACCAGGACCTGGTAAGATTTGCAATTTAATAAACATGGTGCTCGTTTGATTTCATATATGTAAAGTAACTATGTTGTTTTGTTTGTTTTCAGATTTTTGCAGTAGGTGAGGGGTCAAATGTGTCTCACTGTTTACATGGAGGGACAGTTAAAGCTCAGATTCCCTGCACTCCTTCATCACTCAACACACTGGCGCTCAATCTAAAAAACACTGAACACAGGGTAGGGGCATATAATGATAGTTGTATCAAACTATACTTTATAACGCGTATTGCTTTATACCTTTACTTAGTGGGTTGTCTTATTTGCTTGTATGGTAAAGATTTGTAATATTCTCCCATTTTTTTCTTTTTCAGGTTATGACAGTAGGTGGCAGCAGTCACCAAATTGATGTTTTTACCAACTTCAGTTACAGAGCTTTTTCTCTGTCGTTCTGAACAGTATTTCTCTCATTTTTTTTAACTGTTTGAATAAATAGAATCCTGACTTATTTCCAAGTCATGTTTTTCAACAAAACAATTGAACAATGTATTTTATAATAAACTATTTGAATACGTTGGGATATTTGACTGTGCTTCTTCAATTTTTCCTGTAACATACATTTCAATAAACAAGTTGTCTCAAAACCTTGTCACTTGCCTGGCTAGACAGCATTTTAATATCCTCCTTTTTATAGCTCTGAAAACCTAAAATGGCTCGCTAGGGTTTGACAAAAATATGTGGTGAAAAGTCATTGTAAAATGTGGAACAGACAAGCAGAGATAACAACGGGAAGCCAATAGTCGTATGAAGGAGGAGGAGGAGACAAACTCGGACACATGATGAGGATGAGAGTGACTCGACATTCAGGTGCGGCGGCCTCTGATGGGCGGATCTGATCCCTGCGGCCGCTGGACACTGTCCGAACTTCCCATGAACACTGGATAATACAGCAGGACTAACTAACACTGACTGACAAGCCCAGCAGAGACTTCCGCCACGTCTTTCGTGTTTTCCACAATTGTTCGGAACATATGATGTGTTCTCGGTGAGCTCTTCTATACCTCCGAGTTTGATCTTATTATCTCGCGGTCATGTGGTAGAACATCTGCGGCTAGTTAAGAAGCTAGCCTAGCTGAGTTTCAAAACAACGGCGAAATGTGGACAAACGCCCCTCGAGTTGAGTAATGGTTAAGTTTTCATCAAGCTGTTGAAGACGGAACATGGAAAAGCAGATCAAGACGATAAGGTCAATTTGAGCTTTAGTAGGAACGCTTGTTTTTACAGGTGTGTTCTGTTTAATCGCTTCATGTGAGATCCTAAATTATACTTTAAAATAGAAGTTGTCATTTTGGTGCTGAAAAGCAGTTTAATGAAGTAGACCTGCATTTACTGATCTGCCTTAGAAACTGCTGTTCTTTTATTACTATTTTCCTCTTAGTGTTACATTTAGTTTTCTAGCTGCTCTTCACACTAGTTTCGTTTTTAAGTTGGACCCAATTCGTCTTTTTCAGGAATTTAGTTGTGGCACCGAAAAAATCTGTGCCCGATAAGCGGACCTGAGGCTAGGTGTGACAGTTTCACTTCAATTTTCTGTCTACAATGTGTATACATGGGGCCTACAGCGGTCAATAATGTTAACCAGGACATTTAACAAGATATACGTGTTTTAATATTTCTGGGAAGCCTGTGCTCTAGCAAAAAAAGCAGTTCAGGAAAAACACGTCCCTTCCTGTTTTTATGGAAACATTTTGGCAGTTTACCCAATCTGTAGCGTTGTCTTGAGTTCTTGACTCAGCAGCTAGTTTGTTCGGTTTGATGTGTTTGCATGAATTGTTTCGTAAACTGTTGTCCACTGTGTACATATACACCGATCTCCCTCCATGATACATGTTTCCGATTGTACAGGGAGATTGTGTCATGTGTCTTTAAGAGTGGGAGAAGCTAAATGTAGTGGGACAGCTGTCGTTAAGGGTCTAAATTTGAACTGGTGCATAAGTAATAACTGCCTCTTGCTTTTTTCAGGCTATAGGACTCTAAGCGAGGGTACTGAATGAGGCAACCTCCAATTCAACGGCACATGGGTTGACAAAGTGAAGGAATCCAAAAGTGCCTGGATGTTTTGGTTAAACCAGCAGAATGGGATTACAGTAACCGAGATGCAATCTACATATCAGAGAAATCAAGATTTAGAGACACATCTCAAACAATCCGGCCTGTTCTCCAAATGACTTTGTTCCTTTACCCTCATAAATCAGCTGTTTCTGTAGTGTTAATAGATATTAAACTTTAGCTATGTGGTAATCTGTTTGAACTGGAGGGCGAGTCCGTAGAATAAGTTCCACATAGATTTTAACTACGGTCTCCCAATGTGGACGAAAGCAATACAAATATCATTTGAAATTTAAATAGTGTTTTTACATGAACTTGTTTATTGCACTGAGGAATCAAATGTATCGCAGACAATACCCCATCAATGAAATGCAAAAGTCAGCTGGAATTGATAAATGACAATGCACTGCAGTCAGCTGTCAGCCGTGAGTTGGTTGTAAGGAACTGTCGGTGCTGATGATTTAATTCAAGGTTGGATTCTGAGGAAATCTGGAAAGACAATCAAATGATGCTTGCAGTGTATCACCCAAAACCTTCCGCACTGAACGACCGGGTACTTTAAGATCTTAAACGAGTGATTTTGAGGAGTTGAGAGCTGATCAGAAGAATGGCAGGAAAAGACTACCATCATCTCTTCAAGCTGCTCATCATTGGTGACTCCAGTCAGTATCTCTGTGGTTCTCATATGTTTGTTAACTAACTATGTTGGTTTCACGTCTATCATTTAACTTCTTTCCCAGTTAACAAGAATCTGTTCGATATTGATCATGTTTAGATCTCTAGCACCGTTTATTCATGTGAATGCTCTCAAGGTAGTTTTAGTACAGTTACTGAAACACTGTTGTGCAATTGTACGTAAACCAAAAGAGTGGAAAACTGAAATGAAACTACTATGAGTAAGCCTAGTCCTGTTCCATTTTGTAATGAGCCAATGACATCAGTTAGGATTGATTGCATGTTAAAGGGGTTATATGGCGCAAATATGTGTTTTTCTGTATCTTTGGTGTGTTATAAGTTGCCCATGCAAGTAATAGACACGTAAAAATTGCAAAAATTCAAGTGTCTGAACAAAAGATGCATTCTATCTAAAAGCGAATGCAAACCCAGACCCGCCTCCTGTAACCACACCCCCACAAATCTACGTCAGTTCGTTGTACGATTTGACACAGACCGCCGAAATATATACGAAAGTAAGTTATAAAATATGGTAATATAAAATATGGTAAGAGGCATTACATTTCCCTCAGACGCTTGCAGTATTCGACCAATCACTACGCACTGGTAAACTGGCCAATCATGAGCTTTGTAAAAAATCTGCGCGTTTCAGAGAGGCGGGGCAAAGACTAGACACAAACATGCAAGGAATGTGGAAAATACAGCGTTTTTATCCTTAAATCGTGCATACACATTGGATTACATTTAAACAAACGACAATATTTGTTTTAGCCGTGTCATATCACCCCTTTAAAATATCTAGTTATTTATACAGTATGCGACCATTTTAAAGTAATAACTTACCCCAAAATGAAAATTCTGTCATTGTGTATACTCACCCTCTTGTCATTTCAAACCTGTATGACTTTCTTTCTCCTCAGAACACAAAAGAAGATGTTTTGAAGAATGTTGGTAACTGAACAATGGCGGTACCCTTTGGCTTGGCATCGGTTTTTGGTCCATACAGAAGAAGCTAATGGGTCCCGCTATTGTTCGGTTACCAGCATTTTTTAAATACGTGTGTTTTTCACAAAAAGTAAGTCATACTGGTTTGAAATGACAAGAGGGCGAGTAAACTGAATCTTCATTTTTGGGTAAACTATCCCTTCTATGCCTGTACATTTCCTGGTTACAGAACTCTATAATCAGTTTTGTATGTGAACCATTTTGGTCAATTTATTGTGATATGAACCTTTACGGCATCCTTTAATATATTGTGGTCATACATTTAAACTGTGATATAGAAACGTGGGTCATGAATTCCACTTGGTCTTAAACATTGTCACCATGATCAGACTAAGTTGTATGTCCACATATGAACAACCTAATATGTTTGTTAGTAACATCATGCGATTGCACTTATTCTTGTTTATTATGGTGTTATTTCATTGTCAAGGCTTTTTAAAACCATGTAAATAATATAATTACTATGATACAGTGATGCATTAAAATATTTCTCTTTAACAAACTGACTGTTTAACAAATGCTACTTCGACTTCTTACAGATGTAGGGAAAAGCAGTTTGCTTCTACGATTTGCAGACAACTCATTCTCTGGTGAGTCTGTTTGGTACTGAGTGTGTTTATGTGTGTTTGTCATTGTGTGAGAAAGAACGAATGAGTCAGGGGGGCTGTGCATTCATGACCTAATTCACTGTGTTCTCAAATACAAGACCAATTCAAGACACAGTGAGAGTGTATGTTGGCTTGAAGATATTCAAGATTTCATAACTGAGTAAACATTCATGCTCTTGTGTACTTTATAGGCAGTTACATAACCACCATTGGAGTTGACTTTAAGATTAGAACTGTAGAGATTGATGGAGAAAGAGTAAAACTCCAGATCTGGGACACTGCAGGGCAGGAAAGGTTCAGAACCATCACCTCTACGTAAGTCAAACTCACTGTTCATGAATTGTGAATAACATTTGTCACGTATTTTTGATGATTCTTATTGTTATGATTTGTATCTGTCTGTCCTTCGCTTGTTCATTGTCATCTCTGTTGGGCTTTCTAGTTATTACAGAAACACACATGGTGTCATCATTGTTTATGATGTCACAAACCCTGAATCTTTCGTCAATGTGAAAAGATGGATAAATGAGATCTCACAGAACTGTGACAATGTCTGCAAAATTTTAGGTTAGTTTGTTCCTAACTTTGTACACACAGATTTGAGATTAAAGGAAATATGAATTAATTTTAGTAACCTAACTTCTTTCACTTCTGTCTACCTTAGTTCCCCCATGTATTGTAATGAAGAAAATTAAGATATATTCATCAATTGACTGTAGTGTTTAAAAAAAATCTAACTTAAATTTGAACATTGATTTTAGTGGGAAACAAGAATGATGATCCTTCTAAAAGGCTTGTGGATGCACAAGATGCTCAGCGTTTTGCAGAGTCAGTTGGTGTGAGAATGTTTGAGACAAGTGCTAAAGAGAACATCAATGTAGAAGAGGTGAGGACTTTATTTCTTAATTGTCCCAGATATTATAGGTACGTCTGTAAGATGTCTGCTAAACATCCGAAGGTAAACATATGCTGTGTAAAACATCTTAGAAAGAACAGTTTTACATGCATTCTAAATTATAAACATCTTACAATGACATCTGACAGCAGATGTCTCGGAGACGTATTGCAGATCAACAAACTATCAAACAATGTCTAGCAGATTTTTCTGTGCTATCAAGGGTGTAGTCTTAAGAATTGTATTTATTTTTTGGTAGAAAATTTTGATCATAATTCTGACACTTTGACATATATCCCATATATGTCTTACATTTTCTTCTCTTCGCAGATGTTCATGGCTTTCACCCACATGGTCCTCCGGGCGAAGAAACAGAGCCAGAGTCGAGCCGAACGAGAACGGGAGAGAGAAAAGGACACAGTCCATATCAATTCCCACAGGGACAGAGAGAGGAGAAAGAAAGGGAAGAAATGCTGTTAAAGCAAAAGTCTTTGCACGTGTGGAAAGAGGGACAAATCAAACACCTTCGCTTTGCAACAAGACCTTTTTTTCTTAATATGGACTAAAAGACAAGAAAAGAAAATAACCTATTAAGTGCCGAACTTCACTGTTTGTTTTAAACACTTTTTTACAAGAGGGCAATTAACTTCCTTTAAAAAACACTGGCATCAAAAGTCTGGTCCGAGAAAGACATGTATGAACTGTTCTAATGTGTTGGTGTTACTGTGATTAGTGAGAGATGATGTTTAGTGTTTAATTAAAAATATGTATAGGCCCTATGTCAATACTGTATGCAAATAATAAAATAGCAATAAAATTCTTTTAAATCGCAAACACCACAACAATGTTTATTTCTAAGCATTTGAAAGATCAAGTGGCTGTTGCATGAACTCTATGGCATCTCGTGTTACATAACAGTTCGACCTATATTATGTCACTTAATTGCTCATTCCTTGTTTTTCATGGATTTACCTTAACTGAATAAAAAAAGTGAAAGAGCGTTTGTTTAAATTGTGTTGGTACCAGAGCCGTTGAAAAACAGAGTTGCGACACACTTTGAAATTGCGCCGCGTGGCCAAACAAATCCGTGCTGTCGACCTATTTTAATGGATTTTAGCGGGACAGACAACAGCAGCTACATTTGTATAAACTTTGCAAAAATATTAGCACATAGTTTTCTCTGAATGCTACGTTGACTACACAAGCAGCATCTTGTCTGGGGAGAAATATGAAGGAAATAATCTATAAATATAAGATATGTCCGCCAACTTTTTATAATGTATAAACATGCCATAATTTCAACTGTACATCAAAATGTGGCTTCACTGCAGTGTTTGGAACTATTGGTCACTCCATGGCTGTGTCTCGATCAGCTCCCTTGCTCCCGAGATCGTGAATCAGTATATTGTGTACCAGGTCCAGGCACTGTAAGGATCTTAGCTCCGTTCTCATTGGGACACCGTTCACTTAATTTACTGTGACATGACTTCTTAAAGTGGCAGTCTGTAAATATTTTGAGTAAAAATTAGCTAAAACCAATTATTGAGCAAGTACATGAAAGTACGCTGTTCTGTGTCAGTACTCTTGAGGGATTCACCACGGAAAGCTTGTAAAAATGGTTTTTAATTTGCCCTGTCGGGTCGTCTTTCCCGGAGATCCTTATTTGTACAGAGAACGAAGAGGATCCGGCTGCTAGCCCGCCCGTGGATTCAACCAGTGACAGGCGATTTGTAGCGTGTCCTCACTACTGTTGGGTAGGATTTCATACAACGTTTAGTTTTATTTATGGCGTTTAGTACTTTTACTTTTATGCACCAAGCATTGTTGACATCTGGGGATTCATCGTTTATGAAAAACAAGAAAGAATGAACTGCTGACAGTTGACAAAGAAAGAGGGATTCAATATTTCAATACATAACACAAAACCGTAGCTCCCTTTTTGTGTTAATACAGACAGGTACAGTTTCATCGATTGTTCTTTGTCTCTTTGTTATGTTCATTATGATAAATGTAATTTAAAGCTTATTCGCACTGGATTAGTATTACCTGTGGACCTCGTGTGATTTAGAAATGACCTCCCCAAATCTGTATTTCATGTGGCGCGAATTAGCCGGGACAAGTGAAGGCTGTGATTTAACTCAAATTTACGGATTTATATCACGGATATGTGGGCAAGGATTTTCATATTCTATATAATTGTATGTTGTATAATGATTTATGACCGTTTCTGTCAGCATTTAAGACCCGCGTTCGGGGATCTTCTGTCTGGTTCACGTTACGGGGCTTGCCATGAGAAATAACAAAATGAAAATTATAATAATACCAAAATAATATCAAAACACTTCAACACAGCATAGATTTGGGCTATTTGTCTCTGTTTATGTTCTTATTTGTTTCGTGTTATATCATCTGCCATGTTATCTGTGTTTATGACTACTGATGTACAGGGAAGATTCTCACCGCTGCACTGTCACAGGCCACGACTCAAACATCAGACTCATCCGCACAGTTGAGCAGTGCCGGATCACAACTCATGTAAAGAAATACCTCCTTACATCACCTGCAGTAGCAATTATACACTGAGATGGTGTCATCCTACGGACTGCTGCTTTAAAGTCCCAGTGAAATTAAAAATAACTATACCTATTTTTTTCATGAAATATTGCAACGTTTATTGTACATAGTTTATAATTGTGGGTCATTCTCTTTTAAGAAATCGTGTGGCCTCATAATCTTTGGTTAAAATCTGAAAATACACTTCTATGCTGTCATGACATCTTAGATGACGTATGTTTGACGGCTTGGGGGAGCATCCGGTAACTCCTCCACTTCAACTGAGTCTGTTACCAGTTTTAACCATGTTACCATCATTTAAAAATGTAACAGCTGTTCGCAGAAAACGACGAAAGCCGCGACCACATTTTTCTCAATGAAAATTCAGTTTAATGCGTCAAAATACGGAAGCTGTGACACTTCACTGCTGGTACCAATCAACAACTGGTCAAACCGACATCCCTCAGATTTTTTTTAATACTGGTTGAAATACATGTGAGAAACACTGCCATTCTTCTATTATTTTCATCGATGCTCCCTTTTTTTTTTCGGTGCACCATGTAAATTTTGGGGGGGAATTAACGTTTAAGTGCACTCGAAGGATTTGCCAATGAGACAGGCAGCCCTTAAAATGGCTGACTCCCTGATCAGTGCCCTGACTACTGAACAAGGGAGCTGATTGAGACACGTGTCATAACACGAATTAGTTCAGCATTTTATTCCTCTAACGGACGTCCAGGTGAGTGTCGTAACTCTTTTTTTTAACCGGCTCCGTTGTGTAAGCTGACCAATGACAGACGCATGACGTCACTCCGAAACATGGCGGCCGAGAGCGAGTAAGTATTGAGCTGCTTCTAAATACTGACAGAATTTTACACATGTTACGAACTCCTACACAAATGATTGATGATTGATTGACAATTGATGATTTTTAAACAAAATATTGTTTTTGTGAGCCTTAAATTAGTAGAATGTTCAAGCGTGTCTGTTAACGATATTCTAGACCTGTCATACCCGTCTAAATCTGATGGACAAACTAACGTAACGTACTGTATTATGTAATGTTGTGTTACCTTGTAACCAATTGTCAGTCTACCTGGCTAAACAAATAGTCGGAAGCTATTATAAAATAATTCATAGTTCAGTCTTTGTCCTAACTTTAAATGATGGGTGTTCGGAATGCTTGCTATCTACGTAAACAAATGCTCATATGTTTGCCTTTGGCCATGTCCTGTTATCTGTAATATACATGTAAAAAAAACTCATGTCGATGTATTTTTTTCACACCGCAGTGTTCAGTCTGAAATTGAAGTGCTGCAGTCCATTTATTTGGATGACCTCTGTGTTACTCAGAAAGATGAAGGGTAAATCTTGAGCTTTCCCCTTCTAGCTTTTCATACATTTTACAAGATTAATAACTTTCATTATCCTCTACAAAACTAAAGTTGCTATCATATTTCCCATTTAGAGGGTGGATAGTCAGTCTGGTGCTCTTTCCATCCACTGCAGAAGACTGTCTCTCTCAGTTTGTCCGTCTTACACTGACAATGGATCTGTGTCCTCAGGTTTGTTTACCAAACTTGTGTAAAATATAATTAATATATTTCAAGTAATACATTTAGTTATCATACTTTTTTCTATGAGCAGCTTTGTGTTACACCAAGTTTCTGACTGTAATTGTTATTAATTTTCAGTATCCACATTCATCTCCCTGCATCTCCATTCACAATCCACGAGGTCTGTCAGATGATATACTGCTAAGGTGATTTAGTATTATTAAACTTTGTTTTAAAAAATTTTTAATGTGCTGTATTACTAATTCCTCTATTTTTCCCCAGTTTACAGAAGAGTTTGCAGATGGAGGCAGAAACATGTCTGGGGACTCCTGTACTTTACCAGCTCATAGAGGTTTGGATTTCCACGCTGTATTGTATATCTACAGTCCCTTTTTTTCTTCTTTGTTACAAATCTACAGTCCTTCGGATGAGACGTTAAACCGAGGTCCTGACACTCTGTGGCCATAAAAAATGGCCTAATTTGCCCATACATCACGGCCTCCAAATCATCCCCATATGTGGCTTCGTAACTCTGTCTCCACTCCACCAATAAGCTGGTGTGTGGTGGGAGTTCTGGCGCAATATGTCTGCTGTCGCATCAGCCAGGTGGATGCTGCACAACGGTGGTGGTTGAGGAGATTTCCCCTTCCATGTGAACCGCTTTGAGTGACCAGAAAAGTGCTATATAAATGTAATGAATTATAATTATTATTATAAATCTTTTCATCCTCACAGAGAGCAAAAGAGATTCTAACAGAGAGCAATATTCCCCATGGAAACTGTGTTATCTGTCTATATTGCTTTAAGGTTGGTATTTATATTTCAGTAGAGAGAATACAACCAATGTATGGATTTATTGTCTTATCTGTTATGGTTTTACAATCATCGCATTCTGCGAACCAAGACGTTACAAAAAATCATAGAAACTAGATATTTTGGGATACATTTAGTTTTCTCTGTTTAATCTCACAATAGGAAGGTGAGGTCTTCACTAAGACCAGCTGCTATCATCATTTCCACTCTCACTGTCTTGGCCGCTACATCACTCACTCTGAGATGGAGTTGAAGGACCGAGAGCGAGAGCTGAAGGAGGATAAGACCAGAGACAGGACACAAGAAGAGGTGTGGCTTTAACATTGTTTTCTTACTGTTTTGTCATATTGTCTATAATGTCAATAAATCACATTTATAGATAATAATTACAAAATCGCCTCCTTGTTTCTTCTATTTTTATCAACAGGAGTTGGCTGTTGTTTGCCCTGTATGCCGAGAGCCTCTTACCTATGATTTGAATGCCCTCCTGTCCTCACCTGCTCCTACTTTCACCCAGGTACAACTACATCATGACATACTATATCATTCTCTGTGGACACAGTGTTGGCAAAATAAACTGGTCTGCACATGACTTTTACCATTGTTGGAAATGTCAAGTGGACAAAGTCACTCTTGTGTTCAGTGCCGAGCAGATTTTTTAAACAGTACGTCATTGTCCTGTGTGTAGTCTTTCTTTTTTGTGGAACTTGATGTTAGCTGCCCAGCATGTCTAGAATGAAAGCTGAACACTCCTATGCATGCATACTGGTCACATGCTGTGGATACACATGAGCATTGTGTTTATTATTCCTTCACACACAGCAGGAGGATGTGGCCACGGGTGAGGAATTTAAAAAGAAATGGGCAGAACTCCAAAAGATTCTGGAACGGCAGAAGGAAAAGGGTGGAGTTATTGACCCAGAAGCGGAGTCTAATCGGTTTCTTATTCACATTAATGAGGTAAATCCTGAATGAATTTTTTTACTACTATTTGTTTTCAATTGATATTAAACTAAGACATTTTCTTTGTTATTAAGGCTCCAGAAAATATTTCTGAAACCCCTGGTACAGATGCCTCAGGTGCAGGATCTTGTCAGTCACTCTCTTCCCCTTTCCCAAATTCTACCAACGGCACCCAAGTCCCTCAAAGTCAACGCAACGCAGGTCAATCACAGCATCAGTCCAGTCACGAGAGAAGACAACAAGGTGACTTTAGGAGAGGTCGTAGAGGAAGAGGTGGTGGAAGAGGTGGTTCAGCACGTCATGTGGTAATTTCACCAGGGATGGAGCGCATAAGCAAGCCCTCACAATCTTCTGATAAAATGAACTTTGTCAACCCGAATCCATCAAGCACCACATCACAAAGTGCAGCAAAGGGAGAGGCCTGTGAACACCGTGCACAACTCAAGCAGCCTTTGATTGATGAAGAAGAAAAACCTGTTGCTACAAATAAGGACACTTCCAGTGGAGCGGATGTGAGCCAACTCAGAGATGTGTCAAAAGATGTTTCTCACACAATCTTACAGGAAGGACAACAGGAAAGGGAACATCTGGGTAGAGGATTAAAGCATGGTAGTCGTGGCTCAGGACGCAATCACGGATACTGGCATGAGAGGAACTTTAAGGGACCCAATCACTGGGATAATTCTGGTAGTGTTGGCCACCATGGAGGAGGACACAGAGCCAGAGAGGGTGGAGCTGGTCATCATCACAGAGGAGGTGGATCACACAGAGGAGGTGGGAGGGGGTTGCATCAGAGAGTGGAAAAAGAATTCAGGAAGGAAGGAGTGCTCTGACAGTGGGAGAGGGGAGGTGCAGTCCGAAGAAGCATACCTCCCGGTTACACCCGATGTACCTTCATTACTGTATCGACAATAAAATTCTCCACAAGCATTTAACCGACTTAAGCCTGTTTTTCTGTCTGTTATAAGCACAACATTGTTATTAGAGAAAATGACGGATAATAGTATTCTTTAGCTATAGATTCATGCTGCAAAACAAAAATCTTTAATTGTATGTAACAGTAACAGTTCATACTTTATCCTGGATTAATAAATCTCACTGCAAAGACATGCTTTTTACCTAAGATTTAAAACATGACATTTTTTAAATGTTGCTTAGAGTGAGATAGGATAGCTTACCAGACTGTCCTCCTGTTTAGAAAGGTAAACTGTTAAAATGAAATGTTTAGTGAACCGTATGGATACACAAAGTAAAACAAAAAGTTGATAAAGTTAATTCGAGGTGCGGGGGGTTTATCCATTGGCTTTTCGAGTGAAACAAAGGCGCTGGTAGGCCAGACACAACAGCGCACTGCGCATGCTCGAGTAAACGAGGTGCGCAATGTTTTCAAATCCACGATGTCGAACAACAGTCGTCACTCAAGCATGAGCAGCTCGTACGATAACTGCGGCTCGGAGGAACGAATGGATGTAGAATTAGACGCTTGTCATGCCGGAGGTATCCGAGAACACATGGATTCGGCAACACGAGCGGCATGTTCATCAAACGGCAGCGGCGGGGAGGAGGATGAAATGGAGGCCGCGGATCGTGAAAGAGAAGCCGGGGGCTCGAGTACGCCGCGCTCCGTGGATGGAATGGCGCATGTCTGCGGGAGAGAGCAGGAGGTGTCGGTGGAAATTGGGGAGACTTACCTATGTCAGCGCGCGGACAAGACATGGCGTAAGTTAATAACGGACACGGCTGATAAGATTATATTTTTAAAGTTTGTTTTTGGTGATTTTATTCCAGCGACTGTGTAATATACACATTACAATACAAAATAACAATGCTCACGCATGTACCTTACCTTATATATGTATGTCATGTTTTTTTACTTTGTCCCCAGATTCAGCAGAGGTTATTCAGTCCAGGCTAAACGAGCAGGAGGGAAGAGAGGAATTTTATGTCCACTATGTTGGATGTGAGTGTTATTTCTAACATTACATAACTATGCAGCCACTGAACATGCCATCAATATCTGCTGGTATAGCCATATAAATTGACAAACATCCTCTCTCTTTAATTATTTGCAGTCAATAGGCGTTTGGATGAGTGGGTTGGAAAGTCTCGTTTGGCACTTACAAAGACAGTAAAAGATGCCGTAAGAAAGAGTGTTGAGGAGGGTGGTGGAGAGCTTGGGGACCAGCCAGAGAGGAAGATCACTCGAAATCAAAAGCGTAAACATGATGAAATAAACCACGTTCAGAAGGTTTGAATCCTAATCCAATGTGCATCATTTTTGTGTATAAATGTTAATGAGTTACATATTTATTTCTTTTAAGTAATCTGTTGGCTCATTTAAAGTCTGAATGTCAGTCTTAAAGCAACCCCTATATATTCATAACACACCTTCTTCCTTCAGACTTATGCAGAGATGGACCCCACCACAGCAGCCCTGGAAAAAGAGCATGAAGCAGTAAGATCAGCATTATTTGGTTGATGCTCAGCAAACTAGTGATTGCACAAAGCAACTGTTTTTATAGCATTACACATCAGTCAGTCTTTTTTCAGTGTGATGAAATTGTCCCATATTTTTTCATTTTCAGATAACAAAAGTAAAATATGTGGACAAGATCCAAATTGGGAACTTTGAGATTGATGCATGGTACTTCTCTCCCTTCCCTGAGGACTATGGAAAACAGCCCAAGCTTTGGATATGTGAATACTGCCTGAAGTATATGAAGTATGAGAAGACTTTCAGATACCACTTGGTCAGTCCTTAATATGACTTTGTTTTTATACAAACTTAATTCTTCCCATTGAACCATAGGGGGTGCTGTATGTCTTGGGCGGCACATTTTGTTAGATTTTGTTTCTTAGATTTTCCAAGCATTTGTCCTTGGGACATTAGTTTGGTTGGTCTATATCTGTCAGCTGTTTTCAGATTATTCTGGTTGAGAGCTTGCTGAATTTCTATCATTACCGTATCGTCTGTCATCAGTAAGGTTTACAATGTTTTTATTCAATTTCATTGAAATCTTTTATTTTTTAACTTTGTTCTTCAACTGCTCATGTTACAGTCGCAGTGTCAGTGGCGTCAGCCCCAAGGCAAAGAAATATATCGCAGAAACAATATCTCTGTATATGAGGTGGATGGGAAGGACCATAAGGTGGGACAAATTTCGTCCATGTCATTTATTACAGAACTGATTTTATACCATCTTTATAGTAAGTAGTAGATTTCCTCTCACTGTTTTTCTAATTGTCTTTATCCTTGTCCTACTTTTTGCTGTAGATCTACTGTCAAAATCTTTGTTTGCTGGCAAAACTCTTTCTGGATCATAAAACACTTTATTTTGATGTGGAGCCATTCATCTTTTACATCCTCACAGAAGTCAACAAACAGGGAGCACACATTGTGGGTTACTTCTCCAAGGTAAAGCCTATTGTGTCTGTATCTGGTCTGGTTTGTGACAAATATATCAGGGTTGATTATTAATTGAATGTTTCTCTTGAGCAGGAGAAAGAATCCCCAGATGGAAACAATGTTGCTTGTATTCTCACTCTACCTCCATACCAACGAAGAGGTTATGGAAAATTTCTAATTGCGTTCAGTAAGTTTTACTCTTGTGTCACTGTTTAAGTTTATCACATTTTTTCTAATTACTTAAACATATTTATAAAGATGACTGATTGTTCTTTCTGTTTTATTTGGCTTTTTATTAGGTTACGAATTATCTAAGCTGGAGAGTGCAGTGGGCTCTCCAGAGAAGCCTCTATCGGACTTGGGGAAGCTGAGTTATAGGAGTTACTGGTCTTGGGTACTGTTGGAAATTCTCCGGGATTTCAGAGGGACACTGTCCATAAAAGACCTCAGGTACATAACATGTACATAACAGGTTAAAATTTGCATGCAAAGAAATACTCAGTGTTCTTACACATACACTGTAAAAATCCAATCCAATCTTCAAAGAAAGGAATAAATAAAGCTGATCTATGCATATTTACGTAATGTGCTTTGATTAAAGGTTTTAATAGACCCGATTAAGAAATAATGTCTATGCCCACAGTCAAATGACCAGTATCACACAGGGCGACATCATTAGCACACTACAGTCGCTGAACATGGTCAAGTACTGGAAAGGTCAGCATGTCATCTGTGTCACACCCAAACTTGTAGAAGAACATCTCAAAAGTGCACAGTACAAGAAGCCACCAATAACAGGTATTAGTTGTTTTCTTGTTTTAATGTTATGCGTGTTGCATTTTAAAGTGATGCATATTTAAAAGTGTAATTAAAACATGTCACTTTTTTATTTTAACAGTGGACACACATTGTTTGAAATGGGCACCACCTAAACACAAGCAGGCAAAGCTCTCCAAAAAATGAGGCAGAGTCTGCATGACAAAACAATGAAGAGAGTAAGACTTCTCCTTCACCCCAAATGTTTGTCACAGTATATCCAAATGTCCTGTAGGAATACTTTCCCAAAGAGGGAAAGATAAAAGATGTAAATTCTCACTGTGCTGAAAATGTTATCTTTTTTAAATAAATGGAAAAATAATACCCATGACATTGTTTCTGAGCCTTCTTTAAGTTCATACAATTATTGCATTAAGTGCAGTACTGTGGTTGATCGGTTTTTGTAAAGTGGTTTAATATTTAATCATGGACTCCCCTACAAGTTCATATGCCTTATAATTTAGTACTTGAGCAGGAAAAACTGATATAAAGCAACAGTCATGCTAAATTATTTATCAGGCAGTATAGAATAACCTATTTCTCATGTACCACCTGTCTGCCTCTTAACTGAAAGTTGATACTACATTGTCTATGGATAAGAATCATAGCTAAGAGTATATATAGGGTACAGGGTTAAGTGACGTCTTTAAAAGAAGGGTCTTATATATTTTTCTTTCTTTCTACTATATCTCAATGTTTTGCTTTAGGGCAGACTGCAACATGTGCATTAACATTTACATTTAGGCGTTAGGCAGACGCTTTTTTCCAAAGCGACTTGCATTGCTTTATCCTATACATTTCATATAGGTATATAGGTAACCCACAACCTTGTTGTTAACCTAGTGCTCTTACCACTGAGCTACAGGAAAGCTTTAAGCATTAATCATTTCAAGAATACTTTTCTTTTAATCCTACATGTATAATAATGATAATGGATCATAATACACATGGCACAATCCATACATACATGAGACGGTCCTTACCAATTAAAAAGAAATTGTAAGATTTTGCTCTCGAGGGCAACTTACTTACAGGGCCACCCAGCCTGTCCGCCTTTATTTTAAACAAGGACAATGCGATATATACAAAAGAGTGGTTTACTCTAGAATTACACAAATATGTCCGAACGAAATCCAGAGTAATTACTTAAAGTTGTTGCCCACCAGCATATAACTGGACACCACGAGGGACAGGAATTCTTTCTTTCCTCCACTATGGTGAGAATGCTGAGAACAACGGGCTCATTATTTGGGAGGAGACTGAAGCCGCGGGTTGTGATTGGATCCTACAAGCAGGTAGACGCGAACAGGTACTGTGGCATCCGACGATTTCTTGCATTTTCGATTGGTGATCTTCTCTTTTGTTCAATCTCTAGGTTTATCTGAATTAATATAGCTTTCAAAACAAGACATAGCTGGAACTTGGCGCGCTTAAATTCTTTCGGTGTCGGGGTTTAAATATGATGTTCTTAAAAATAAAACTATAACTAAAGCGCGCGTCAAAAGGACGGAGCTCGTTGATTTTTCTGTTCAATCACAATTATTTTTCTATTGGATATATACCAGGGACCTCTGACATTCCAAGTAAGTGTTTAAGTACCGGTCTTGGTTGGTTTTTTGGGGTTTTTTTTTGATGAAACGGGGGTCAAACCAAGGAAAATCAACGTAATTTATTCTTTAAAACATTCAGGTAATTCTTTGCCGGAAACTCAACAGAACGGAATGTGTGATTCAGTAGACTCGCCGCTGCTGATTCTCTTGGTTGTAACAGGTAGGCATCAGTGTGTGAGGCATTCACAAACAACTAGATCTAACCTTATGATTCAATGTACTCATTAAACCCATCATACCTAATTCATCTTTCTGTCTTCAAAACTACTCCAATACAGGTGTGTTGACATGTGAGGCACAAGGTAATTATTTTTCAGTTCATACCATTTTTGAGGTTTGAAACCTTACCTTTAACAGTTTAAACACACCTTGTGTATCATGTTTGTGTTGCTCCCAATATAGACAGTAGGTTTATGTAATAATACTCTAGAGAATTCTGTCATGTTTGTTCTGCCAGGTGTGTTATGTAAGGAAATCTTTACTGTGTGGTCATTCTAAATAATCTCTGACCTACTGGCACAAGTGTGTGGCAGGCCACCCCTGGGGAAACGCATTGTAGGAGGAGTTGAATCATCGGAAGGGGCATGGCCTTGGCAAGTGGACATTCAGATGAGGGAAACCGGACATATTTGCGGTGGATCCATAATAGCAAGAAACTGGGTTCTCTCTGCTGCACACTGCTTTCCTAAGTAAGGCAATGATTTTGAAAAATGTCACCAGAGTATAACAGCTCCAAAATGATAGTTCGCCCAAAGATTAAAGTCCTGTCATCATTTACTCACTTTCGTGTCATTCAAAACTGGAAGTTTTTTTTTCTGAAGAACACTCAAGAACATGTTGGTAACCAAACAACATTGGACCACACTGACTTGCATTGTACAAACACAAAACCACTAAGACATTTCTCAAAATATCTTATTGTATCATCCACAGGTTTCAAACAACATGGGGGTGAATAAATGATGAAAGATTTTTTACTCTGCACTATCCCTTATATAAATCGTAACCTTTGTTCTCGTCTGTCTTGAATACTTTATATTAGTCCTCAAATGAGAACCTAACATCACAATTTTCCAAGCATTATAGAGAAGGAATAAACCAAATATTCAAAGTTGCATGGGAGTTGATGTTTTCTATGTTCTACCAACAGCCCTTCCAAAGTGTCTTCATACATCCTGTACATGGGGCGTCATCAGCTCAATGGCTATAGCCAGTTTGAGATGCTCAGTCAGGTGCAGCGGGTGATTGTTCCAGAAGGATACTCCTACCCACAGGAGGGCAGAGATTTAGCTTTAGTGCAGCTACGTTCTCCGGTCACCTGGTCAGACAGGATCCAGCCTGTGTGTTTGCCTCATGCAGGCCTCCAGTTCGACAATGGAACCTTATGCTATGTCACAGGCTGGGGTCACACACAGGAGGGGGGTAAGTCCATTAATAAAAAGCAATACATTGGATTGAGGTTGATGGATTATTCAGTAAAATAATTAAAATGAGCCAAAAGCAAGAGTGGAATTGGGTTTCTCAAACATTTTTCCTCGAAGATGAGCTTTTCTGTGAGCTATAAGCGCGCTGCTCTTTCGGTTGGCTCTTTTATTTATGCTGCTAGGTAACCACCGAAATAGTTGTCCTGTCAGTTATTGATTACTGCCCGTGTGCTCTAGCTGTTATTAACTGTCATATTATCAGAAACTTTAAAAAGGCACAAGCAGAGGACGCTTGCTCTGACCTGGCTCGGTTAACCCATGTTTCTCCTTCATCATTGCAGTCTCCGGACTTTCAAGCAACTGTAAATTTACGCCACCACATCGTAAGGCCCGCCTCTCCGTTCATTCGATTGGACAGTGGGAAAAAAGTTGCATGACGTCAAGCGTTTTTATGCTCGAAGTTTTTTTAACGTCATGCGCTCAGAGCGTTTCACCAAAGTTTTGTAAGATGCTTTGAAAAAGTATCTGAAATAATTTGCAAAGAAATCATTTCCTCATGCATGCATTAATGCGTTTATAATCCGGACATAATTGCCACTGCTTTATAAATATATCAAATACATTTTGTAAAGTGTGCTTGACGATGATTGTGTTTCGTATTTTGATTTGCTTCATTCTTCATCCAAATAGTTTCTCACACTGGAGCTGGGGCACTGCGGGAGGTACAAGTGCCCCTTATTGACCAATCTTCCTGCCAGGAAATGTACAAGATTCAAGCATCTGATTCAGAAAGGGTGGATATCTTATCAGACATGATCTGTGCTGGATATATGGAGGGAGGCAAAGATTCCTGTCAGGTATGAGAGTAAACATCTATGTGCTACAAGCTGATTTGCAATCAGACATCTTACACATCTTTCAGTAGCAACAGATCACTATGTATAGTGTTATTACAGTTAATTACTGTCTTGCTGTCTAAATAGCTATATGTAATTCTCTCAGGGGGACTCTGGGGGCCCTCTAGTTTGTCTTGGTGCCAACGGGACATGGATTCAGGTAGGAGTGGTAAGTTTTGGACTTGGGTGTGCTCAACGGAACCGACCAGGTGTTTATTCCAAAGTTTCAAGTTTTGCGGGACTCATCCGCTCCACGGTTCCAGAAGCTCAGTTGTTGGGTAATGCTTCGAAGAGTCGATGTCAAACGCCTCTAATTCTAGGCCTCTCTTTTGCATTAGTTTTATTTTGGAGACAGTAGATTGATGGAAGGAAAACACAAGCAAAAGTCAACTGCATCAAAAAGTCGCATCTGCTGATCCTCCTCTACCTATAGAAATATGACACAATCACAGCTTCCGTTTAAATTCATTCAGCTAATAGCAGCTAATCGTGTTGCTCAGGAGAAAATTACCCTCCTCCATCCCCAGCTCCACATCACATTTACAATCTGGACTCGACCTCTCAACTACATTTTAATTATGTGTTTCACTTAAATGTCTATAAGAACTAATGAGATCTGCTTGTTCTGTTCTGTGTACCCTAAGGGGTAATTATATACAATTATCGCTGCACTTTTTTGCCCAGAACAGAACCATACTACCAATCTAAACTCAATGCTAATTGTCAATCACATTGGCAGGATTAACCTGACAGAAGTGTGGTTATGGTACTGTTATAAAGCACACCAGTTTTGTTTATGTGGCACTGACCTGCCATGATACTGTGTTTTGAATGCTGGTATAATGAGAAATGTAATCAATGCAAAACAAGTAAAAGTTATTATTATTATTTAATTAATGTGACACGATGAAGTGATCTTGTCATCTTATCCTGCCTACTTAACTAATCTAGTTTGTTATACTATTATTATTTGGTATTAGTTTTTATTTTCAATTGCACATAAACAATGTTACAAGGACCTCTAAACACTGAATATGCCAAGATCCTAACACATGATTTTATGTAGCCTGTTCTGGTTGTTTTTTATATGAAAAACCAAATTGACTGCATATTGTTGCACAAACATGTTACCATAACACATCACTTAAAATCAGTGTTGTTATTTCTTATATTTTATACATTAAGGTTGTATGCCACTCCTTTTGCACCCTCTCTTTTTTCATACTTAGGACAATGGTTTGTTTGCCTATTGTTTTTGATTTCCAGCATTACACATTTGGAGTTTTATACAAGGTGCTAGATCCAATTGTTTTAATGGGAGATTCTACCAGAAAAGTACATTGACCATGACAGGGCCTGACACGATGGCTCTGCCTCCTCAAAAAAACATACAAAAACAAGCTTAAAATCATACGATTAAATTGCAGAACTCACCCTTGATCAGTGTCAGCTTCACCTCAGTCAAATGATGTCATTTACTCGTATTGCACACATTTTATGTTGAGTTGTGTGTAAACCTGACAGGACTGACCAAAAACATGCGGACTATGTTAAACAATACTAAGTACTATACTATGATTTACATTGCTTTTATTTATAATACTAAGTGTTTATTTGAAGAATTTATGTAGAATTTCATGTTTTAATCAACTGATATGAATAACAACTTAAACATGCCATTGATGGAGTTGTATTCCCCCCCCCAAAAAAAATTAAGCATAACAAAACTGTCAAAGCTGTAGGTCCAATTTGGTTGAGGACAAGTACAGGGTTTATGATTTTCAAAAAGTGTTTTTAATAAAGAAAAAATAACCTTATGAATAACTTATTCCTACAGAGAAAACTCACAGAAATCAAACATCTGTCAGTTTAAGACATTTTTGGATGAAATATTCACTGTAACAGTTCAAGGACAGATAATGTACGTTTCTGGTAGATTGTCAAACATTGTTTTGTGTCCTTAATGTAAACAATAAACAAATGCAATTTGTGTGTTGAATCTTTTGTAATGTAAACAATAAACAAATGAAATGTGTGTGTGTTGAATCTTTTGTTAAACTAATTAGATTTAAAATGGATGCATCTTAATCTTTTGTCCAAATGCATGTATTGATGACCCAATGACATCACGTAGAGATCGAGCCGCCTACATGCACGAGCGAACCAAAGTAGTCTGTTGCGCAGTTGATATTCTTAACCACGGGACAGGTGAACACAATAGTCGCACAGTAATCTGCATCAACACTCAAACAGGATTTTAAGCGCTATGGCGTCAAACGGTAAGACATTCAATGGAAAAGTATTTCCATTTTTTTTATTAGCCAGTATTTGCAGCGCCTGCAGCAGTGATGAAAGACGTAGCTGGTAATTTGTTCAAAACATATAACGTTTTATGTTTGTCACACCTGGCAAAAATATAGAGAGGCAATAAACCGGCCTGTTTTGATAGCGATGAACACATTTGTTGCGACTGCGATGTTTTTGTGAAAGTCTGAATACAAGAACATGTCGGCTTCCGCCATTTTGTTTGCGGCTTTTTCAATCGGAGCTAACGTCAGGTTTGTGATACTGACCTAACGTTACATTAATTCTCCGACTTGTATGAGACGACATACGTCGTTTGCGAAATAGCGTTATAAAAAAAAATCTTGAACAAGAGTATTGCCTTCATCTATAATTGTTAGCAACGCAACACATAACGTTACTATAACGTTTATCATAAGGGTTCATAATGAACGTGGTTTCTCTTTCACCTTTAGATTACGCTCAGTCTTCAAGCCACGGGTAAATTATTCACCATTTCCATCCAATGTTACAGTACGATTGGTACATTTACAATAAAGGACTGGGATAAATTGATAAATCCGTTGTGTTGTGGTCAGTTACAGTGGTTATGGAGGACAGTCCAGTCAGGGTTACAGTAAACCCTCTGTCCAGAACAACAGCCAACAGGGCTATGGAGGATTTAACCAAAACTCAGAGAGCAGCTCTGCTCCTTATAGTCAGAGTGGATATGGCTCCGCCTATGGACAGTCCCAGTCAGGTATCATTGATTTCTGTTTGATAGAGGGTGTTTGCTATTTACTGTGGCAGTTCCATGTTTATCAATATTGTGCTGTAGATAATGATACCAAGCTCACTAAATGTCGAAATTCTTGCCTTTGTAGGAGGATATGGGTCTCAGCCCCCTTCCCAGACCTATAGTCAGACCAGTCAGTCCTATAGTTCTGGAAGCTACAGTAACAGCAGCCAGCCTCCACCGTCTCAAAGTGGAGGCTACAACCAGCAGTCCTCTTTCTCTGGCTATAACCAGCATCACTCTTCCCCTGGCACTGGGTGAGTTTTGGGGTCAAATCTAGATTTTACGGTGTGCTTCAATTTATTCAGAGTGTTTTACACCCATTTCGTGTTTCAGTAACTACGGCAACAACTCCCAGTCATCTGGCTATGGACAGCAGCAGCAGCAGAGTGGGGGTGGTAATGGAAGTCAAAGTGGGGGTTATGGTAGCAGTGGGGGGCAACCTGGAGCATATGGGGGAAGTGGGGGGCAGAGTGGTGGATACGGGGGGAGTGGAGGACAACAACAGTCCTCTCAACGTGGAGGTGGGCCGTACAACCCACCTTCCAACTACAGCTCTCCTCCACCTCAGAACTATGGGCAACAAAGTCAGTATGGACAGGGAGGTGAGCGAGATGTCATGAACGTAGATTCGTAACAGCTCATGGGTTAATTTCCATGAGACAAATTAAGACTTTTCTGAATTTTCAGGGTACAATCAGGATTCTCCACCCTTGAGCAGTGGAGGAGGAAGCTATGGCAGTCAGGATGGTGGATATAGCCAGGATGGCAGAGGTGGTCGTCAGGGAGGAGGAGGTGACTTTGGAGGTCGAGGGGCGGGTGGGTTTGACAGAGGCGGGCACGGAAGTCCTCGTGGCAGAGGAGGAATGGGGTAAGGAAGCATTTCATTTTATGCATTTCTGTTCTTTAGAAACCTCATCTTCTTCACCACATGCAGTCCACCTGTATACATCAGTGTCTTTTATCAAAATCAAAAGCTTCAGAGGTACATAGTATATTGGACATGTTGTGGAGCTGGTCATGTTAAAAGGTTGAAATGTCGGTTCAGTTACGAAAGAGCCAAAGGTGTTCCACTCTATGCAAACCTAAACTGGCTGGGCTGAAAGTAAAAGGTGGCATTGACCTTAAAGTATCTTGATTTGGTGCGTAAAGTTATGGTTCACATAAAACAACAACGTTGACAATAGGTGAAACTAAAGACAAAGAATTTGTCTAATTAAAGTCCTTAATGGTTTGGTGTATATTGATGGTCCTCAGGTATTTACATAAAATGATGAAGGTGGTGCAAGTGTGCTGAATATAACTTAAATTGAGAAACCTTTCCTCGTCTTTACCCTACACACTATAGAACCAGCCAGAGGTTCACATAACATTGAGCACAAACAAATCAGATATCATAATGAATGACCAGGTCTTTTGTTTGAAATGACAATCTGTACTTCACTGTGTTACCAATGAATGAACAAATGAATGATTAATGGGTTTGGACCTGTACATCTTGTGGCGATAAGTTGATCATTTTACCTCTCTGTCTTTGGGAGTACATCACATCTTGTATTTGCCTTCACGTGCTTACATTGCATGAAAAGATGTAGAGTGTTTATAAACACCCTAAATGGGGGTCCGCAGATTAATACTGCTTTATAGATGTTGGTAATAGTTTTGCATGCGTAGGCATAGTATGTGTAGTAAATGGTTTTAAATTTTATATTTATCTCAAATATAATTTTACAAACATTAGTAAGCCAAAAAATGCTTTGAATAAGATTGATATTGCCACATTTAAAGGGGTCATATGAGGGGAATACGTGTTTTTCTGTGTCTTTGGTGTGTTTTAAGTTGCCCATGCACGTATTATACTGGTAAAATTGCAAAAAATGCAAAAGTGGCAAAGAGGAGAGAACACAGCATTTTTACGCCTTAAATCATGTATACACATTGCATTACATCTAAATTCCTATTCGCGCGGGATAATTATTATCTGGGGACCTCGTGTTATTTAGAAATTACCTCCCCACACCTGTATTTCATGTGGCGCATTCGTACGGGATAAGTGAAGCCTGTGATTTTACTCAGATTTACTGACTTATTTCCCGGATGTGATGGCAAGGCTTTGCGTATAGTTTGTATAGCATATAGTTGTATGGTGTTTAATGATATATGACCATACCTGTCAGCATTTGAGAGTTGAGACCCGCGAACCGGACAGAAGATCACCGCGATCGCGGGTCTCAAATGTTACGAGAGTTTCCATGATAAATAAACAAACGGGAGACTCCGGGCCAAAACGACAGTGTTGGCAGATATGGATATGATCCAGTACCCGAAATAGTATCTAAACACTTTAAAACAGCCTCCATTATTTACAAACGGTGGATAAAACCTTGAAAAATGATAAATGAGCCCGCCAGATCCCAGAGAGGCCGATTCGCACGGGACTAATATTATCACAGGACCTCGGTATTCGTCAAAATATGGTAGGTAATTTGTGGGGGAATTTTTTTATTTTCAAATTACAGACATGGCCTATTCACACGGGATTAAGATCAAAGACAACCTCTGCAATTACTATAAATAACTAGAGGTCCCCAGGTAATACTAGTCCCGTGCGAATAGGGCTTAAAACAAATGATAATATTCGTTTTAGCCCTGTCATATCACCCCTTTAAAGCTAATTTGGAAAATAGCAAGCAATTATTAGTATTTTATAGTTTGCTCATATAATATGAAGGTCAGTATCATCTCTTGTCACATGAGCATCAGATGATCTTAAAACTCAGTTGACACCGTAAGGTGCTGTCATGAAAACACTTTATTCTTGAAACGTTCTCCATCCTCTCCTTCAGGATTATTGTGTGTTGCAATGCTTTAATGAATCTTTAAATCTCCTCCTAGGCTGTTTTCTACAAGGTTCAGCGATTAGGCTTTTCCTTTCGAAGAAGAAAAACGGGCTAGAAAACTGTTTAAGGAAGGGGACTAAGCAAGTGAGGATAAGTCTAGAATAATGTGTGATTACATGGATTTCAGTTCAATGAAAAAACTTTAATATTCAAAAGCACTATAAAGCTACAGAAGTATTCCAAAAGCTGTTCACATCAGTTATTACTGTATCAATTTAAATGCGTAAAAAAAGAGTCTTTAAAAGAGTCTTGGGTTAAATAAGTGCCTTCAATCTGATAAAAGAAAAAGAATGTTTGGTAAAAATATGATTCAATCAACTGAAAATTGTCAGGTAAAGAAAGATGGGAAGGGTTGTTCTCTAAAGGTAAACCGGCCAAAGGGTTATATGATTATGGGTTATGATGCAAGATGAATTTAGTGACAGGGGATGGCAGGGAAAAGTGGGTCTTGTAGAAAGAATGGTGGAGATGGTGGGGTCTCTCCGGCCTCAAGAGTGAAATGGGGCACCACCCTCATCAACCTTCAATTCGTCTCGCTTCTCTCTCCTTCTCCATCAGAATGGCCGATCGTGGAGGATTCAATAAGTTTGGTGGTAAGTGACAAACTCTTTAAACAAGGAACTTCAGGGGTTTAAAGAGTGCCAGGTCTAAGAGGGAGGAATGTGGGTCTGGTCTTGTCACAGACGGTTGGTAGTTTACTGATATTGAGTGTGTTTACATCCAGTCTTACTACGAATATGTTTAATAAGCTGATAACATGTAAGGTCATGTAAATGCTTAAACGGTTTTCTTTTATTTTGGAAAGTTCCTAAACGGCATAAGCAAAGCCCGCTTTTTAAATGCCTTTCCAGGTTTTCTCTATGTTGTCTCTCAGTATGACAGCGCGATAGTAAAAGTCCCAAATGGAAGTTACAGTAAATAAACGCATAAAAGTCCGCTCTCGAAACATGCAGTTGATGTAGAAACAGCAAAATGAAAAACTGTTGTTGCTTATGCAGGTACTGCGGACGTGAGAAGAGATTAGGGTTAGGTTAAAAATACAGCTTCTGACTGATTTCCTGCAGCATTTTTAATTTCTAGACGGACTATAAATGGGGACGTCCCTGCATGCAAGAAACCTGACAAGTCTCAAATTCTCAAAAATGTGTTTATTGATATGCAAACATGTGAAAACTGTTTTCTTTTATAAGCTGATTTTTTATAGATATACATTTATTTTGTGCATGTAAACACACTCATTGTTGCAAAGACTAAAATAAAAAAAAGGTAAATACACAGTTTGTGGTAAACATCTAACCTGGTTGTAGCGGTTATCCTTGGTAAACAGTTACGATTAACATTGGTTTAGATAAAATTAAAATTTAACAGTGTTAATAATTTGTAAATACTAATATTCTTTATATTCAAATTGCTATTAAGGACAACTGAAAGATTAAAGTGGTTTAGCATTCCATATAATTACCCTTACAAAGTGTTTACCGTGAAACATTCTAAGAAGTCTTCATTCATTTTCCTATTTCAGTGTTTTTAAGGGGGTTTATTTCAGATGGCTTTCAAATGCTTTCATTGGTTTATTAGATCTAAAATTGGAAATCAAGTGGTACCTAATACAAACGGTACCTAATGGATGGTGATGCATGGTAGTATCTAATAATTCAAAGGCTGTTACAAGTATGCAATTGCAAATGTTGATGGTTACGTTATTGGTTTTGGCGACCAAATCTGTGAACAGGTGTCAAACAAAGTCATTATAGTCGGGACCGAATAGGTCTTCTTCGCCACTGCTTGCATCTACTGTGGAACGGTTTAGTTTTGTACTGGTTGAACAGTGGGAAACGGATCTGCATTAACCTTCATTGACTCAGGGGTTCTAACAGTGCTGATAATGTCACCTAAAGTTTGTGGGAAAAGGATGAAAATTCAAAATGTTCACCGGACTCTAAACTTGGTTTTGGGGACAGTTTTTGTCATATGGTGAATGGTTCTGTTGGACTGAAACTAAGAATCCATATTTTGGGATACATTTTTTTGGTTTATCTCTCAACCTAAGTTATGACCAGTGTGCTTTCTAAAATGATTCCGAAGCAAAAAACAAATGAATGATCGAACATCCCTGTCAGTTGGGCCATCAACAAGAAAAAGGCTTTAGGGTGGTAATTATGTAATGATGCTGAGGTGAAATAAATCCACACAACCCCACAGAAAATGTTGGTACAAAGAACAAATTAAAAATAAAAGGTGAAGCCCTGAAGATAAAAAGAGTTTTATAGTATATTTACATTTTTTTGATATGGTTCGGAATATTACTGTTCACAAATGTTAGAGCATGTCAAAAACAGAATGAACTTTCTTGTGGGTGCCACACAAACACATACTGTAACTAAAGGCTATTACAAGGTATTGAAACTAACATGTCATATTGTCAATAATACGGAGTCGGACCCACTGAATGTTGTGATGGGTAGAAGTTTTTTTTCTATTGAAGACTATGGTCTGAAATCTAGTGGATTAGAATCGAGGAGCCTGCTACACTTAATGGTTGAGGATGTCTTGTCTATGCCAAATACAGTGTCACGCTCAATGCTTCTGCGGTTGAATAATGAAAGTACACCAGTTATTTTCATGACTTTCTTTGAGGCTACTGAAAAGTAGTTCTGATGTTTGAGACAAAGGTGAACATGTGTTAGTAACAGATTTAATGATTTGGAAATGTACTTGATGTTGTATAAAAGCTACAAGAATGGGACAGTTCTGGGGATGAAGTCTTAATGTGTTGTGGTATAGAGAATGACTTAAAGTAGATTATCAATGTCTCTCATTATATTGTATGTGAGGTTTCCTAATGTGCACCGATAACAATTGTGTTCAGTGCTAACACTTATAGAGCCTACGATAAACAAAATGGGTATATTATTGTGCCTGGTTGAATAAAGGTAACAGTTTCTTATAAATGCATGTTGATAAAATACCTACAACTAATGAGATTGTGGAGAAAGTCCCAACAGCTGCTATCTAGCAGCGAGACTGGAAATGTGTGATTTTATTACTGTGGTTAGGTTGCTTTTGTGTGCTTGACCTTCATAAAATGAAGGATCTGTGATATAAATAGGTGGAGATAAATCAAGCTGCGATTAGAGGGAATCTTGCAATTGAGTCCTTGGGATTTTTAAAGTTGGTTATTTATGCACTTCCAAAATATTGTCCAACAAGTTCATTTTTGGAAACAGAGTACAGTGGTTTCATTAGAAAATAGAATGTGTTGGTTGGTGCCAATAAAATTGCTTTCATGGAGTCAGAAATATACCTACAGTTCTTGTTCCTTACATCTGAAGCATGCCCTATTTTTTTGTAACAAATTGTATGCGTGTATGTATTTACTGTATGTAGATAGGGAAGTCAGAACAAGTGATGTAAATGGGGTTTTGTGAATTGTGTATTTGCATTCATACTTACTTAATGTTAATAAGTGTTAATTTGCTTAAAAGGGCCCAGGGATCATGGAGGTGCTGGGCACAGTAGTAAGTAAAATGATTTACATTTTAACTACGGCAACTAATATTATGTTATGTTCCCATCTATTACACAAACAGTGAAAACTTGATATTTTTTGTTTGTTTGTTTTACAGTGCAGGACCAGGATAATTCTGACAATAACACCATTTTTGTACAAGGTCTTGGAGACGACTATACTGTGGACTCTATCGCAGACTTTTTCAAGCAGATTGGCATCATCAAGGTCCATAATAAAATAACCTGAAAACTAACGTGCAGCAGATATTTTTCACATTGTACCCCTTGCCTCACTATTCATTTTCTCACACAGATCAATAAGAAGACAGGATTACCCATGATAAATCTTTATACAGAAAGAGAGACTGGCAAGCTCAAGGGCGAGGCCACCGTTTCCTTTGATGATCCCCCTTCTGCCAAGGCTGCCATCGATTGGTTTGATGGTGGGTTAAAATAGAGCATCCTTTAATCCATCCTGCATCTATATCCCATTTTTTGTTTGAGTTATGTTGTATACCTTGTCTCCACAGGTAAAGAATTTAATGGAAGTCCAATCAAAGTGTCCTTCGCAACTCGCAGAGCTGAATTTGGACGAGGTGGGGGAGGCATGAGAGGTGGTCGTGGTAGAGGAGGTAAAATCTAAAGTATGGGTTGCTCCTATTTTAGTGCTTGTCTTTTTGTTTTTGCTGATGTTGTTTCCATCTCCTCTCATACAGGGCCAATGGGACGTGGGGGGTTTGGCGGAGGACAAGGTGGTGGCGGTGGCTTCCCAGGCAATAATGGAGGTGGTGGTGGCAATGGAGGTAGCAGTGGCAATGGAGGTGGCCAGCAGAGAGCAGGGGACTGGAAATGTTCAAACCCGTAAGTGTTGGTTTGTACATGCTTTGAAAGATTTGGGAGAAGTGCATACACACATGTTGATTTTTTTATTAATTTTAGAACGTGTGGTAATTTGAACTTCTCATGGCGAAATGAGTGTAATCAGTGCAAAGATCCCAAACCAGAAGGCAGTGGAGGAGGATTGCCACAGATGGGAGGTAAAGAGAACATTTCCAAAAAAATAAGATGTTGTAGTGACATATAACTTGATCAACTAGAAGAGTGGACTCTTATTTAAAAGCATGTTATGTTTACAGGTGGTTATGGTGGGGACCGGGGAGGCAGAGGTGGCTTTGATCGAGGTGGATTCCGTGGTCGTGATCGAGGAGGCTTTAGGGGAGGGAGAGGAGGTGACCGTGGAGGATATGGCCCAGGCAAAATGGACTCGAGGTGAATTTTGTTTCATTATTATGCATGATATATATTTAACTGGTGGAAGTGTTGTTTATAAATATACATTTTAATTGCAATAGCCTTTTTTATACTGTGCAGTGATGACAGGCGTATAAAACTGTTTTATATGTGAGAACACCATTAAAATGTGTCCATTTTGTTTATAACAGGGGTGAACACAGACACGACCGGAGAGAGAGGCCTTACTGATGAGAAACTCTCTTTTGTTCATATCAGACTTTAATTTGATGTGGGACCAATGTACACTCCACCATTCAGCTTGTAAACCTTGTTTCTCATGTTCTGGGTTGTGAAATATTTTTGTTTAAGTTCTAATCATGTTTAAATTTTCCATTTATAAAAAAATGAATGTTTTCACTTTATAAATGATCATGATTACTCTCTCAGTATTTTCTGGTATTTTTCACAGTATTACTCTTATTTATTACTCTTAATATTATCAAACTTGCTTTCTTTGACATTTTGAAAATATGTAATAATGGATTAAAAAAATAAACAGTTTGAAAGTAGCAGTGGTTTTTGGCATTACTTACCTCAGAACATTTCATCGTCTACATTATAAAACTAGAATCAGTTGATTTTAGAGGCGATCTTTGATACGGAATTCAAGTATCTGTCTAACAAAAAATGCATTTGTCAAATTCCTTTTTATGTAAACATTTTTGCATTATGTTTAGACATACTTTATGTGTACCAATGGCCATTTGTAAATTGTGAGATGACTTGGCTCAATAAATTACCATTATAAATCAGACAATCCCTAGACTTACAACTTATTACCCTGTGGAAGATGAATAAAGACGCGAAATCAGTCTTTTAAGGAAGCTTCCACTCTTTTGACACCCCAGTTGGATCAAAGAAACCTAAACTAATTGATGAGGTAAGTAAAATAGTCTCATCAAATACTCTATGTCCTCTGAAACAGGTCTATCCTCATTTGCACAAGCATATATGACAGTAGACTAAATATTAAGACATGATTCATGTTATAATGGCACATACTGAATGCCCGCTGATTTTTGTTTAGTGACTACTGTTTCAACATGACACGTTTATGCAGCACCACCTGCTGTTCAACGAAGTATAATGGATTTTAAAATTGATAAAAATATGAATAAACGTGAGATAAAATAACGTTTCTCATTAAAACAACAATACAGAAGTGTAAGACTAATTAAGAGCGTGTGCGCTTTCTAACCCTAAATACCCCCAAGTATAAATGTTATGAATAATCTAATGACTGTTTATACAGATTAAACATGCAAATTAACATTTTCCCGAAATATATTTAAATAATTATTATTCTTTTACATAACGTTTCTTCTAAAGTGTACGTCTCAGAAAGATAATCGCTTTTTGTTATTATCCATCGTCTGCACTCTTCGGACTGAATTTGTCGTCATACAACTATTTACTTAGGTAAATATAAGTATGTTCTAATCGTTACGAGTTTAAATATACTTTTCTATTTGAGTTATAAATATGTTAAGTACACGCGGCTACAACAACATGGCTTTCTACTCGTAAGACGTCAATTTACGTCTAAAACGGCAGATTCGCCATTAAAACGTCACGCTAACACAGGTTAAAAAATACATTGAGGTTCTTTGCAGCACAACAAGTCAGAAAATAGCTTCGTATGAAAGCATTCTTATAGTGGGATTTTTTGTAAAAAATATCTCCACGATTTGATGTAACTTCATTAAATGCATGTCATGTAAATGCAAATAGCTGTGAATTACGTGGAAAGTGCGAGTGTCAAACCAACGGTGTGTTATTTCTAGTGACTGATGGCGGACAGGCGAGGCTCACAGGTTAGTTACGCGATGGCCACTCACTGTATTATGTTATTATTTTATGTATATAACGCTTTCTTGTGGCGCACAAAGACGTATAATGCGTCGATTGTGCATCGGAATACAAGCGACGCTGATTTAGACCAGTTTTAGGGCGCACACACAAAAACGGAGCTAGATTTTAAGTAAGGATTGTCTGTTTTCACCGTCCGTTATAGGCCTAGCTGTAGCCAGCTAGCTGCCGTCCGCTGTGTGTGCCGAAGCGGGCAAACCTCCTCAAGACGCGCGCTCCGTTATGGGACATCACTGAAGAGTATTTGCTTTAAGTTTCTCAAATTAGTATAAAACGGGTTGTTAGAAGTAATAGGCTTTTTCCTGTACTTTGCTGTCACATAATTTTAAAGTTGGTCTGGAGCTAGCTCGCGCTTTGACAAGCTAGTAGCTTCAATGTTTATTATGTTAGCTTGTTGTTATTGTTACTAGCCAGTATGTCATTAAGTAGATATTTCGTTATTATTGCAACATTTTATACTTATTATTCTGTCAGAGTCCGCATTAAGCTGGTTTTAGGTTTTGCGGCGTTTCATGTGACAACGTTATTAAATAATATAGCATATCTATCTAACTTAATATAAGATGCGTTAGATCATCTTGTCAGGTTGACAGTTAAATAACAATCAGCATTTTAATAAAGAGATGGCACGTTTAAAAACAACCTCTACATTTTCTTGTGCTTTTAAAGAAAGTGGTGTCGACTTCATTCTGACCTTATACTTATGTTTTTATTCTAAAATGAAGTAAACTAAAGTGTTTGTTAGGGAGACAAAGGAATCATTGTTCAATGAAAAAGAAGAGTCATGAATAAAAAGTAACAATTTATGCATGAGCCATGAGTGCTGTAAACATCTGCACATCGTTTCTGTCTCTGAAGTAATAGCATGGATCCGGACAGTGGGGTGGACACTCAGCGCACACTCAATCTACAATGGAAGAGCTATAAGCTAGTACAAGACCCTGGTCTCAGAAGGGTAACTCAGAAGATCTACAGATACGATGGGATTCACTTTAGTATACCAGTATGGACATTTTATTAAACAAAATCATGTTGGACCGCACGAAAATGTAAAGCATGTGCTAACCTTTAAGTCAGGAATCTAATGTCAGTCTTGTGTTTTTATTAGGATTCAGGATTTCCACCGGTGGGGGACTTGCGTGATCCCAGACCCCGTAGAATCTGGTCCAGACACACAGAGCTGTCGCTACCAGTACCCAAATTTAAGGTACGTGTTCGTTTTATCCATTAGGCTAATTTGATTCCTATTTCACAACTTATGTCAAAGTCATGTGTTTTGCATGTTATGTATTATCCTAAATCCTTGTTCTTCTCTTCCCCAAAGCTGGACGAGTATTATGTAGGCCCCATTCCGCTTAAGGAAGTGACGTTTGCAAGGCTAAATGACAACATCAAGGAGCCGTTTCTGGCAGAGATGTGTGCCAAGTTTGGTGAGGTTGAGGAAATGGAGATTCTGTTTCATCCCAAGACCAGAAAGCACTTGGGCTTGGCCCGTGTCCTTTTCACAAGCACTAGAGGGGCAAAAGACACAGTCAAGCACCTGCACAATACATCTGTCATGGGGAACATTGTCCACGTCCAGCTGGATATTAAAGGTACTTTTCTCTTTGGTCTGAAGTAAGTTTGTTAAATCATTCAAGATGATGGATATTAATTGATAAGTATTATTGTTTTGTGTTGATTTAGTTCCATTTTCTATTCCCATCTTTTAATTGTGGGCTCAAGGTTGTAAGCAATAAGCTCCTTAGTGATTTTTTATGCCGTTAGAATGGTGTTCGAGTGAATGTGAAAAACAGTAGTAGAAAAAGAATGCGTTCTCTTTCCAGGAAATGCAGCTAAATTTTCATAAAAGAAAATTGCTATTTCATGTGTCTGTTTATTTGTTTTTTTCTTTAAAATCTTTTCATCTCAATAATTTGGAATATTGATTTTGTAATATATCAAATATTGCTTTATGAATAAATACCTTTCTATGCAGTATATTAATATGATTGTGTGTTTAAATAGGACAACAGAGAATGAAGTACTACGACCTTATAGTGAGTGGCTCGTTCACCCCTCAGACAGTGCCAACTGGAGGCAAAGCGCTCACAGAAAAATTTCAGCCCCCAGCCCCAACTCAACCAGACACTGTGAGTACATGAACAAACCTTACTGAACTACAGTGGAAGGAATGCTTTGCTCTTCTATATGCACTACACAGTCCATGCCACTGTGGAGTGCTTTACCGGCCAAAATTCCTTGGCACGCTTGCAGAGAGGGACGGCCATGTTGATTTGTCTTGTAGGTTTTTTCTGCAAATTACAGTTATAAACTCAATCCCTTCGGTATTGTCATAACTAGTGTACCATTAATGTCTATCAGTCTTGGCTCACTGCATTATTGAGATGTTCACCTATAGTGAAAAAAGCTGTTTGTTTGAATAGATCTTAGGGATTGCTTCTATTATGGCTGCTGGCTTAGTTAAATGGTTAGAATGTGATTTTTTTGTATTAAGTTTCAACAGTATGTTTAGCAGCAACCATGTTAAATGATATAAATAATACCACATTCATTTTTATGTAGTCCAATCATAACTTGAAAAAATATTAGGGATTTTATTGGTTATCATACACTTCATTTCCTATATCCTTTGCCTTGATTTAGTCCCAGTATATAGATGTTCATAAAGTTAATGAAAGGATTGGTCACATTTCAGTTTTTTTCTGGAATAGTTTTGGTTTAATCAGAGTGTTCATTCTACTTTCGTTCATTACCCTCCACATTTTTAGTCGTCTGATATCCGGCGGAGGCTCTCGACAGACCAGATGGCACCGTCTGCTCCTGCCCCTCTCAACTCTGGGAGCACCACCCCATGTTCTGTGGAGACAGGGTTTGGGGATCAGCGACTAGACACCCCACCATCCTCTCTGGGGGGTCCCTTTACACCTGGTTCCTCTGCTTCCTCACAGGGTGGGGGGACTCCTTACACTCCTCGCTCCGGAACCCCTTTTTCCCAGGACTCAGGCTACACTGTTGGCAGGTTGGTTTCAGTATATACATAATATGCCTTGATTAGAAATGTTTAATTTCTTTTCAGTGTTTTGAACTTATTCACATTGTTTTTTTTTGCGCAGACACGGTGGATATAACAGCGCTCCACTCAGCAGCAGCTATCCCCCACAGGATATGCTTCCATCATCCTCCTGCTCTTCCTCAGCTGTTTCCTCATCATCAGGATTCAAGCCCCCTCGATACCCTGATGATCTACACGCTCCACCTCCACAAGAACCCTCTATGTATCTCAGGGGTCGGTCGGGATATCCTCCATCTGCACCTTTCCGGCCTAATGAACCTCCCTATCCATATCCCAACGTAGGAGGGTCTGGGATACAAATGCCATTACATCCACCCATGCCACCCCCAGGCCCTCCATATGAACCGCCTCCTGTTTCTGATAGAGAGCGAGAGAGAGACAGAGAGCGGGGACACCGGGACAGAGACAGAGATCGGGACAGAGACTCAGGGGGCCGATACGGAGGTGGAATAAGTTCCCGTCGTTCCTCTTACCACTACCAACAAGATACAAACTCTTCCAAATTGTACCATTCGCACCACTCGCATCATGCAGACCGGCGGGAAGACAGAGATGGCAGAGGGTACCGTCGGGACAGCTCAGGCTCCAGGTCGGGAGACCACGGAAGGCATCGGAACCACCATCACTCCCACAATCACCACAGCAGCGGGGGAGGTGGGTCCAGCAGGCGGAGGAGCAGCAGAGATCGGGAGTGGGAGAGAGATCGGGAAGGAGAATACTCCAACAACTCCGACCCACGTTATGGAAGTCACTCAAACTCGTCCAACAGTCTTTCACCACCTTCTGCCTCCTCCTCATATGGAGGTTATTCCTCATCTAAAGACCTGTCCCCTTACGACACACCCTCGTCCTCACGGTTGGAGCCTTCACCAGCCTTCCGTTCCCAACAGGATGCAGGGGAGAGGGGATTTGGGATGGGGAGTATTGACAATGACTATCGCACTCGTACACCGCTTGCTCCTCCACCTGCACCTCCTCCTCTCCCACCAGCCTCCGTCATCGCAGCTGCCGTGGCCGAAACGCTCGGGTCTCTTGATTTTGACCAGGAGAGCCCAGTCCGAGAAGAACAGTGGACCAATCCGAAACGCCATCCTAGCACCCCACCCCATCCTCCTCGCACACCCCCTTCCTCGCCTCCCCACGCCTCCATCCCATCATCCTCTACCTCTCCTTCCTCCACCTCCCTGCCCCACCACCTCCCCTCCTCTACAGCATCTCTCTCTCCGCCTCCCCCGCAACGCGATTCCTCCCCAGAGCCAGACTCAACCAATGAGAGCCTGCCGTTCATGCACCATAGCAGCAGTTTGGACTCGCGTATTGAGATGTTGCTGAAAGAACAAAAGGCTAAGTTTTCCTTTCTCGCCTCAGACGATGAGGACGATGAGAAGGAGGATGGAGAGAGAGGAAAAGTAGATGGGACTACAGAGGGAGGAGAGAACAAACTGAGAGCAGAGGACGGAGAACGGTCTGCCCACAAGAGACAAGGGGAGATGGATGGAGGGCAACAGAGGAGAAAAGGAGATAGAGAGAAAGATGGACACCGCAGCAGAGGTAAAAGACAAGGTGGTGGAGGAGGCAGGAAAACGCCTCCAGAGGTCGCCTCCTCCACTCCTGCTGCCCACGGAGTAGTGGCAGACTCACTTCAGGGCCAAATGCCTACTTCTCAGGAGGACCACATAACATCTGACCCCCACAGGGCTGCACATACACCACCCATCTACAATGGAGAGGCACAGGTGAACATTACACATTTAAAAACGCTAAAAGTCAACATGACACTTGAGGTGGTTTCCCAGTGAGGGATTAGTTTAACCCAGGACTAGGTCTTTGTTCAATTGGGATATTAAAGTCATTTAAAAAAACATACTTTACAAAAAAACATCACTGTGTGCATCATTAGACAAAACAATTTATATTCATATATTTTAAGATATGTCAGTGCAAGGTGTTTTCGATCAAGACACCTTTAACATTTAGGGCTTAAGCCCTGTCCTGGAAACGGCCCCATAAAGTTATCACATTTACTTAGTCGTGTTCGAAGTAATCGCCTAATTGCAGTTATATGCAGTCATTTTATTTTCGTGGCTTGTGCCTTAGCTCTAAATAAAGAACAAAGATTCTGAATGATATGAAAAATATATCTGCCACTGGTGTTCTGACCAAATGAAAACATAAACGTTTTAAAATTGATCAAGTTGGTGACATCTTGCAGGTACGGTGGAAAAGATCCACCACTTACCGCATCCTTTCAGATGTCAGAGCCACCTCTCAAAAACAATCAATATTATCTCTTCCTTAGCGCAGACTCTGTCACTTTCACTTTTTGAATGCAGGCTCACAACAGATTGAGTTTTCTTGGTTTTAACAATAATTGATTTCCCACATATAATCGGAGTTAGGACGTATTAAATTGAGTTGTTTACAAACATTCCCCAGATCACACAAATTATAAATCATTATAAGCTTACTGTTGTGAATTGGGGTAAAATAAGGCAATAGTTTTAAATACTGATCTCTTTATGTATGGCCCCCAAAATTATATCTGTTTATTTTCGAACCTCAAAGTTAGAGATCACAGCTTGAACGCACCTTCCTGTTCCCATTGTGCATCAAAATGTAACAACAACAACTTGCATCATTGGCTAGTTATATAGTTAGGCTGGTTGTTGTATATTAAAGATATAAGCAGCATTAACATTGGAATACATAAATGCTCTCAAGAATGACATTGAAGGGCCTAAACATCCTCAAAAAGCAGGGTCTGGTGGTTTGACTTGTCAGGATTAGTTTTCCACATCTGCTGAACTTGTATTCATTCTTTCTCAGTTCTAGTATACATCCAAAATTCCACATGGGTTTCACTTTGCTTTTTATAACTGCTTTCTTTCTCACACCACTAAAATAAGGTTTTGAATGCTATTCATGTTTACTTTAATGTAGTGTTGAATTTTATTTAAACCCCTTCTGCCACAAGTGTTTGTTTTTTTGCCACTACATATATTTGATTGAATGTCAGCTAAATATAACTTATTTACATAATTTGTCACGCTCTCTTCTCAGCCATCCCCTCACTCCTCTGGGGAGGATATGGAAATATCAGATGAAGATGACAACGGCATCACCACAGCAACATCCCATCCGGCCGCGTCTTCCTCCTCATCACCAGCTGCCTCCTCACAACCTGCTCTCCCTTCCCAAACCCCAGATCCCTCTTCCAGTCCTCCCCCCGACACCAGCCAGCACTTTAGCACCACCATGCCACCTCCACCCATTCCGTCTTACCCTCCCCACCTCCCTCCTCCACCTCCACCTGGCTTCTCCCTACAGCCCCCTCCACCGCCCGGCATACCCCCTCCGCTTCCTCACATGGAGCTGCACCCCGAGTATCCCCCTCCCCTGCCGCAACACATGTATGACTACGCCAGCTCCATGGAGCTCATGAGCCAGTACAGCGGCGGGGCGCCCATGTCATTTCAGATGCAGACGCACATGCTCGCTCGTCTCCACCAAATGCGAATGGCTTCTTCCAACAGCACTACAGTACCCCCTGGAGAAGTCCCGCCCACCTCTGAATATCCTCCCTCATATCACCTTCATTCTATACCTCCTCCCCACCACCCACATCACCCATACATGGACCAAGAGGGGACTGTGCCCGCCCACTATGACCAGGACCACCGCTACATCCCTCCTCACTTACCGTACGCCTACCCCGACCCTCATGCCGCGCAGCTTCCGCCTCCTCACCATCACCCCATCCCGCCCCCCCACAGTCCCTGGCCTCACCACCTCCTGCCTCAGCAGTTCACCCCTAACTACCCTCCACCTGCCTTTGGGACGGTGCCTGGTGTGGACGGAGAGGTGTATGGAACAGCAGATGACCAGATGGCCATTATGGGTCACAACCCGTGTGAGGCGGTAGTGCAGCAAGTATTGGCAGCTTTGATTGAGGAGATGAAGAACATCATGCAGAGGGACCTTAATCGCAAGATGGTGGAGAATGTCGCTTTTGGCACTTTTGATGAGTGGTGGGACCGCAAGGAGAGGAAAGCTAAGGTAGCATTAGATTAGAACATTTCATTTATTATCAATTGAATTGATTGAATTTGGTATTGTTTAATAGTGCTGGCTTCTTTCTCTTGTTTGCTCAGCCATTCCAGACAGCAATGCGGGGAGTATCGGTGGTGCGTGAGGAAGAGAAGAAAGAAGAGAAGCCAAGCAACCGACCTCGAGAACCGCTTACATCTCTGGTTGACTGGGCCAAGAGTGGAGGCGTGGAGGGTTTCTCCCTCCGGGGGGCATTGCGTTTGCCTTCTTTCAAGGTGCTTGGTTTTATTCCCACCATTTATAGACCAGGGGCCTCATTTATCAACAGTGCATACGCTCAGATGTGTAAGAACAGTTTCACGCAAAGTTTGGATTTACCAACTTGTACATATACTTAGAAATGTGCGTAAATATACGCCCTCTTAGTATGCTTACACATAAAACCTAGTGGTAGAGCAGTGATAATACAAAAAGAAAGTGCCACCTTGTGTTTCCTTTGTCCTTTATTTGCAAATACTCAACTGGTAAATTCAAAAAAAGCTAAAAAAGACAGAAGGGAGATCATTTAAAATGATTTTGCTGGATGATTTGGCAAACCTTTTATTGAAAGCACAATATAAAAGACACACTTGACAGAACAATATATGAAAAAAAGAATAAAAGAAAAAACATTCAAACAAACTGAAAAAGAACAAAAAGAAGTTTGCATATTAATCATTATTATAAAATTATATAATTTTATATATATAACTTATTGCTTTTCTATTACTACATCGCTATACCAAATCATAATAACATTGCAATTTCACCTAAAAAAGAACTGCAAATTCTGTTTCTGTTCTGAACATTTTAATTAATGCAAAATAAATCTCCAATAAATAATTATGAAATTAACAAAAAAAAAACAAATTGAGCAAAACATGCATTGCGCAAAGAATGCGTTTTCAAAGACCGCCGGGATCAGAGCACAGAGTACATTCACATGATTTATAAAGGAAGGTTTCATCACCAAATACGGTTCATTGGGGGCGTTTCCGAATGCAAATGACCATGAAAGTAACCGAGCATGGCGTTTAAGAGCGTATGGGATTTATCAACAATTATTACTCACTGGTGTGAGAAAGAACCGTGTGCGCATGTTTGATGAATAAAGATTTTTTTGGACTTGGACACATTCCAAATTTCATTCTCAGGACCAAATATAGAATATTTTCTACAGTTCTACTTTTCTACTGTTGATAAATGAGGCCCCAGGATAGCACTGAAGACAGCAAGTTTAAAACGTTTTTTTTTCAAATGAAAGCTTTATGTGAGTTAATGTCTAAAATGCTAATAAGTAATGTGTGATTCAGGTGAAAAGGAAGGAGCCTCAGGAGCTTGGAGAGGGTGGTGAGCTAAAGAGAGCGAGACCTTCCACTCCACCTGATGAAGAAGACGAAGGTATGCCTGAAATTCAGTGCTTTAAGACCAATTTAATAGCATGCATCAGAAAGACATTCTCATCTTAACATTTACAAAATTCTACTTCTATAACCTCTCTATATATATACTCCTCGTGACTGTGTACTCTCTCGCCGGCAGATTCCTATCAAAGTAAATCTGCAGACACTTCTACAGGAAGAACAGAAGAGAGGCGTGCAGCGGATAGAGCAGCAGCCCAGAGAAGAAGAAGAGCCAAGGCCCGTAAACCGTACGACCTGGACAGCGAGGGAGAAGAAACTTCAGATGGTTCCTCTTCTGAGAAGGTTTGTTTTTTTCTTTGTATGTGTGACTATGGATTACATGTTAACCTGTTGTCTGATTATTGATATAATAACTAGATTTTTAATACGGCTGTGTGATTTAATAATGTGATCAGGGCCAATGTTGAATTTCTCAGTGTTGTGGTCATTTTCATGAGTGGCCCGTTCTCCAGAGGCCCAATGAGCAGGCTGTGCTATAAAGGATATGAGTGGCTTCCATCACAGGGCCTGGGGTTTAGGATTTATTGGGTATAATAATCTTGGTCAGAAGGAATTTCAGGAAATTAATGTAGGAAGACAATTTCCAATATACGTATTTGAGTTCTAGATAACATTATATTTAAACTACTCTTCCTCTTTGTATCCCCTTTGTATTATGTATTGAGATACATTTTATCCTAGGAATGCTAAATATGCTATATTAATTAGTAAGTGTGTTGCTTGAGTTTTTTCGTACATGTATAAAAATGTATTTATTTCGGGAGTCAATTGTCATTATTTTAGGTATTCGCTAGATGGCAGCATTTCTGAAATACTTCTGGCCGTTATTGTAAAGGATTCCCATAACTCCTAACAGATGGGTCTGGACATGTTATTGTACCTATTCTAAGTATTGTTTACTGTTTTGTTTTATTGTTAGGAGGACGATGAAGACAGTGACAAAGTGGATGAGTCAGAGGGTAACAAATCTTATTTTTCTTTCGAGCTTGTGTTTGAGACTGTTATAGAGACTGTTTGTATAAAGTGTAAGCAAAACTAAATCTAGGTTTCATTTACATTAAAGAGTAAATAGTAGCAAATTCTATTTGTACCCATTTTAAATATTAGCATGCAACTAAATTCTAGTAAAACATAGGGTGTGTCCAAAATGGCCCCCTATACATGTTCACTATTCCCTACCTTAGTTCACTAATGTAGTCCACTTGAAGAAGCGAATGGAAACGAGTGAGTGAATTTGCACATGCGGGAAGTTCTGCGGTTGCCATCTGCCGAGATTAAGAAATTCATTCATTGTCAGCATCACTAGATGGCTAGCAGCTAGCCGTGAGTATACATCGGTTGTACACTTGTTTTTACGATGCATCATGGGATTGAATGAGTTCACTCAATCATTTCCAGTTTGAATTCAGAAACCCCCAAAAATGATGTCCCCTCAAATTGTGCAGTGTGCACTATATCAGGTATAGGGGGCTATTTCGTACACAGACCCAGTCTAATGATTTCTTTAGTCTGTTTTTACCAGTTTTTTTTTAAGTCATATAATGGTCAATGTGTTTCTAACCTGCAGGTATTCAATGTTATTTTCTACTTTGCTTGTGCACTTAGATGAAGCCCTTAGTGCAGACAGTGATGACGAGAGCATTTCTTCCTCCTCCTCTGGGAGCTCATCGTCCTCCTCTTCGTCGTCCTCTTCTTCGGATGAGGAAGATGAAGAGGAAGGTGAGCAGGGAGCAGAAAGTGAGTCATTGGACACAATGGACGAGTCTACAATGGACAGTTTGGCTGTGGATGCAGACAAAGATGAAAGGTATGTCTTTCTAGATTAACAGTGAATATAGGTGCAGCTGTTTGATGGACATGTTGAAATCACTAATGGTTATATCTCTAACAGGGACAAAGCAAGCATCGACCAATCATCAGTGACCGTCAAGCCAGGTCAGTTAAAAATCACTGTTTTAAAAAAATCTTGTTTAATGCACGAGTTATAAATCTTGATTTACATTTTGTGTCTTAATGTTTTTCTCTTTCTGTTTACTAGAAGAAAAAGCTGCTGCAGCCGTGCCTCCATCTTCACCATATCCCCGTCCTTCCTCTCCCATTCTCCTCCTCCCCCCTCTCAAGAAACGTCGCAAGACGGTTTCTTTTTCAGTGGAAGAAAACGAGGTCAAGCCCTCTGTTTTGCCGTCGTCTGCTCCCTCTCCATCTTCAACTCCTGCCTTACAGTCTCAAGCTCCAGATCTTCCATCTTCAGGTACTCCTGGAAGCCCAACCATTGCTCCGCTTGCCTCCTCCAAGCCGCTACCCATGCTCCTACCATTTGCTTCTCGTCCCAGCGAGGGCAGCACCCTTGCCTCCCCTGCCTCCCCTTCCACCATTCTCACCGTCCCTCCACCTGTACGTTCCCTGCGGCCTGATGAGCCCAAAAAGGGTCCAGCTCTCTCTCCGATTCCTTCCGGTAAAAATTCCTCCAAACGTGCGCCGGGCAAAGAATCACCCAGAACCCCTCCAACACCTGTCTGTCTCACTGTCCAGAACCTCCCTCTGGACCATGCCTCATTGGTCAAAATGGCCTACGAGGACCCCATACCTGTTCCAACGGCTCAAAAGGGTCGCCAACGTGGCCGCCCTCGGACACTCAGCCAGTTGGGTTCTCCTTCCTCCTCCTTGCACCCTGCTCTGCGGGAAGAGGAAGGCGAGGAGGATGACGAGGAGTTGGAGCAGCGGCTGAAACTCAGGGAACAGCTGGGAGTGTCCAGCCTGTTGCAGTTGGCCTCTGTCTCTAAACCTGACCTGTCTGTGCTGGCCGATGTGGCACTGAAGATGGACCCTGAGGGAGATATCGATTCAGAAGAAACGGAGACCTCAGATGAGGCAGAGGAGCACAAGCTGGAGGAGGAAGAGGGAGATATGTTCTCCCCTCACCCACGCCAACCACTCATGGATCCAGAGGGTCTGTTTGTCCTGCAGGAACACAACTATTCAAAAACTGTACAGCTCCTTACCTCTCCTCAGAAGAGATCGAAACAGGATCCAACTGTCCTGCTTCCTGCAGACCTCAATCAGCACGGTGTCCAGGAAGCTCCAGAGGAGGTAATTGGAGAAGCTCTTGCAGGCAGGGCAGGGGCTCCAGGCCTGTATGTAGATGTTGCCGGAGTGGTGTGCGAATCCCGGGACGCTGCTGAGGCTCAGGTGAAGTCTCTAGGTCCTCCTCACAAGAGGAAAGGATCGGTTAATAGGGAGCTGGAAGTGGTGGAGCGTGGGAAAGGCAAGAGTAAAAAGAGAAGTAGGAAGGACAAAGAGAATGAGGACCTTCAGGCCATTAAAAAACAAAAAGAGAAACCGGTCAAGAAACAAAGGAAACGGAAGTTAGAGGTTTGTAGTTCTTTCTGCTTATCTTTTGAGAATGTTTTGCCTGAGCTTTTAGTGCTGTCATGGTGTTATAATGAATAAATTACTTTTTGCTTGAAAATGAGCTTAAAGGGTTCACTCAAAAAGTAAAATTCTATCATCATTTACTCATCCTCAAATTGTTCCAAATCTGTATAAATGTCTTTGATCTGATAAACACAGAGGAAGATATTTAGAAGAATGCTTGTAATGAGTTCTTGGCCACCATGGACTACCATTTTAGGGAAAATTACAATGGTAGTCAAAAGTGCCCAAGAACGGTTTGCTTTCCTACATTCTTCAAAATATCTACATTTGTGTTCAACTGAACAAAAAAATATATAAAGCAATTTTTCCTATTGTGGTAGTCAATGGTGCCCAAGAAACTATTCTTACAAATGTATTCGTCCGTGTTCAGCAGACCAAAGAAATGTGTACAGAATTTGAACAATGTGAGGGTGGGTGTGTAAACGATGATAGAATTTAAATTTTGCGTGAACTGTCCCATGAAGCCTTGGTTACTGTCATTGTTCCAGAAACCTCAAGAATGTTGGTGTGGTTTAAATGTGTGCTTTAATTTTAGGTACACTGTAAAAACAATTTTAAGTCAAATCAACTTGACGTTCATCTTACTATTTAAAATTTTGGCCAATGGTGAATTACTGTAAAGTTTCTGTAGGTTGAAATTTCGTAAAAAATGTTGGTTAGTTGAAGTGACAATGTTGCAGTTATTTCATCATGCTGCATTATCCTTTTGAAAGTTCAAGCTGTTGCAATGTAACAGTCTGTACTTGAACTCATTAAACCACACAAACTGCTCTCCTTAGCATTTTGTATTGTGAGGTAATACTGAAAAGTTTCAGAGCCGTGTCTAAACACTCTTTTCTTGTTTATTGTATCCAAATTGTCTGTTTTTCCTCACGTTTACTCTATTGCCAGGAGTTTGAAGATGTGGATGTCGAGCAACTGGAGTCTGGTGAGCTTTCCAGCTCCGACTCTGGCGACTCCGAGTTTGGCTTGGACAGATCTCTGGAGCATGAAAAGGAAGACGTTAGAAAGAGCGAGCGGCTCTTTCTACAGGAGGCTGGAGTGATCCCCTCAAACCAGCGGCGATCCAAACACACCCTGGAGCCCACGTCTGTACCCACGCTTCGTCCCTCGTTTAAGAATCGCAGCGAGTTTGAGCAGATGACCATCTTGTATGACATTTGGAACACAGGCCTGGATCAGGAAGATATGAGGCTTCTGATGTGCACCTATGAGAAACTGCTACAAGATGACCGTGGAACCGACTGGCTCAATGACACACACTGGGTCCCTCATACCAATATCCTTTCTGCTGCTTAAGAATCAGGGTGCATTTGTTTAATGGGTTGAGTGGAGGTTGGAAGTTTATTCCTCTGCATAGAGGGTGTGATGGTTCTATAAACTGCTCTGTTTGTATTTGCATTCAGCTTGAGCAATATTTGTGTAGATCATTAAATAATTTTTTGCCTTTAAGAGGGATATTTAAAAAAAAAAATAGATGGGAAAAAAAGTGTAATATTCCACTGAGTTTTGATCCTTAACCTCTCGCCTGCACTAACCAACATCCCGAACCCTCGGCGGAAGAAAAAGACACCAGATGGGCAGCTAAGAGAACATGTTACAGGCTGTGCTCGCAGTGAGGGATACTACGCCATCAGCCGCAAAGAGAAAGACGTCTATCTCCACCGTCTGCTAGATCAGCCAGTGACAGTACAGGAATTTGGCGACTACGATACTGCTGTAGGCTCAGATTTTGTTGTCACAATTGTATAATATATAATATAAATTAATTTAAATATGTTTAGCATATCTCTTAAAGTTTGTGTCAATAGGTTTGTACACATCTTAACACCCATGTTTCTGCCCAAGGGCTCCAACCGTCTGCTGTCTGAGAGACGTTCAGAGCAGAGGCGTCTTCTCAGCGCTATAGGCACTCCAGCAGTAATGGACTCAGACCTGTTGAAACTTAACCAGCTTAAGGTAATGTTCCTCAGTTCATTGACATGACTGTGACCTTGATCACCTTATCTCTACTTTTATTAAAGTGGCCTTGCCTTTTACTCTAGTCTGTTAATACTCTTCACCTTTCATCCCCACATGAAGAGCTTTTTCTTTAATATTTCACAAAAGTACATCGTCTGCCATTATAAAGTTGTCACTGATAGGTAAAATGCAGTAAGGGTTTAGTTATCTGTTTGTCAGCGTTTCAAAAACCTTACTCTCTTTCTATATATCAATAAAATGACTGTTTTATATGTTGTTCATCTTTCCCTAGCTTAAACTCTGGTCATGTCTGTAAACATGGCCTTGCAGATTGCATTTATTGACAAAATGTTGCTTTAAATAAATCATCTGCAAATGTAATGTCAATGAAAAGAATGTTTGGGTATTTTGTCATCTTCCTGCAGTTCCGTAAGAAGCAACTGAGGTTCGGCCGTAGCCGCATTCACGAATGGGGCCTGTTTGCCATGGAGCCCATTGCTGCAGATGAGATGGTCATTGAATATGTGGGACAGAATATCAGACAGGTAAGCCACACACTACAGGTTTAGCTTTCATTGGAGATTCTGTGCTGTAGGTTCAGCTAATCAATTATTGATGGTGTGATTAGGTTCAACTGTTACTATATGATCGATCTATTCTAGAATGTAAACAGTTGTTGGATCTTTAGATATAAAAACAAAAATTCATAATAGTAATACAAAATATTTGTTTGCCCATTGTGATGCAAGACTACATCGAATGTCTGGCTTAATACAATTTACTTTGTTAATCCCTGAAGGGAAATTACCAACAAACAAAGAATAATTCAGACTCATCACACAATTAAGAAATAATGAAACAAATTTTCAAAAGACACAGGACAAAATTATACCTGTCATCAAACTAAATGCCCCATGTCATGTAAGCAAACTTTGCTCTTACATAAAGTAATGATACTTGGCACGTATGGATATGCTGGTTAAGCATTCACTAAACATGATAACACAGTTCTTTTGGTGATGTTAATTTTGCGTCACATTTGACATGCATGCATGATACGTTAAAAAAAAAACATTTATACATATAATATGGCTAATGTACACCATATATAAGATTTTCAGTAATACAGTGTATTCTATAAGATCAGTTAATTTGATTGTTTTTATTATTTCATGGCATCTTATTTTTATGCAATTTGGCCTTGTGTCTGTTTGTTGGACACTGTGTTTTCTACACACCTTTCTTGCAGCAATGCAAAGGTGTGAAAAGCACTATAAATAAATATGAATGGCCTGATGAGTTGATGTTAATAAGTAGAATGCTTGTTTTCAGATGGTTGCTGATAATCGGGAGAAGCGCTATGCCCAGGAAGGCATCGGGAGCAGCTATCTATTCCGTGTCGACCATGACACTATTATTGACGCCACAAAGTGTGGCAACTTGGCTCGATTTATTAACCACTGCTGCACAGTAAGTAATGCTTGGATATTTGGATATCTCTCTGTGTCGCTTAATTTATGATAAACACATGCTGCCACTCCCAATGTAAACTAATGTTACTAGACACAAATATGTAAACACACCATTGATCGACACTGCAATGAAAACAAACACTTTAGTTAATCAGGCTGGTTGTTTGATCAACGCCACAAATGTCAAATGTAAATGTTTACACATTATCTTGCCAATGTGTTTGTGATTTCTGCCAAACTGTTCCACATTTTATTTCTGTCATGTCCCTGAACTTTTCATTCACTGCCAGATGTCCTAGTAGATTGTAAGAAGTCTTGGCGATTTTGTTTCTGAAAGTTAAAGGATAAGATTTGGGTTGTTCTCGCTCCATCTGTGAATGGAATTTATGGTATCATCATGCTCAACATTCCCTCCAGCAGCTGAAGGAGTACAATGAGCTCATAGAGTTATGAGGCCGAACAATGAAACACAGCCAAATCATCCACTGTATTGTATGGTGGTACAGAAACACACCGCTGTGCCTTTGGGGAACGTAACGCTTTCTGCCTTATTTACAGTTTAATGTACTTCTCTTACAGCCCAACTGCTACGCCAAAGTGATCACCATCGAGTCCCAGAAGAAGATAGTCATATACTCCAAGCAGCCGATTGGTGTGAATGAGGAGATCACGTACGACTACAAGTTCCCCATAGAAGAGAACAAAATCCCCTGTCTGTGTGGGACGGAAAACTGCAGAGGAACCCTTAATTAAAGCAAGTTTCTAGGTCTTTCCCCTAATAAATCACTTGCCAGTTTTCTTGGCCAATAAGCTGCTTTTGTCAGAGCAACAGATGTGCGTGACATGTAATGGAGGAACTTGCAGTAAAATGAAAAGTTTTATCCTCGATAACAGACGAGGGAACAGACACACCCTGAGTACATTTGGCTAGTTGACACCCGATCGCACAAAAATAAAAATAGATGTTTGGATGTTTAGATGTAAAAACAACCCAGGGTCATCGAAATCTCAGCACTGCCGCAACATCTTGAGTTGCACTTCAGAAGCAGTTTTCTTTCCCCGACCTGGCCCTGATCGAATGTATTCCTCCCTTTGCAGCTGTATGTGGTATTTTGTTTTGGCCAAGGTCTGTGTTGTGAACTCTAAACTGATAAACTGTAAACCAACTGCACAGAAAAATGTTCTCCTCATGTATACACAACATTTGACCATGGCAGACAGCCAGACAGTCCTGGATGCTTTTTCTTTCTTTGATTTTTTTAAATCAAGAAGAACGTTTTAAAGACATGCATTTAGGACTTTTTGTAGTACTACACCCCGGAAAAAAAACGGGAGTTCTAGTTTTAGTTATTGAAGTATATTTATTACAGTCACATAAAAAGTGTGAGAGTTTGCCAGAGGATTACCTGTGTAGAATCACCCCTGCCTTTTCATATGGAGCTGTTTTGGCGCGCACGTTCTTTGAACTGAATGGGACTGAAAAATGTTTGTTTGAGATGTCCCTCTTACAAACTTGCTGGTTATCTGTAACAAACTTTAGTAAGCGCTGTTGTTACACTGTACATGGATATATTATTTTTTATAAATAAGTTGAAACAATTTCTGTACACTGTAACAACAGTCATTCTAGAGGTTATGTTGTTCATTACCATGTTGTGTTATTGTTTTAATACACATTTCATTAAGTTAAACATATTTTCGGTAAGTTTCATCAGTTGTTTTTAGCAATATAAGGAGGATATGTGTTGTGTGCTAAAGCTAAGCACTCTGATACTTCTGAAAAAGGAGATGATAGTTGAAGTCAGTGAGTATTTCCTTCTGTATTGATGTTTTTGGACCACTGAACGTGAAGCTTGTGTATTAGGATTGAGGAAGAAGAGGGCAGGTTTTGATCTTAAGCACTCCTGGACTTGCAAGCTGCATTGAATGTGCATATTCCAACATGATATTAATATCCCCTCAAGAGAGTAAAGCACGTGGAAAGGGTGGTGTCTGTTTATCTGCCCTCATATTATCGGTCGTCTCTCTCTCCCCCTCCACTTTTCCAGTAAATGTCTGTGAAGTTGACATGCCTCATATACCTTCTCATTTTCCACTTTGTACTTTGGGCCTTGCCAGCATTCTGTTCCTTTGAGAGGAAAATGTGTAAAAAATGTAGATTTATCACAGTCTTTCTGTAAAACTGATCCGCAGAAGCATAACCTTTCAAATGGACAAAAAGGACAAAAAAAGTTAAAAGAATTGCGTGTAAATATTGTAGAGGTGTTTGTTTCTCGTAGAAACACACTGGTAGTCTGTAAATATGTTCATCTTTTTCCTACTTCCCATCGCAAGAAAATAATTGTACATACCTATCATTCAGTTATCTTATGTTTTTTTGTTCGTTTATGTTGTTTTATTTCTTTTAATCTGGTTTAAAGTTTTAATATTATTTGCAATATTTCTCTTGTATTAATGCGTTGGACCCTTTATTAATGGTGCATTAAAATATTTTTTAAAAAATACTTTGCTGAGTTTTTTCACTCTGTATAAAGGCTGCACATGGGTTTTCAGGTGGCGGGTAATTTCCATACCCTTAAAACAGATGTACGTCACACTGCAATGATGTTGTCTGAAATATTACCTATGTCTACGTATGAAATTGTTTCACTTATATATGTAAAGATAGTGACGGTGATTCTGTTGTTTTTTCCAACTGCAATGTCACTTCTCAACGAACAATGACTGGGTTTTTTTTTCAATTCACAGGAAATGCATTTATTATTTCATTGTATAGACCATTGTAGGGCTGTCACGCTACCCGTTTACTACACAATCATAATGCCCAATAGAATTCACAGTAACAATGAAATCATCTGGATTTCTGTTAATTTGATAATGATGCTTTCACTCTATTAGGTTTTTTATTTTTTATATCAAACTCAAAAGTATGAGTGTAGGCAGGCATAGAAGAGAATTTGTAACCATCGTGACTACCCAGGCAATATTGCAAATGGGTGGTGAATTATTTACAATAAAATCATATGTGAAGTATTAACAGTATATGGATTTTCATGTTTATATTAGATATTTTAAGCAATCCCGGTACATTGTGGCACCGCAATGACCTTAAATGCCCTGTAGTCACTCTGGATAGGCATCTGCTAGACATTTTACATTTAGCAGATGCTCTTCTCCAAAGCAACTTGCATAGATATCAGGGAGCAATAAACCGATATGTCATACTGGAGCAATAGAGGTACAATAAGTGCTCCAAGTTACTAGTTTCAACAAAAGCCGGAACAATACCTGTTGAGAGAAAGAGAAAGGGTTAGTGTTTCTTTTTCATTTGCATGTCAAGTATTCACAGAAGAGAGTTTTTAAACGTTGTGAGAGATGTTTGACCGGACTGAGTGAGGACGACTGTTCCACCAGCGATTTACTGTGTCCTCTTACTGAACTCAGGGTTCTTGGTGGGGTGTAGAAGCGTGTGAAAGTATGCTAGGCACAAACATGTTTTCTTTGGTTTAATCGGAGTATTTAGATAAGACAGGAATACCACTTGTCATCAAAAGTGAGTTGCAGCCCAATTTGAGTAAATAAACAAAAAGGAATGTAAGTATGCTGTCTGATTTGCATATGGAGTGACTAATGTCATTTGTTGATTTGCATAGGGAGTGATTTATGTAATTTGTTTTAATCTTTTGACTGTGAACTCCAAATTAAGTGACGAGATTTCTACTTTTATTCATAGAAATAAAGCACATTTTGCCTTTTACTAGGGTACTGGCAAATAGGCTACCGATATCTTCCTCTTTTGGTCTCTGACATGTGAAAATAGAGGCGTTTCCGTTTTAACACACTGTGGTTTAGCAGGATAAAACGGTTTAAATATTTAACAGAGTTCTATAGAGTATAACATCAAAATAAGACTAATTTATTATTACAATTCATTTGGAGCTTAGGAGCTGGTGTATAAAGTACAACTTCTTTGTACAGCAAACCGAAGTGTCCCAATGATGACGAAATACCGTATCCTCTCTAAGGTTCTGATGACATCGTGACTGCGACAATCACTTTACATTCACGAGACAATGCACCAGTGGCTCTTAATCGGGTTAAGTAATCGTGTTAGGTTCATTGAGAAATGATGCGAAACTGAAACGGGCATTGAGGTTCGAAATACAGTGAGAGGATTTCCAAAAAAGGTAACATTTTGCGCTAGATATAGATAATATAGACCACTGCATCTACAGTAGTTGCCTATTGTTATGAGATATTATGAGATACGTTTCCCACATTAGAAAATACTAGTAGGCTATTACTAGATACCATAGTGTGTTTGAATATTACTATAGTAGATCTTTACAAGGCTATATTTCAGTATGTACTATAGTGTAGTATATATACTATAGTGTAGAACAATTACCTACAGTATATTATAGGCTAGAACGTATAAAAGTAAACTCCAACAATAACTTGTAATGTGCAGAACTGAGTCTGCACTTTGATGGATTTTGGATATTCCTTAAACTGTCAAGAGAGTCTGACAGAAAGATACGTGTATAAAATCAGCCATTCAATATCAGCACATTCAAAACAACGTATATGATGACAAGTAGGCTTACTTGACTCAACCTCAGGCCTCAGTTGCTTAATTCTTTCCGAATTTTTAAGGAAAAAGGGATCTGACTGTCCATTTATCAGCGGTGTAAAGTATTGGAGTAAATGTAATTAGTAACTGTACTTAAGTATCTTTTGGGTTACTTTGTAGTTGTACTGAGTATTAAAGATATTAGCAACTTTTATTCTCTACTTGACTACATTTTTGAACAAGTATGTGTACTATTTACTCCGTAATGACTAATGCAATTACACATTACATTTTGCATGGCATCTAATATTTTTGCAGGAGTTGATTTTTGCTACAGAAGAATGACAGAAGAAAGGCATTGAAGGTACTATAATCTGTGGATTTTGCCCTAATTTACTAAAACTTGTAAACATGACTTCTTTATGTAAATACGAGTGCAGTATCAGGTAGTTGGCGTCAGGTATCAGGTTGGTATTAGAGTTGAGCCGGATACTCGGCTGAAACGAGTATCCGGTACGGATAAAGCACTTTTGCCGAGTACGAGTATCATACGAGTAATACGAGTCAATATCTGTGCTCGGATTGAATAAAAATCCTCATTGTGTAGCTGACTGTGTCTGCGTTCTGTGATAGTCACAGCGCCCCTCCCCTACACATATACAGATGTATTGTGTTGCTGACTGTGTTCGCAGCTCTCTCTCTCCGTCTCTCCTTCAGTTACTCAGGTTCGCGGGTCTTTTCCGTTAACGTTTAGGGTTTCTTCAGCTTCAGGTTTGTTTTTTTATTTCGGTTTGTAGTAGTTACTTACTTATTAACCAGTAGAGTTTGGTAAACGTGGGGTTTGTTCAGACGTGGTGCTTGGTACAACGCGACTCGCGTTGCGTCTCTGCCTGTCTTTTTTAAATCGTCAGCTGTCTCTCTCCAGTTTTTAATTAAAAGTTAAAAAAATAAAGTTATTTTATTTTTATTATTGAGATGAAAACTCTTGTTCATTACATTTTACTTCATAATTGCAACCGCATGTGTTGTATTCATTGTTGCAAAACTTATTCTGTATATAGTTCGTTTGTCATTGTGATCAAAACCATTGATCTGAAGCTCAATGCTGATGCTGTCATGTAAATATTTTTCTAATCAGCATTAAATATAACAATTTATGATCAACCTATACCGGTTAAAGCCCCGCCCATCTCAAGACAACCCGACCCAATTTCCGGGTTAAATCCCGCCCACTTCCTGGTTAGGCCCCGCCCAGTCCGAGTACAGATACGGATACAGATAATTCATATGGTTAACAGATACAGATACAGATAATGCTGTACTCGCTCATCCCTAGTTGGTATATATGTGAAATAAGGACATGACTGCAGCTTGCGATGAGGCCGAAACCAGCATGTCCAGTGCAAAAAGGCTTTGACTTTTTAATTTTACTTAACATTATTTTATTTACATATCTGTTATACTGAAGAGACCTTTTTTTGAAGGAGTTTGGTTTACTTATTAGCACTTGAGCTTAACTGAGACTTGGGTGTCCGATAGACGTAGGCTATGGTGTCGACCATGATTTGTTAAACTTTTTGGTTCTTATTATATAAGAAATTAAATGCGATTGCTCTCCTCACGAATCAACTCTTGTTTTTCACTGACATGTCTTAAGTGTTGAGGACTGGTGCTTCTCTAAGCCTACATTCAGAGTTAAATACTCAAGTACTGTTAATATCAGACACTCAAGTCGTTTTGGCATTGGTGACTGACTTGTAACTTGTAATGGAGTAATTTTCGCTGCAAGGTATCTGTACTTTTGCTTAAGTATGTTTTTTAGGTACTCTTTACACCTCTGCCATTTAGTAGACCTGCTTGAGTTTCTTTTGCTTCTGAAGTAAAAAGTCAAGTCAAGAGCTCCTGGTCTAATGCAACCTGTTTGGTAATAGCTCATGCTCCTACTGGTTTCGAATTGCAAATAGCATCTTGCTTAATATTCCCTTGTTGTACAATTGATGTAATGCAATGTTGTACAAAAGGAAGCATTACTTGTGCCCTAGACAGTTATAGCAGCAACAACAGATGTTATGTGGCCTAAACTTTACCTCCGCAAAAATTCAGTAACTGTTGAGTAGTTAATCTCATACAATAAATGCACTGAAATATGAATTAATAATAATCTAAAATAAATTGTTATATTATAACCAAACACAGACCGGAGGTCACGTTGGGCCAGGTGTATATCGAATTAAACCTTCGATTGAAAGTGCACAGAATATTAAATGAAATTCTGGGCCTCTACGTTTATTATCCGAATCTAGTACTGGTCATCGTTAATTTTTAACCACATGCAGACTTTGTATTTTGTGTTGCAGCATGTAAGGTTCCAAAGTAAGGCATTATAAGGCAATAGTTAGATATGTCTAACACATACAAAGACTACATCTTGGATGCCATGGTCAAGAATTGCATATAGATGCATTTCAAAAACAAGTCAGTAGATTGAGTCACACTTTGATTTGGGTATTGTGTGCTTGTGTTGATTAAGATTATAAACTGAGATTAGGGGAATGTCATCATCTGACAAAAGGGCATACATATCAACTCACAAAACAGACCAGATGTTTGAGTGGACATTTACAAAAGACACTAATGAAGGGAAAAAAACATGACCACACCAGTGAGGCATAACAAGTTTCAGAGCTGTTTTAGAATACGTTTGCAATTTAATAGGGCGGGAACTAGAGGACTTCTCTTCAGGCTGTCTCTTCCGAACAGAGCAGTCTAGTTTGCCATTGTCGCGTGTGTTGAGAAGTGTGACGTTACGTCCTGTCACCTGGACTTTACCCTCTCGCTGGTCTTCAACTGTCTCTCTCCTGTATTACGTTCGCAGAGCTCTTGGTGAACCAGCGTCGCTAACGGAACCTGTTTCGCACCTAAACGGGAGAACTGACGACGAGCGAAATGTCGAAAGAAAAGTTAACTTATGTGATAACCGGAGGTTGCGGTTTTCTCGGACAGCACCTGTTACGAGTTTTGTTGGAGAAGGAAGAAAACATTAAGGAGATTAGACTTTTTGACAAACAAATTTCCCCCGGTCTGCAGAGTCAAAGCACAGGTAAGAGAAGCAACTAAATGTTATTTGTATTTAATTATTTATTACATTTATTTGAACGTGTGAAATGCTACTATAATGGTTGTATCTCAAAGCAGCGCAGATAAGACGTAATATCGTTACATTGTGGCGTTTACGTTCAATGTTTTTCTTTTATTATGTTTTATTTTCTGTACTTTGATGTGTTTGATGTTAACTTATTTAACTCTTAGTTCTCGAGAGACACGTAAGCAACGCTTGGATTCGTGGCGGTCTTTTTAAAGGGTTTAAAGCACCGAAAGGGGAACATCTCTTGTTACCATGACGCAAATAGCAGAAAAAGGACTCAGCAAGGCAAACGAACGAAATGGAAATGGCCATTCACTATGAGTTAACTTGCGAGGTCAGACCACACCAGATAATTCCTTCCGATCTAGTTCTCTCCTCTCCCTTTTCCACCACCACCAGGATGCTCAATGCCTCTAATGTTCTCTTCTGTACAAAGAGAACTCATTCACTAAGCCCCACAAAGAACTGAGAATAATTGTTTGTGCCAAATAATAGAGATATTCATAGGGACTCGTTGATCAGGTTTAGGCCTACATCATTTTTAACATTGATACAATGACATAGATTGATTCCTTTAGTAAACCTTTTTTTATCTCTGTTTATATTTATTTTGTTCATGACTTTGGAACTATTCTGTCTTCTGTATGCCGACCGTGCAGTTTGTATTTGAGGTTTGCATAGCTGCTTATAATTTTTCCGTCAAACGTTTATGATGAGATCTGTCATCATGTCACATTATACACTGGGGAATGATTTGCCTTGTAACTCACAAAGATCGAAAAGTAATAACAAATGGCAACAGAAAGAGTTAAGATAACCTTAGTCAGAAACATCAATATTGCACACCAAACTAGGATTCGTTTTTTTACTAGAAACTGTTTAACTGGCACATTTTCTTCTGTCTTATGTGGTATGCAAGCAGACATTTGTTATTTATGTGCACATAAAGATTTGACATGCATAAGATCTAACTTTGATGGTATAAATGTTCTTTTCTTGCTCTATTGCTGTGCTCTATAAAGTGTTACTTATTAGAAAACTGTTGCACAAACACAACAACACCTGTCAAAGTTAGACATAAGTTGAAAGCACCAGATGACATGAATGAGAAGCAAATGTGTCTTTAGATCAACTGGAAAAAAAGACAAACATGACAAAGATCCAACACTAAATACTATAAAGGATGCATCGATAAAACAAAGAGCAATGAAAATAATAATTTTATCAGGAAGGAAGGGTTTTGTTTCCTCTGGGTGTCATTGTCACCAAGCAACTTGAACTTAGGCCCTGGAAATGATGAGGATCTTTTCAACATAATCAGACGTTACACAGGATGCAGATGAGGATAATGAAAAGGATGCAGACAAGATAACACAGGCCCTTTCAGCACCTGTCACACGCACATCCACATTTACATGACTTGACGCACAGTTACATTCATACTCTGTTGTGTTTCCCACGTAGTGTTTGCTTAAAGAAAATGAGGGCTTGTAGCTGAAGTACAGTGGAAATCATATAATTTGTAGCTCACCGACAGTGAACTGATGGAGATATCTGTAGACAACCATGTGTCAGTTTCTCAGGAAGAGGCGCACATTGGAAAGAACGAAACAGAATTACTGTCATTCCAAAGTTATCAGATGCTTTCTCGCTTGTTCATTATTTCAGGACTTAGCTGATCTTTACAACACTCTGTTATTGGGTTAAATATTTTATGAACACGGGTAGCGATTTTGCTAAAACATTACTAGTAAAAATATTCAAAAGAGCTTGTTTTTCATTTCCTTTGTCAGTTTTGGAGATACAAACTGTCAGTCTGACAGTGACAATATCCATATACATTTATTATAATGCTTTTTTTAAACAAAATTGGTGAAATTCCCCATTAGAATTTTCATGAAACAGCCTCACCTACTAATCTTACCAGTCTTTTCTATATCATACAACCAAATACCTTGTTTCAAATATGAAATACAATTAAAGAACAAATTCTTTAAAAAGAATTTGCCAACATTTTAGAACTGTATGATTTACTATAATGTATTTCTTTCTCAGAGAATGTGAAGGTGGTGTTGGTGCAGGGAGATATAACAGATTACGTCAGCGTGCGAGATGCCCTTCAGGGAGCCGACCTGGTCATCCATGCAGCTAGTCTGGTTGACGTATGGTACAGAGTTCCTGAGAAGACAATTTATTCTGTCAATGTACAAGGTGCGTGTGAAACATAAGAATAAGGAAACAGAGATGGATAGATATGGGTTCTAAGAAGTTATGCTATGTTTTGCATTTTATAAAGGTCAGCTGAAAAATACACACTGAATGCACTTTCTTAAAAGTATGTCACCTTCTTTTGTAGAGTAAATGTTAGTGGGTGTTTTGTAGCTTTTGGTTTCTTCCACAGTTTACCTTTGGTGACATTTACAGGAACCTTAAAGCTTTCCTGTTGTTTTTTCCGGAAATGCATAATTTACGAACACACAAGGCAGGTTTTGTTTGTGTGGGTGGACTTGCATATAACAGAATCAGAACCTCCTACACGCACTTTGCGGGCATATGTTTCTAGTAAGTCACTGATGTGTTCCAAAACAGCAAAACAAATCCATCCAAATATCTTCACTAGAAAAATTAGCAAGTTCCTGAGTGTCTGTTTAATCTTATAAGATCATCTAATGCATTTACATCACAGGTTTGTTCTTCTGAATTGTATGATCAGTATGTAAGTATCAAATACAGATGAAAGGAAAGAGATTGAAGCAAGAGTAAGATGGCCAGATATGAGATGAATGTGCTTGAGATTGTTTGGCTTCTGTCTTATCATATGGTTTGATTTCACAACTGCATATTTTCTTTTTAAATTTCTCCTGAATTCTCCTCTCTGATTGTGTTCCTACTTATTTTGGACACATTCATGTTACCTGGTACTTAAGAATATTACAGCTTTACTACATCCAATCTTATTAACACAAACAGCATAATTTTAGTTATACTTCATTACTAGTAATACTAATAATAGTACGAGTATTACTAAAATCACAATTTATTCAATCATACATTTACTTTACATTTAGTTAAACTATTCTTATTTTTTCCAATTTCCCATGGTTTGGTTTGTCATGATGTTCTCATTGTTTTCTCTATCAGGGACGGAGAATGTTATAAATGCCTGCGTAGAAATTGGTATTCACTATTTGATCTATACAAGCTCCATGGAGGTGGTTGGTCCGAACATAAAAGGAGATACATTTATCAGGTACAGTAAGTGTATTTTGGTGAATGGCTTTTCTCCTTATGTGAAGAATCATCATATGGTGACATATATGTTCATAATTGTATTAAAGTCTGTATCTATTAAAAAGTGGTTCCCAACCTGGGGTCCGCAACCCCCTTAGGGGGGCGCCAGAGTTCTCATAAGGGCAGTGGGAGCTGACATACACTGAGGTTAAATAAAGGTGCATAAAATGTTCCACTAATCATTTTATATAAAAATGTTTTTGTATGTTTTAAAAAAATAATTTGCTTACAATTTTATGATAATGCAGTTAAAAATAGCTATATCTTATATGAAATAATTATTTCAATTTCCGGCTCCATCGGCAGACATTCACACAGGGCTTTGCGATAGCTGGAACTACTACTGGCTGTTCTCGCTTTGAGACTCACGTGAGAAATGTCCTCTGTCAGGCGTCAACGTTCACGTCAACACTCCTGTCGCTTAACCTTTTATGCTTCCAATCTCCTCCGTGAAAGATGCGAGACCGGTGTTGACAATCATAATTGCAGGACAATACAAGTCTCGGCCAGAATGTGTGTTCCGTGGTGAAAAAATTGTTAAACAACAGCATGAAACCAAAAAAAGACACCTTTTAAAAATAAGCAGAAATTGACGGTATCCTGAAAAATAACCAGAACATTTGTTTGAGGATTCAAGTAAAAATGTTATAAAAATCTTTTAAATGACAAATTTTTCACCATTTCATTTAATTTATTATAAAATTATTTCATTTTATTTATTTATATTAACTATTTATATATGTGTGTGAATAGCAATTATGTGTGTATACACACACACATATATGAGGGTTGGGTGGCTCCGATTGTAATATATATATATGTGGGAGGTGCCCAAGAAAAAAAAGGTTTGGAACCACTGCTTTAAAACACCCCTTCGTGGTTTTAAAAGAAATGTAAAGAGTTTAAAGAATGTAGCAATTATGGAAAGAATGTGAAGAACACCCTAGAGAAACCGATGCTAAAAACAGTCCAGGGTGATATACCAGGATTCACAGTGAATGAAGGATCTGTTAAAATGAAAAAAAAATTATGATTACTCCTTTTAATATAGCAACATCCAAACAGTCTCAGGCTTTTTTTAGACTCATCCCTGGCAGTCTGCACTTTCTAATCTTAAAGCTCTTGCACCTACCTATAAATTGTCTGATATGTTGTCTGCCTGTTAGGATTAAAAACGAGCTCTGTTTCCTCTCAGACAGAATCTCCAGACCATATATTTGCTGGTGGTTTTGTCCAACAGTTTTAGAATGACTGGTTGAAACTTAACACATTTGAATCCACAAGAAGTGAGGCCCTGTACTATAATTACAAACAGAGCAAAACCCTGAAGCCTTTCCATTACTGCCACGTGCTAGAAACATTAACCTTCTCCCTATGAGTGACCAACAAGCTCTCTGATATTTCCATAACTCCCTCAGCAATCCCCTGTGGTTTGTTATGATATTTGAAATTGTTAAACAACAGTTGCATGCCATGGGTAATTTCTTTCAAAGTTTACGTTTCACACATCTTTGTGAAATATAGAGATACCCAACCTGTAATTATCTAGCTTCTCATATAGGCTCAAAATTGCTAAGAGCTCTGCTTGAATTTACATGGTCTGAATTGATCTTTCTTTAATACAGAGGGGATGAAGATACTCCATATAATGTATTTCATGAGATGGGCTACCCCAGATCCAAAGCTAAAGCTGAAAAAATGGTGCTGGAGGCCAGTGGAACAAAGGTATTATCTAATATCTCACTCATATCTCTCTGTAGTATCTTAAGATATGCAAAACAATATTTGTACACTTGTATGAATTGAATGACATTGATGCATTCACACATGTTTAGAAATGACTCATAATTGTTGCCTGTGACTTCATGCTTCGATATAGGCTACTCCTAAATTTCCCTCTTGATGATTTTACATGTTTATCTACTACGAGTGACCAAAATTACCCTAACTTACTAACACTATTTCATTCCCATCAAATCTTAGTTAATAATAGTCTTCATTTACTGTAGTTTTAAGGGAAACCACATGGCATGTGGCCTGGAAAACATACATTTACTTTGTCACAGCCATGCCCTTGCCTTGAGCCCACATATCTTTCTTTTAAAACAACCCTTATGAGTTAACCGAAAATTAAAATTCTGTCATCAATTACTCACCCTCATGTTATTCGAAACTCATAAGATTTTTTCATATTTTTGGGTGAACTATCCCTCTGATATCTTTATAATTAGGTTGGTAATCTTAAAGCTTTTCACCAAAAGTATGCTGTACATTTCTCTCTTTCTCTCTCTTCCACACTTCATGATTAGGTTAATGGAGGGGGTACTCTCTACACATGCTCTCTGCGACCAACAGGCATCTATGGGGAACAGCATCAGTTAATGAAGGACTTTTACACAAATGGGGTTCGTACAGGTGGTTGGATGATCAGGGGAGTTCCACAAGAAACAGAACACGGCCGCGTCTACGCAGGTAAGCCAACAGACTCATGGTTCTGGGTGTGATTATTCTCATTCACCTTGATCAACCATCATTACCATCTCAATATATAGGTACATTTAAAAACTAGCAGGTATTCAACACAAAATTTTATACAAAACATTATTTCATTATCCTGTCCATAATAGGAGAGGGTGTTGTAGTGGAATATTACAGGCAGGCTTCTTAGGAGGAGTTCTGATCATTTTTGGTCCACAGCCCATTTCAAAATGAACTTTGAGTCCTTTATTAAGAAAAATATTTGATTGCCTCTTATAGTGAGGCGTTGTCTCATCTCTGCTGTTAGTCCGATTTGAAACATTGTTTGATCTTAATGCTATCAAGAGAACTGAAAGTATGTAAGTTACAGATATATCATAAACAAGATAAAGTTCATAGAAATGTCTTATCTGCGTTTTGCCCATGTGGGTTTGTCTCTGCTGGGGTTGTTTGGCAGGGCTTATGGTTAATACATTTGTAGAACCTGTGCACCACCACTGTTATCTGAGTGTAAAATTTTAGCATAAAGGCTCTGTGTTCTTCATCTTCTGATAAATTTTGTTTTTGTGCATGCAGGTAATGTTGCGTGGATGCACTTACTCGCAGCACGTGCTCTACGAGAGCATCCTGAAAGGCTGGGTGGAGAAATGTATTACTGCTATGACGACTCGCCGTATAAAAGCTATGAAGACTTTAACATGCAGTTCCTGTCGGCCTTCAATTTTCGGATGTTGCGCGTGCCGGTTTGGGTGATTTGGTTTATAGCGTTCATGAACGACTGGCTACACTGGCTCCTTAAGCCATTTTACAACTACACACCACTGCTTAACTCCTACACACTCGCTGTGGCCTGCACATCTTTCACTGTGAGCACAGACAAAGCATTCCGCCACTTTCAGTATCGGCCACTCTACAGCTGGGATGAGTGCCTGGCCCGCACGCAGAGCTGGGTGAACACATTCCCTTTAGAAACGAGCACTAAAAACACCTAATGGATATTTCAAGTGAAGTTTTCCGTAGCCAAATTTTGAATGATTATAACTGATTCTAGTATTTATGGCTTTCTCGTATAATGGTCAAAAAATAATGTTTAAATGGAAAACAGACATGTGTCATATGTGATAGCTAATGCAAAAGGCTTGTGAGCTTGAGTGTACTGTAATTTAGAAAAAAATTACATTTATTGTATGACATTTATGTTTATTAATATTAGCCAAGAAACACAAAGTATAGTGTTGTTAAAAACTAATAATGCATAATATATTTAAGAATTGTTTGTAAACACTTACCCTAGTGCCAGTAAAGGATTTCAGCCAGACATCCTTTCTGTTCCTTAAACAACAAGCTTAATTATAGCAGTGACTCAACACAACCACCCGTCTCCTCCTAGAAACTCAGATGTTCCATCACTGAACAGGGAAAACCCTCCAAAAGGGTTTACCAGGCGGTCAGATGTTCCACAGCTGTTTCTATTATTATGTTGTTTGTATCATAGCAACAATCTACATGTTAATGGAGTTTTTTGTAAATGTATCATATACTTAGAAAATCTTGCGCCTTTAACCAATGTGATTTTATTTATTCGCTTGTATCGACACAGACAAACGATAGTAGACCTCTGTACACAATCTATAAGGTTTGATTTGAAATAAATTATATACATTACAGAAATGTGTTTTCTTTTAATGTAGCAGCGGGTGGATTATATATTATACGCTATAATGACTATACACTAACACTAATACATTACTGTTTCTTAAAAAGCTCAACACTTAAAGGGAAAACCAAAAGAAAACAATATTGTTGCTAGAGTTACAAGGGAGTTCCCCCATGTAAGCTTATTAATAAAATGACTTTTTTGTAGCCATCAGAAGTGTTTCTTCAGTGACCATTATATTTATACTTGAGTCATTGGGAGTGGAATTTAGACGAGTAGCAGAACGTAACACTAATTGCGGTTCAGCCAATCAATGGTCGCGTGGTTGTAGTTGCGGTGTAAAGTGTAGGACAACTACGACATCTAGTGGCTAAAATGAACACGACCGCTATAATTTATTTTCAAACGAGTTAACGCTAATCAAAGTCTACAATTTATTTTTAACAACAGTTTCCCCAACAACAAACACGATTTAAATACATTTGAGGCAATTTATTCCCTAGTTCTGTGTTTTACAAAGGGTTTAATTGTAAACTAAAGATGCAATTATTTATTATTCATCTCGAGATGTTTTTTACAAATAATATACAATTCAGAGTTACAATAACAAACTCTATGTATGTAACACTATGTAATATCAAATAAATATTCTAAGAATATCATTACACATCGTATACTGTACTTTGTATGCACTACAGGGGTGGATCAAGAAAATGATTAATGGGGTGTCATAAGAACTATCGGGGTGGCAACACTAAAGCAAGCATCCCTTCATTCATAAATCTTGTGGATTTAAGGCCGTACACACGTACATTCAGTGCATACACAGAGCAGCACTTTGTGTGCAGACTATTAGTCTAAAGAACAAAAGTACTGAATAAATAAGGACTGTTGTGCAGAGAGGCGGAATCAGAGGGGTGACCTGGGTGGCACTGCACCCCTCAGATATCCACCCCGAGTGGCTTTCGCATATAAGGTTAGTTTTAATACTACGCATAGGGATTTTGTTTGCGGAAATCATTTTGAAAGGTGCTAGACGGGGTAATCAGATAAGAGAGATCGGTTCCTGATTTAGCCTAGACATTGTGTTTAAAGTTACACTTGTGCTAGTTATATACACATAAACAGTGCAGTGCCAATACATTACACTATTTGCCTGTTTACTTAATAGGCTAACGTCAGCTACAGCCACCACCAGTGTTTAAATGTTAAGCTAACTTTGAAATTCATTAGCTATTTATCTGGTCGTGATACTCAAAAGATTACCTCAATTGCAAATAGCCTGTTTACATATCATAAAGGGCTAATAAAATACAGCTAATTTACTCCATAGTACGGCCAGCCATCTAGCTGTGTGTTACGAAATAGAGACTCTGACAAGTATGTGAATATTTTTTTTAAACCAAATCACGTTACAAACACCAAGTTAAGTAAATTATTATTTCTCTTTTGATGCCAGGTTAGGGTTACACCTAGAGATGCGCAGATAAGCTAAAATGTCACCCGCATCCGCTGCTTCAAATAAATTATCCACCCACCCGCACGTATAATTTCCCCTAATATAGATATCCGCCCCCGACCCGAATCCGATCGTCACTTTAATTACTCAGTAAATTTTATAGCACTGTCTTTGTCTGTAAATGCTTCAATCTAATCTTTCGATTTAGCACACAAATGATGTACCATAAGAGGTACCAGTCTTATGGCTTTCATGTACATACAGTGCCTCACAGCCTTGTTAACCACGGATTTAACCGCCATCCGCGCATCACTATTACACACTGACTTTCTATCATGGTCTATGGACCCTCTGAAGTTGCCTTGGCCACCCCCAGGCCACCCCATGTTAAAAACTCTAGCAACGCCACTGGTTGTGCAATTGATTATGACTGAACCAAACAGCTTGTTAAATAAAGTTAGACGAGCATTAACTGCAGTACTTTGCAGAGGCAAATGTAGCATTTTTGGAATTCTAATCCTGGGGCAGCTACACACACTATGTCCCCTCAGTGGATCCAGCCTGACAATAAAGTTTTGACTTGACCACATTTGACAGAAAAACATTAAAAGCAGCCAATGTTTATATACTTAATATCACACTTTTATTCATATTTTATAGTATTTCTGAATAATATATAAAAATTCAACAGTGTAACATTCAAGAAGTTATATTAAGCGTAGTAGTTACATGTAATGCAAGGGAGATTGTGTCTAGAAAACACAAGGCCTATATCTGGCAGGATTTTAGTTCAAAACTCCTAAACACAAATGTGTTCAAAAACCTGGTTCTTAACCACTGGTTTCAAATGTAACTAAAATTCTTACATCATTCTCGCTATAACCGTTATTAAAGATAAATTGAGTGAGAGTGATTTGGACTGTGAAACATATATAATAATAATAATAATAAATATGACATAAAATAATAATTATTATTATCATGATTATTTTTATTGAATAATAATTTATGAAATTCTTCTAGAGATGGACGAAATCAAAAGCTACTGAATGCGGTTTTGACCGGGGCGTCATGACGTCCTACGTGCGGGTGCGCGCACGTTGCTGTCACTCAGAGCTAGTTGTAGGAAATGCGGGACAATGCGAGATGTCAGCAGGGCCGTGTTTATCTGTTCCAGCGATGAAGCCCAAGATACTCTTCAAGTGAATTTTTTACGTTAATAAACCACTCGGACCTTTGTGCTCAATGCCAACGCTCAAGAGGATCTGCTTTCATGCAGATGAGTGGAAGAGCAGCGCTGAGCGGCAGTGTGTAGCTAACATCATCTTTGCTAACTTAGCCCAACAACACACCGCCCTGCAGCGAAAGGTCGCTAACTAACGTTTCACGGGTCAGCTCGCACTTTTGGGTTCATTTATACGACTTTCTCATCAGCCCAACGGTGTACCAGCGGCCTGTCACGCTTTCACCTTTCATCCGTTTAACGGTGACGGCGGGGGGGTCACGGTAACTGGAGCCGACAGGAGCCCCCCCGACAGGCGGATCACACAGTTGCGGGTGAGTTTTGGCGATGAACATCCGATTAAACCGATGGCGATATCTGCTCTTGGTGAAAATGGATGTGTTCGGTGATGATATCATAGAGGTGGCTATCACTGCTTCTTAAACCGGGAAGTTGAGCAGAACGGCCTCACTAACGTTAGATGCTGAAGGCGTGAGCTAGCGAGTTAGCAGGCCAGTTTGACTAGCTGCATGAAGTAACGTTTGATTTGAATTAAAAAACCCTCCAGATTGTATATATATGTTGTGTTTCATAACGCAAACCGTGATTTTTTTAAATGTAATAATGAATCATCAGGGATGTTGAAAGGTTGTTGAAAGACTAACCCGATCAGCATGAATTAGCAGCTTTGGGTTAAACTTGACAATCACAAGTATTAACAGACTCCTGCGGTTAAAACAATATCTAGCGCTAACTCATCTGCTTCTTTATGAACACGTTTATGCGTTTTACGACGACAGCCTTGCCATCAAAAGCGCATTGTAACGTTAATGTTATCGATGTTGCCCTTTCATAAATGGAGGTCTCCCGGTATCCGGTACAGTATTATTTCCCAGTCACATCCCATGTGCTAAAATACAAGGTCTGACAAAAATAAATATTTGCCATTTATAAGATCAGCTCTAAAAATGAACATGTGGATCGTTTACATCTCATAAGCATTTACAGTTATGACGTTATTAGAGTTTTGGTTACCCGGAACGAAGAGACAGTTTATGTGTATGGGTGGAGTCCCACAAAGACTACATTGCATCCTGATTTTTTTATTTAATTTACTTAATCTGAACTATGAAAACATTTCTATTTAATGTAATCAAATAATATAATAGCCTAGATATGGTTTAAAAATACTTATGTATTTATATATATATATATATATATATATTGTAAATACTGAATAATTAAAGCTAAAGCTAAATATGTATAAAACTACCATTAAACTCAAACTAAACTATAAAAACTCTGGTTGAGAAGATCAATAGGTGACATGACATTATATTATTTATGCTGATTAAAAAAATCATTTATAAATGTTAATAATTAAACAAAATACATAAAATAAAATAATTGGTTGTATTTTCTTTTTGGACCAAAACCTTTCCTATTAGCACAGTGAAATAGGCACTGAGCTGCTTTAATATACATTGCCGTAGTGGTTTTCTCAAGGAACTACTTCCCTTTACCCTCCGGGTAGCATTTGTACTCACGCATCTATGTAAATATAGACTATGCAGAAGTTGAGGATACAGATCTTTGTTTAAGAGGAAACGGTTGTAACCTTTTCTTTTACACTGTACCTGGACTAGATCTCTAATAGATCAGTGTATATTAACATCGTTATCAAATTACTGTTTTGTTCTCTGCATAAATCTTTATGTGTGAGAGGCATTCTGTCAAACTATTGTCGTCATTAAACAATTGAACAATCATCTCCTCTATTTATGTTCTGTTGTGTTTTCATGTTATTTTGTGGTTATTGGCTGATTGGATCTTTACTTTACCTATGAATATTGTTATTAATACAAGGGAAACAAATGTGATTGTTCTTGTTTCGGAAAGCTGATATAATATGAGTCAAATCATTTTAACAGTACCAGAATTTATTTGCAGGAGATATTTGTTTCAAGTTAATGTTTCTCTTTTTTTCCGCTGCCAACTGAGGGGATTTATTAAATTTAAGCATCTGGTTTATTACTGTCATTAACTTTGAGCGAAAAATTGTGCTAAAGAATAAGTCATGTTTTTTTGCCTGTTATGTTTTAAGGAAGATACTGACTCTTTTTTTATTTCTTTTCCTCAGCTGTCACAGTAAGAGGGAGACATGGCTGAAGTCTCCGCCCTCAGCCCCTCTCCCCCCAGTATTGGAGATCAGACAGTGCCCGCTCCCTCCAGCCCACAGCCGCTCCCCTCAGAAACTCCCATCCCCAAATCATCTCTTTATGGAGATCGAGCAGTGATGGGCAACCCAACAATACAGACAGGTGGAAAAACCTCCACTTCCCCAGGTTCCCCTGACAAAAACATTGTTGCTCCCTCTTTAACAGCCACAAACAGTGCTGGTGATCCACAGGTGGAGGTACTAGCACATACAGATGCAGGGATTAATGGGAAGAATACTTTAAGTGGCCACACTGATGTACAAGGGTCAGAGCCTGAACATCAGATGCCCGCTTTCCCCGACCTTAATCAGATTCCTAATCTCTACCCCAATGTTGTTGAAGTCAGCCATATTTCCAATCCTGCTCCTTCCATGAACGCTCCCCCTGAATACCCCCTTTCTCCGAGTCCTAATCTCTTTCCCAATGTTGTTGAAGTCAGCCATATTTCCAATCCTGCTCCTTCCATGAACACTCCCCCTGAATACCCCCTTTCTCCGAGTCCTAATCTCCACCCCAATGTTGTTGAAGTCAGCCATATTTCCAATCCTGCTCCTTCCATGAACACTCCCCCTGAATACCCCCTTTCTCCGAGTCCTAATCTCCACCCCAATGTTGTTGAAGTCAGCCATATTTCCAATCCTGCTCCCTCCATGAACGCTCCCCCTGAATACCCCCTTTCTCAGAGTCCTAATCTCCACCCCAATGTTGTTGAAGTCAGCCATATTTCCAATCCTGCTCCCTCCATGAACGCTCCCCCTGAATACCCCCTTTCTCCGAGTCCTAATCTCTACCCCAATGTTGTTGAAGTCAGCCATATTTCCAATCCTGCTCCCTCCATGGATGCTCCCCCTGAACACCCCCCTTCTCCGAGTCCTAATCTCTACCCCAATGTTGTTGAAGTCAGCCATATTTCCAATCCTGCTCCCTCCATTACCGCTCCCCCTGAACACCTGCTTTCTCAGAGTCCTAATCTCTTCCCCAATGTTGTCGAAGTCAGCCATATTTCCAATCCTGCTCCTTCCATGGATGCTCCCCCTGAACACCCCCCTTCTCCTATTCCTGAGTCCTCAGAAAATCTCACAACCTTCAACCCCGCTCCCTCTCACCCTTCACAAGACTCCACAGCAGATCCTTCTTTAGAAGCAGAAGCCGAACCCCTGCCCAACCAGAACCCCAACACTCCAGATAGTTCCAGCACAAGCAGAATGGCCCTCGAGCCTCCCTGCACGCCATCAAAAGCTGATCCCCCAGCTGTTCTGGTGCAGGAGTCAGTTGAGTATTTTGTTCTGCCCTCTCACACACGACCGGCTCCGGACACGCTCAGCTACCTGGAGTCGGCCAGTCTGATGTCAGGCACACTGGAGTCTCTGTCAGGGCTCGGAGAGGATGGAAGCTCTGTGGGGTCAGATTCGGAGATCAACGGCCCTATACGACGCACTGATAAATATGGGTTTCTAGGAGGCACACAATACAATGAGGCCAGGTGGGTGTAGTTTAGATGTTACCCATCAATTCATTGACTCAACACCACAGCCTGGCGAGTTATACGTTTTTTTTAAGAGAGAGCCGACATTTCAAGAGCAGAGAAATCATTTAACATTCAAACATTTGTATTTTACAGTATTTTACAGGGTGTAATTTCTTCCACAAAACATTTTTTTCTTTAAATGTAGAAAACATTTGCATTATTACTGTGTATGCTATTTAAAATGTTATCTTAACCCATTTACAGATTCTATTCATACAGTAAGTAATACAAAACTACTTAAAATTTGTTTGAAACCCATCATTCATTTATTATTATAATCATTATTTACTATTGAAAAATTAAAGAACAAAAACATGCACTTACAGTATGAATCATGGATAGCTAAACTAGGCATGTGATAGTAAAAAGTGTACAAGTACTCCGTGTCTACACCGTGATGCGACACACGGCTTGTTGTAATGGTAATTTACAATTATAATGGGTTCGAATGCGTTCTTGTGTCTCTTGTCTTGTCACTCCGCATCCGGTGTAGACAAAGTGTTACAATGCGAGTTTCAGTTTGAAGAAACAGTTCACTGAAAAATAAAAAAATCTGTCATCATTTACTCACCCTTGTTCTAAATCTGTATAAATGTGTTTGTTTTGAAGAACACAGAGAGAGATATTTGAAAGAATGCCTGTTACCAAACAGTTTTTGGCCACCATTGACTACCAATAGTAGGAAAACATTTTAATGGTAGGCAAAAGTGCCCCAGAACTGTTTGCTTTCCTGCATGCTTCAAAATATCTTCTTTTGTTCTCAACAGAACAAAGAAATGTATGAAGCAATTTTTCCTACTATGGTAGTCGATGGTGGCCAAGAACAGTTTGGGTACAAGCATTCTTCCAAATATCCTTCTCTGAAACTTATAGCATGTCTGTGTCCTCTATGAAACAGCACATGATGTGAAAAAGTATGCAAGGATCTTAATAATTCACACCTACCACCGAAAGCAGAATGAGGAACTTGTCTTTAATGCCATACTCGCTCATCCATCAGTGTAGTCACTCAATCTTTTCTGTTCCTTTATGTACGTGTTATCTCTGTCTCTTTTTTTCTCTCGCTCTCTGTATCCTTCATCTTTCTGTGCTGTGAGTGACTCAGATTGTGCTGAGAGAGCTCCTCTGAGTCACAGTGCACTGACTGTCTCACTTTTTGTCTCTCTTCCCCCTGACTGTCTCTGCTTTATCTCCAGTTCTGACTAATTCTCCTAAAACGGGCACATAACACTGTCCTTTGCGATTGCTGAGTAGATGAATTTCCTTCATATCCCTTTTTAGCATCAATGTATTAACCAGCACATGCTCTTTCAGCTATTTAAATATTGTTGGAGTACTAAATTAGACATTGTCATCTGGCTAGAATGATGTCTGTCAGATTTAGTTCTCCACTTTTTTGAAGTTTTTATTATGGCCAGATATTAAATCCTTTTCTGAATAGTCAATCATTTTTTGCAGGTTAGTTTACAAACCATATTTACAAAAATGTTATATAAATAAAATAAATGAGGTTTCAAAGACCCTTTCCTTTTTGAAGCATTATTTACTTGTTATCATTTACTGGGAGCATTTAGCATGAAGCACAATATATAATAACCATTATTATATATATTGTGCATCACTAAACAAAATGACACAAACATTATTCTTATACTAGTTTCCTGAAAACGTCCCTCATCTGTCATTGATAGTGCAAAAACCGATAACAACAAGCAAAGTCTCAGACTCCAGTTTCCATCTCCGGTGACAGTCACTGGTATCACTACTACTGTGACAATGCAACGTTTGTTTACCTGGTTAACATAATCATTGTCTTACAAAATGACATGACGCAAAATAATTTTTAATCACTATTAACAGCATAACGTTTTGGGGCGTATGAAATAAAGAAAGCAATTTTCTGATATTTCTGCCCGTTCCTGTATAAACCCTATCGGGCACTGAGCTATTTGTCAGAAGCTTAACATGATCTGGGGCCTGGAGGGGTGCTTGGACATGTGTCATGTGTCTTGATTCTTGTGAATCCTTCTGTGTCTTGTAGTGAGGCTGAGATTCGTGTGGCTGTGGCGAGACAGAGAGAGATGAAATGGCTGGACATGTTCAAACACTGGGACAAGTGGATATCTCGACGCTTTCAAAAGGTTCTTACCTAAAGTATCACTAAATGCATTCCTGACCGGGTACATAGGTCAGTGCCAATAGCCAAAAAGGCTGCATCTTGACACTCAGGCGATGAGTTTGAAGCCCAGCTTATGGTCCTTTCTGCCAAGATCTGTTTTGTCAGCTGAGCAGTGATGAACTTATTTAACATACTGTACTGCATTCTGTCCCTCACAGTATTGTTTTCATGTGCATGAAATATAAAAAAATGATGTCTACTCTGACTAACTGTGATTTGCATTGGTCATATGAAACTGGGTGCAACCTCTATACTGTATTTATAGTTGCATGCTTTTTTTCATTTCCCCTAGGTGAAAATTCGCTGCAGGAAAGGAATCCCCTCCTCGCTCAGATCTAAAGCCTGGCAGCTGCTGTCAAACAGCCAGGAACTTTTTGAGTCGAATCCTGGGAAATTTGAGGTACGTCCACTTGGACAAAATTCCTTTGCAACATGTATATCACATCATCATCTCTCCAGATTGTATGAAAATATTTAATTTTTTGGTTTGTTGTTGTTCATATACCTTATACTCTTGTTCTTGTTAATACCCTATTTCAAAGTACACCGTTAAACATGGATCAGGTGGTGCACACTCCTTCTCTCAGTAAAAACATGTTTTTCTCTCTCACAGGAGCTGGAGAAAGATCAGGGAGATCCAAAGTGGTTAGACATTATAGAGAAGGACTTGCACAGGCAGTTCCCCTTCCATGAGATGTTTGCGGCTCGGGGAGGACATGGGTAAATTCAAGTGGCTTTTATCAGGGGAAAGGGTGATGTTCTACTTTTATTCAAAGTGCGGGAAAAAATATCTGTAGAGCTCAGAGACAATCGAAAAGAAGGTACTGATGTTGTGTCATGCTTTGCAGGTGACGTTTGCAAAAGTTTTTAAATGAGTCTGGGATTTATGTAGGTTAGGAATTGTTTGCCCATTTTACCGAGGGCATTGTCATGCTGGAATGTAAAGGGCCCAACCCTGACTGTTTCAGCAAAATTGAAAGCTTACGATCCTCTAGAATTCCATGTATGTCATATATTGTAAGGTTAAGATTTGTTTTAAATGAATTTACAGGGGAGTTTACATACTTTAGGGGAGCGTTTTTTGGGCCCTTTTTGACTGCAAAGTCCCCCCACCGTTGTATTCAACAATATTCAATGCCCCCTCACAAAACTCATAATACAATAATTTAGAGCAAGACACTAACTGAAAAAAACTTGTATTAAACATGAAAATAATAAGGAATATCTTGCTTTTAAACAATATACAATATAAGTCACCTTGAGGCCCCTTTGAAAGTCAGCCGAGGCACCCCTGTTGAGAACCACTGCTATATGGCAGTAAAAAAAGTATGTTATTCTGTGATCAGTAATAGCAAAACAAATCAGGTATCCTTAAGGGCCTAAATTTCATCTCCCTATTCTAAGCTGTTGTGCATATGAATGTGTTTAGACAGCAAGATCTGTACCGTATACTGAAGGCCTACACCATATACCGGCCGGATGAGGGCTACTGTCAGGCCCAGGCACCAGTGGCAGCAGTTCTTCTCATGCACATGCCTGCAGAGGTAAGAGAGAGCGAGATAAACAGATGCATCTTAACTGCTTTAAAGGGATAGTTCACCCAAAAATGCAAATACTGTCATGAATTACTCACTCTCTAGTTGTTCATTAGCTGTATACTGTACATTTCTTTCTTTGGTTGAACACAGAGAAAGATATTTGGAGGAATGCTTGAACCCAAACTGTTCATGGGCCCCATTGACTACCATAGTATAAAAAATGACAATGGTAGTCAAAAGTTCTCTAGAACTGTCCTCTGTTCTTTAAAATATCTCCTTTTGTGTTCAACAGATCAAAGAAAATTCTAAAGTAAATTTTCCTACTATAGTATTCAATGTTGGCTATGAAAGTGGTTATTTTTTTGTTATAAGCTGTCTTCCAAATACGTTTCTCTGTGTTCATCACAACAAAGATATTTATACAGATTTGGAACTCAAAGGTGAGTTAATGAATACTGACTTTATTTGTGGGTGAACTATCTCTTTAATAGATTAGCAAAACAATTAATGAAATACTAATAATATCATTGAATGTAAACTCTCTCTTTTGAAGTTTGTTTTTAATGTACTACCTACTTTACTTTTTTCCCAGCAAGCATTCTGGTGTCTTGTGCAAATCTGCGAGAAGTTCTTGCCAGGGTATTACAGCGCTGGTTTGGTGAGTACATAAGTTCGAAGAGATCCTATTATCTTTCTTGGACTGTAGGGGAGAGGAAACTTAATACTGTGAGTAATGTGTTTCCAATCTTCTCCATCATTTTCTCCTGTCCTACAGGAAGCTATCCAGCTAGACGGAGAGATTTTTTTCTCTCTGCTGAGGAGAGTGTGTCCCATGGCTTATCGCCATCTGAAGAAATTTAAGATTGACCCCATCCTATACATGACAGAGTGGTTTATGTGCATCTTCTCCCGTACGCTGCCTTGGTCCTGTGTCCTGCGTGTTTGGGACATGTTCTTTTGTGAAGGTCAGTCTTGAATGCAGTCAAGAAAATGAAAGCACATATGATTGTTATAAAATCAAGAATGCAGAATTATTCTGTTGTTTCTCTGTTAGGACTGCATGTTAAGGATACATGAAATGGTTTTTGCTTCTAAAATTGCTTGCTCACTTTTCTCAGTTTAGTTAAAGGGGTCATATGGCACGAATACAAGTTTTTCTGTGTCTTTGGTGTGTTATACAACCATGCATTTCTTTAACTCTGACATCAGGCATATTTAAAAATTGTCTACCGGTGTTTGTATTTCTCTGATTCCAAATCAGTGCATTTCATATTCTGTTTCAGGAGTGAAGATTGTATTCCGTGTGGGCTTGGTTCTACTCAAGCAAATGCTTGGATCTGTGGATAAGCTCCGTGAGCTGCAGGGCATGTATGAGACCATGGAGCGACTGAGGAACATTCCCCCTGAATGTATCAAAGAGGAAGTTATGGTGCAAGAGGTGAGCACACATTCTGAAACATATGACAAATAGTAGGCGTACATTTATCCTTTCTACTCCCTTGTTTTAGATTATCTCTCTATCCGTGACGGAGGCTCTCATAGAGAGGGAGTGCACTATTCAGGTGCGGAAGTGGCGGGAATCTCGTGGTGAGTTGACTCATCAACCAGGACGTCGGCTACATGGCACTCGGGCCATCTTCGAGCAGAAACAACGGGCTGCTGCGATCAGCTCAGGTGGCAGCCTGTCCTTCCTGTCCAGTCACATCCCTGCTCCCGGCCCTCTGCGTGCGTCCTCAAGTCTCCTATCTCTTCCTGGCCTGAGAAAGTCTAAGGCACCATTTTATTCTCAGAGTAAGAAAGGACAGGATAATGTGCCACTGCAGACCCGAGGGGGCGGCATCGGTGCAGTGACGACACAATCCTCATCGTCCTCAGCTGGGACCACCCACTCAAAGCCTCCCATATCTCCTCCTCATAACTCTGGAGCTGGGATGCGTCCGCAGGTGCCGCATGGGCCCAGTCCCCTAGCTTCGACATCTGTTGCCACGGCACCGGCTCCTACTGCACACGTCTCCAGTGCACAAATGCTTCAGCCTTCACCTAAAGTCGTATCTGAGTACATCACTCCCACCATTCCCTCACCAACCGCAAACAACGCCCCTTTACCGCCATGCCCCGAAACCGTGAAACCATCAACAGCTGGGGCCTCGGAGGAGGACGGAAAGAAGAAGAAGAAAAGTAAGGAGGACAAGAAGCGGGAGAAGGATGAGGAAAAGTTCAAATTACGAGAAAAGAAGGAAAAGGAGAAGACTGAGAAGGAGAGGCTGAAAAAAGAAAAGGACAAAGCAGAGAAGGAGAAGAAAAAGGAGAAGGGAGGGAAGAAAAAAGAAAAAGGAGGAGGGGGGACAGAGGAAAAGAATGGTGCGGCAGCGGCGAAAGATCAGGCTTAATTTCTGACCTGTTGTTCCTTCGGCATAAAGAAGAGAAGGATGGGTATAAAAACAGGACAAGGAAATAAATAAGCTGCAGGCTGATTGAACGAGAGAGGGAATAAGAAAGAGAGGAAAAATGAACTCATGTAACGTCCATTTCATCTCAAGTTCTCATTTCATAAGAATAACTGGATCATTGCTCCTGCCCCTCACGCTTCACTCATCATATCTTCTTTATGAAAGTGCGATCAGAGCCCAATGCTGACCTACGAAACAGGCAAAACTAAATATTATTCAGATGAAGGGTTTTCTTTTGAAAGCAGATATGTCAGGCTGAGATAGTCTGAAGGCAGTTCCAGTGTAATGGATGCCATGGTGTATATAGAACTCTTGGCCTTGTGTGAAGGGCTCATCTGTGCCAGTCCGGTTTCCTGATCTCCGTGGTCACAAACAAAATATCTGAGAAAAGCATGAGAGAAAAGCAAGGCTTTGATTAAAGCCTAGTGCCAGTAATACTGGTAATCCATGAGTGTTCTGCAGGATCTATTTATTCATTGTATTGTTCTTTGTTAGTGTGTATTATTGTATGTCTGTGCCTTGACATTGTAGTGAACTGTATCACAGTGTTGTGTTGCAAACAGGTCTGAAAAGGAGTGTTGTTCTCTCAACGTGAGCAAGCACCTCTTTCTAGACAACGTTAAATGACCGAACCTGTGTAAGGAAAAGGCCAATAGGGGGCCAACTGGGGAATAAATGTGTTAAATATTGAGAACTGGGAGGGGGGAATAGTCAAATAATTCAGACTTGGATGTGTTTCTCTTCAAAACTAAAAGAACATAAAAGAACCACTTTTGTGTCTCAGCATCTAATATTTGATGAATTATTAACCACTTGAAAAGTTTCAAATCTTCAAGTTAACTTAAATACTAGGAGATTTTTCCAACAGGATAAAACTATTTATGAAAAGCGTACCTATTTCCGCTGTTCAATCTTAGTCCATCTTTGCGTAAACCTCACCAAAAATGTGGCATTTCATTGCATTGACACTCCACTTTCTCATACTTATTTGAACAAACATACACTGTGGTGAAGGTTAAAATCTTCCAGGTATATGTGTGGTTTGATGTTAATAATCTTGCTATTGATACGAATGTAGAGTTCGGACTGAATTTTATCAAATTTGGAATGCACTGAGGCCTGTTGATTTTCACCACTAACCTTGATCGGTTCATGTAATATAGGACACCCTCTAATCCAGTTCATCTGAATCTGTAATTCTGTACCTTTATTGGAGGGGTTGGTGCAGAAGTGTAGCATTAAACTTTGAAGCTCTGGGGCTTCAGGCTGTAATGTTTTGATGTACAAACTCATTAATTTAATCAGATAAAACTATGAAATATCTATTCTACTTATTAGCTTTTGGTTGGATTAGATTTTTTATTTTTCTATGCAAGTATGCAAAGGCCTGGTAGACTGGAATAACAGTGAACTTTCAGAATGAGAGTAAGGAGAGTTTTGTGAAGAACTATTTAATCGCAGGATTTGAGTTTTATTTTTGAGTGGCGAAAGTGACTTTTCATTGACAAGTGTTTTCTCTTGACATCTTGGAGAACAAAGCCAATCATTTGGTATTTATTTTAGACATTTTAAAATCTCAAGATTGTCTAGTGTTACTGCAGTATTTGTGTTATTGGAGATGGTAATGATATTCATTCATGCCCAGGGGGGCTTGAATTTCTGTGTTGAATTTGATTATCTTAAACAGACGTTCACCTGAACATTGTACTTTTAATGTCAAGTAAACTGAGGAATAACCCCACCATGACCCACCGACCCCTCAATAATTATGACTTATTCTGATTAGGTGATTGGACCGTTCTTAGCTCACATTTTACCCCTATTAGATATTTATTGTTGAGTATTCTGAAGATCTGAAATGGGATATAACTTTACTAAATCCTGGTAAAGAGGGACTTCCTTTGCAATATAGTAGCCAAACATTCTTTCAGTGTTTTAATGATGTCTTCTGTGTTCATAGATTCAGTATGTCACCCTGGCCTGTTGTTCAATCTCAATTTCGGGTTCCCTTACTGACCATTTTGGTCATTGCTTCCTCAAATGGCACTTCCGTTCAAATGGCAAGCAAACAAATCATGTCTATGCAAACTTTATGTTCTTAACTGTCCGCACATGTTGATGTTAGCGTTCATGTCATGGCCACCAGGGGGATAAAACTGAAGGTCACTGTAGCCTTTACTTAAAGGTAGATTGTATTGCAATGTCCATGGTCTGTTATTTCCAGATCACATAGAAAATCTGGATTCATGTGCGTTATCCTGAAGAAGTGCTCTAGGTTTCACCCATTGGGTAAGACCTGGCACCTTTCAGGACACTAAAACACTTGTCTGTTTGGCCAAGGGTACGACAGGTGGACATTGTACGTTGTGCTCACCAAGAATTAATGCAAGGTCATCCAGTCTTGGTTTATTAAAACTCTGAGACAGCTAGGACAAGCTGGAAAGTGGTTGACCTGTTTTATGGATTTCTGCATTGATCATTATGGCTTAATGTATATAGTAGGAATGTTGTAAAACTAATTTTAATTATTTTTTTAATTTAATTGTAGTTTTTGTTTTGGGCAGTGAACTCTCATTACGTCACTTTTCTCGGACTTGTTTTTAAGTTTACATTAAAACATTTAACGTTACTGTTAAGAAAGAAAAATTCATAGATGAAGAGTTGTTCCATAAATGCAGAAAAGGAAGTTCACACAGTGTATTTAATAATTAATTTGATGACAGTTGTGATGAATAATAAATCATAATATATTAAAAATCCCTTTGTTGTGTGTGTGTGTTTGTTACATTAGGATATTTTTGAAGTGACATTGAGCGAAGTATTCACCTGTTACTCATCCAATTTTATTTAAGATTACATGAGTTTTTTTTCCGAGTACAGTATGTTGGAGAATTGTTTAACGTTGTCCAACAAATGTTTTATTTTAAATTATTCCCACTCCTTTTAAATGTCAGTGTTATGTAAGGTGCTGCTGCTATGCCATGGTAGATGCGTGCGCACCTAGGTGAATGGAAAAGGCGCAACATTTCTGAGATGAGAGTCTTTCACTTTATATAACGAATGTCTTTGGATTTTGGAAAGTTTTAGAAACCTTAATTTACTGGATTTGTTTTGGCTGAGATCATCATGGTAAGATCTTGTATCAATGTGAAAATGATGACCGACTGACTACACATTATTTATTTAATATGTGTAATATCCAATTAATACCTTATTTTATAATGTTAAAGGTTGCATTTGGATATGACCAACATGAAACTTGCAGAGCAATACAGTAGCTGTTATGATACATTTAAAAAATTGTCTTTAATGTTGTTTTCTTTTTTTAACTTGTTTGACAATTAGTATATGTTTTAATGCTTGTTAAATATTACCTCATGTTCTCATTTAATATTTTTAACTCTTTTTGACATGGGGATCAATATAAAGCAGAGCAGATTTGCTTTTGTTACCACTAGGCAGTGCTGTTAACATACTTCTGCCCACCTTGGGATCTTAAAAAATCCAAGACTTGCAGCTTTAATGAAGATTTGTTTTACATTTCGGTCTCTGTTTCTACGAGTTATAGTTACAGCAGAGACAGATAGAGATGTCTCGCAGACACAGCAGTACAAAAGATAGATGTTTTATTCACAGTTTGTGTATTTTTATTGGTTACAGAAGAGTGTTTGACAAGGCAAAGCAGGCCCAGATGCAGAAAGCAAATAGTGGGTAAATTAAAAAAAGACATGGACATAGCAATATGGAAGAGGAGGGGAGAGGGGGAGTAAAGAAGATTTGTTTTCTTTCAGTCCTCGCTCTCCTCTTCCTTGGACGGCCTGCCTTTCTTAACTCCCTCCATGATAACTTGGTATCACTTTTAGGATATCAAGATCTCTCTGTACAAACCTCACGTACTCCTTTTTTCTCTGTTAGTTCTCTGTTGCAGTCAACTAGCGGTGGAAGAGTTGTGATAGGCTCCTCTATTATAGAGTGAGATCACATCAACCTTGCTTCTTCCCGAGAGTGGGCTTGCAAAATTCTTTCAGATTTGGCTGTTTCAGCCAAAGAAAGGAGCTATATTCAGTTCCAACCTCAAATTAACAGCAGATGTTGCAACATCTATGCATGCTTTAGACGGGATGGTCATGGTAATACGTGAGAAAGAGAGAGAGAGAGAGAGAGAGAGAGTATGTGAGAGCTATGGAAATGATGTTAAAATGTTTTATTGAAACAATTCCATGTCCCCACTGACAGACACTGTGGTCATCAGTCTCTCCACCCTCCCAATTGAGTCTCAGTGAGACAAGTCTTTGATTTTGAATGAGAGCAGAATTCGGGAGAGATAGAGAGCGTAAGTGCTTGAGTAACACATATGATGGAAAGAAAGATTAGGAAGTAACACAAAGTGAGAAGGAGGACAAGGAACGGACTAGGAGTGTAAAGCAGCGAGGGATGCGTATTCATCTCTTCATTTTTCTTTTCTCCTCTGCCTTTTACTCCTCCTTCTCCTCTCCGTGTGTGATGACGTAGCAGATGTTCTTGTAGTCAACATTGCCAGCCACATCTGGGGGGAAGGCGGCCCACAGATTCTTCATCTAATGTGGGAAAAACATGTTATATTAAGCAAACATTAACAAGCGACTAATTGGAAAATAAGTGTCTGGAGAGCAACGTTGGATCTCACCTCCTCTGCGGAGAACCTGTCGCACTGAGTGGACAGGAGCTCCTCAAGGCTGGAATGACAGAGAAAGAAAGTCAAAGAATGTCTTTGTTTACCTTTTGAGAGATACATAAAATGTTGGAGAATTTAGACTCACAATTCCTTCTTGATGGAGCCTGTAGCCTCGGGGTCCAGCACCTTGAATGCGGACACGATGACGTCCTCGGGGTCAGCACCTTTTGGACACAGTGAGAAGCAAAAGTTACATTATGCATGCAAACAGTCAAAGCTTAGAAAAAAGTGAAAAGGATGATAGCCATAGCTAAAGATGCTTTGCATACCCTTCAGCTTCTCTCCGAACATGGTGAGGAAAACGGTGAAGTTGATTGGACCGCTGGCCTCCTTGATCATGGCCTCAAGCTCCTCATTCTTCACATTCAGCTGGCCTACAGACACACGATAGGATCAACACGCAAATGAGTGCGCTCAGATTCATGAAGATTTTTCCAAATTGACACTCCTCTAACAGAACAAGAACAGAACTCACCCAATGAGGCCAACACGTCCCTAAGGTCGTCTTTGCTGATGATACCGTCTCTGTTCTGATCAATGATTGTGAAAGCCTGTGCAGAGAAGACATTACATTAGAAAAAAATCAAGACTGTAGTGACTCCAAACCTGTGACAAAGACAGTTTAATTTGATGAATAATATCAGTGTTTCCTTTTTTAGGATTTTGTCTATCAGTTTGTGCATTCTCTTATTGGCTTTTCTTTTTTCCACTACACTAATGTCCTTTTTCAATCCTGTGAAACTAAAGACCCCCTACCACACACACTGCTTAAATATTTAGTAACAGCTGCTGAGTCCCACCCGGTCCCCACACAGACCCTCTCTAATCCATATTTCCATCTGTGATATCCCAACTGTAATGTCAGACATTTCTAAGGTGCCATTTGAGATGGCAGTATCACAAATAGCCAACCATTTCATATCCTTAATTAGGTCACTCATACGCAAGCCTAATTTACATCAAATTCCAGTGTCATCTTATCCTGACAGCATGCACACGCACATACGCATGGTTTTAAATTTTTGTCTGAGATAATGTTAATAATTAATCACGAAGATCATAAATGGACATGACTAGAGGTTAAGCTGAACTATTTGTGTACATTATTCTTCTGTACTTTCTTCCATGCAAAGTCTAAATGTACATGTAATATCTCTATGCTAATAAAGTCAAGATAATGGCTTCTTTCCATGGATGTTCCAGGTTTCTTTTTTCTCACAGTCTAATTTTCTCTCTCTCTTTCACTCATTCGCTCTCTGTTTCTGTCAGGCATCAGCTGCTGTCCCACTGGGGTCAGAGTAAAAGAAACAGGAGGAGCGCTTGACAGGTGGGAGGTCAGAGGAGAGAATGGCGGTGACATTTCTGTGCATATTCGCAGACCAGACAAAGGGAAAGATTAACTTGCTGTGTTGACTCATCTCAGCTGCTGGCTGTACTCTAATACTGACCATAAAAATAAGACTTAATATAGATACTGATTGACTTTGTGGGAGGTTACATGTGATCAAATGACATCAAAAGTCCAGTTCAAACACAGTTTCTGTGACATAACCCACAGCAGAAATCTATTGAATTCCATTAATATCATACACTTACAGTATATACTTTGTCCCTAGTCTCATTAGTGACGGTAGATTTGATTATTCACAATAATTGAACAAAGACTTCCCATTAACATATTGCAACTACTATTGTGGTCGCCGGGTATTTTAAAGAATTGTGGTGGAAAAAAAAGGTTACCTCCTTGTACTCCTGAATCTGGCTCTGCTCAAACATGGAGAACACATTGGAGGAACCCTCTCCTCCTCCTGCCCTCCTCTTGGCCTTCTTTGGTGCCTAAATATGCAAATACATAGCATAGCGGTCTTAGCATTCATAGCCATAGCAAATAATAACAAAATACAAGAAATTTGCATGCAAACAGAGTAAATGTAATGCATATTTCTCTTATGTTTTACAAAGTTTTGCAATTTAATGTAGGCTTGGGATCTTTTGTCTGCTTAAGAAGATTGTAACCCCATTCTATGCCTACGGTAAATTCAGTTGGAATTCTGAACAGGAACACATGAATGAACCATTTTTCTGAGTAATAATCAGTCAACGAATTATCTATAGATCAAAATGTCTTTTTTTATACATTTTGAAATAGTTATTTAAGTTTTAAACTCTTGGCATCATTTATGTATTGCATCTGATACCATGCTAGCAAAAGGTTATCTGTGAAAATGACAATCTTCTGCACATGAGTGTATTATCCCTGTCCACCCACAAATTTTAAAATAAATTATAATTTGGAAAATAGTGTTCTGTTGCATCAAAAAATGCTCAAGAGAAAAAACATTTCAGCGCAATACATCCTAACTTCGACCCCCCCAAAAAACAAACAAACAGAACAATGCCCCTTTAATCATGTCCTGTTTTTGGTATTGTAAGTCCAGGGATGAGGTATCCAAAACGTGGATGCTGCTTCCAAACTTCCCAGGTGAACCTTCTGATAATGTTAGCCTCTGGTGTGTGCCATTGTCTTCTCGGTTCCTATATGTCCACTTAAATGATGTGCCCACTGGCCAGGTAAAAGCTGAGCTACAGGTTACTCACCATTTTGAGACGGTATACGTGAAGTGTAAGAAGCTCAAGAAGCGAAGATGGTGTGAAGCCGCGCAGTGACCTGTTCCCCCAGTGTTTATATACTACTGAAGGCCCCTTGCTAATTATAGATCCATCCTTAAGTGTGGTAGGGGAATAGAAGATGGACAGACAGGAACTATGAAAGGGGGGAGAAAGACACAAGCTCGGTGAAGGTGAAGTGGTGAAGGAATAGAGGGGTGGGATGCACTATCATCTTACAGTGCTCAGAAATAGCTATGTGAGTCTCGGAATGAATCTGATATTTTGGCAACAGTCTGCACGCCTCATGTAGACTAATAAGGACATGAGACGTTAAGGACGTTTTGGGCTATGAATATTAACATGGTGATTTCTGAGGATAATCACAAAACTCAAACTGTGGGAAATGAATGTGATTAGATATTAACAAACTGGAGTTATACAACAACTCTGACACTATAATATGGGAGATAAAATAATGTGTGAATGATTTTTGTATCGTGTTTATTGACTTTGTTTATATGTGTGCATCTGATATGTTGGGGGCCACACTTGCCATCATCACGTTCTAAACCAGCTGTAATCAAAAATAGGTTTTAGTGTCTTTCCTAGTATAGTGATGCCTTAAGATTTAGGATCAGGTCTTTCCATCCCACCCCACCCCAACACATGGCCATGCCCATATTCAGCCTTCTGTCTCTGACCTCACAGGGTCACATTTGGCCGCCACTTACAGTAGGCATTGTACGAGGGATGAGGGTATACTGTTTGAGGGCACAATATTCTGTTATCATCCTCATTTTGAATTGATCAACAGCCCCAAGCACAGCGTGGAACAGTGAGGTGTTTTTAGAAAAATGCAGATGAATGGATACTTGAGGCTAATAAAAGATTATTTTGGGGTCACAGGGGGATATGTTGAAGGAACAGCTGAGAGGAACCAAAATAGCTAAACAAACGTGTCTGTTCAGACACATTCCTTTTCTTCTCTGTTCAATCCATCACATATTTCCTTGTCTACTGCTGCTATGCATTCCGTTCTCTTTTAAGTTTACTCCCCTTTATCAATTTTTTCCTCAATATAACTATAGTTTTTGTTGTTTTTGATCTCACTGCATGCCCTTTTTTATGAGGGAATGCTAGACATTTTTAATTTTGAATGTCACCTAAACAGTGTATCTCTAAAAAACATCTAATAAATTGCTAAATAATTTGTATTTATTCCTAAAAGGCTTCATCACTCAAACAGCATTTTATACTTGATGTTTTATTACATGGCTCGTTGAAATGCTATATTCTGATTGGCCAGTCGCAACATTTGCAGGTTCATTATTCCTAGATAACAACCTCTCAAAACCACACACGGTAACCCGGATGTAGCAAAAAAAAAATTGACACATTAAAAATAAATATACCTTTTAATTACATATATGACATTACATTTGCAAATGATTAAACCAAATTGCCTGTTCGTGACATTTGAACGGCGTTTCTTACCTTGAAACCAAAAGTAAATTGCTTTTCCTTGCAGAAGGTCTGCATTCGTTAAAAATGAGCTACTAAAATATTTCAAATTCACATTTTATGTCAATTTTTTTCTCATGTGGCAAGTAGTCATGTAATAAGAGGTTGTTATCGTGAAATATGCCCCTTAAGTGTAATACACACTGATCACACTGTAGGGCTTATGTCTGCAATAACACCCGGCTGCCTGTACATTATCTCTTACATGTTGTATATCGTTTATGTTTCATTTCATTTTTTTTTAAATAAGACATTTAAAGACAACTCAAGTGCTTTCCATAACCAAAATACATAATTTCTAAAAGTAACACAACATAAAACAAACAAACAACTTTAAACAAAATGATTAATGCACCATTGAAGCATACTGAAGTGAAACTCAGAGTTTGAGTCTTTACACTTTTTGGACAATCGGTTAACTGTCTTTGTTTTGTTTATGTCTGTCAAAGTGAACGTGTAAGCCTATTTATACAGGACATATTGCGGGTAATGTGATCTCTTCTCCTCAAAACTGTTTATCACCTCAGAGTTGACTGAATGTCTGGAATGAGGTACAGAAGGCCACACCGTCACTACTGAGTTACTTAAGTATAGTGACATCTAGTGCCTTCTTTTTTCATCTCACAACATAAAAGCTGTACTTTACTGTACTGTAGTTTATTTAAACATTTATTAATAAACACAATCAATCCTAATTAAATAACCTGTTATGCTAAATATTGTGTATAATATCCTAAATGTGTGAAGAGATTTGCAAATGACACAACATCACCAATGATTTGAGGAAGAGTGAAAGAGGAAGACTAAACAGGATGTGTATTTTGGTTTATGTGTGAAACCACATGAACTGTGTGAAACAAGTTCAGACAGGCAGAACTATAAAACGGTAACTGGCATTTGTAATCCTCTACACAACATCACACTGATGTTCTGAGGCAGGCCACGCTATGTATACTAAAACTTAAATTACATTCATATACTGTAAGATAAAGGAATATTGTGCTCTATTCCAAAACATCACATCCGTTTAGGCTGCCTCATCACATACATTAAGAACAAGCAAGTCATTAACAAAAACTACTATTTTGCATTCACAGTCACAAATGTACATCAAACGCAATCTTAAAAGAAGAAAATAAAGTTACCAATTAACTTATTTATATGTTTGCAGGAGTCTAAATTGAAATGACCTATTTGGAGTTGTCAATATCTGCACGTAGGTAACTTAAGGGTAAGACTACAGTGATCTTAGTTCTGTTTAATGATCATTTAGGGTAAATGTACCGAAACCTTACCACAAAAGGGGAAATGAGAAACCCTTTACAGAAGAGTTGCCAAGATCATAAGTCAGAGCTACACTGCATACTGTACTTTCAGAACTTTAAAAAGACACCAAGATCAAATTTAATGCATCCATAGCTAGTGATTCTTAAAATGTATTTGAACAGTACATTGTTTATTTTGGTTATAGAGCAGGATTGACTATTTAGATATTAATATGATCAAACGCAGGTATGTGTGCCTTCAGCTCCAATTAGATTTAACCAAGGTCAATGAGGTCCTCCTCAATGTATCCCATCTCCTCTCGCTTTTTCTTTAGCCAGTCAGCTCTTAGTTCCTTAATCTCGTTTCCATAGTACTCATGCAGTTTACTGAATTCCTCTAACGGATCAAAACCCACAACTGGCCACTCCCCATAAGATGGTGCCGGACTATTCAAGGGTGTGACATGGGCGTTTCTCTTTGGCCAAAGCTTTGGTGATCGCTTATTGTTGGTTTTGAAAGAAACAGGAGGGGGCTGCAGACTATAGCTGATGGGTCTGTTTGTCGTAGATGAAGGCAGTACTGAACCTGTACTGTAGCTTCTCCCATCTCTGGGTACCACGGAAGCCCCATGTCCGAAATAGACGTGTCCTGTGTTCCTGGAAGCCATTGTATTATCAGATGTTTCCTCAGTCTGTATCAGATCACAAAGGCCTTTCTCTTTTCTAGCTTCTGTCGAATGGACAGCAGAAACAAAACAGATTACAATTACATACCCGTTAGAGTTTTCTGATCTGTAGACATTCTGAAAGCACTCACCTTTGTAGCATCTCTCCAGGTCCTTGACGATCATTGAAAGGTAGAGGTGACTGGCGCAAAGCAGAGCACTGACCCAATTCTCCTGGCTCAGATGGTCATCAGCGGCAAGTCTATATGTGCGAAGGCCTGGTCCAGTGAACACCAAGGAGAAACAGAACTGACCATCCGTCTCACATGCCTGCACCATACAGCCCTCCAGAACGATAACGCCCAACAGATTACGATCGCCAGGACGCTCCTGATAATACAACAGATTCCCTTTCAACACAAACCACCGTCGCAGGTAAGTGGTGTTTCTCTCCCTCTGTGGAAAAAAAATAACAGTAAAGGAAGGAAAGGAAAAGGAAATTTAAGGTAATTTAAGGAAAAATGACAATATCCTATACTTTCAGTTACAGGACACATGTATTTTACAAAAAGGGATTAGAGTCACTTATTAAGAAGTAGGCCAGTAGGCCAATGTGGCATGCTTTTAATTAGCATGTATGAATAAGTGTAATAGCCCTGATTCACCAGAGGTTCAATTTAGGGTTCTTTACTACTTTTCTTATATACATCTGAGCTCATTCAAAGCAAATATGACATGCTTTTAAGACATAAATTCTGTCTGCAATTTTTTTTATGAATTGAAAATGAGAAATACTCTGTTTTCTCCTTGTATTTTTCTTATAATCTATATTCCTCCTCGAACCCTTACCTTTTTGTAGAGATATCCCTCTTTATCTACAGGTGAAGTGCAGGACAGGTAGTGTGTTACAATCTTCCCATGGATCTTCATTACAACGCCACCTGGCGGGCAGCCGTGTCCTACAGGGACACAAGAGGATCTTTAAATGAAAAATTATTTAATTAAAGCCTCTCGTATTTGTTTCTACATTTCAGCTAAAGGATTATTATTCAAATAATAGAAATGAATACAAATGAATAGAAACAAGAACAAACGCGCAATGACAGGCACGAGTAATAGCGTATGAGATAAGAAACTCGTCTGTCTGGTTAACACAGGAACTGTCAGTCATTCAGATAGATGCAAACATTTGAATGGAAACGCGATATTCCTTTAAGCATATGTATAAGATTCGTAAAATGACAAATAATGTGCGTTGGTTGTAAAGATTAAAGCAATGACGTGAGAAAAACAGTTATAGATCGATAAAAATGTTTCTCAGGTGCACTTACTTGCTAGTATCTTATTTCCGATTATTTATCGCGGAAAACATCACTTGAATTAAAACGCCGATGCTCAGACACATGGTATAAAGGAGATGGTAATATTATAAGTTTCGTATTACCAGCGCGCGCCCTCACGTCAATCTGGCAAGTGTTGAAATATAAATAACGCGCCCCACTTCCTGGTAACAAAAGCCGGTGTGATATGTTCTCTTTTGACTCAGCAGCAGGCATGGGAACAAAAACTTTGCATTGATCAATTGAAAAGGTTATATTGTTGTGTGTTATGCATTTAAAAGGCATCCCACAAAAAAGCTTCTAAAGCTAAAATGTTTTGACAAGAGAGAAAACGGCCAAGTTATCTCTGATATCTATTTACTACTTAACGTTTCTTAAAATGATCGGAAAATAACACACGCACGTCAGAATGTTGTACAATATAAGTATCCAAGTAACGACAGCTCACACGCTTTGCCTCAAGGGGGCGCTCGAGATGAAAGTCTCGCAGAAACACAGTAGTGACGTCCTTCCGGTTTTAGGTTTAGTTGAATGGCGCAGTGGGGAGAATAACAACCAGGTAACACATTTTAAACGCTTTCTATACATACTTGACAAATGATCCACTATCTAATGCAACAAATGTGTCTCCAATTTGCATTATGTGTTGTTTTTAAACCGTTTGATATATGACGCTCTGCGTGGACACTCGTAGCGTTCGCTCGTGTTATGTTACAGCACGCTTATTTTTAACCATTTCCAAACAACGTGGGTTTCACCGTGTTTTTGTGTAAATGCTTTTAAGCGTACATTTATTCTGTATATCGCAATAGTTAATTTTGTTTACTCTGCATCTATAATAAAAAGCAGTCATTTGTGCTCAATTTATGCATGTAGTCTGTTATTGAGATAAAAAACCTCTCTTTGTGATTTTACAGATTATATTCGTCTAATCTGTTACAGAGTACCAGCATCATGTTAATATTTAAACATTCACTATGTTTGCATGTATGTGAGTGTGTGTATTTTGCTGTGTTAAATGAATAGGCACACCCCCAAACAGTGAAATGCATTTTGTCTCTGTTAGCATGTCGAAAAGGAAAGTGACATTCGAGGATGGAGATGGAGAGATTACTTTGGAAGAGGATGTTCCAAAAAAAAAGGTCGCTGCTATATCTTTCTGTTATGTTTATGTGTACACTGTCATTGTGTGTTGCTTCATGAAAATCAGAAAGGAAACATTTATGTTGGTTGTATCATTTGTGATTGAGCTGGATGAAAACCTTTATTAACGGTGTAAAAATATTATTTTTATTTTTAATATTTCTATATTAAACTATGCAGTGTTGTAATTACCTGTGTTTTGTTCTGTCATGTCTATGTCGTCCAGATGGTGGATGGTGTAAGTGGTCCAGGATCTAGATTTAAAGAAAAACACTCTTTGGACAGCGATGAGGAAGATGCTGGAGATGAAGAGAATACCAGCAAATATGACATCCTTGCCTGTGATGATGTGGAAGGTTTGTGAATATTAGATTTTTTTTCAAACCGCATTGCAGAATTCTTCCGTTTAATTTCTCTTTTCTGTAAGCATTACTGTAAAAATATTTATACTGCTCTGAGATTTGCAAAATCTATTAGTTTAGGTACAAAATAGTCTGATGTTATAATTTATGGTAATTTATGTATTATTGCTTATTTTAGGGTGTGTTTCATCAAACAAGGATTAGGTTTAAATCTAGACTAAATCAAGGTTTATTTAATAATTTTGTTGCACCAAACTGTCAACTTTTTTTAAAAATAATCAGGTTTATATTTAAGATATCATTTGATCCAGGTTTTAATTTTACATTAAACTAGATTAACTTTAATTCTGTTGCTCCGTTATTTTAAACTATGTTTTATCTGTCAGTTAGGGGTTAGTTAAAAACTAATTCCCCGTGTGGGGAAATGATCAAAAACAGATTAGGGATGTAACGGTATGTGTATTCGTACCGAACCGTCACAGGCCACATTCAACATATATTCATCATTCCTATGCCCTACTCCATTCGAATGGCAGAACCCTCGTAGTTTAGACTTTGGAGTGAGCAGGGCATTTGCGTGTATTATGTAGACGTTTGGAATGCACTTGGCAAAGGAAGCGACCTAATTTCCTCATTATCTTCAGATGGAATGTTGCTGTGACAAAGCAGCATTTTGTCCGACAGCAGATGTCGCTGTTTTAATGGCATTAAGCATTAAACCTTTTACATACAGGTTTATAGTTTGAAAAGTTATATATATTAGTGTTTATTTTAGGGCTGTCAAAAGATTAATCGCATCCAGAATAAAAGTTTGTGTTGACATAATATATATCTGTGTACTGTGCATAATAATTTTGTATTTATTAAGACACGTCCATGCACATATTTAAGAAAAACCTAAAAAATAATAAACATTTATATATATGTTTTAATCCACAATTTATTAATCTCTGTTTTAAATTAAGTGGTGAAACGCAATTTGAATTAATATAAAACTATGATTAACAAACCCTAGATTAGCTCTAAACTCTGTTCTTTAATCCTTGTCGGTGCAACCCACCCTTAGAGTGTCTTTGTGTTTACAGGTCAGGAGGTGGCAACTATTGACTTTGATGAAGGGGTACGCATCACCCCTTTTAACCTGGACGAAGAAATGGAGGAGGGATACTTTGATTCAGAGGGAAACTATTTTATCAACAAAGATAAAGAAATCAAGGACAACTGGCTGGATAATATTGACTGGGTACATTTTGTTGCATTAATTATGAGAAATAACTGTTGGATCAAACTATCAGCAGTTTTTTATAATGTATCTTTACCACCCTTGTATATCTTTACTCAGGTTAGGATAAAGGAACAGCCTGTGAAGAAGAAGAAAGGCCTTGCAGCTAAACGGAGGAGAAGAGCTGGGGATGAAGATGAAGCAGAGGAGGAGTTAAAGAGGGAGGAGCATAGGAAAGACAGTGACACAGATGAGGAAGAAGAAGAGAAAGAACCAGCAGAAGACCCTCTGGCTACATACAGTCTTTATCAACTCATAGAAGCTGTTATTGAACTCATGTTGCCTGGAGAAACAGTGGCTGCTGCTCTTCGGAGACTTGGGGGTCTCGGAGGACGGAAGAAGAAGGGGAAACCAAGACAAGAGGAGGAGGATAAAGAAGCCACTCAAAGCAGAGATACTGATAAATTAGACAAGCTTACAGCAATAGCAGATAGACTGGTGGGGGTTGGACAGTTTGACATTTATCAGCAGACCTATGAAAAGCTGTCCTACAAACTTAAGGGGATGAACAAAAACAAGGCAGCAAAGACACAAGATGGCTCTGATGAAGAAGAGGATGAGCTAGACATGTTTGCTGAAAAGTTTGATGAAAAGCATGTTGAGAAAGAAGAGGATAAAGACAACAGCAAAGGTGAGAATGTTTAAGTGGTTCTGTGATTAGGATTCATGTTTGGTGATTGTCCACTTGCAGACAAATGAATTGTACTTGACTTTTGTGAAACTATTCATCCAAACATTTAAGATATTTTTAACTCTGCTTTTTGAATGAAGTGTCACATATAATTGAAATCAGATCTTTCTGTAAAAGAATATATTTTTTGTTCCTTTCCAGTGATTGATGAAGTTATGTGGGAGTATAAATGGGAAAATGAGGAAAACGCAGAGCTTTATGGGCCCTTCAGCAGCCAACAGATGCAGGTAAGACAGTAGATATGCTCGATTACCAAGTTTTAACACACATATGTAATTTCAATCATTTTGATTGTTTAATGGAGCAGATGTCCTTTTCTATGTTAAAATACTTTGCATTAGTCAAGTTCATGTGACGATACAATATTACTGTCTCTTATCCTTGCACTGAAAACCGGTTGTGTTTTCAAAAAAACTGTTTGAAAAGTAATACTTTTTTACCTGAAATTTAAGATGTTAAAATTAGATGTTATGAATAAAAGTGTATTATAACATTGCATATAATTTCATTTTAGGACTGGGTGGATGAGGGCTACTTCAAGGATGGTGTATACTGTAGAAGGATTGACCAAGAAGGTGGCGCTTTCTACAACTCAAGGAGAATAGACTTCGAGCTTTACTCGTGATCTATAAATCCTGTTACCTTCAAAATCTTTATTTCTTCTTCCATTTTGAGTGGGCTTCTCTGAATTACTTCTCTAGTTTGTGCACCAGTGTTTTATATATGATGTGTTTTAAAATAAAGAGTTTTTGGCTGGGTCCAAGTTGACGTTCAGATTATTTCAATTAAGCTTTTCTGACTAATATAAATGTATAATTGGGTGTTTATTCTATCTATAATTTTACAGCGCAATATTTTTTGATGTCTGCCACCCCAAAATCTATCTCCTATTTTTTGCCTCTATGTAGGTTGTTGCTAGAAGGGATAAAGCTATAATTGCAGTAAATTACATTCTAACCTTACAATAATAAAAATATTAATCAACTGTTTTTAGCGTGACAAAAATGATGCGTTATTGAAGAGCGCATACTTGTATCCCTTCTACTCAAACCCCTCTAAGTAGTGACGAAATGATAAACCCTGAAGATCACATTGGGGACAAAGGCGAATGTTTATGGTATCGCGATTGGTTGCTTTTCTCCCTCCTGAAAGCCAATTGGCGAATTCGCTAGTCGCTGGCATTTGTAATTGGCTGAAATTCTGACGGTACTCTAGGGGCGGATCATTGTGTACTATACGAGATTGTGATTGGCTTCTAGACAGATCGGGAACACGATTGCACCGAATAATACGTCTGAGTGTAGCGCAATGGTGAAACCCGGGCGCCGCTCGGCATGGAAATGTCACACCGACATCGACTTGTGATGTTTTAAAAACAACGCCTAAAGGAGATGTTTACATGCATTTACCGCATGTTTCCCTGAAAACGTTTTAGGTTTGTATGCAGCTTGTCTACATAAACTACACGTTTACCTCTTAAACATACGAGAAAGCACAGGGCTCTCTCAAAATGATTGTATTTGACGGGTTTATGCGTAGATAGCAGCATAGCTCAGTTAGCACAATTTACGACGTACACAGACCGCACCAGTGTCTGGACACTTGCTGTAGTAAAGCGGTTGTCGAGAACCAAACCAAATTCTTTCTAGCCGCAGAAAAATGCATTTTACGATATATTATGTGTTTTTGACTGTGGTTTGGTTTATGCCTGTGTGAACGATAAATGATAAGGCTGACAGTTATTTGATGTAAGTTTTGGCACAATAGCTTGATTTCGATTAGCCGCACTGCTAACTAACATAACACACTGTTGCGATCAGAGAGACATCTAGTTGTGAGCATTTAACAGCAGTTCAAGATAAGTGTTGAATGTTGTCCCGAACCATATATTAAACAAACATGTCAGCACAACAAACACTTGACGAATGTAATTGAAGTTGAGTCAAGTAGAAAGTAGAAGTATATATTTTTTATATTATTGTATTACGTTATATTACATATTTATTGCTGGTGACATTAAATAATATATTAATAAAATAAATTCTGACAGCAAATTCAGTTTAATCAAATTGTGATTAAATACAATGATAATGTGAATGACTTTTCGCATTATTTCTATCTCGTTTCCTCAATTAAAGCAGTATAGATGCACCTGTTTTCCAGTGTTGCCGTTTATTTTTTGTATTGAGAAAATCATGCTAACTGATTCACTCGTACATGTTTTTGCTGTGCTAATGGTTTAGCTTAGACAAAATCACTCAGACTTCTACACAAGTGTATGAATAAATATTGTAAACCTTGCTGCCTGTTAACAGATATTGTGCTCTAGGAAAGTAAAATAAAGCATGCTATTATAAAAATGCAAAATCATTTACTGCACAATGTAGTTCATTTCAAGCTTTAAGTTTTATCCTTGTAACCATGGCCTTACTGTATGTAGTTAATGTTATTTGGGACAATGACTTGCTAAGTGTATAGAAAAGTGTAGAAAAGCTAACAAGGAATCTGCTTATTTCACAGCTGTGATGATTTGCAATAAAAATTGAGCGAAAAGAAAAAGTTGAAGCCTCAGGATCAGAAAGAAGACTCGGAAGGTGCATCGATTCAACAATGAAGCCGGGTCACCACAACCTCAACACTTGAGCTCATCTCTATACAAGAGAGAGAGCAACAGCATGGTATGTCACATTGTTTTTGTGTGCTCCAGACACAGATCTTAAATGCTCAAAAACAAGTTATTTCTGGTATATAGGAAGCTTCCACTTCAGTGTACAAACTTATTTGAGTAATTACTCATGAAGTGTTGCTGTAGTAAGAGCCAATTGAAGGGGGCAACAAGCGAAGATAGACACGCAAGGGACCTCACAGTGACACACCTTTGTGAGTAGTTTAGAAAAAATGCAAAAACACAAGGGAAGAGAAGTAAAACGAGATAGGCATGGAACATAAAGCAGTTTTGTGTCTTCTCGTGTTGGAACTGTGGAAGGATTGCAAAAATAACTCACTTTTATTTTTTTATTTACAGACAAGCTTTGGAGCTGAGGCTGAGATGGAGCAATATTCAGAGTGAGTTATGATATTCAGGATTTGTTGTGCTAAACAAGTAAAATGGTTTGGGCTTTTAACAACATATCTGCTATGTTTTTATCTTAGGAATCATGTCGAACTGGCGTCATCCTGTGAGACCCCACAGTTAGAATATAGCAACTCAACAAAGGACCATTCCCATGACCAGAAGTTGATGGAAAGGGAATCTCCGGACAGCCCTTCTCCAGTCAAAAGATGGGAGATCGGTCAACTTCTGCAGTCATTCAAATCCAAGATGGCCAGTTTCACAGAGATCGTCATGAGCCCCGTCCGGCTCTTTAAGCCCACCGACACACTGTCCTCCATCGTACATCCTGAACAGCTCGTTGAGTCTAATGAGGAAAGTTCAACCTGGACTGAAGAAGGAGAGACAACAGATGAGGAATGTAAAAATGGGTTGCTTTCCAAAAGGTTGTCTGCAGAAAGAGTGCAATGTAACTCTTCTCCAAAACGCCACAGAGTTGCACAGAGGCTGCATTTTGAAACAGTTTCAACTAGCAACCACAAACCAGTATTGGAATGTAATGAAGTGTGTGATGATGTGAGGGTTGCCCACAAAGAAAAGAATCGAACAGACCGTCCCTCAAGCCAACTGCGAACTGTTCTTCACAATGGAAACTATCCCCGTCCTACAACACAAAGCACTTTTCTCAATTCTGATTCAATTCCGTCCCTAGAAAAAAAATCAAATTCTACTCATGACTTACATAGGTCAAGTCATGCCAATAGTGAAACAGCCTTTGGAGATATTAGTGAGTCAGATGCTGTATATTCAGACAGTACTGCTAAAAATTCCAGAGATAAGCTTAATTCTTCTAATACTTCATCTGATTTATTCTTGAAAGATAAAGATAGAAGCCGCATTAAGGAATCCAGTACACTGGCGATAAGGAAAAGCCCTAGAAAGGTGTTTAAACATACATCAGAAATGGCTGCTGATTTGGCATCTTCTGCTTCAGGGCCAAAGTCTCTAGATGATAGAATGAATGATTTACACTCCATAAATGTTACAGAAGAGATGCATCGCTCCACTGAAGTATCAGAACCTCCAAATAGCACTTCTGTTGGGCATGTGAGGTCAAAGAGATGCAGAGAAGCACTTCGAACTGAGACACAGAAACACATGGTGACAAAGCGGAAACGTCAAGGGCGGAAAGGCGAAGATAGAGGCATGAGACGGGCAAAGAATAGAAATGACAACAGCATCACTTTTGAAGAGAATCAGGAGGATATCATTTGTGTTCAGATGAGGAAAAAGATTTCCACAGCACAAAAGTTCAATACAAGCAATATCGCAGATGTTGAGATAAGAAATTCTGACACCTCGGAGTCTTGTGACTCAACAGAAATGGGGCTGAAAAGGACTGTAAAAACTAATTTGAAAAAAACTATCAAATGTAAGTCATTAATGGCCTCTAGCAATGAAGGTGAATGTGATGTGGCCTCTCAAAATGCCACAGGAAATGTTGACAAGAGCCTGCACTGCAGAAACATGAACACCATGAATGATTGTAACTACGAATCCAGGCCTCAAGAACCATCAGAATTCCAGATACATGAGGGTGAGAAGACCAAAGCTCGAAAAACAAGACATGTTTTTAAAACCGCAGGTGAGGTGTCTTTTCAGAAGAGGAGTCTTCGTCCACCCAAACATAAATTTGAGGACTATAGTTCAACTTCAGCAGTTGATCCAGCGGGACCTAGTGGACCTTCAAAAAGAACACTATTTCAGAGCGATCGGCCCTGTGGTGAATCACAAAGGACTATCATCGCAGGTGAGGAGCAGATGACATCACTTTGCGGTCATGAAGCAAGAGAGAACAAAAAGAAACTTACATCACCACCATTGCATCCTGAATCCACAGTTTCACTGCAGTCTGAAAGAAAACCAAACAGACCTACAAAGACTGTAAACAGACCCAAAAGAAAACAAAGGGAAAACGTAATCGGAGCCAAGGACGAGGCAAACATCCAAGAAAAGATGCTAGAAGCCATTTCTGTAGAGTCGTTGTCAGGTAGCGGCTTCAATCGCCTCATGCGAAGCTACTCCTGTCCTGAGCTCCCCTCCCTTGTATTTAATGGATGTGATGTACCCCCGTCCCAAATGCATGAAAACGGTTCTACCTCATCCACCAATATAATCACAGCAGTTCCATCAGCAACCCATCAGCACTCTCCGTCCAAGCGTACTCGCCGGCACACCGTCTGTAGTGTGGAGATCGAGCGAGAGATTGCCCCCCTGTGTCTCCGTAAAGAGGTGTACCCTGCTAGTAGGGGTGCCCCCTCCTCTCCTTATTATCCCTCCAACTCTTTCGCAGCTCTTGCCTCTTGTTTTCTGTCCAGTCCTTTAGCATTTCTATCCGAAAGCTCAAGCCACAGACGAGGTAGCGCAAATTCTGATGCCTCCTGCATTACCTCTGGTTATGTCACAACCTCATCACCATCCTTGTGCAGTTCCCCCTTTGCATCCACTCTCACATCCTCTGATCCTGTAACTGATCCTTTCACTGTTGTCACTCCCAGTCCCGAGATACCTTCTGCCTCTTTGTCATCACTTTGCAGGTAATTTATAAGATTTCAACTTCCCTCATCAAGTATATTCGCTTTATCTTACCTGAAGCTTAATAACAGGTGTGTTTGGTTGCTGTTGTGTTATGTAGCATCTAGATATTGTCAAATTATTTCCGCTTTACTAAAGTTGTGAATAAAACTAGCTTTAAAAAAAGTGCAAGTCAAAAGAAATTCCTTCTCTCTTCCTAAAGTTCATCACTAAGTGCTTTGGAGGGAGACCATGAGATACTGCAAATGGAGTGTCGGGGGGCAATGGATGAAGAAGAGAGATCAAGCTTTAGTCTTGCCATCTCAGAGGAAAAAGCATTTTCAGACTCTGAAATCAAGGTACCAGACTTGTTTACACTTCAGCGAATATGCTCTCTCCACTTTTTTCAAGTCACAAGTTGAATAAAAGCGTCTGATGAATGCTTAATGCTTGTTACATGTAATTGTCTTTTAGCTTGCTTTTTGGAGTTGTACAAATGTACCGTTTTATCCTAATTTTCCTTTCTTTCTCTGTTTAAACAGACGGACAACAAGGAAGGTCAGGAAATGCGAGGAAAGGTGTCTTCAATTCGTATATGTAAAAAGATTCCAAAACCTCAGAATAATCTCACTCCGATGGGCCTTCCTAAAGTCATCAGGTATTTGTAGACGGACTGCTTAGTTGTAACTTTCACACTGTTTTCTAGCAAAACTGATTTGCTTTTATTACTGCCGCTTTTATTTATCAAAGATACATGTTGTGTGTTTTAACAGGATAAAGAAGAAGGATTTTAGCGTGGAGGAAATCTATACCAACAAAAACTTTAGCAAACCTCCTGATGGGTAAGAATGACTTATCTATGAATGAACTTAAATCAGCGACTTACCAGCTCCACGCCTGTTTAGTACCAATTTGAAAATTAAGTGTAGATCCATGGCCACACAAACTCACAGTGAGTGGGTGGAGTTTAGTGACTGCATTAATAAAATTAAATTAGAGATGCTTCATTCAATAAATAAATGTAATTATACAGTAAACATTACATAGGAAATAAATAAATAGTGAAGAAGTACTTCAATACAAAGAAGGGCTGAATTTTGATGATTGTGACTGTTAATCAGTGTCGTCTAGGCAACAGTATTCACTTCCCTTTTGAATGTCCCTGTGTGTGCATAGTGTTTTATTGCGTACAAAAATGTATACTTTTCCATAACAAATTCAGTACATACTTTAAGGGCATAATATAATTATGCAAAGTAACAGACATGGTCACATCTCTAAAGCTTGTGCACATAAGTATGACATTTCCATTGAACAGCTATTTGCATGGAAATTGGAGAGATAGGGCATCTTCAAATAATAATAATCTTTTTATATCGGGTAAATTAAACTTTTGTCGTTTTTCAGACGTTTGGAAACCATATTTGAGGTGCCTCTAAACCGTCGAGATGGCTTACAGGTTGTTGTAGGCCCAAAAAAGGTAAAGCGCTTTGTTGAATTCCCTGATCTGGGCGTGGTCCGGAAGCCCAAGAAGCCTCTGGTCGGTGGAACAGCAGCCCAAAGGAAAGCAGGAGTGAACACTGGCATCTGTAGAACTAGACGAGGTGTAGTCTAGTCCAGTTTTTGGCTGGGTCCAAGTTGACGTTCAGATTATTTCAATTAAGCTTTTCTGACTAATATAAATGTATAATTGGGTGTTTATTCTATCTATAATTTTACAGCGCAATATTTTTTGATGTCTGCCACCCCAAAATCTATCTCCTATTTTTTGCCTCTATGTAGGTTGTTGCTAGAAGGGATAAAGCTATAATTGCAGTAAATTACATTCTAACCTTACAATAATAAAAATATTAATCAACTGTTTTTAGCGTGACAAAAATGATGCGTTATTGAAGAGCGCATACTTGTATCCCTTCTACTCAAACCCCTCTAAGTAGTGACGAAATGATAAACCCTGAAGATCACATTGGGGACAAAGGCGAATGTTTATGGTATCGCGATTGGTTGCTTTTCTCCCTCCTGAAAGCCAATTGGCGAATTTGCTAGTCGCTGGCATTTGTAATTGGCTGAAATTCTGACGGTACTCTAGGGGCGGATCATTGTGTATTATACGAGATTGTGATTGGCTTCTAGACAGATCGGGAACACGATTGCACCGAATAATACGTCTGAGTGTAGCGCAATGGTGAAACCCGGGCGCCGCTCGGCATGGAAATGTCACACCGACATCGACTTGTGATGTTTTAAAAACAACGCCTAAAGGAGATGTTTACATGCATTTACCGCATGTTTCCCTGAAAACGTTTTAGGTTTGTATGCAGCTTGTCTACATAAACTACACGTTTACCTCTTAAACATACGAGAAAGCACAGGGCTCTCTCAAAATGATTGTATTTGACGGGTTTATGCGTAGATAGCAGCATAGCTCAGTTAGCACAATTTACGACGTACACAGACCGCACCAGTGTCTGGACACTTGCTGTAGTAAAGCGGTTGTCGAGAACCAAACCAAATTCTTTCTAGCCGCAGAAAAATGCATTTTAGGATATATTATGTGTTTTTGACTGTGGTTTGGTTTATGCCTGTGTGAACGATAAATGATAAGGCTGACAGTTATTTGATGTAAGTTTTGGCACAATAGCTTGATTTCGATTAGCCGCACTGCTAACTAACATAACACACTGTTGCGATCAGAGAGACATCTAGTTGTGAGCATTTAACAGCAGTTCAAGATAAGTGTTGAATGTTGTCCCGAACCATATATTAAACAAACATGTCAGCACAACAAACACTTGACGAATGTAATTGAAGTTGAGTCAAGTAGAAAGTAGAAATATATATTTTTTATATTATTGTATTACGTTATATTACATATTTATTGCTGGTGACATTAAATAATATATTAATAAAATAAAAAGATTTATTATTCTGACAGCAAATTCAGTTTAATCAAATTTTGATTAAATACAATTATAATGTGAATGACTTTTCGCATTATTTCTATCTCGTTTCCTCAATTAAAGCAGTATAGATGCACCTGTTTTCCAGTGTTGCCGTTTATTTTTTGTATTGAGAAAATCATGCTAACTGATTCACTCGTACATGTTTTTGCTGTGCTAATGGTTTAGCTTAGACAAAATCACTCAGACTTCTACACAAGTGTATGAATAAATATTGTAAACCTTGCTGCCTGTTAACAGATATTGTGCTCTAGTAAAGTAAAATAAAGCATGCTATTATAAAAATGCAAAATCATTTACTGCACAATGTAGTTCATTTCAAGCTTTAAGTTTTATCCTTGTAACCATGGCCTTACTGTATGTAGTTAATGTTATTTGGGACAATGACTTGCTAAGTGTATAGAAAAGTGTAGAAAAGCTAACAAGGAATCTGCTTATTTCACAGCTGTGATGATTTGCAATAAAAATTGAGCGAAAAGAAAAAGTTGAAGCCTCAGGATCAGAAAGAAGACTCGGAAGGTGCATCGATTCAACAATGAAGCCGGGTCACCACAACCTCAACACTTGAGCTCATCTCCATACAAGAGAGAGAGCAACAGCATGGTATGTCACATTGTTTTTGTGTGCTCCAGACACAGATCTTAAATGCTCAAAAACAAGTTATTTCTGGTATATAGGAAGCTTCCACTTCAGTGTACAAACTTATTTGAGTAATTACTCATGAAGTGTTGCTGTAGTAAGAGCCAATTGAAGGGGGCAACAAGCGAAGATAGACACGCAAGGGACCTCACAGTGACACACCTTTTTGAGTAGTTTAGAAAAAATGCAAAAACACAAGGGAAGAGAAGTAAAACGAGATAGGCATGGAACATAAAGCAGTTTTGTGTCTTCTCGTGTTGGAACTGTGGAAGGATTGCAAAAATAACTCACTTTTATTTTTTTATTTACAGACAAGCTTTGGAGCTGAGGCTGAGATGGAGCAATATTCAGAGTGAGTTATGATATTCAGGATTTGTTGTGCTAAACAAGTAAAATGGTTTGGGCTTTTTAACAACATATCTGCTATGTTTTTATCTTAGGAATCATGTCGAACTGGCGTCATCCTGTGAGACCCCACAGTTAGAATATAGCAACTCAACAAAGGACCATTCCCATGACCAGAAGTTGATGGAAAGGGAATCTCCGGACAGCCCTTCTCCAGTCAAAAGATGGGAGATCGGTCAACTTCTGCAGTCATTCAAATCCAAGATGGCCAGTTTCACAGAGATCGTCATGAGCCCCGTCCGGCTCTTTAAGCCCACCGACACACTGTCCTCCATCGTACATCCTGAACAGCTCGTTGAGTCTAATGAGGAAAGTTCAACCTGGACTGAAGAAGGAGAGACAACAGATGAGGAATGTAAAAATGGGTTGCTTTCCAAAAGGTTGTCTGCAGAAAGAGTGCAATGTAACTCTTCTCCAAAACGCCACAGAGTTGCACAGAGGCTGCATTTTGAAACAGTTTCAACTAGCAACCACAAACCAGTATTGGAATGTAATGAAGTTTGTGATGATGTGAGGGTTGCCCACAAAGAAAAGAATCGAACAGACTGTCCCTCAAGCCAACTGCGAACTGTTCTTCACAATGGAAACTATCCCCGTCCTACAACACAAAGCACTTTTCTCAATTCTGATTCAATTCCGTCCCAAAAAAAAAAATCAAATTCTACTCATGACTTACATAGGTCAAGTCATGCCAATAGTGAAACAGCCTTTGGAGATATTAGTGAGTCAGATGCTGTATATTCAGACAGTACTGCTAAAAATTCCAGAGATAAGCTTAATTCTTCTAATACTTCATCTGATTTTTTCTTGAAAGATAAAGATAGAAGCCGCATTAAGGAATCCAGTACACTGGCGATAAGGAAAAGCCCTAGAAAGGTGTTTAAACATACATCAGAAATGGCTGCTGATTTGGCATCTTCTGCTTCAGGGCCAAAGTCTCTAGATGATAGAATGAATGATTTACACTCCATAAATGTTACAGAAGAGATGCATCGCTCCACTGAAGTATCAGAACCTCCAAATAGCACTTCTGTTGGGCATGTGAGGTCAAAGAGATGCAGAGAAGCACTTAGAACTGAGACACAGAAACACATGGTGACGAAGCGGAAACGTCAAGGGCGGAAAGGCGAAGATAGAGGCATGAGACGGGCAAAGAATAAAAATGACAACAGCATCACTTTTGAAGAGAATCAGGAGGATATCATTTGTGTTCAGATGAGGAAAAAGATTTCCACAGCACAAAAGTTCAATACAAGCAATATCGCAGATGTTGAGATAAGAAATTCTGACACCTCGGAGTCTTGTGACTCAACAGAAATGGGGCTGAAAAGGACTGTAAAAACTAATTTGAAAAAAACTATCAAATGTAAGTCATTAATGGCCTCTAGCAATGAAGGTGAATGTGATGTGGCCTCTCAAAATGCCACAGGAAATGTTGACAAGAGCCTGCACTGCAGAAACATGAACACCATGAATGATTGTAACTACGAATCCAGGCCTCAAGAACCATCAGAATTCCAGATACATGAGGGTGAGAAGACCAAAGCTCGAAAAACAAGACATGTTTTTAAAACCGCAGGTGAGGTGTCTTTTCAGAAGAGGAGTCTTCGTCCACCCAAACATAAATTTGAGGACTATAGTTCAACTTCAGCAGTTGATCCAGCGGGACCTAGTGGACCTTCAAAAAGAACACTATTTCAGAGCGATCGGCCCTGTGGTGAATCACAAAGGACTATCATCGCAGGTGAGGAGCAGATGACATCACTTTGCGGTCATGAAGCAAGAGAGAACAAAAAGAAACTTACATCACCACCATTGCATCCTGAATCCACAGTTTCACTGCAGTCTGAAAGAAAACCAAACAGACCTACAAAGACTGTAAACAGACCCAAAAGAAAACAAAGGGAAAACGTAATCGGAGCCAAGGACGAGGCAAACATCCAAGAAAAGATGCTAGAAGCCATTTCTGTAGAGTCGTTGTCAGGTAGCGGCTTCAATCGCCTCATGCGAAGCTACTCCTGTCCTGAGCTCCCCTCCCTTGTATTTAATGGATGTGATGTACCCCCGTCCCAAATGCATGAAAACGGTTCTACCTCATCCACCAATATAATCACAGCAGTTCCATCAGCAACCCATCAGCACTCTCCGTCCAAGCGTACTCGCCGGCACACCGTCTGTAGTGTGGAGATCGAGCGAGAGATTGCCCCCCTGTGTCTCCGTAAAGAGGTGTACCCTGCTAGTAGGGGTGCCCCCTCCTCTCCTTATTATCCCTCCAACTCTTTCGCAGCTCTTGCCTCTTGTTTTCTGTCCAGTCCTTTAGCATTTCTATCCGAAAGCTCAAGCCACAGACGAGGTAGCGCAAATTCTGATGCCTCCTGCATTACCTCTGGTTATGTCACAACCTCATCACCATCCTTGTGCAGTTCCCCCTTTGCATCCACTCTCACATCCTCTGATCCTGTAACTGATCCTTTCACTGTTGTCACTCCCAGTCCCGAGATACCTTCTGCCTCTTTGTCATCACTTTGCAGGTAATTTATAAGATTTCAACTTCCCTCATCAAGTATATTCGCTTTATCTTACCTGAAGCTTAATAACAGGTGTGTTTGGTTGCTGTTGTGTTATGTAGCATCTAGATATTGTCAAATTATTCCCGCTTTACTAAAGTTGTGAATAAAACTAGCTTTAAAAAAAGTGCAAGTCAAAAGAAATTCCTTCTCTCTTCCTAAAGTTCATCACTAAGTGCTTTGGAGGGAGACCATGAGATACTGCAAATGGAGTGTCGGGGGGCAATGGATGAAGAAGAGAGATCAAGCTTTAGTCTTGCCATCTCAGAGGAAAAAGCATTTTCAGACTCTGAAATCAAGGTACCAGACTTGTTTACACTTCAGCGAATATGCTCTCTCCACTTTTTTCAAGTCACAAGTTGAATAAAAGCGTCTGATGAATGCTTAATGCTTGTTACATGTAATTGTCTTTTAGCTTGCTTTTTGGAGTTGTACAAATGTACCGTTTTATCCTAATTTTCCTTTCTTTCTCTGTTTAAACAGACGGACAACAAGGAAGGTCAGGAAATGCGAGGAAAGGTGTCTTCAATTCGTATATGTAAAAAGATTCCAAAACCTCAGAATAATCTCACTCCGATGGGCCTTCCTAAAGTCATCAGGTATTTGTAGACGGACTGCTTAGTTGTAACTTTCACACTGTTTTCTAGCAAAACTGATTTGCTTTTATTACTGCCGCTTTTATTTATCAAAGATACATGTTGTGTGTTTTAACAGGATAAAGAAGAAGGATTTTAGCGTGGAGGAAATCTATACCAACAAAAACTTTAGCAAACCTCCTGATGGGTAAGAATGACTTATCTATGAATGAACTTAAATCAGCGACTTACCAGCTCCACGCCTGTTTAGTACCAATTTGAAAATTAAGTGTAGATCCATGGCCACACAAACTCACAGTGAGTGGGTGGAGTTTAGTGACTGCATTAATAAAATTAAATTAGAGATGCTTCATTCAATAAATAAATGTAATTATACAGTAAACATTACATAGGAAATAAATAAATAGTGAAGAAGTACTTCAATACAAAGAAGGGCTGAATTTTGATGATTGTGACTGTTAATCAGTGTCGTCTAGGCAACAGTATTCACTTCCCTTTTGAATGTCCCTGTGTGTGCATAGTGTTTTATTGCGTACAAAAATGTATACTTTTCCATAACAAATTCAGTACATACTTTAAGGGCATAATATAATTATGCAAAGTAACAGACATGGTCACATCTCTAAAGCTTGTGCACATAAGTATGACATTTCCATTGAACAGCTATTTGCATGGAAATTGGAGAGATAGGGCATCTTCAAATAATAATAATCTTTTTATATCGGGTAAATTAAACTTTTGTCGTTTTTCAGACGTTTGGAAACCATATTTGAGGTGCCTCTAAACCGTCGAGATGGCTTACAGGTTGTTGTAGGCCCAAAAAAGGTAAAGCGCTTTGTTGAATTCCCTGATCTGGGCGTGGTCCGGAAGCCCAAGAAGCCTCTGGTCGGTGGAACAGCAGCCCAAAGGAAAGCAGGAGTGAACACTGGCATCTGTAGAACTAGACGAGGTGTAGAGGCCTCTTCAAAAGTAGAGGATGGGCTTACCCTGCAGGAGCTGGATTCACTTCTTTGCTCCAAGCTTCAGGAACTAGACACCTGGGCGGCTCTCCAGCAGATTGCATGCTGAGGCAGGGATCGTGGCTGTTCTGTACCAAACTATGTGCTCTTCGTGTATATGTTGAATGGGAACTTGTAATTTACTGTAAATTCCTCAATGTATCATTTAAATATAATGGCTGAATTTCATTGCAAGTTGTTTTTCTTTTTTTGTACAGATGATATTCCTTTATGAAACTGTACAGTCGTCACCGTTACTGATTGGTGTCTTTTTTTATAACCTTTCAAAGGATTCGCTCTTGTTTACATAATAAAATGAGCAATACTGCTAATATGTTACCACATCTCAGTATCCAAAATAAGTTGATAAATCACCATACCTTGAATCCTCAGTGTATTCACAATGACATTTAAACTCTTCTAAGGTTGACATGAAAACACTCAGGATACACTGTGCGTGTTTGAATTTGTTTCTCTTTATAAAAGAGTCATAGCACAAAGGCCTTTACAACAGTTGTAGCGGCAAAATACTGCGGTGAGCATTATTCAGATTGAATTGTGATGTTCATTTAATGACATAAAGGATTTAAGGTTTCAATGGGATCTGTGGTATTACTCAGGTACTGTAAATAAATATCAATCGTTTGATTTTTCTTCTTTTTTGGTCTCCCTTGATGTAATGGTTAATGATGTTGCTCGTAGTGTTTGGTCAAAGAAGAAAAATTGGATTGTGTGTAAAGTAGTTTCATAAAGATGTTTGGGTTCACAAATCTGTTTTGTATTGTACCGTTTTGTAAATTTGTTTATAAAAATCACGATGGAATAGGTGCATTTTGACTAATATACATTTTTATTACAAGCCCTGGAAGAAATGAAATATAAAACATTTAAAAAAGCACAATATATTAAAACATACAAAATATTTACAAGTAGAAAATAATGTAACCAGTTTCATATCCCAACATGTAATAGATGTTTTTCAAAAGTTTGGTGCTCTCTGTGAGTGTCTCAATGTTTTGTTGCAATATTGGATTAAGAACAAAAATAAAAACAGTTCACTGAAGGTTCATTATAATACTTTAACAGAGTTGGTCTGTGCTCTGCGAGTGGTTTGTTAGTCCATTGATGCACTTGAGGACATTATAGGGAATTCAAATTACTTTGTTATTCGTGCAAATTCTTCAGGTTTTTGACATTCAGAATACTTTGATACAACCGTATAACAAGCAGTATATAATTGCACACACATTGAATATTAATGAACAGCTTAAAAGGTTTGTGGACTAATTCCAGTTTGTCCAGTGTGAGTGATAATCCATGGCAGATTTCAGCTCTGTTTGTTTCCTCTGGTTGCTCGGTTAATGATATCTGGTGCAAAGGTTTGCTGTCTTAGTCTATGAAGGTCAAAATATATGACAGTAACCCCAGAAAAAGGATAAAGATCAAAATTAAAAACACCCATGCTGCAATGGATGCTATTCCCCATTTTACAGCTTTTCTTGAGTATTCTTTAACTTTCAGATTCTCGTGTGTTTGAAGTGTTTTTCTTGTCTCTCTAGACTGGATAAAAGAAAAGAGGGATCAGATTTTAGATTACTGGCAAATGGTATTCACATTGATCGTACACATTGTTTCGTATTATCTTGTGCTTTTCTTTGTCAACAGTATCTATGTTACTGTTGCTGAGCGTCATTTTTAAATAAGATCCACACAGTAGGTTACTTAAGGAAATGTCTCATATTTACCTTGACAGAGTAGATAAGGGACACAATTCCGATGCATGAGAGTCCACATATGATGCTGCATATGGCTAATCTCCGATGGTCTGGGTCTCTGCAAATGTTATGTTGTCCTTTACAGCAGATGACACTGTGCAAGTCCACCTCAGAATGCTCTTCAAGGAAAGCATCACTAACCTTTCCTTGTGATAGTTGATTATTACTAGCCGGATCAGACATCTCTGTTCAAAGTAACAAATGGCAAGGAATGAATATGAAGGCAACATGGAATGTGATCCAATACAAAAGTGCAGTGATTTAAAAACAAGTTGAACAGGTTTTAACTTGATATTTTTGGTTTTACTTTACATATTGAAAATTTTTATTGAATTACTTTTAAAACACTATGAGACATACACAGAATACCTATACACATTCTAACAATTTGTTGCGCTTAAAAATAAAAAAAAAACCCTTTTTAGTGGAGATGAAGTTATTCTTGTTTTGATGCCTGAAAAACGGGTATGACTACAGGAGAAACAGTCAAGACATGACAAGAGAAACTGACATCAATAAAGCAATGTAAAAAACGAAAGATATCATTGGACATTTAAGTTTCATTAGTGTTGATAATCTTGCTCTACGAAAAAACAACAACATTTAATTGAGACATTTGATATTAATCATCACTCTTATTTGGGTCTCAAAAGTATAAAGTATGAAAAAGTATATGAATAATCATGTCTTTCTTATTTCCACCATATGCAATGTTAGGTGATACAATGAAAAGAACAAGAGAAGGCTATTTTCGATAGTTTCTATCTAATTACTTTCTAACTAATGCTCACCAGCAGAATGTCATTTAAACCAAAGACTGTCTTTGTACTTACAGACTCGCCCGGACTTGATTTATGAGAAGAACAGTGTGGAATTCCCCAGATGAGACAGTGATCCAGTTATGTTATAACCAAGTTTGGATGTTTCTGCTCCGAAAAATCTCTGTTGATTCTTGCCTTTCAAGCTCCTACTGCTTCATTCAGTTTATATAAAGACTAAGTTCAATGAAGGAAGTGCCAGTCACAACCAGATTACAAACTTCCCATCAAAACTTCCTCTTTTTGTTAAATATATTTACTAAATGTTGAAACAGTTTATGAGCTCGAGTCCAGTTGTTTGAGAAGTGTGAGCAAAATGTGGGTGAGGAAAACTAGCTGGCAGACTGAAATGACACAATGAAACACACCTCCACGTTTTTTCAACAGTCCCTCCCTCTGTCTTATTCAAACCTATCTCTTTCAATCCCGCACATTCCTGAGGACGTACGTTTTTATCAGTCAGTTTACCGCACCTTGTTTTCTCATGAGTGACTAAAGAAGACTTTGTAGCAACACTTCTTGCTAGTTCCTGCACTTCCTGCTCTTTCTCTTTCAGTTTACAAAACCACAAGTTCCTGACATTGAAGGTTAGGCACAGGTCTCAGCTGTGAAACTTATATTTCTCAATTTGTGAACAAACATATTGATTTTTTTTTATTGGTTAGAAGTTGAAAATGCATTATTTTGATGTTACTGTATCACTTTTATGGTGTCCGAATGTGAACTTAAGTCAACTTGTTTGTGTCAGCTCACACATTTTTCTTTCATTGGAAAATGTTTATTTATACATCTACATGTACATGGCTTTGAATAGCAGTAACTGATAATGCAATTAAAATAATAATGCACTGTTGATATTTTAATTTCCCTCATTTCGCAGTGTAATTTTATGAATTTGACACAGACAAACACACACTAGCATAACATCTGACACCAAAACATAGGCTGTATACTAACTTGAGCAGTTTTAGACATCTGTTAGGTTGTGTGAATCCAAGACACGCTGATACATTTATAAAGAGACAAATACCAAGGTCAGAATAGACCAAACAGCTATCCTAACTTTATTTTTCCCCTAAATAAAATAACAAAATAGTAAAAAAAAAAAAGAAAAGGAAAAAGCTGGAATGTAATACTCTAGGAATGCAAAACAATTAATTATTTCAAACAAATTTAAATAAAAGAAATCATTGGGCACAATGAAACGTGAAATAATATAGAGAATATAATTACGAAAACTTTACTGATGTCCAAGAAGACAGACTCATTTCCTCTTTGTGTACGACCGTGATTGTCCCTACGTAAGAGCTCAATGACCAATCGCAAACGAACGTGCCCGTGACGTACTGAAACTAAACACGGAAGAGGAACACGGTCAATTCTTATGTGACAATTGACTCATTTAACCCACTGCAACTTCAAAACAGACTTTGAACTAAATGATTTAAATTGCGGATTATAGCTACAAATAGTAATAATTAAATAAAAAACAAAAGACAGATCCGTTGTTCACTTTTTTATTCGTCATCTCGTCTACCTCAGTACATGCTTTTATAACAGATGGAGATCAGTGAAGCGGTGATTGCGACGGAGCGTTATGGCTCACAGGAGTCCTGGAAATACGTGTCGAAGGACGGGAGGATGAGGAGGAAGAAAGATGCGGGGGACAGCAGACTGACTGGAAACTCAATCTCTGGTGCTTTCAAAGTGCGTGACTAATACAGAAAGTGAACATTTTAATAAACCTTCTGACCCATAATTGACCGATGTCTCCTCTCCCAGAGTGTTTTCATGCCACAGGGATATCCCGAGAGCGTCAGTGAAGATTATCTGCAGTATCAGCTCTGGGACACTCTGCAGGTCATAACACTGATGCCATTGTGTTTGATGCGAAAATATCTTGCAATTTACACTTGTTGCCAATGATAATAAAACACTGCCAATGTGAATCAATGTTACTGACATAACTCTCTATCTCTATATATATATACATCATTGCAAAGCCAAAAACATAGTGTCTTTTATTTTCCAAGGCATTTTCCAGCTCTCTGTCAGGCACACTTGCTACTCAGGCTTCTCTGAGGGGTGTTGGAGTTGGAAATCATGAAGCAACAGTTGCAGCAGCGACAATAACATGGCTACTCAGAGGTAGGCGAACAATTTACTGCTTTACTTTTATTTCTCGAATCCCTACTTAAAATAATTTATATGTTGTGTTTTTGTTAGATGGAACCGGGATGTTGGGAAGGATACTTTTTGCTTGGCTCAAAGGGTAAAATTGATCTCATTGGGCATTCACATAAATATGTTTTGTTTTGAAGTGATTCACTGTGGCCCTTTATTTTAGGAGCAAGTTAGATTCTGAAGCCAAAAAATGGAGGTATAGTATGTGATTGACTGGTGATGTAAAAATCATTTTTAATTTGATTGATTATAACTGTTAGAAATATTGAAAAGGAACTAGTGTTTTACTGTTTTAAAATATTCAGGCTCTTCGCTGATATTCTTAATGACATTGCCATGTTCATGGAGATTGCAGCCCCCCATTTCCCACCTTTTTTCACTCTTATCGTCTGCGTTGCTGGAATATTTAAGGTAAAATACTTTACAAGATCTAAGTGGTTAAATATTTATTTAAAATCAAAATTGTTAAAAATAGTTTGATTTCTTTACTTATCTCAAATGTATAGGGCCTGGGAACTTTTCCTTAACATTCAGGGCTGTCAAACGATTACATTGCATCCAGAATAAAGTTTTTGTTTACTTAATATACAGTATGTGTACTGTGCATACTGCGTATTCATTTTGTACTTATAAACACAAAACGTTTATATATATTGGAAATATTTAGATGTATTTATTTACAGTTAGGTGCATACATATTTGGATAGGAAGCAAATATGTTTGTTATTTTAGCTGTGTATCAAAATGTATTCGAGTCACAGTTTTATAATGGATAATGTCTTAGTGCACATTCTCAGCTTTATTTAGAGTGTATTCACCTCAAGATTAGCTGAAGGCTCTAGGAATTATAGCTCTTTAATATGGAGCTCTCCCCCTTTTCAAGAGACCAAAAGTAATTGGGCAGTTGAATCAAAAGGTGTTTTATTCACAGCTGAATGGGCCTTTCCTTGAATAATTTCTTCATAAATGAAGCTGGAGTTGGATAAAGGTCTGGAGTTGTTTTTAGGTGTGGTGTTTGGATTTGGAAGCTGTTGCTGTGAACCCACATCATGGGGTTCAGGGAGATCTCCATGAAAGTGAAACGGACCATAGTACGATTTCAAAAACACCATCAGAAAGATGCCAGGAACATTAAGAGCGACCAAATCAACAATTTGATGCATTCTGAGATAAAAAAAACATGCCACTGAGCACAACCACCAAAAAATCCTGGTCCTTCATATGAGATCAAAGTGGTGGATGATGACATTATCCTCTCCATGATAAAAAAACAACATCTGGCCCAGCATGTTTTTGCTGCAGAGCTCAGCTGTGTTTTTGTTTTTCTCAGAATGTACCAAAGATTTGGCCGCTTTTAATGTTCCTGGCATATTTCTGATGGATTTTTTGTTTGTTTCACTATGTGGGTTCACAGCAACAGCTTCCAAATGCAAACACCACACATAGAAACAACTCCAAACCTTTATCATGCTTCATTTATAAAGGAATTTTTCAAGGAAAAGCCCATACCTGTGAATAAAACATCTTTTGATTCAACTGTCCAATTACTTTTGGTCCCTTGAAAAAGGGGGAGAGCTTCATATTAAAGAGCTGTAATTCCCAAAGCCTTCAGCTAGTCAGGATGAACACTCTAAATAAAGCTGAGAGTGTGCACTTTAAGACTATATCCATTATAAAACTGTAACTCAAATAAATTTTGATACACAGCTAAAACAACAAAAATGTGCTTCTGTCCAAATATTTATGGACCTAACTGTATATTTACCAATAATTCAAATATATATAGACATGTTTTATTTTTAAATGTTACTTTAAAGCGTCCGTACAACGGTGTTTTATGCATTATGACTTCTTTACATTGTTAAACGTGCCGTCTTCTCATGCTTAACATGGTCAACTTGTCAAAAAATTAGTTGGGCGTATAACGTAGTATTTCTGTGCTCGATAAACTCCCCCAGCGATGGTACTGGTTTCGGAAAGTTTTTTTTAACATATAAATCTGATTTGTAACAACTTTTCTTAGTCCCTTATTGGACAATTCTCCCGAAAATGCACGCGGCACGCCCACAGGAGAGCAGGAGAAGGAGCATGCGCAGACATCACTTTGACTTGTGTGCAGTAGAGGGAGAGAGAGCACATGTGCCGGTGCTTGTTTGTTCACTGCATTTGGGTGATGAATATTATATAAACTGTGGATATAACGCTGGATTTGGAGATCGTTTGAAACTGATATATGGAGCCATCCCAGCGCTAAAAGATGCCGGACATGCGGTGAGTGAAACTGATGTCTACCCCTCCCCCCGCACGCGCCGTTTGTTTTCGGAAACAATCGAAAAGCTATATCCATCTTTTATAAATGTGATCAAACTAAATACTCTTCGAAGATAAGAAATATGCAATACTACTCTATAGGTACTTAAGATTAATATGAGATTGGCAGAAACCCAGTGTTTAACGCCCGCTTTAATATAAGCATATGTGTGTATGTTTATAAATACAAAATTACTATGCACAGTACACAGACATTTACCATGTAAACACAAACTTTTATTCTGGATGCGATTAATCGCAATTAATCGTTTGACAGCCCTATTAACATGACTTAATTTTTGAATGCAAGCTTGTTTTCCGTTTCTTTCATTATAGTCCATTGTAGGAGTTGCTGGTGGCGCAACCAGAGCTGCTTTAACTGTCCATCAAGCTCGCCGAAACAACATGGCTGATATCTCTGCCAAAGACGGGAGCCAGGTTGCTATTAGTCATCTTTAAATATGCCACAGGGCATTTTCCCAGCAAAATTTCCCCTTCATGTGGGAAATTCAGTTCATAATTGTTTTCAGTGATTTTATGTTTATTATTTCATGTGTATTATTTCTTGACCCTTTTGTCCTAAAAAGGAAACTCTGGTGAACCTGGCAGGACTGCTGGTGAGCCTGGCACTCATCCCGCTAGTAACTGATAACCCTATGTAAGTTTACCCTCAGATTAAGCATGCTTTGAATGAAGTGTGTACTAAATAGTGTACTGATTTATGCTAGCCCTGTGCTTTCGCTTTCAGGTTGACATTCACCCTGTTCTTCCTTTTCACCCTTCTCCACCTGTTTGCCAATTACAAAGCTGTTCGGTCTGTTGTTATGGAAACCCTGAATGAAGCTCGACTGTCCATCGTCCTCCATCAGTACTTGCTTAATGGTCAACTGCTCAGTCCGTTGGAAGCCAACCAGAAAGAGCCTGTATTCTTGTGTATGCCCTTGCAACATCACAAAGGCTGTTTTAAACGCCTTCTCTTGATAAAGATTATCATAATTTGTTTCATGCTTTTTGCCTCTAATGAAAAATCCTGTTGATTTGACAGCTTTTCAAAGAACGGTTCCAATCAAGTTAGGTGTGAGACTTGGAGACATTGTTCAAGAGTGAGTTTATCTACTTTACATTTATATTTACATTTATGCATTTGGCAGACGCTTTTATCCAAAGCGAGTTACATTGCATTGTATTATACAATTGTTTCTGACTATTTGCAATCCCCTGGGATTGAACCCATGACCTTGACATAGCTAGTTCCTTGCTCTTATCACAGGAAAGCTTTAAACCTAGGCACTTTAAACCAAGTTTAAATTCGCTAAAACAAAACGTGAAAATGATTTTTTTTGACCTAAGGCAAGAAGATCTGCAGCTGGCATTGAAGAATAACAACAAATCGTACCTCATTGGAATCAGTAATGGTACAAAGATTATTCTTTCACATTTTTCTCCTTTGCTAACCAAAGAATTTAGACATAACACATGTATGTATAATAGATGAAGATGTAGTAGATCTAAAGTGATACTAAAGAATTTACATGTTAGCATAGAAAATCAATTTATAAGCTGGATTACTCTTTCCAGGGTCTGTTTGTGTATGTCTGGGAAGTGACGCTTCTGTGCATGATGAAATATTGGCAGCATGTCAGGCCTTGTGCCTTAGGACTGTTCTACACAATGATGCTTCACTGACTGGGGCACTCAATCAGCTCTCTAACACCAAAGGTGAGTGCTTGTTCAAATTAAATTGTAACAAACCTTATCTTATTGTGGATAGTGCTTTGATAACTGTTTTTGTAGCCGATGGTACTGCAGCTTTTGTTCTCTATGTTTTCTTTTTCAGACCTATGGGAATTAGTATCAAAAAGTCATACGATGATTGATCATATTTTTAGGATGTTCCTAAAAGGTCAGTTTAATGCTTGCTGAAATAAAGTTCCATAGATAACAAAATGTTTGATGCACATGCAATTAGCTTTTATAACTAATCTATAGAGAAAATGTAAATATGGGAAACTTATTCTGATTCTTTATGCCAGAACTGGAGCAAGCGAAGTGGCAGACAGACCAAACCCTATTGGACTGGAATGAGTGGCGTGTGGAATGGAGGAAAAAGAGAAGCTGAAGCAAGCTACGAAAAATGGACATTCGTGTTGTATTGATGTGTCTAGTTTAAAATGTCTGAAGGACTGAGCAGAGATGTGAGGTTTATATTAAAAACAATAAGCTATATCAGTTTTGCTTCACACAAATTATTTTTAAAATTGGCTAATCTTTTATCATAATGCAAACCAGCACAATCTTCTCGTCTAGTCTCTTATCCTCTAATCCATAACTGAGTTCACTGCTTGAGATATCACCGCTCCATTATGAATTTTCCTTAAATGTCTCTTTAGATTCTCCGTTCGGTTGAATCTCCGTCCACAGAGGGAACATTTGTGAGGCCTTTCCCCTGTATGAATGCGTTCATGCTTTTTCAGGTCAGCTAAGCGACTGAACCTGAAGTTGCAGCACTTGCAAACAAAAGGTCTTTCGTTTGAATGGCACACAAAGTGAGCTCCGAGGCTCGAGGAGGATGCAAACGTCTTTCCGCACACGTGGCAGCTGTGTGAATTCTCCCTCCAGCCACTGATAGTGGGACCATTATTAACATCCACTGTATTCTCTACTCGTGACCTAAGAATGTGTTCAGAAATGACAAAAGTGGAGTTTGGTAGACTATGTATTTGGTCATAGCTAAACACGTTGGTGGATACAGGCTGCTGGCTGTGTCCGTTTACTAGGGGACCCTCTGGAATGCTAAAAACATCTGTTGTCACATTGTCTGTCTCTGAAACAGAACAAGCCAGAGGCTCTGGTTTAGATTCCACTTTGATCCTGCTTGAGGTTATGCTTACTGGCTTCACAGAGTTGCTGGTTATTGGTTCTTCACCGATGTCAGGTGAAGATGGGTTGAGGATTTTTATAGGGCTACTCTGTGACTGGGATGAGGGTCTTTGCTGGTTTAAAGAATCATTACAAGTTCCTAGTAAAGAATGATGTGGGTCTTCTGTTGGCGTTAGATGTACATGATTCTGCCCTGTAAATGAAATTCTTTCACTCCAGCTTTTCTCTTCTACGATTGACTTTCCATGATAAATCAACGTCTCATGATTCTCCCCTGGATGCGGCTCATGCTGGGTAAATTCATCTGAAAATATAAGATGTTTACAAAATTTTGGGCAAGTATAAATGCGTTAAACATTCTACAGTACTGTACATAAAATTGGCAAATAATAAATATGTTTTTAATTTCACCTGAAACCACAGCCATCCTCTCTTGCAGTTCTTTCAGTTTCATCTGCAGGTTCTGATTCTCCACGCGTGTTCTGGCAGCTTCCTTTTGATATTCGGACACAGCGTGACCCATGATGTGCAACACCTCTTGTACTGCAGCTGTGAGGAGCTCTGCTACATTTGTCACCAGAGCATCAATTTGGGACATTTTCTGGTTGTTTTTTAAAAAACGGGACCTGTTTAAGTAGAAGACGAATCTTAACGTCTTAATGCTGCCTCTGAGTCGAAGCAATTACACACATATAACAAGAGGCTAACAATGGCTTAATGTGACAATTTTAATATAGGACTTACCAAAGGGAAATACGAAGAACTGATGTCTTCGGTGACCAGCAAACACAACTTGCATTAAGCTGAATTATTAAATAGAAATATTATAATAAATAAAGTAATAATTCTTAGATAATACCAAACATTATACAATAACACTGACCTCCCTGTTCTCTGAGATATCACTGAGCCTTGAGACCGCGCTAAAGATAATGTCGTAATAATGTTTCTGTCATTATACGTGATTATTTATATTGTAAAGTATGTAGTTGTTTATGTTTAACGAGTGTTTGCACCGACAAGGGTGTTTACAGTAATGACGTCATGTGTGTCTGTCCGTGTTGTGGAAACGCAGTTTAGTGACGTACTGCTGCTTCCTTTACTACGAGCACGCGCTACTTCCTGTTTCGGTTGCCAAAGATTCATTCATTTATTTCTATTGTTACATTTAACGAGACGAAATATATTTTTGCTGTATTCAACTGGAGCTTGTGGTTTTCTAAGTTTTATTCGATGAATTTTCTTATCCCATAATTTATTCTATATCCATGGCTACTTTGTCCCCCTTTAATTGTCTTTAATTGTTGTTTGTGAGGCTACTATGCAGTGTAAAGTATCGGAGTAAATGTAATTATCTTTTTGGCTACTTTGTAGTTGTACTGAGTATTAAAGACATTAGCTGTTTACTCTCCTTGACCACATATTTTGCAGCCGTTTATTTTGGCTACAGAAGAATTCATATTACCATTTAGGTATTGCATTGAAGGTACTATCATATGATATTGTGGATTTTACCCTTATTTACTAGAACTTGTCAACATGGTTTCTTTATGTGAATACGAGTGCAGTATCAGGTAGTTGTCAATCGCTGGCGGTATGTGAAATAAGGACATGACTGCAGCTTGCAATGAGGCCAAACCAGCATGTCCATTGCAAAAAGGCTTTGACTTTTTAATTTTACTTAAAATTATTTCATTTATCCGTAAAATTAAGAAAACCTTTTTGAAGGAGTTTGGTTTACTTATGAACACTTGAGCTTAAATGAGACTTGGGTGTTTGTAGTAGGCGTAGCCTGTGGTGTCGAACAATGATTTGTAAAAATTTTGAGGTGTTCAGTGACAGTCTTATTATGATTTAAGAAAAGGAATGTGATTGCTCTCCTCACAAATCAACTCTTTCTAGGTTTTCACATATGTGTTAAGTGTTAAGGACTAGTGCTTCTTTGAGTACGAGTAAAATACTGGGGGACTTTTCGCTGCAGGGTATCTGTACCTTTACTCAAGTATGGTTTTAAGGACTCTTATCACCTCTGCTATGTGTACCACATTAACTCAAAAGAACAACACCGGTTTAACGGTGACCAACTGTATTTATTTATTTTTGAAAGACACACAGAAGCAATTGCAACACATGCTTGGCATTTCATATGACAGTTATAGCTACGTGCATCTTTATTAGTAAATAACTAAATCAACTAAATATAATCTGGCTGCACACGAATAACAATTGGCCACCGGATCTAAAGCTGCCACAGATTTCATCATTAAAGGCCTTTGTAAAATGAACAGTTAATATATTACATTTACCAAAACGTGTAGCCTATCCCTAAAAATAACACTAATTAGAGTTTAAGTCATACTAATGATTGTAACAAAATATATTTTATTCATTTTAGAGCAATGACTTTGGTTTATGTTAACTATGGATCTAATACATATCTCACATGATTAATTTGAAGCATGAGCAAAATCTCCTCTATGCCATTTGTGCTGAGCCAATGCTCTTTTATTGAGATGTTGATGGTTGAATGGTCTGTTTAAATATATAACCAACTGTCAGAACGTCCATTCTCTAAATTTAAGAGATGCAGCATTTAACAGTCTGCTTTTTACAGTGACATAAAACAACAGTTAAAACATATAATGATAAGCTGCTTTAATTTATTTGTTAAATTGGTGAATAAAATTTATTTTTAGGTTCCTGTACGCAGCTGTAAGTCTATGTTTCTCGGATGCAGTCTACGACGTATCACACCATGTTTTAAAAAACAAGAGTCTTAAAATACAGCAAATGGAAACTTACCACTATGTGACAAGTTTTTATGCAGTACAGTTAGGAATACAGCGTTGCTTACTGTAACAAAGAAAACACCTTTCGGCTATTCTAACGGTGACCAAGACCTGCTAAACTACAGCAAAGAGCATGCTGACAAAGTTTCTTATGTTCCTTTAGGTAGGCTCCATTTCAACGCTAAAGGGTCAATAGTCTTGTTGCCTCCACGCTTTGCCTCTTTGGTTTTCCAATCATCAATCAGATCCTAAAGATAAGAAGAAAAAAAAAACATACCATGACATTACATAACATAATTGTCGATATGACCAACTGTGGCACCCTGCATATCTACCTGTCTTTTTAAGATCAAGTGCTTCCCTTTCCAATACTTCAGCATTTGGAGTGACTGTAAAGTGCTGACAATGTCTACAGGATTGACGGCTGTTTCTTGACTGATTTCTGATCCCAAGAGTTAAAACAAGGGAACAAGGGAGGAAAATCACAATTAAATATTTTATAAAATATAAATGAGGCTATGAAGCATAATACTTAACAAGTACCTTTAATGGATATTTCTTTGCCTTGGAAGTTGTGTAAGTAGCGTAAGAGCACTTCTTTCCAGTAGCTTCTGTAACTGATGAGGCCCAGATCAGAGAGAGGGCGCTCAGGCGAGCCAACCTTCTCTTCCACTTTAGACAGCAGGTAACCTGGAAGGACATCAGCCATTTACATAATAATGAGGTGGTGATCTTTTTGCATTAAACAAGAATCCATAAGTGCACCTAAAAGTATCACCAGAAAGCGCATTTCGCCCTCTTTGCCACATTCAACATTTGGCTCAAATCTCTGTTTACATATTTTATAGTACTTTAAAATGATTTGCAAGCCTCGGCATACAGATGCATTTGACCCTTTGTTTACAATAGTTTGTTTTAGTTTAAATGCAGCAAAGACAAAAATTGAAAAAAGAATACAAATGATCTAAATCTACTGCACTCACTGAAATCAATCAGCATCTTGCCATAACCCTGCCTCATAAACTGTGGCATGGTCAGGATGCAGGAGACATTGTAGTTCAGGAATGAATTCTTTTCCTAAATCCAGATATATTTTGATTATCACAAAGTCATCACTTGCAAGGTCAGTGGATTCAAACCAATCCCTAACTGAGTACCTTGGAAAAATATCCTACAAGGTGACAGCCGGTATTGTCCGCTTCTGTCATGACATAAAAGAGGAAAGGCTCCACATCGTAGTACAAAGTTTTGTGGTCCAGGAAGAGCTTGGCCAGCAGGCAAAGATTTTGGCAATAAATCTGTGAATGGTAATCATCAGTGTCAGCAGGGCAGACGTACCCAGCGCACTTGAACTAAGCTTGTCAAATAAATATATTAAAGAACGTTTACCTTGTTTTTCTTTCCGTCCACTTCAAAAACCGATATAGCCCCCTTTCTGTAAATCTCGTCACCTGGTGGATGTTTCCACACACATTTTGCCTGCAAGTGATATGTTACACGTGCATGCAACAACAATGTATTAACATTCTGATACTCTTCTTTATTAGCATTAAACATTAAAGGTTCACCCAAAAATGAAAATTCTGTCTTCATTTACTTGTAACCAAGCAGTTCTTGGACACCATTGACTAGGAAAATTTGCTTAAAACATTTCTTTGTTATGTTGAACACAAAGTAAGTGATTTTGAATGTAGGAAAGCAAACAGTTCTGGGGCACTTTTGACTACATTTTTCCTACAATTGTAATCAATGGTGGCCAAAAACTGTGTTCATGAGAACAAAGAAATGTATGCAGATTTCGAGGGTGAGTAAATGATGACCGAATTTTCATGTTTGGATGAACTGTCCCTTTCAGGGAACATAAAGTGAACATGTAGAGTTACCATGTGACGTCTCAGTATGGTCTGACTCTTCATGTATTTGAGACAGAACTCGCACATGTAGAGCCGGCCAAGACGGGCGTACTCTTCAGGGTACGGCGAGTGGTACCATGTATCCAGCTCATAGCAGCCAAACACAATGGCCTTTATCATGTTCCCTCCCTCCGTGACCTGTCCCTGGAGCCGGAGCTTTTCCTGCAAGGACCAATCAGGGCGGAGGAAACAAAGGTCTGATTGAGGAAATGGCACGTAACCTAGAAGTAAAAACCCTGAAGCTTACCACATACAGTATGATGAGAGAATGAAGAAGCAGAAAACGCATCAAGAAATAACTGGATTTAATGTGATTATGTAGAAATGAAAGTCACCAAACATAGAAATCAAATGAAACAGAAGCAGGTAATGTTGACTCAACTTATTAATCTTTTATCTTCTAATTTTATTTTTGGATTAAAAGGTGGTGTTGAAAAGAAAATGATATGATATGACATGGAGGAGTATCATTGCACCAATGTTAAAGCTACAATGAGACAGTCCAGCGTAGGCCATCAAATAACCCAGACAGCAGTGGTGCGAGGGGGCCAGCCCGCCTGCCATCTTTACAGAGTCATGAAAAAAGAAAGGAAAGGAGAAAAACAGGGAGAAAGTATGATGAGCATTCTCTCTTACAAGATCGTCCGAGGCACGTGCCTGGGCTTTTCTAAAGAGCTCCAGGTCATAGTCACTTGTAATGTTCTCCAGCAGGGGTTCCCGACTGCCTCCATGTATCTGCTTTTGATCCTCAAGAGAGGGAGCAATTCAGTACATTGCCAATGAGACATTAAATTACGTGTAAACAATGAATATTTTTGTAGAGTTATGTTTGAAAAGTATTGTCATCATTTTATCTTTGAACACAGAGCATATTAGTATTCTGTCACTCACCAAATACTTATCTTTTTGATCTTTTAGAGGTACAGAATTTCTCTTCCTCCTCATCTCTGTCACTTTCTCCTTATACCTCAGTTGTCGCTCTGTTTGGGCCTGTATATAAGTTAACTCAGAGAATGTGAGTGCTGGTCGAAACTTTTATTCAGTAAGTATTCTGAAGTAAAACCTGGTAACATTTGTAACATTATTAGGGGCACAAACAATTACAACATTGAAGACGTGAAGTTCGATGTTATACCTGCTGTCGAGCGGAATGTCGGTTCTCATCCTGCCGTTGTGACAGCGTCCTTTCCTCCACATGTTTGTCCCGAGAGCCTGCCTTCACCTGAGCAAATGATTTTTCTCAGATCTCGTTTATATATTCCTTTTTTACCAAGAATTAAAAAAATCACTACCTTGCACTCATCTGCTGAAAGGTTATGGTAAAGCGGACATCCAGATATTGAAAAATGCCTTTCATGTTTCCCTGTCAAATGTCCTGAAAGATTAATGAAGGTTGAATTTAAAATACGTATGCATTAAAAAACCTTATTCTGCTTCAAGTCTACAGAATAACTCATAAATAAATAAAAAAAGAAACTCGATTTTAATTACCAAGTGAGTTACAACCAGGTGTGGGGCACTTCATGTTAAAGTTGTAGCTCTCGTGAAAGCGCCGTCGTTTGGGCCGATGGGCAAGGCTGGATTCTTTGAGTGACAGCTCCTTTGCCAGGCTCTCATCATGAGACACGTTTGGGCTGGACATGTCAATGTCAGATTCAGAGGAAGGAGCGTTGCCTGTGGGAGTTCTGGGAGGGGACTCATCGTGGTGTTTATTGTCTGCATGACCCACACAATGAAAGACAGGACTCTATAAAGTTTATCAGCAGTCTATTGAACATTAGCAAAACTACAGCTTAATACACAGATTAAAAAACCCACAGCAAGCAAAGCAGAGAAATGCAGAAAAAATGACTTCAATCTTTACGGCTTAACAAAGAACCACGAAAATGACATAACTGGAATATACTCATATAGCATGTTCAACACATGAAAAGAACTGAGAACAAAAAATAAAAGAAGCACAGCTAAGCAGAGCATGGAGATATTTAAATGTGATAAGGAATGAATTAAGGACCATACAATTTACCCATACCCCTTTCTGAGATGTCCCCCCCATGCTGCTCTGTGTCTGAGCCCGAGGAGCGACTCTGCCGCAGGGGGTATTTCTTGGGCGCCGCTGTAGCCCCCTGCTGTTGACTACGGGTCACGCGACGGGTGGAAAAGTTCACATCTTCTGAAACCGGGGCAGGGTTCCCCACAGGACTGGAATCTACAAAAACAAGTTTTGTTTCTTTATACATTTCTTTCTTTATTATGCAATTCAATTTACGTTCAACTATTTAAATATGTCCATGAGTAATCACAAAAAGTACTGAACTTTGGCCATAGACCAGCTGAGATGAGGTTCTGTTTTAAAGTTTGACAATTAATAAAAACATTCCCAACAAATCTTAAATATTAAGGATTATAAAGAAATGTTGCATAACTATTAATAAATCATAGTTAAACTGAAATGCCTTTATTGAGTGACGTATAATATCAGTAATATGCAGTAATATGCAGTAATATCGTACCTTGTGAGATGAGTCTCGTTGAGGAGCGAGTGAGGCGGGTGTTCATAACCGTGTGGGCGTCACTCTCTGAGCTGTCTGTATGCTCAGCAGAGAAGTCTGAGTCCTCCGTACCATCGGAGCTACTGCCAGCATTTCTCTACGTGTACAATAAAAGCAAAGCCTTCTCATAAAGACCTTGAATCACACATTTTGGCTTTACACAAGTGATTTTAAAAGGATGCAACTGATCAGTGTTAGATTTATATGTATAAGGTGAGATGTACAATGAATCAAATATAATAATAGGTTTAATGAGATAATGGATAATGAGGTTTTACATCCTAATACGTGAAAACATAAGCCTGAATCAGAATGCGAAACTAAATCCTGCATGTATTGTGGTCATCACAATGGCTGCAAGACAAGTTGTGTTATTTCCTACAAAAACAATATCTACAACTTTCCCACAATATTGATTCGGTTTTGTATAATTTAATTTTGGACTGAGATGTGCATCCAACACCCAAATACAGAGTTCCATGTGTGTCTGAGATGAGCAGGTGCTTCACGCAGCAGGTCATGAGTTCGCACGTCTGTGATGCTGAGCACAGGCGGTATATAAACATACGCATCTGGCCTGAAGATGCAGTCCTACCTTCCGCCGCGGCATCGCACCTTCCTCGATTCTGCCTGGGTGGAGTTGATTCGCAGGATTTAATATCTGTCTTAGTTCCTCATGCAGTTACATAAAACAAACCCGAATACGGCTTCATATTGCATGAGGAGGGTACAGTAACTGCGCACAATGTTTCATCTCTGGCAGTCACGGGTCATGACTGCGCGCTTCTGTTTACACTCTTTAGAACTTCCGGTAGAATTTTTTAACGTAAAGGTCTTGTGATAAAATGACAAACGCGAGGTAGCAACGATTAGTTTTTTCTTAAAAAACATTTTTATTTATGTTTACACGATCTGTTAACTATTTACAAAAGTTAGTCAAGTAAAACACATGATTATACGTGCTGTGTTGGGGGTAAGAGCAAAGTCTTGTCACTAGAGGGCGCTATAGCCTAATGTTACTGTCAGTGGTGGAAAATGGCCGAGATTCAATGAGAGACCTTTAGTTGGGGGCATTTTATATTTTAAACAACGGATGCAGAAGATTTCATTGTTTACGTATCAAGGTTTTACCTTGATAAATGATGGGAATTCCTTCCAAATTATTTTAGGATGCAAATGAACACTTAGATATATAAATCCTAAATGAATACCCCTATTCAATTAAATTCTATTCTATATTTGCATTGTATAAATGAAAAGATAAAATATTATTTTTAACTATTCATTGATTCTTATTCAAAAATATTTACTTGGAGTGTATTAAAAAAAACTCCCAATCAACCCAAGTTAAGAATTTATTTTCCAAATACAGATCTAATTGAAAAACCATGTTGTATTTTTCTCAGCCAAATGTACTTCTCTGGTATACATTGGCTAATATGCTTATGCAATAAGGTACAACTCTTACTGTGGTCAGAGGCACTGTGGCACTCTTACAGAAAGACAGCAGGTAAAAAAGAGAATGAGTGCTAGTTGGTATCCTGAACGAGTCTATGAAGCTCAGGAGTGACAATGTTGCTGCAGTACATGTCAACCTATAGATGACACTGTTTCCACAATGTTTATCCATATCACCCTGAATAGGCAAATGGAGACTGAGACCTAGGCCAAACAGTGCGCCGGTGTTGCGGAGGAGGCCTGCGAAAGGAGTAGTGTCCAGATGGACCCATTCTGACTGAATACACCACTTCTGTGCCTTTTTTAGGCTCCAGTGTGGATCTATTGAGACAGCATCCAACAGGATGTAAAGTCCAACGGCAACAAATAGCAAACAGAGTATGGTTTGCATATAACCCTTCAAACTTGCTGAGTAGATCCAGGAAACTCTGTTAAAAGCTTTGGCCACAGCAATTCCTGTGTAGGTAAAGAAAAAATGAATAATTATTCTTATTATGGTACAGCTGAGTCAGCGATGATTAGAAACAAAAGACAGAGGTACTACTATTTGTTGCGTTACTTGCAATTGCCTTTTATATCACCGCTGTCCTTCTGTAACTGTATTTTGTAAATCGATATTATTAGTCACCCTTCATATTTCTCACTGGGTTTTGCAAGTATCTAACCAATAGAAAGTATTAAAAAGTGCTTGTTAACTTTGGCAACACAGTGTTGAATCATTTAAAAAGAACAATGTTATCCATTTCATGAAAAACAGCGAATTTTGACATTCAAGGTTTTTGAAGGACAGCTTTGGATATATAGGTCTTAATGGCTATTAAAGTCACCATGAAACAGAATTATTTTACCGAATCGTGATTTATATCTGAGTGAAACGGCTTCTGAAATTAGAAAAAAATGTAGGGCGGGGCTTTATTTTGTCCATCCCATTTTGATTGGTTTGTTGTACGTTGGGCCTGGAGGGTGGGCTCAGAATGCCTGGCCATTGGACAGTGAGTATAGTCCTACCTCTTTTTTGTTGCTTAGATCATGTGGTGAAGACTTATTGTTGAGAGGGGGAGAGGAACTTAATGTTTTTGATTAAAGATAACGAGTGCAAATTAATAAAAAAATAATGGTGTGTATGAAAAAAATATTTATAATAATCACTGCAAAACTGTTTAAAACACTTATAATTTTCCTGTTTAATTTCACGGTGACTTTAAAGGTAAATAGAGCCAAAGAATGCAGTTTAAAAGGAAAAATAAAGAACATTTTGTAACTGACCTATAACAACTCCACCAATGACCTGATGTGGGAAATGAGCAGCAATGAAGACCCGTGAAAGACTGACACATATCTGCACACCCCAGAACAGAGTCCAAAGAAGACCCTGCACGCACCTAGTATGTAAACACAAAGAGCATTAAATGATATTTCTACAAATACATAAATCAGATTTTAGCAGTTTAGCATAACAAATTGTACATTTATTATTCATGTGTTTTTGCATAATGAGGTGGCCTGGTTTCATTGTCTACCTGAAGGCACTGTTATTTATTTTTATCTGATTCTAAAAGGGATAGTTCATCCAAAAGTGAAAACTCTTTCATCATTTAGTCACGCTCATGTTATTTCATACCTGTATAAATTACTTTGTTTTCCGATGAACAAAAAGAAAGATATTTAGAAGAATGTTAGTAATTTCAGTTCACGGACATCATTGACTTCCATAGTAGGATGATTTAAATGGTAGTCAAAGGTGCCCGAGAAATCTTTGTTTTCCTAAATTCTTCAAAATATCTCATTATTTGTTCAACAGACCAAAAAAATATTATATTATATCATGGAAGTGGATGATGCCACAGAACTGAAAATTGCTAACATTCTTCCAAATATCTTTGTGTTCAATGGATCAAAGACATTTATTCGGGTTTAAAACCACCTTGAGGATGATTAAATGATGACAGATTTTTCATTTTGTGATGAACTATCCCTTTAAAAACTGTTTGAACAAACATGTAATCAGATATGGCAACAAATGCATATTTGGCATGTATTCCAAGAGAAGGCTCCAAGTCTGGAATTTGTCTGAACTCAGAGTGCTCCCCCTTTTGACTGGGATAGGAACCAGCCGAGAGTGGTTTCAGTGTCATGCTACAAAACTGCAACTGGATAGAGGACAGATGCTAAATATACGGATGTCTTCTCACGCTGATTGGTTGGATTATCTGAACATTGCTCCTTCCAGACTTTATAATGCATGAGCAGATTTGATTGTTTTTGAGAAAAACAGGAGGATTCTTTAACTAGTTTTATGTGAAAATATGCCCTATAATACTTAACCCATTTCAAATTAAAAACATGATTTAGTTAGTGAGTCATTTGTAAGTTAAATCCAATTGCGTTACTAGTTCAATCTTGAAAAATCTAGTTGCATGTATAACTTTAAATATCTAGTTTTACAAGTTTCAACCTCATTTTTTAAGTCTAGTTTAAATTCAAGTGACTTGTAAATTGAATAATCTTAATGAGATGTCTTGGCTAAATAGTGTCAGTACTACAACTATTATCATCTTTAACACATCAAACTAAAGTATACAAAACATAATATATTGTTGGTCGAGATAAAGCAGAACTGCTGGGATAAATGATCTGACTGAGGTATCTGCGTTTCACTTGGAGGCAACGTGAGTTGACCTTCAATATCACTTATCATTAGTTTTTACTACTCCCCAGATAAAGTCCACAGATTTCCTTCCTTCCTTTTTAAATATCCGTGTTATTTAGAATTAGTGACAGAAGAATATTTTCATTCCGAACTAATCCTATGAATTAAATAAATGTGCATAAGAAATAGCTGTAGGACAGATCCCTCACCATCTTTTCATGGCATCACCGCCTTGCAAAATTGGCAGCAGTGAGGTGACCATAGCATAATAAACTCCTGCAGCTCCCATTGCGTGACCAGAGGGACTTCCTGAAAGAACAGAACCTGCTGTGAAATCTGCTTTTGATTCAGTCACTATTGTATATAATTCCAATGATAAACATTGGGTAGACACTGACTAACCAGGACCTGTCTCACAGGTCATTGGGAACTGTCTGATTTGTGGTACAGTTAAGTTGCCGTAATGAGCAGTTTCTTTAACCCACCAATAAGGACGCTCCCCAAACATGAGCCTGTTCAGTAATTGAATAAATAAATCAGATTAGGAACATGTTTATGCTTGGTTATAAGTGATAAATCCCCTATCAATCTTAAGGTTTACAGATCAAGATCTTGCAATCTCCATATGTAATTATTCCAAATAAATAGTTGTTTGCCTTATATTAAATTATTATCTATTTCCCCCGAAATATGGCTAAGGAAGAACTGTAAAATATTAGTCATCAATTTAATGCTAGACACTTACTGAAAAAGGTAGCACTTACCACTTAAGAAGCAAGTTGAGCCAGTCTCCCACTACGGCAACCCATACCAGCTTCACTCCTACTGCTGTTCGCAAGTGAAACCAGATTGGAAAAAATAACAGAAAAGTAGTGCGTAGGTCTGCTATTGTAGACACAAATGCAAACCAGCTTTGAGCATACCCATAATGCATTTGCAGGTATAAAGTACTGCTTATTCCAAAACCACACAACATTTCCATTGTTATTTTCCTTTATGTTTTCAGTCTTTGGATTGGAATGTTAGCAAAAACTAAAAAAGTTCCTGATTTTCATCTTGTCATCTTTTCAGGTGTTGACAACTTTATGATGTTCTGAATCCACATTCTCAGCCTGGAGATGAACTGCACAAAGCCACAACTGCTCCTTTTATCCTTCTATAAGATGACCAGTCACCGGGCACCACCTGAGCTTTGGACTCTGTGGAGTAAATAGAGGAAAAATGGTCTCCAAACATTAAACAGTGGTCATTAAAGAGGTGGCCTGTATCATGCATGTGTGTGAAGTGGCAGGTTTCAGGTGCTAAATCTAGCTCTCGATTACGAGAAAGAGACTCATGAGTTTAGTGAAGTGATGACATGATGTGTTCTCGGCACAAAAACATAGAACCCTTTGAACTTGTTTTGTGACTGAACAAACATCAGGTTTAAGACAGTCATTTCAAGCTTTATTTAGTGAGGTTGCATATGCCGTTTTGAAGGTTTGCAAATGTTGCATTAACGTTACATTAACATCAACATCACACAACAAAAATGATCTAAAGGAAATTGGATCAAATGTTGGAAAAAAATGTTTTACCAATACGTGTTCTACTCCATATAAGTATAATATCAATATATGGTGGTTTAAAAGCCCATGTGAAGTCTCTCTAAAGCATTTTTTTGTGTGAAATAAATTGTCACATCTATAACGGGCCATTTTCCTCATAAATGGGCACATGAATTAGTTACTAATGAATTTATGAATTTATGAAATTATGAATTTGTCGGGTATTATTGCTGGTTTGCACATTCTAATTAACAGAAATCAGAGTATGTCATATCTCAAAAACGTGCATCAAAAACGCAACTATTTCTTACTCTTTTAAAACAGTGAACTCCTGCATATACTGATAGTTTTGATGTCTGGACTCAGGGGTTTAGTAAAAAAAACGATGGTTCAATATATTGGTGATAAATACATACTATGGGAATTTATATTCAAGTTTTGACATAGAATGTCACTTCCATAACGCTGGAAATGCCCAAATGTAACTGCCATCATAAATTGTTGAAACTCTGTTGTTTGGGGAGTTGTGGATGTTTTTAGAGTTTAATCTGGACACTCATGTGATATTGTTTACCTTGACCTGCTCTGGTTCATTTCCAGCAACATCCTCTTGTGAAAACACCTTCCTGCTTTTTAGGTCATTACAAGGCCTGTTCGTGCGATGTCTCACGTCTTTGTTAGATGGTAAATTTTCCACTGGTTGCCGAACTTTTGAGAACTGCGGTTAGAGCAACTGGACCATGTGGAAAAACAAAGATGGAACATGTCCAGAACAGACTGTAAACAAGAGCACTACCTGCAGAGTGCTAAGAGCTCCACAATGTTTACAGCTGCCATCTCCAGGGTGATGTTTCAGACTAGTCATGTGAAAAATACTCATGGTGCTCATTGACACCAACATTCCACTATGAAAATAAAATGCCTAATTTCTCCGCTGCAAAAAACAGCCTGAATTAACCGGCGGGTCAATACTGATTAAGCTGGTGTACGGGGTTTCCAAGTGAAGTTGTTTCACCACAAAAACATTCCATGCTGGAGACCAGGGTCTAAAACACAGCATATGGTTTTCATCAGGGATTGTTCTGCATTTAAGGGGTGAAGCATTTTGCATAAAATTGAAGCCTACAGAACTGTGTTCTTTGTAAATGTAGTTTACAGTTCTGTTCTCATGAGCCAAATCTAGCTCACATGCACAGGAAAACACACAGGAAAGACAGGGTGCTTTAAAGGTCAGTTCAATCTCACGCCCTCAGGTCAAGTCCAAACATACATCTCGGGATTCGATTTCCCCTTTAACAGCGGGAAATCATGAAAACAATGGTCAATTCCTGGGCAGACATATATTGTGACTCTTTTATCTATGTTGGATTTGAAAAGAAATATTGCATGCCATCCTTTAAAACCACCACTACAGATTCTCCATAATGGACTCGTGATCGTTCGTGATGAACATCGGATGTTGTCAGAGATATTAGTTTCCGGTTTAATTTCCAGAATTAAAAAAATGACTGGGGAAAACCACTACACAACTCTAAGATTTTACTTGTAATATAAACACTAGCTTACTGATTGAATGAATAATCTGACGTTACCTGTTTTCTCTTCCATAGCAGTCCATTATAAGGAAACAGATCAGCTCAAGGCAGCGCAAACTGAGAACATAAAACTTTTCTGAGATCAAGCTGATGTTTGATATCGGTGATGAAAAACTTGGTTTTCCAAGGTCGTTGTTCAGGTACGTATAATCCTTAAACTATTGCAAATAATGGACTCTTGCGGGAGAAAATTCTAAACGTAAGATTATTCACCTTAAACATGGAATAAGACTTTTTTGACAGTGGCTATTGTTTATTACATGCACATTTTGACATAAATTAGATTTTCCCTAGTTGTTGTGCAGGTATGTTAAGAAGTTTTAGACATTAAACCGGATACTGAAGTTCATCACTAACGCCTGTGCACAGAGTCCAGCATGCACATATATTTTAACATGTACATAGGTTTGCTGAAGATTAGGGAGGTTTCTGAAGATTAATGTTCAAGGAGGGAGAACACCATGGTGGTAAAAGTAGTGTAATGTCATTGTAAAACAACTCTGTGGTAATCTTGTGGTTATCCTAAATTTGCTGAATTTTGTTTGTGTTGTGAACACGGTCTCATTTTGACAATTAGCGTCATTTTCATTAACCATGAAATCAAAATTATGCAAAATTATTGAAAGAAACCACATTTATAGATTATTATAGGCTATTATAGACTTTTGTCTTTTTTGGTGATTGTATTTCATTTTACTTGTTATATTTTGGCGGTTACTGCAGATAAGAATGGCCACGCAGCCTCTGAAATCAGCCTTTGATTCGTTGCTCAACTTTGTGCAGCCCATTTGGGCCATGATCTGTATTCCCAGTGGGAGTGCTGAGAAAGTTAAGATAAGATGCAGCTGCATGCAGAACTTGTGCAACCCTTGTAACCTATAGAAATGTAGGAGCAAGAGAGTTCTCGGAATTCCAGCTGTACATCTCTTACTCTATGGATCTGGAGCCACACAGCCTAGGAATTTTTTGTCCTGTTGAGAAATCAATGACTACAGATTGTTGCCTGTTGTATTTCGAGTTGTTCTTAAAAAATTATGTTTTGTTCAGATTTATGTTTTCAATGTTGAGGCATGATACAATGCTGTTAAAAGTGCATTCAATACAAAGTGTTTGAGCGGTTATTTGACTAATGCTTTTAGTCAAACTGAGGATGTGTACAATCTAATAATATAACAAAGTAAAAAAACTCAAAATGTGAAATTGGAACAAAGAAAAACAATATGGGTGCGACAAGTTAAAAATGTCTCAATAGATACATGTGTCCAGTACAGTGGCTGCATCATGTTATGGGGCTTTCTTTTCAAGAAGGAACTGGCCATCTTGTTAAAAGAGAAAGCGGGTGTTCCCAATTTAAATGAAAAATATTCTGAGATATATTGTTTTAGTCTGATGCCGGAATACTACCCCCATGAATATTTGACATTACATTTACATTTAGTCATAGCCGACGCTTACAAATTAGGTAAACAATGGTAGTAATATAGCCCCATATATATAGTCTCATATAGCCTACCACAGTATACAAAGTTTTTTTCTATGGATAGAAACAGTAGAAAAAAGAAAGAAGTCAGAACTGATCGGTCAGGTGCTGAAGGAACAGATGTGATTTCGGCCGATTCTTAAATATGGCTACAGAATCTGCTGATCTTGTAGCAGCCCGGGCAGATAATTCCACAAATGTGAAACAGCTCCAGAGAAGGTATGTGAAAGTATTTTTTTCCCTTTCTGGGATGGCACTACAAGACGCCATTCGTTTGCAGAGCATAAGGATCTTGGGGGTATGGTCTGTATTAGCGAGTGAAGATATGGAGGTGCCGAACGCGTGATGGTCTTGTAGGCCAATAGCAAAGCTTTTAATTTGATAAGAACCACTATAGGGAGCTAAAGTCACTTAATGAAGAGAGAAGTGACGTGTGGTCTTTTCAGTTCATTGAAGCCCACTCTTGCTGCTGAATTCTTTATCATCTGTAGTGGTTTCGTTGGCAAGTGGGAAGTCTAGCCAGTTGCATATTGTAATAGTCCAGTCTTGACAGAACAAGAGCCTGGACTAGGACTGAAGTAGCATACTCGGACAGGAAAGGTCTAATTTTCCTAATGTTGTAAAGGATGAATCTACAGGACCGGGTAGTGATGGCAACATCATCCGTGAAGTTTAGTTGATCATTGATTACCACTCCCAGGTTACTGGCAGTTCTGGAAGGTGTGATGGTTGATGAGCCAAGTTGAATGGAGAGGTTGTGGTGAATCTGGGGTCGGACGGGATTACAAGCAGTTTTGTTTTTGGAAGGTTCAGCTGCAGGTGATGGTCCTTCATCAAGAGCGAAATGTCACTCAGGCATGCTGAAATGTGTGCAGAAACAGTGGGATCGTCAGGCTGAAATGACAGGTGGAGTTGTGTATCATCCGCATAGCAGTGATAGGAAAAGCCATGTTTCCAAATGAGAGAACCTAGGGATGCGATGTATGCTTGTACAACCAAACCTCTACAGATGATCCAGAATTCAGCGGTAAGAGTGGTCTTCAATGAACCGAAGAGAGCACACGTCACTCCTCTCTTCATTAAGTTACATTGGCACCCTATAGTCGCTCACATCAAATTCAAGAATCTGCTCCTGGCCTACAAGACCACCACTGGTCTGGCACCACCTTATCTACATTCACTAATGCAGGCTTATGTACCCGGCAGATCCTTAGGCTCTGCAAACGTACAAGGTCTGCAGATACTGTGGCCCTCTTTAAGAATTGGCTGAAAACACATCTCTTCCGTCAGCACATTACTGATCATTTCTGATTTTTCAGAAAAAAAAAAAACATTCTGATCACCCAATTGCTTCCGTTGTTTACCCAACTTGTAAGCCGCTTTGGATAAAAGCGTCTGCTAAATGACTAAATGTAAATGTAAATGTTGTAGGGGATCGAATGAGGAACAGTATTATTTAAACACTATTCTTCACCAAATATGTTAGAATTTTCACAAGCTTTGATCACAAGTATAAGTAATATATTCTCCACCACCCTTTGTAAGGGAAACAAATATCGACCCAAATTGGGATGAATTTGATTAATCATGAACAATTATACTTATCTGGATCAAATTCATGATTTGAGGAAATCACTTAGCATTACGAGCAGGTAGCAAGAATCTGCATGTTTAGGGATGAACTACAAACAACATCACTTGTGAAATAAAACAGGACTTTATTACCTAGACTAGACACATACTAATCTAACATACACACACATACAGTTCAGCATGGAGGAAGCAAAACGCAAGAAGCGAGAGGAGAGAAAAAACAAACCCACGTGAACCCAAAAAACAACAACTAAGGGACTTTACTGGTGGTCTCTTTTAAACTGTAAGGATCTCACATCCTACAGATGTGACTGACCCACCCTAAGATCGACTATATAAAACAAATCTCCAGAAAGGCCCAAATATGCGGAACTCTTAAATAATGTTAATTGGAGTTTGAGGGTAAAGTATGCATCAACTGTTTGAGATAATATGGACATTAATGTGTTGCAGCTTTAGTATTTAGCATCTGGAATTCATCATCTGCAAAAGTCTTGACAGAATAAGTATATACAGCATGTACGTGTGTGTAAGGGTCAGTTTTAGACAGCAAAAAGGAAAAGCAGAGTTGTAATTTGTTTAATATATCTACATCATCAGTCTTCCCTTGCATGTATATGTTTGAGTAGTGAGCAAAACAACCATCAATCTTGGAAGAAGTTTATCTTCCAACTTCAGTTCACAAAATGTACAGCCCTGTCTTAGGTCATGCTCTTAATAGGTTTTGATTCCTTATCTTTCCAGTGAGTCTCTGATGTCGGCTAATAAGGAAACTTAGCTTTAGACTTATTAGAGCTAAACTGCCTTGTGTAAGCTAAGAGGAAATGCATGTAGAAATGGGCCTGAGAGAGAAACTTAATTGGTAGAGCATGTTACTAGCAATGCCATGGTCACAGCGAGCAAATACAATATCAAGTGAAATCAAAATAAAGTAAATGAATAATAAAATGGATAAATGTAAATGCACTCTAATGGTATGTTATAGGCTGAATAAATGTACACTTTTGAATTTTACAGTGTATCTGACGGCCACAGTTACAAAGGTTTCATATTAAATATGGTTCTTATGATGATGTCAATAACATAACAACACAGTTCATAATCTTTAATGTCCCATGTCCAACCATAGTGATGTTAAACCACCCGCTTACTTGATTTGAGAGACGTACTCACAAAAGATTTATTAGAACAATGTTTCACAACCCAGTTCTTGGAGGCATACCAATAGTAAACACTTTGGATGGTGTGACTCCACAGCTTTGGGAAACACTTTGAGAACAAGCCAAGACAGATGTTTTCCTTAGAAGATGGCATGTTTTGATTTAAATTGCACGTTACATCAACTAGTTGTAATTTTCCATTTAATTATTCGACTTATGTATTCCATTATTGCATGCACTTAAAGAAATATATAGCAAAGTTATAGTCACCCTTGAATTTTTATTGCATGGATGAACATTTTTATATAAAAAACAAGAGTGTATTTGAGAGGGTTATTTTTTCGGTCTCTCGAAATCTACAGAAAAAACATTTGTACAATACAATAAAAAAGTACTTTTTTGTAGAAAAAGCTTTGAAAAAGCACACTGTCTGACGGAAATATTTAACAAATGTAATGCAAATTCCGTGGTCTAAATAGAACAAGAAAAGGAAAAATTGTGTTGACATACAACAGGCAAATTCGGTCACATCACACAATCAATTTCCTAGAAAAAATTTAATACTTTTAAACTATGAATGTTTAAGAGAAGTTTAACATTGTTAAACACAAAGCCATTGAAGATTACTATATTCTTATACTTTTGCTGCATGTATAAACAGCATACATACATACAGTATATCACATTCCTACTCAAACTTCATAACTCCTTCAAAGCCATGGTAAGTAAATGGCTCCAGTGTTGAACTGCACATCTCCTTTTCCATACAGGCCATTTTGTTGTACTCACAGTCACTCTCAGAGCCTGGTGAAAAATACATTCCATCAGGGGAGTTGATTGATGGATCTTCATCAAAGTAGTTGTGGGGTCTGAGGATGACGCCCCCACCGTTGCCAACAGTAACCGTGTTGGGGATGTCCTCTGCATGTGGAATGTGAAGGAATCCAACGGTCACCCAGGCAACCAGGTCCTTGAAAAGACATAAATGAATAGTGACTCCATTGGAAAGTTATGTTGCACTTATAACACGTTACTTCAGAATAAAGCCGTCGGTTTTTGACTGATTTATTGAGTGAGTTACCTCATTGTTGATGGTCTCATTATCTTCAATATATTTGCTAAAGTCAACATATGGGGCCCACATGTAGTTTTGACTATAAAGGCTGCTGCTAGTTTGCTCTTCATCTTTATGCTTGGTTATAGCAACTTTATACCTACAAAAGAAAAAGAGAATAAAGAAATTTCTACAAAATGTACATGTCTCTATATATTGTGTTTGGGTATCGGTCTTACCGAGCCCATGACATGGACTTTTCCTCAGGCTCAGTCTCAGGAAGGTGATCGCCAGCAAAGCTAAACACCTGAAGCCTGTAAGATCGCTGGTGGCCCCAGCGGTTGGTGCGGTTACTGGCTATATGAAGATAACGGGGTGTTTTAGTGTTATACTTCATTGCTGCATCTTTCTCGTTCATGATTTGGTGCTCCACCAGTTGTGGTATTTTTGCTTTACGCGAGGGCATCCACGGCAATATGACCTCATTGAACACCATGTCTTTAGTCTGGAACACATTCTTCACACCTTTAATGAAAAGAAAATGTAACTGTTGTATTTTATGGCCTCATGTTAATGTACCATATTATAGAATGTGATCTCAGCTGATTGTGAAAGTTTTGCCAACGATAAAGCATTATTGATAATGGCTTGATAATAAGGATTATAATAACGTAAGGGACATTTCAGAAGTAAAAATATTTTACTTAATGAATTTGACTATGAATAATCTACAATCAAACAAATAAATAAATGTATGAGACTCTGAATATGTCATCCTCAAAGGATGTATTTCACTATAAGCTCTCAAATAAGCATCATAATTTATGACATTTAAAATATGCGGATTAGACACGGCACAAACGTACCAATAACAACTTATTTTCTTCATAGTCATTTTTGAAGGCCTTTGTTTTGTGGCAAACATATATTTTTTATGACTTTAATGTGTTCTGTTTCTTACCCAAGATATCCAGATCGACCTTGAAGTTGATAAAATGTGTATGGATGTTTCCAAGGACATTTTCTGCAACTTGGTGACCGTACTTCAGACTTCCATCTATCTTATAGGAGGATGATATATAACCAGTGGCATGAACCTTTGCCTCCACGGAGCCACTCTGATAGAAAATAAAGTCCCATATGTAATCGTAGTTACCTATAGCAGTGATAGTACGAATAATTAACGCACTGTTTGCCATACCGCCGAAACCATTATGAAAAAAATCTGAAAAATGTCGCCTGAGAGGTCGGCCCATGTCATGCTCAAAAACGCAGATGGAGTTCCTGGAGCGCAGGGTGACATTTGTATCAATATAACGGTACGTGTCTACATATGTGGCATGGTGAGGACAGTCAATCCCTCGCACCAGCTCGTGCGCAAAGCGACCGATTCCAATACTTGAGTCGAGAAACTTTGTGAGCATCATCCCAGGAGTGAGCGAGCCGTAGACAGACATCGCCTCCTGCACGCTCAGCTCGTAAACGATCCTCTCTCCTTTAAAGCGAATATCAAAAACTCTCATACCGGTCAGGGAGCTCAAACCAAACGCAAAGCTCCAGTTTAGATAAACCACCTCGTTGTTTCTAACGCTGAAACGTTTACCTTGAAGATAATATTGCTGTGGTCCTAAACCGGAGGGTTTATTTTTCGGTTTCAGTGATGCGTAATTCGGGATTTCTTTGAATACAATTTTATTCACAGAACCAGCTTCGTATTTATTTTTGAAATCTTCAATGGAGTCAAAGTATTGTCCATTGTAAAGCACCCTGTCAACTGTCCAGTCTGAAGAGTTGCTGCTTTGGTGGTGGATAAGGATTTCAAAGCCCACGGGATGGATGTACATGCCACTATAGTCACGGAAGAAAGATATCCAGGTTTTGCGGTCCCCAGCCTGTACACCTCTAGGCATGCCCTCATACAGAAGCAAACCCCTCTTTTTTGGGATATAACCAAAACTTTCACGCAGTGGTTTTTCAATTTTTTTAAAAACTTGATCAATTAATGTGAAAAGTTGCGCATACTCCCCGGTTGTTACTGGACGGGCTGTAAAGGGTAAGGTTGCAGTTTTGTATTTCTCCTGGGTAACATCACGATGCTGTAGGGCAGGTAAAAGTCCCACCACGTACTCCTTCAAGTATCCTTGCGCGCCATAGAACACCACGACAGAAGCTTCCCGGGGAGGCTTCGCGCCTCTGCCATCCAGGTAACTGAGCGCATCTTCCTTCTTCGGGAGCAAAAGGTCTATCAAAAAGATGAAATTCTCCGAGGTTTTTGCCGTGGCCGCATGGGAAATCTGCAGGGCTTTTTGAGCCCACATGTAATCGCGCACAGACTTGTACTCCTCTGGAGATAGGTCGGCAAAAATCTGACTTTTATCGGAGTGTTTTACTCTCAGAGATTCTTGAGGTCGGGACAGGCATTTTGGAGTCCTATTCGAATTGATGCATATCAAGACGATGTTGATTATCACTGAGATAAGTCCCAGAAGTATCAACAAGTATTTTAATACAGAATTCATTATGTAAGCGACCACGCCTCTGATAGTAAAGACAGGCGGTCGAGTCGAGAGTGAGACTGTGCAATAGATGAAGTAAAAAACACAGACTGTTACATTACCATTTAGCCACACCCACCTGGGTTGATCCCCTATAACCCACAAATGACCCCACATTTACAGGGTTTTCATGTCTATTCATCTTTATGACATTTTTATCATGCAAGAAAATGTACAGAAAGCCATGCGTAAAAGTACCATTCACGTTTTAACAATGCAATTGCATTACATTTCTTACTGAAAGAATTTAAGTCAAATTGTTAAACAGACAAAAAATTGCGCAAGAAATTTTAATACGTTTCGTATGCATAACATTTCTGCAAACTGTTGCACAAGTCCCTCGTGTTCACATCAAACTGTTTTGCCATTGTGAAGAAGCACAAGCACAGCCGTTCTCAAGTTTGTTTGGATGGTGCTTTTGTGTTTCAGGAAAATAATTGACCGGAAGCTGCCTCGTTTTGTTCTGCTGGACTTTAGCAATGTGAGAGATGTCACAGGTACAGATGGGCACCAAAATTACTAATTATTATTATTTTATTTTTCAGTTAAAGGGCCCAGAGCAATATAAATGATCAGAATTGAAAAAATCGGAACTACAAAAATCGGAACATTGCTGATACCCGACTGATATTTATTTTACAACACGAATACACCAAAAATCCATATGATCAATGTGTTTAAGTTTAAAATACTTTTTTTTTATTTTTAGAATGCTCATAATGGGCATATGACAACGATAACATTCTTTCATTACTTCCAGAGACAACTGGAATTCAGTAATGTTCCTTGAATAGTGGCATCACTGACCTTAACATTCCATGATAATTATCAGCAGCAAATGGATTTGTCTTGTGTTTGCAGATTAAATTACTTCCCACTTGCCCACTAGGTTTTTCCCTGCCTTCAGGCCGAGATAGACCGGGAAAGACTCCAGCACTCTCCACGACCCCTATATAGGTTAAGTGGTATAGCGAATGGATAGATTAAATTACTTTAAACTTTAAGGTCCCATGACTTTATCCAACAGTTTTTAATGGTAATTTGACATAACAAAACCCCAAGAGCTCACAAGTCTGTGCTTCAGTTTTGAACTGCACATGTTTTGTGTCCTGATAGCCAAGTGACCTCATAATGACTTCAGTGGTATTTGTCTGTCCGATAGCATAACCATTGGTCCACATTTAAGTTAACTTTTCTTATTTAAACTATATTTGTATATATTCCTAAATGTATATCTGTTTATTTGTGTGATCATATCTACTCATATGTGTGCTTTTGATGTCTTCATTTCAGTAAAAATTGGTATCCCTGGTCTCTTTCCGGGTCTTGTACATTTAATACACATAAAAAGCATTGATAGACATTGACAGAGCAAGAAAATTAAAATACAGTAATAAAACTAAATATTCACATCTTCTCTATCCATAACTACATTGTCAAAGCACAGGGCAATGACAATAGTGCCCCCTGCAGATTTGACAATATATTGCAGTTGAACCTACTTTTATTTATCAATGCCTTTGTTTGAAATATGACGTACAAACGTATCATAAACATAAAAAACAGCGCTGTTGTAATAAAAAGACTAAATAAACAGAATATACTAGGTAATAATATACTATAATCACACGATTGACAGGAAAGCAAGCAGAAAAATTTAAGAAAGCAGATGGCCAGAAAAACTGGATAGATCACATATCTTGCACAATCCTTCTGTAGACACAGAGCAATACAAATCACTTAAGAGGAATGTGCTTTCTTTGTGTTGCATTAACCAGAGATTTGATTTCACAATATAATAAGAAATGTGTTTAAGTAAGAAGATGTGGAGTATGGTATAAGGTATATATAAGGTAAATACTATTAAATAAAATAATTTTAATAAATAATTACTGAAAAAATGGAGCAAAGATGTAATGCTTCAGCAATAAACTAACGTTGTTGTTGTTAAGACGAATTGCTTATTTTAAAGAGTCAACACTTGTTTCCAGGTCCAGCAGAACGAAAATATATCAATTGTTTTGCTCTTAATTTCTCTCTTTATTATCAATGGAACTAATCGGGTTTCGACATACATTTCGTAAAATAATGTAAAGCGGTTGCCATAACATTTACTTCGATACTGCACTAAAGGAAAATTGCCCTGCCTATAATAAAGCGCTTACGCATCGCTCTCGCGGTACTTTTATGTCATTGGCCGATCATTCAGCCCAGCGTTGAGAACACCTAATGACGTCAGTAACTTTCCTGTCAGCTGATGCTGTGGGTGTGTCAAGTCGCTGATGTAAACAAAGAAGACCATTTTGATCAGAGAAATCTCGAAGGCAGGCCATTGTAAGGCCCCAGAGCTTATATTATACCACCTATGCAACGCTTTAAATAACATTTACGCCATGGACTTCTATATCAACGTGAAAGTGAATTTCCGGGGGAATGCGAAGAGTTTTTTGCTGTCTGGCTCGGAGACGAAGAGTTGGGAGTCAATGGAGGCCATGGTAAGCAGCAGAGGATGATGTGATGTCAGTCCGATTACTCACCTTGATGCCCAAAGCTTTTCTTTCCTCAAGTCCGATCTAATTGAAATATAATTATACTGTATCTTTTTTTACATTCATTATTTGGCATGAGCTGCTATAGATATTGGAGATATATGCGAACGAGTTTCCGACATCGCGCGAAATAAAAACCAGCCATGTATCATTGTACATGGTTGGACATGGTATCATTAGTTATAGTACTATAGTTATAGTATTGTTACTAACCCGATTTGGGCTCTCCAGGTAGACGAAGCTGTCACGTCTTGATCCTAGTACTTGGGATCAGACTGTGTTTCGAAACCTATTAGGCTCTCTTACAAAATATTAGTCAAAATATATATTATCACAGACGTGTTGATACTCAATAATGGTGTCCGGAATTGTTGTTTTTATTCTGGTCTGCGCCGTGTTAATGTCATGTAACGCTGTTATAAAACCTTATTACGATCTGGGGACAGTAAACGATACAGTTGCGACAGATGAGTAAACAGAAAGACATTGTATCAAAGTGTCATGCTTCACAAAGAGGGTTTTGACTTTTGGTTTTGATTCTTTTCTAGGTGAAGAGGTCTTTCGGCCTGTGTCATTTACAATTGACCTATTTCGATGAGGAAAATGAAGAGGTGAGCGTGAACAAGCACTACACTTCTTAAGCTTTTCTGTATTCCTAAAAAACAATATGGGGTTTCAAAAGACTCTGTTTATTTTCAGTATCAATGTCAATTTGTTGAATATTTCTGTCTTTTTTTTTCTAACTGTCTGTTTTAGGTGTCACTTAACAGTCAATGTAAGTATAAATGTTTGTATAGTCAGTTTTCAAAAAAAGCAATGTGCTGTAATGTAGTACATACGTGAACTTTGATTTTCTTGTTTTCAGTGGAATATGAAGAGTCCCTGAAGGTAAAAAAGTATTGCTTGCTTAATATTCACATTCCATTTATGTTCATTCATTTAGCAGCTGCTTTTATCCAAAGCTATTTAAAGGAGTCATTTGACACAGCTAAAACTAATATTCTCGTTTGTTTTAAATGTAATGTGAATAGATGATTTAAGGTTAAAAAACGCAGTATTTTCCACATACCGCTCATGTTTGTCTCTCCTCTTTGCGCCTCTCTGAAACGCGTGGAATCTTTACAAAGCTCATCGCTCTGAAAAGCGAGGTGTGGTATGATTGGCCAGTGTGTAGTGATTGGTCGAATACTGCAAGTGTGTGACGGAAATGTAACGCCTCTTACCATATTTGGAACATGCATGGGCAACTTATAACACACCAAAGACACAGAAAAACATGTATTCGTGCCATATGACGCCTTTAAAAATAGGAAGCATGAAACATGTTGCTTTTAAAGGTTGTAACATGTTAAGAGTGTTATAAAGTACAATTCCCTTTGTTTTAGTATCAGCAAATGCAGAAATCTCCATTGAGCATATGTAACACTGCTCTTTATTTTAATGAATGTGAGATCTCACTGGCATTTTTTTCTGAACCTGTAGAGTGCTGCACGTCAGGGGAACAGACTACAAATGAATGTGTATGAAACGAGGGGCAGCACAGCCAGGGTACCCGGACCAGGTCCACCACCAGGGTCAGGGGTGGGTTTGGGGCAAGTGAAACCCGGCAGTGTTGGAGAACCCAAGAAAGGATTCAGGCCTCCTCAGTACTGCCCTACTTTGGCACAAGTGGTGAGTCGCAAAGTTCAGGCTGCAGTCCCAGAGGAAGGATTGGTAAGATTTTATAACCCAATAGTTTTGCACAAACACTGATGTAGCCACTGTTGTTCACTATTGTTGCTTTTAAGTTGTTACAATTATTTAATATTTGGGTAGTTACCAAACATACCGTATGTGTCCTATTACATGACAGCAAAATTGAGAAGCTATTTTACAGTGATGTAAAAAAGTATTTACACCCTTCCGGATTTATAGTTTTTTGCATACTTGCTATGCTTTAATGATCAAGATCATCAAAAAAAATTTATATTACTCAAAGAAAACCAGAATAAATACAAAATGCTGTTTTTAAATGATGTTTATTAAGGGAAAAAACAATCCAAACATTTCTGACCCTATGTGAAAAAGTTATTGCCCCCCTTGGTAAATCATGAATTAACTAATGAATTGAATAACTGAGTTAAATTTCACTGTTCACACTCAAGCCTAACTAGTGCCAGACCTGTTGAATCAAGAAATCACTTAATTAGAACCTGTCTGACAAACTGAAGTAGTCTAAAGATCTCAAATAGCAACACATCATGCCGCGATCTAAAGAAATTCAAGAACAGATGATAAACAAAGTATGTATCAGTCTAGAAAGGGTCATGAAGCCATTTCTAAGGCTTTGGGACTCCAACAAACCACAGTGAGAGCCATTATCCACAAATGGAGAAAGCATGGAACATTGGTAAACCGTCCCAGGAGTGCCAAAATTACGCCCCGGCCTACCAAAATTACTACAAGAGCACAACGACAACTCGTCCAGGAGGACATAAAAGATCCTAGAACAACATCTAAAGAACTGCAGTGCTCTCTTGCTTCAGTTAAGGTCAGTGTTCATGATTCTACAATAAGGAAGAGACGGTGCAAAAATGGCATCCATGAGAGAGTTCCAAGGCGAAAACCACTGCTGAATGAAAAGAACACAAAGGCTCGTCTCACATTTGCTAAAAACCATCTTGATGATCGGCAAAACTTTTGACAAAGGTTGAACTTTTTGGAAGGTGTGCGTCCCGTACATCTGGTTTAAAACTAACACAGTATTCATAAAAAGAACATCATACAAACAGTCAATCATGGTTGAGGTATTGTGATGGTCTGGGCTGCTTTGCAGCTTCAGGACCTGGACGACTGGCCATAATTGATGGAACCATGAATTCTGCGCTATACCAGAAAATCCTAAAGGAGAATGTCCTGCAATCGGTCCTCAATGATCCAAAACACACCAGCAATTCCAACACTGAATGGCTGAAGAAAATCAAAATAATGGTTTTGGAGTGGCCTCATTAAATCTGTACTTAAATCCAATTGAAATGCTGTGGCATGACCTTAAAAAGGCTGTTCATGCGCGAAGAACCTCCAATATGGCTGAATTAAAACGATTCTGCAAAGTAGAGTTGGTCAAAACTCCTCCACAGCGATGTAAAAGACTTTCGCAAACACTTGATTGCAGTTGTTGCTGCCAAGGGTGACACAACTACTTATTACTCTGGTTTTCTTTGTGTAATATTAAAATTTGTTAGATGTTAGATCTGGATCATTTAAGCATGACAAATATGCAAAAAAACAAATAATCAGGAAGGGGACAAATACTTTTCACACCACTGTATATTGTAAATAGAAATATTAATAAAATTAAATATGATTAATAGTTTGTTTTCAAAATCTTTGCTGTCACAAGACACTTTTTGTCTCCTACCCATTTATTTCCTAATGTTAAACTTGAGTTATCACTAAAACGTGAAAATACTTTCTATTTGAACAAACAAGATGTCTGACTATTCTGACTACAGTAAGTGAATAAATGTGGTATTAATATACAGTACTGTATATGTTTTAAAGGTGCTTGTTAATGAAGCTAAAGGTGGAAAGGTGGAAGATAAGACGCCCCCAGCTTGGTTCACTTCGTATATGGAAAAGGTACAAGAAAGTAGAAATTAAAAACTGACCACTCCCTAATTTTACTATGAGGCATAGTATTCACATGTAGCTTTCATACTTGTAGCAGGCGAGACAAAACCTATCACTAAGCAAACTCGCTCTTTCTCTTTTATTCCCTCTTGAAAAATCTGATGACTGGTACAGTTTAAGGACCAGGTGGTTAGAGAGGCTGTAGAGAAGATTTGTAGGGAGTTTTCCGGACAATGCTGTATTCATAAGCCAGTGGAAGCAGAGACACAGATTCCCGAGGTCACCTCATCCACTCTCCCTGGGGCGCCAAGTTCAGCTCCAGCCTGCAGCAGCTGCCGTGGCCAGACTGCAGGAGGTGGATACCAATGCAGGTTAGAGAGATCTGAATAGTAGATGTCTGTACTTTGATATCAATATTTGCTTCTATTGGATACTAAAAGAAAACAAACATTTGCTTCAGAATTACTTATTTGTTATACAAGTTTCCATTGTAATTTTAAATATTCTAAAGTAAAATCACAGCCAATCAGGAAACAAAGATATTTAACAACGTGGGGTGCAATAGCAAATACAAAGCAAGCGAGCAAGTTTATGTCTTTGGTGTCACTTGGCATTTAGAAACATATTTTTGACTACATTTCGTGCCTGACTGAAATGCATAATATGCAACTTTTCTTTTTACTTTGTTACACAGTGTGTGTACATCCTGCACTCTGTGTGAGCCTTGCAGCTTCTCACACGATCCAAGCCACAACCTCGTGAGAGCCAGAACCCCCCTCTCTATTCCTGAACACGGCTCCCCAGCTCCAGACCACAGCAGGTGGGTCTGATCTCATAAGTGTTTTGAAATAAAGTTCAAAGCAGACCAAAAATACATGAATCAACAAGTGTTTTCTCCCTATAAAGGTTCTACAGAAGGGGTGACCGGAGCTTTCGTAAAGCAGAGAAGCAGCGTCTTAAAGCAGAGAAGCGGCAGCTTAAGGCGGAAGTGAAGGAGATCAGGAAGCAGCTGAGGATGGAGAGGAGAGGGCTGCAGTGGAGCGCAGCTGGTGAGGGAAGCTCCTCACCTGTCCTGTTACAGCCGCGGGCCACACAGGCAAACAGCCCAGAGTAAGAATTGGTCATTCCCTTCAACTGGAGGTTACTGATCTATCAAAGCAAGAGAGCAGGATTATATTAGAGTTACGATCTAGATGTTTTTATGCCATTTTTATAAGAGGGGTCATGTCATATTTACTATTCTCTGCTAATTTCTTTCTCCTCTGGTCTGTTCTTGTAGCCAATATTCAATGAATTATTTAATTTAGACAGGGGAGGAAGATTAAAAGCCAATCATGTGATCAAATCTAATGAAAAACAACTTAATTTAAAATAGAAATTGTTTACCAGCTTTTTGTTTGTGATTGCAGTCGTCCTAAGCGTCCGTGTCCTCTGGCAGTGCCAGCCATGACTGCTCTACTTCTGGATGAAAACCTGCCTGATGGATCACGTCTGCGTCCTGGGACCAAGTTCATCAAATACTGGAAAATGAAGAACAGTGGAAGAATGTGCTGGGACTCAGAGACCAAGGTACACACACACACACACACACACATTCATTATAAAACATACAAACCTGAGTGTGTCATATTTTCGTGTGCATATACTTCCTCAGCTGAAGTTCATGTGGGGGAATCTGGCAGTGGGTTCGGGTGAACGATGGAGAGAGGTTGCGGTACCCACGCTGCAGCCGGGTCAGGTGGGCGTGGTCAGCGTGGCGCTCTGTGCTCCAACATTAGAGGGCACCTATACCTCCCACTGGCGTCTGGCAAATAGGGGCGAACAGTTCGGGCCACGTGTGTGGTGTAGTATCGTTGTGGATCCAAATGCTCCTACAGCTATCTGTGCTGATGGGCTACTGGTGTCTCCCTGCATCACTCCACATGTAAGGCAGCTGGTTATCGATTCATGTAGTGTATACTTAATAGAATTAGAATTGTAACTGTAGTAAATGTTGTTGTTTTGTTACCTGTGGCATGAAATTTATGTTACTGTGCTTTCAGGAAAAGTCTTCCCGCACTCTGGAGAGAGAGGAGAAATCCCAGGCTGCCTCAAGGGACCAACTGCTCTTATCCGTGAACCAAGACTGTGATCAGGAATTCTACATTCCATCTGTGGACTTACTCACAGCTCAGGTATGACAAACAGCATTACAAAGATCTGTTTTGAAAAACTTGTTATGCGAAGAATTTTTGTGTTTGGTGCCAAATCAATTCACACTTTTGTCTACTTAGGATTTGCTGTCTTTTGAACTGCTGGACATCAACATTGTGCAGGAGCTGGAGAGTGTGCCAAACAACACTCCGGCAGGTAGTCTTTTTGAATCGTGTGACGTCTTCCTAATAGTCTTGACTGGAAGTGATTGTTCTGATTCTGTCTCATGGGCTGTGGATATTAATATAATACATTCATTTTGACATTTGTGTCTTTGTGTGTAAATATGTGAAGACATTACTCCATGCATATCACCACTGCCTCATGATGGACCTCTTCAGGAGAAACCAACACTTGGGCTGATTCAAGAAGAAACGGAAGCCCAAGGGCTCAACCCCATCCTAGGTTAACATTTAAACTGTAATCTGAAATATTGTTAGACCATAAGGTTTTGGTTTGCTTAGTTACTTTCTGCAGTTGTTTTGATTTATCTGATGTAGTTTGCACAGATGTGACTCAGGGGATAGAACTAGAGGGAGTTCCAGCCCAAGAGAAAGGAGATGAGAGAATCATTGAGCCTCAGTTTGTGAGTCCGTCTGTCATCCGCTCACTTACCCTCTCTGAAGCTACACAACATGGGACACTTTGTGGACGATGCCCAGCTACAGGTTTGTGATGTTTTTTTTATTTTGAAAGCTTACCTGTACTAGTAACAGTGTTTGTGAAGCTGCATGGCTCTTGATGTCATTGTCAATGTCAGAAAGAATTTCAGTAATTGAAAAATATGACACGCCATTTCAAACACCATTTTCAGTTTTTCTGAATGTACTATTTATAGGTATGTGTTTAGGTATATTACAATCTCGGTTTTATTCTGTAAACTGTGTACAATATTTATCCCAAATATTGTTACTATTTGGATTTATTTGGAGAAAAATGAAAACTGAGAAACAGGTCAAAATAACAGAAAAGATGTTCTTCGATATTTGAGATCTGAAAAAAATACGAAGATAACAAGTTCATATTGACTTTTAAGAAAAAACTACAGTAATATTTTTACACGTATTTAGAAAAAGTTATAAAAATATTGTCTTGTCAATAAATATAAATAATAGTACATTAACAAAACAATGGCACATAGCCCGTGAGTAAAGCTGTAGTCACATACAACATTAATAGTTATTCATAATAAGGAATCAAATTCTTTGTTTGTGGAAGTTGGAAGTAAGATTTCATTTATTGCATTGTCGCTATCTTCCAGTGGTGCGTCCATCACCTCAAGGTTCAGTGTCTCTTTGTGAGAGGAAAGCAGACAGAGTTCCAGAAACTGGGATAATAGCAGTTCATCTGAAAACAGAGGCTGTACAAGTCTCCACCCCTGCTCCACCCCATGAAGAAACAACAGAGATGCCTGCTCCTCTGCTAGCTGTTCCAACAGACCTCATTGCCACAGGTCAGAGAACAGTAGGCCAGTTTACATTACAGTAAATGCTACACACATCTGATCTGATTGTGACAGCAGGAAAAATTAAATAAACATATCTTTTTTTCTGATTATTGCATAATCAGACTTTGTATGAATTGTAAAAGTTAAGCAATAAAGGGTTTGTTCATACATTCAGATGAGGGCCAGGAATCTGACATTGAACAAATCCTGGTGGAACCTGCAACCGAGGAACAGGTAGAGGAAGAAGAGGAGGAACTGGACAGGAAAGAGGAAGTGAAGGATGCAGAAGCAGCTAAGGAAATTCGCAGCAGAACCTCATCAGCCTCCTCGGAAGATTACATCATTATCCTTCCAGATTGCTTTGACACCAGCCGTCCACTAGGGGAGTCCATGTACAGCTCAGCCATGTCCCAACCTGAAGAAGAGCCTGCGGAGGGAGCTATAGTGGGAGAGAAGCTAGAACCGGTGGAGGCTGCAGAGCTCCAGAGCCCTACCGCTGCTGCAGTTAATGCAGATGCTAATGACATGCTCTGTGCCTCTCAGACTCTGGACGCCGTGCCTCTGACTCCTGTGATCGTTGTGGCACCCAAACCCTCGATCAGTTCCTGGTGAGTTTATACAATTGGAAGTATACAGCTGCAGAAAAAATGAAGAGACCATTCAAAATATTTTTTTAATCAGCATTTCTAGATGTAATGTGGCCATTCGAGGCCAGTGTCTTTTGTTAAATACATGTACAGATATTACTGCTGTATTGTTTAAAAGTGAATAAGAACTTTTCGGTGCAGTATTTGAGGTCTGAAAAAATACTCCAGTTTTAATTTTCTGCAAATAGAAATGGAAACAATATTTTTATTTGAAATTTGGGAGAAATACTGTTAGCAGTTCACAGAATTAAACAAAACTGATCTTTTTACCTAAACACACCTATAAATAGTAAATTCAGAAAAACTGAAAATAATTTTGAAATGGTCTCTTTATTTTTTCCGTGGCTGTATATACAAAATATATTTTATATACTCATTGCTGCCTGGGTTGCTTGGGCCACACACTATGGTTAAATTAAAAAATATAATAATGTATTTATGTCAATAAAGCTAAATTAAACATGTATACACAGCCCAGAGGTGAAGAATGGAGCAGAAGACCAAGAGGAGAATGATCCTAGTGAATCAGAAGACCCCAAAGGGAACGGTGGGTGGTGAATATTACAGCAATAAGTTACAAAGAGCAGTGCAGAGAGTAATTTACCATGAATATGGGTGTTCAAATTTAAAAAGACTAATATGTGATCAAAAGTGAATTTCTTTCTTTCAAATAACAATGACTAGTTTATGATTTGTGGCTTATGATATTGGTCCAACTACAGTAGGCCAGAATTCAGTAGGAAAGTGTTAAAAAATTTGTGAAAAATGCCAAGTATGATATATATATAATTGTATATTTTGTTATATATAATATTTCACCCTAGTATATAATATTCTGCCATCATTTATTCAACCTCATGTCTTTAATATCCCATATGACACAAATGATATTATGAGAAATGTCTTTTGTAGTTTTGTGTTCATTTAATGGAAGTCAGTGCTGTTTGGTTACCAATATTCTTTATTGAGCCAACAAGATATTTATTGTTCTGCAGAAGAAAGTCATAAAGGTTTGGAATGAGGTTGAGAAATTATTTCACTTTAGTGTGAACTCTCATTTTAACTACAAAAATGAAGTAATTTGGAAGCACACAATGAAGCCATAGAGAGTTAATCTGTGTTAATCTTTCAATTTGTAGTAGATGCTAATCCTAATCAATCTGACCCTGAAAACTCACCCGTGACTGCAGCAAAGTCTGAGACTGAAGAGCTCAGGTAAATCACACCAAACACTATCAATAAAAGTGATTTAATGTAGCATTTCTCATTCTCACATTCTCACTTGTGTTTCTTCAGAGCTAATAGCATCACAGGTGGACTTGTGAAGGGAGCCCTGTCTGTAGCAGCATCTGCCTACAAAGCTCTGTTTACTGGACAGACGGGTTCTGAGAAGGTATGCTTAATGTTGTTTAAATAGTATCTAAAGGGAGAATCATGAGACCATAGAAGTGCTATAACATAAATGAATAATACTGCACGGTGGTATGTAGCTTCCAGAAGATGCAGTATCTCACGATGCCATGATGGCCGTGCTGGTAGAGATGGGATTCGGTGACCGAGCTCTGAATCAGCGTTTGCTGCAGAAACACAACCGCAACCTGCTTGATGTGGTAAACGAACTGGTCCAGATGACCGACAACGACTGGTACACCACACGCTACTGAGACGCTCTTCAGTACTTCTGTTCCTATATCTTTTAACTTCTGTCTCTCTTCCTCTGTGCAAAGCAGCCCATTCCACAATACAGACTCTTGTTTCATCTGGGTTGTAAATGATGATGTGTTTGAATCTGTCTGCTCCAATGTGTAATGGATAATCATTAGAGAACCAGCTCATCTCCATTATAATCGTGCTTATTAAAGTTTGTCAGTAGTGGGCATTATTGTTATTATAAAGGCGATCATGGGTAGCTTATGAAAACTAATACAGGAAGTATTATTCCAAAACAATCTAAACGATGTCTTGCTTTAAATGAAACAATGACTTGAAAGAATAGTGTACTTTACCAGAAATCCTTCTGTTAGTTATGCGAGTATGAAAAGCTGTGCGATGTGATTATTTATCATATTTAAATGAGTCGTTTCTGTTACAAGTTAAATGTGCAATAGATTTGGCTTTGTGTAGACTATGTGTTTATTATGAGCCAAGACCAAATAGACTTAACATGGATGACAAAATTACTCTTCACTTGTGGAGATTGTTTAAACTTTTAAAATTTGTAGCACTTCATGCTTATACATGATGAAATTATTATTCTTTTTAAAACTGTTAATTGGTTCCTAAAAGGTTCATGTAATAGGGCAAATATTGCACTTTGCAAATGCGTTGCTATTTGTACGTCAGTTGTCCAAAGGTCATGGCTTGAAACTAGCAATGCATTTCAAGAGTTTAAATGGGGCTGGAATTATGTTGATTTAATGTATGCTTCAATTGTTTAAGTACAGCAAAGGCAATCATGAAATATATACTCTAATTTTAATGAAAATGGTGAGAGACCTAAAAAACGCATATCCTTCATTCCAATACCAGAAAACTGAATCATGCAAATGACATATATTTTGGTAATTAAATCGCTCTTGTATTTAGTGTAATGAAGATAGTATCTGAAAGCTTTTCTTTAGCGAGAGATTTTGAAACTACCTTATGGCTAGAGTGAACAGCATTCCCTGTTAAACATTAAGCGTCACCTAATTTTCAGAAAGTGGTTATTTAAACCAATACCTGATTGTTTTTCTAGTGCTATGGTTTATCTGTATGGTTTTAGCACATTCCATATGAAAAGCAGTAGTTCGGTTTTGGATTGATCTATTCCGATCATCTGCTTCTGAAGCATATTCCATGGAGACAGCAGCTCCACATAGTCTTTGCTCATGTCATGGGCAAAGTCTAATGTACACATATGTCTGTAATAAATATACTTATAAATGCCTTATTCTTCTGTTTTTTTTAAAAAAATATGAAAACAAGTAAACAGAACACTACGAAGTAAAACTTTCTTTTGCAACAAATTATGTTTGGTTACACTTTACACATCTTTATAACTCCCATTTATTCATATTTAGCTTAGTAAGTTCAAATAGTTTTGCTTTATGGTGTGTGTTTCTACATGATTCTACCATGATTTTCAGGTGTATTAAAGCATCAAATCAGCAAAAGAAATAAGGATAAGATGTAATGGTGTTCACTGTTTGCTAAAGAAACTACTGTTTTCATAGAAAAAAAGATCTTTATTTACCTTATTTAAGACATCTCAACACCACATGGGATGTGATGCAGGATTTGGTTATATGAATGAGAACATGAGTATAATTAAAGTCGTACATAAAAAGCAAGTTTAAACTAAGGAGTAACCTCTTAATGACACAAAAATAACTAATTAAAAATGACTTTTTCTTTTAACTAAATAAACTGAACAACGTCTACTGTAATGATACACTGCAAATAACTAATATGAAAAAGAGAAGTTCAGTACTGTGTGAAATAAAGAGTACAAATAACACTCTGGACTTCTGAAAATAACAAGTTTCTGATAAGATCATTGACATCTCACACATACTTATTGTGCATAAAGAAAAAAAACATGAACAAAGTAAAATACAAGTAAATAAACCACTCTTTTACTACAATAACATTACAGTTATCAGTACATAACAAATATACATTTTTTTTAGTATTTTAATATGTATTCAAGATGATATATATACTGTGTATACATATAGACCTACTGTAACAGTAATGGAGGTATATGAATGTTGCTTTTTTAGCTGTCGTTGTTAAAGGGAAAGTTCACTCAGAAATTAATTTTCAGTCATCATTTACATACCCTTTGTCATTTCAAACCTGAATTATTTCTTCTGCATAACACAAAAGATATAAAAAATAATTGTACCAATAAGTATTGGTAGTCCAACCTATTGACATCTCAATAATCTGTGTCCAAACAATACAAGTCAATGATTACCACCATTGTTTGGTTAACAACATTCTTCAAAATATCTTCTTTTTTAGTTGTGTCCTGAAGAAGCAAAAGTCATACAGGTTTGAAATGACAACATTCTTTTTTGGGTGGACTATCCCTTTAAGATCTATTTTTAGCATAGTCAACTGTTATTTTGTGCATTCATATTAACGTAATCATTCTCTGATTCATCTGAGGACACATCCAATTCAACAACGTTCATATGAGTGTAGTCATCCTCATCATCGTGTTTAAAGTTTACATAGACATCCTCATCATCCTCTTCATCTCTTATGTTTAAATGCACATTAACTGCACCTTGGTGTACTGCATGAGAAGAAAATTGAACAAGAGTTACTCAACTTTATTCATACATGTAAACTCACTTCAAATGAATTGTGTTTGGGCCAAAACGTTTCTTACCTTGTGAAAAGTGCACCTTGCGTGTCTTGTTCCGTCTCCTTTTGAGTAAAATTACTATAAGAGCAGCGAATAAGAGAAGAACAGCAGATACCAAAGCACTGATGACAAGATGTAAGGAAGCTGAGAGAGAGAGAGAGAGAGAGGAAGAGAGAGAGAGAGAGAGAGAGAGAGAGAGGGAGGGAGGGAGAGGTTAATCCATGTGCACGAGCAGTTAATCTTGTGTGCTCCTTTAAACAATAATTTACCTGTGACAGTGATGAGCAGTCGGTCAGAAGAAGCGGATTTGAAGGTTCTTGCAGACACATTCACTGTATATTCACAACTGTAGTTTCCCTGATGTGAATAATCTGCATCAGAAAAGGAGAAGAGTGCTGAGAATTCGACGTCTTGTGGGAATATTGACTGATTGACAATATTTGCTCCATTGAACAGGTAGAAGAAGCCTCCAGGATATTGAGGTTCAGAGGAACAGTTAATGGTGAAGCTGTGACCTCTGGTGACCACTGAACCCTGAGGGCCCAAAACAAACCCTACTTTGGGATCCCAGAGAGAAATGGTTGGCTGCTGCAGGTTCACTAGAAAACAAGAGGCACACATCTTAGTTGTTGCAGATGCAGAGCTGGATCTCAGTACATTAGACAGGATGAGTCATATAGGCTAAAATCAGAGGTCTGTTGAATGGGGACACAGGACACAAATACATGTTTGTGAGCCTTAAAACAACAAAATTATTTTAAAAAGTATATATGAAAAATATACTCACCCACGATGATTTCAATTGGTTTACTTATGGAAGAATTGACCCTTGCGGTGTAATTGCTGCAAGAATAACCACAGCTATACTGGCCCTGATGTGAGATGTCTACTGCCATTTGGAAAGTCATTGACTCAGATACACTTCTTTGGAAGGGTAGGTTTTGATACAGGTAGAATTCATCATCTTCACAGCATCCTTGATAAGTTGTACAATTGAACTGAATTTTTTCCCCAGGAGATACAGCTGAATGTGTAACTGAAAGGGTGGGCTCTATCAGATCCGCTGTACAAACAACATCATGTCATAATGACAGCAGTTTTCTTAAACCACTGTGTTTGCAGTGCACCCAACATCATCTGGACAATTCAGCCCATATTACAAACAGTGTTTAATTACTAAAACTTGGAAAAAATCTAATACATAAATACCATACATGTTATACATTCAAATTACAAATGGAGTTAATATGGTATATGCTGGAATATAAGTTTATTTCTAGCGCCTCAGACTTTGTATGCAGCCATCTTTTGAAATACGTTTAGAAAATGTCAGATTATAGAAAAAGTCTGCAAATGTACAAGAAAAACATGGAAAACATGTCATTTTATAGAAAAAAATATTATTTTGCGGCATACTTCTGCCGCCCAGCTGCTGGAAAATTTCATGTTTGCAGTGAAAGTTAGGGAGCAGGGCTTGTCTCAAAATTGACAACACAGATCAGTTTATAGCTCAATATAGTTTTATGTGTTTATATCTCAACACCTGATTGGTCTGATGGGATTCAACCCAAATTTAAAGATATTTCACATTCAAACTTTTACTTACAAGATTGGGAGCAGGCATATGAGGCACTAGCTGTTGGGGTGAAATATAACATTGATGTTAATCATAAACAGTTATAAGGTGATTTTATTTGTAAAAAGTTTGGTATCAGTAAAACAATTTCTCATTTAGTGATCTAGATAAAAAACGTTCTTTTTCACTGTTAAGTGCTGTCACTCTGCTACTGCCAACTTCCGTCACAACCACAAGTCTCTCAGATGAGCTAACCAACTACTCGCTCAGTAACGCTTAAAGATGGACGTGGCTTCTGTGTTGCTGCCCTGTGGTTATAGACTACTGTTCATATGATCCTCTTAACGTTATAACATATATTCACAAGATATTCTCCTCTCTCCTGATGTACATTACTTTCCTTAAAAAGTAACTTCACAACGGTTTTTGAAAGCAATAGACACATTCGTTTTTTTTTGCCAAAGATCATTAACATTTCAGAAACTTTGTGAGAAAATGTAATTTCTGGTAAGCTGGTGGTGGTATAAACGTCATTAACTTATATACTTAACATCAAATTATATTTCACTAATAAAGCAAATCAACAGTTATCATTAAACATTTCTCTAAACTGCAAATCTTGAATTTGTCTTGGGTTTAAATACATGTTTATTACCTTAGGTCAAAATACTTATATGTAACATATCCATATACAGAATGAGCATATTATGCATTAAGTAAAATATACACGTGATTATTTGAAGAATTGAATTTTGACATTTCTCAAGCCGATTATAAATATATATAAATACATTTTAAAAATATAATTTACCCAAAATCAATGTGAGAAGAGACCTCAGCATAATGATCCTTTGTTCCCTTTTAAAATGTACTGAACATATGAAGTGTGAGTATCTTTGCTGTCTTAAAAAGATATGCAGCTATAACATTTGTCCATGATCGTGCCACAACCACTTCCCTTTTGTAGACTTTGTTGTTTTTTCTCAAAGTTTTAAATTTCGTTTTCATCTTAAGACATATGGTAGTTCTTTTATATGGATGCTATTAGGGCATCTACAAATTGCTGCCTGTTTATCAGTTCAGTCATGACAACTATCGGTATACATGTTATCATCTTAGGGGTCATGACATGAAAATGTATTTGGTGTTGGCGAAACTATATCTGCTTACCCTGCAGCTGCAGAGCAAGAGTACAGACTTTCTACAGCAAATACACACATGCTTCAGTGAGAATCAACGTGAGCCTTTTACAATTTTAGGCATTTTTAGGATAAATGGGTATAGAAAGGGGTGGTTGATTGTTGGCATGCAGTGACATACAGAAAATGATAGTGCCCCTTGTATGGTTAGCAGTTCAGCCTCATTGGGTGTTTCAGCCCTTTATCACAGACACCCTCAGCCAAGGGAGGCCCAGCGCAGGTTGATCAGACCTGGATGTGTGTCGCATTGTTGCATGGTCATTTGCCACTCCATGCTGTGTCCATTCGCCTCAACCACAGCCAGTGGCTTCTTCTTTCCACACCACTGGCCAGTTCTTAAATATGCTACACTGGACCTGTCCTCTGAACCCCACTTCCTGTGTCAATTAGCTCATCCAGATTAGTGGGTGCAGCCTCAACAACACTTGCTTTGCTGGTAGCTCGGTGGCATCACACCTCAACGCAACCATAGGCGCCAAACCGTTGGCTACGGCTGTTCTAGCCCCACTGGCACCGTTAATGTATGCTCAGTGCCCCCAGTTTCGTTTGGCATAACATTACACCACACAACCAAAATCAACATAATCATTCGTGCCAACCTGTTAGCTAAGGCTGTTCTAGCCCCTCGGGCACTGTTAATGGATGCTCAGTGCCCCAGGTCCATATGGGTTAAAATTACACCATTTAATTATGGGGTCATTTGGCAGCCCATATTGTGTCCTTCCGTTTCAACCACAGGCAGTGGCTACTTCTCTCAGAAACAGTCACAAGTTCTTTGACTACCGTCTGTTGGGCCTGTCCTGTGATCCCCACTTCCTTTAGTAGCCTTTTAGTGGAATTGGAGACAAAGCCCCTGTAGTCCACTACCACTAGGAACCCTTTCGCTGTCCTGTCCCGATCTTCACCCACCGCTTCCAAGTTGGCTTACAGGAGATTTTTTTCTTTCAAATGATTCATTAATGGCCTCTTCCCTAGGTAGAGTCAACTATGATGACTATTCAACTGGAACTGGACCACAGAACCATGTCTAGTCGCAGATTGGTCGGTGTGATTTCCAAGGGGAAAGGAAGTATGTGGTTTAAATCAACTCGCATTTCATTTAAACCACAGTCCAATCCCTGGCTGTACTCAGCAGACATGAATGTTGGGATGAGAGTTGCCTTTGTAGCGAGTTTACCTTGGCGTTTTTTGGGGGATGGCATTTGCTGCTACTCTTTTGGTCTCTACTGTCGCATCCAAGCACTTTGGTCCTTGTTTATGGCACCGTGTGTATCGCCCCTGTGTCAAGCTCTTCTTAAAACCCACAAGAATATCTTTAAGGTTTCAGGAGCTGCACATAGGTGGCAGACTGGATCCTGTGCACTCCAAACATGGAGATTTTTTGGTGAGGGCAGCACATCAAATGTAGCTCTTATGACAAAATTTAGCCTGTTTGTTTCCATACTCCACAGCTCTTTTCAATTGATTTTGCGCCGTTCAATGCCTTCCCACCTAATCCAGCAGCCTTGCTGGGCTTGAGACGACCGCTCTGGCGCATCAACTTGCTTCCTCTTGGCGCCAAACTTCCTCCACCACCAGGTGACGCTGTTCCTTTGGTATTGCTTTGACGCCATGTGGGTCTGGTTGATCCCAAACCAAGTTCCCCCCTGCCATATTGAACTTATCCCACTATGTCCCTATGTCTGAGGGCTGCCTTCGCATCTGCTGCTGCTCTTGCTGGGTTCCATTTCCTCCCTGTCCCTACTGTTGGAGCAGCATCTCTAACACAGGGATCAAAGGATTCTTTGAGCGTCATCTTGAGCCTTGTATTGGTGCATCTATACACCTTTGTACAGAACCTGTCATTGGTAAGCCGGCCCTTGACAATAGAAATGCTGCAGGATTTGCTGGGTTTGATCTCCATCTGTGCCCAACTAATGTTCTCCTGGAGCTTATCCAGCAGCTGCTTTGTACATGCTTTGGTTGTTGTGATGGTTGTCATGTCATCCATGTATGCCCTGATTGGAGTTAGGCGCAACTCATTAAAAATATTTTTTTATTCTAATTGTTTTGTTTGAAATAAAATTGTTTCCACTCAACAGTTCTTTGCAGAGGTCTACCGGAAGTAAAGATTATGTTGTTGTGGATGAAACTCTCTATAAGGATTCAAGTCATAGGTCCAAGAACATAATTGTCAAGGCTCATTCTTGAACTTGGGCCTCTGGCATGAGAGATGACCTGTTAACACAACGAGCCAGAAGGGAAGACAGACCAGGAAAGTTTTATTTACAATAATGAAAAATCCACAAAGCCAAAAGGTAATTACAAATGCTATGCCAATGGTAATTCACTTAAATAACAAGGAAAGTCCAAAAATCAACTACCAAATTGCTCAAAAATGCAGAAAGTTCCAAAATAGAGAATCCATAGAAATTCAAAGGCAAATCAAATATAACAAGGCAATCCATAATTATAAAAGACACGAATCCAACAAGGCAAGGACTTTGGAATTTAAACATTTAAACACCAAGCAAATGAACAACAAAACTGACAACTTGAATACAATCAAAGAAATTAGGCACAGGTGAAATGTCAAAACTCTCAAACTAGTCTAGTCCAACACAATGACAAAATGAAGGCCACAAATGGTCAAATCAGGAAACAGAAGGCCATAACCAGGGCAACAATATATTTTGTACAGTAACAGCTTACTTGTAACCCAGAGTTTAATAAGATAATACCAGTTTGATTCTCACTGCCTGCAGATAATGATTGGGGTGCCCTTGAGGAGGGCACCTTACCCCCAGTTCCTACACTAGCACTGCAGTGATAGCTCCAGTGTAACCAGAGACCAGGACCTCAAGAGTGATGGGTATATATCACTGAATACACGTAACACACTGGTCAACTTTAGTCTCATCATGTGTTGCAGTCTGTGATGAAAATTGCATTCACTAAATAATTCTTTAGACAGCTAAGATCATAGAGTGACTATACGTGCCATTTTTCCATGGACACGTCCTGGCCAGGATTTCAAGTGGGTCCTCCGGACATTTGTCAACCGCATACATCATCGAGGTTCTCACATTTCAGTTAAAAAAAACATAATTTAAACCTATATTTCTCTTAAGACGTAGAATCATTGTAGTTTCATTCTTACCTTGAAATAAAACGTTGCTTTTCTGAAATAAAACCTGAAATAATAAACCTTGATGATGTATGCATGGACAATGCGACCTCCGGAGAATATATCCGATATCGTGGCCAGGACATGTCTGGGAAAAATGGCACACGTGGTCACTAAAAGATTATTGATTTTTTGTTGAATTGTATTTTCCTAATATTATTGTAACGGTAAATCAGCAATCTGTGTCATCTCACTCAAAACTTTCATAAAGGTCAACATCAGATTTGCTTTCTTCCACAGTTTTGTTTTCTATAATTTGCACATAGACCTGTTGAGAATCATCTGTGTCCACATCGATATAGTCCTGTTCTGAATGATCTAAGTCCACATTAACATAGTCCTCTTCTGAGTCATCACAGCTGACATTCCTACACTCGGCCTTAACATCAAACTGCACATTTTCATAGTCATTTTCATAGTCATTTTCATCGTCCTCTTCATTTTTGGTGTCACAGGTTACACCTTCATATGTATTACCTGCACCTACAAACATTGCAAAGTGACTTGTTTGAAACACACAGCTACTGGAAGGACATTCAAATAGCTTTTTCTATAAAATGCAACACAATATTACCTTTCCAATAGGAGCACTTTGTATGAGCTTCATTATTCTTTTGCTTTTGTCTTCTCTTCAACAGAAAGAAGATTATGAGAACTGAGAAAAAGAGAAGTACACCTGACACCACACCACCAATGACAGGAAACAGGGAGGCTGAAAGAGAGACATTTTAAAGTTACATTTTCTTAAGGGTTTCTTTAGGTTCTACAAAATGCAGGATCTTAAACTTTTGCTAGTGGTTAGTCATTTAAAATATCCAGGCACTTGGTGAGTCATGGCTTACCTGTAAAAGACGTTCAACTCAACTCCCTTTAGTAGTACACAATGTTACATTATCAACCCACCTCTGACAGTGATGAGCAGTTGGTCCGAAGGAGCTGAATGGAAGGTACGTGAGGACACATTTACTTCATAAACACAACTGTAGTTTCCTTGATGTGAATAATCTGCCTCAGGCAAGATAAAGAAGGCAGTGTTATTGATGGCTGGTTGACTCCTGGTGATATTTGGTCCATTGAACAGGTAGAAGAAGCCTCCAGGATATTGAGGTTCAGAGGAACAGGTAATAGTGAAGCTGTGACCTCTGGTGACCACTGACCCCAGAGGGCCCAAAACAAACCCTACATCAGGATCCTGGAGGGAAATGTTGGGCTGCTGCAGGTTCACTACAGAACAAGAACATTTTTGATGAATTAACCTTTAATTCATAAATGACTCTGTAGATGCCAAAGAGAAAGCAGCAATGCAGTGTGAACACACTTACCCACAACGATTTCAATCTTGTTACTCCTGGGAGACCTGATTTTGTTATTGCTGTAAGAGTAATCACAGCTGTACTGGTCCTGATCTGAGACGTTTGCAGTCAGATCGAAAGTCACAGTAGATACATCTCTTCGAGAATATGTTGTGGATGATTTGTTTCTGAACAAGAAAAATTCCGCATTTTCTTTACACCTTGGATTAGGTGTCGTGCATCTGAACCGAATATTTTCTCCAGGAGACACAGCTGAATGCAGGGAGATTATGGAAAGGAAGGGCATCTGCAGATCTCCTGCAAAGTATATTTATATATTTATTTCCATATTTAGAAACATAACATAATAGAACACTGTTAAAAGTAGAGCCCAACTCTAGTCTCTCCTATGTTCTGAAATTATTTGGTGTACCTGAACAAACAACACCAGCATCTTCATGATGCCCACAGTTATGTGTTCCTAATCCACCGTGTTTGCATTGTAAAAGGGTGCTCTCACTGCCAGAACATCCAACATCATCCAGCCAGATCGGCTCAGTCCCTTGGCCAAAGAAGGCCTTTTCATGAGCACTGACAGCTTTTCCACATCCCAACTGTCTGCACACCACATCAGCATCATTAATGTCCCAATAATCATCACACACTGTTCCCCAACGGCCATCATGATAGACCTCAACTCTTCCAGAGCAGCGATCACAACCACTGACCAGTCTAACCTGATCACCTCCTGAAAAACAACACAATATCATATGATTCAACTGCACGTCCAAGTCTCACATTGTGCTGTAACAGACTAGTCAATATAAGCATTAGTTTAAATGTTGATGAACTAAACTACCCAATATGCTGTATGTGTGTGTTAAATGTTAGATTACAAAGAGCATTCATAAGACAAAGTGTCTACTTACCAGTTGGAGAACTTAGAGCACAAGCTGTTGAGATGAAATATACAATCAGATTTTATAATGTTTAGTATTAAATTCAAAATATGGGAAGAAAGTGTATATTCCTATATTTAAAGTTCTCTCATTTTGTTTTGCCACAACAAGCCACAAACCCCTTCAAAAACCACACGAGATATAAGATTAAATTACTTTTGCATATGAGAAAACGTGATCAATGAACATACAGAATCATACATACTGTATGATTCCACATACCCCAAATAAGAGTGAGAAGAGATCCTTGTATTGTCATCCTTATGTTGTTTCTGAATGAGCTGAAGATGATATGCGTTTCATACGTTAAACAAAATGGCAATCTTTTACTGAGGCTGTGTTTCCTTTTGCACAGTTCCTGGAAAAATATTTGTACTTTTTACAAAACTGCAATGTGTTAGAACGTAACACCCTTTTTGGTCACTAACTCAGCCCACTTCCTTTCCCGGGTTTAACACAAAACCCTTTATATTGAAATTTTTAAGAATCTACTTACTAGTTCGAATAAGATAAACCTATAAGAAAAATAATAATTCAATTCAATTCAAGTTTATTTATGTAGCACTTTTCACAATGTGCATTGTTCCAAAGCAGCTTTACAGGGGCAAACAGGAAAACAGAAAAGGTAAAACACTGCACAGTGCATGGTATTTATAGAACGAGTAAGATCATTCTAATAAATAATATCTAATTAATAAATAAATAAATGCAGTCTCCCGGTGAGCAAGCCAACCTAAACTCCAATAATTGATTGATGGAGAAAAAAACCACGGGAGAAACCAGGCTCAGCCGGGAGGGCCAGATCCCCTCTGACGTGTCATAGCTGCACTCAGTGACCCCGACCAAAAGCCACCGAGCAAATATCCATGAGGAAGAGGGCCCACCATCCGCAAGCCCGAAAGTCCCACTCGCCGAAAACCGTGCAGGGTCAATCCGGTCCCACTCCACGATCGACACCAGAAAACAGAGGAACAACCAGGGAAAATAGTAATGGCATGTAACTTTATTCCTCTGTTGTCCAACATCGACCACAAAACAAGACCAAACCGGACCCACACAGCCCCAGCAAATGAATCCCCATAATCAACGAGACAATCTCTAGTTGGTGGATGGGCACATGTCGATCATCTGGACCTGGCGGAATTTCTCCCTGCCTCGGGATGGAGGCGGAGGCAGAAAGAGAATAATTAGCGTAGCTGCTGTTCATAACATCCTAAAATTCTGTAAGTCTTGTCATATGCATCTTGCATGCAACAAATGTAAGTAGGAAGGCGAAAAAGTGATGAACTGTTTAAAAGATTCTCACCTCTGTCATCCATCACCTCCTCCTGGTTCAAGATGTGTGATGAATGAACAATTATCATCCACTTCAGCACATCACAAACTCACAACATGTCTGCCCCTCCCAAGCTCTCCACTGTTCTTCCCCTTCTCTCCCTATATCTTTAAAGTCTACTGTTCCATCTGGCCTATAAAACCTGTTTCCTAGATCTCATCTTCTGCAGAAGATCTCTCGATTCAAGTGACCAGCTCTTACTCACATCAATACATATTTTACATCACACAACATTACTTGCACGTTCAAGCGTCTAAAAAACCCCAAATACTCTTCATCACTTATAATCATTCGATTTTTATTGATTCCAAATCTGGTTCTTATTCTGCTAATAGATTCCACAAATGTTAAGCATTTAGACTTAAACCATAAGGTCAGAAGGGTATCTTTATCTCTACTTCTGTAAAATGTTCATGTAATGCATACAGTGTTCTTGCATTAGGAAAAATAGACATGTGCTTATTTCAGGCATTTTGACATGTCATAAGCCGACAACACAAAGTTGTAAATGCAAGTGTGTAAGAAGTATAAGAGGAGACCTCGCACTACAATCCTTTTGTTCTCTTTAAAAATAAGCTGAAAATATAAAGTTAATCGTTCCTCCTTAAGATAGAAATGACTTTTATAGTTGTGATTAGAAGTCATGATTTGTAGTCAGTATTTGGTGTCGGTGGTACTGTTGCTGCAGAGCAAGAACAAAAAATTGTTTAGTTTACTTTATTCATTTATAAAGCACATTACAAACAACGGAAGTTGTAAGCAAAGTGCTGTACAGATATATTAAAATACTATTTAAAATAAAAAAAAAGCAAAAGCTAAATTATCACACTGGATTAAAACCAAAGAGACATATGTAAATATATAAACACCTTCAATGAAAACAATCAGAATACAGATATGTTTTCAGGGAAGAATTGAAAATGGAGATCTAATATTGGAGGAAGACTGATCCAATGTCTGGGAGTAGCCACCGAGAAAGCCCCATCACCCTTCGTTTTGTAAGAGAGAGAGAGGTGCAAAAAGAAGAAGTTGTATTAGAAGAGCGTAAAGATCTTGAAACATTGTGCGGAACGAGAAGATAATTTATGTACTGAGGGGTAAGTCCATGTAAAGCTTTATAAACAAAAAGCACGATTTTAAAATCAACTTGGGACTTGACCGGTAACCAATGGAGAGAAGCAAGAATGATGTGTTGTTATATTTTTGTATATATGTTATATAAGTAAAAAATCGTTTGCGTTTTGAACCATCTGCAACCGATTTACAGCTGAATGAGGTTGCCCAAAGTAAAAGGAATTACAATAGTTTAACTTTGAGGTGATAAATGCATGAATAACACTTTCTTAGAAAGCATAGTCTTAATTTTGGGAATAGATCTTAGCTGAAAGAAACTGATTTAACAATCACACTAATTTCAAAAGTCAAATTGGAATCTAAAATGACACCAAGATTTTTAACATGGTCATGAACATTTGGATATAAAGATTCATGCTGATTAATTAAATCAGGGATCATACCTGTTGGGGCGAAAATAACAATTTTGGTTTTATCGTTGTTTAATTGTAGGAAGTTCATGTCCATCCAGCATTTAATGTCATGTAGGCAATCCAACAGGCCGAACACGGAACCAGTATTATTTTTGATAGGGAAGTAGAGCTGAGTGTAATCGGCATATAGGTGGTAGGATAAATTGTGGGTGTGAACAAAATGACCAAGTGGAATCACATACAATGCAAACAAAAGAGGACCGACAATGGAACCCTGGGGAGCACCACAATTTATTAGAACATGGGTAGAAAACAATTCCCTACTTTCATAGCAAACATTCTCCCTTTGAGGTAGGAGGCAAACCACCCTAGCACAGGGCCATGAAACCCAGCCACATGTTCTAGTCTGTGTAGAAGGATATCATGATCAACAGTGTCAAATGCTGCACTTAAATCAAGTAAGACTGAAATACAGCCAGAATCTGTATCCAGAATGAGTAAAATATAAATTAAACCCTTCAACAATCCAGATTCACTATTCATCTCCCTTAAACCAGACTGAAATTGGTCGAAAATATTAAAAGAACTCAGGTATGCGGAGATTTGATGATAGACAACTTTTTCCAAAACTTTGGAAATAAAGGACAGTTTAGAAGTGGGTCTGTTTTATTCAAGTCATGCTGATCTAAGTGAGTTTTTTTTAACCAAGGCTGTACTGTAGCATGTTTGAATGTAATAGGTACCACCCCATTGACCAATGAACTATTAACTATGGCAGTCACAGATGGACTTAGAGCTTTGAAAACCGCTTTAAAGATATGTGATGGCAAAACATCGGAAGGGTAAACAGAGGATTTCATACTAAAAACAGTTGCATGAAGCTGTGCGGGCAACACCGATTGAAAAAATGAAAAATCACTTTCACAAGGGGGCATTTCTGGTAGTGATAATGGTAACCTCTGAGAGGAAATATTATATCGAAGACTTTCAATTTTATTGATGAAAACCGATATCACACGTCAGTAAAATCCTCATATAGAACACTAGAGGGGGAATTTTGGAGGTTATTAATTGTACTGAAAAGAACCTTGGGCCTCTGAGAATTATGTGCAATTAAGTCGGACATATATTTAAACAGTGCCTCCCTAACTGCATTCTGATACCGCTTAAGATACTCCCTATAAATGTCATAAGATATCTGAAGTTTATCTTAACTCCACCTACGTTCAGCACGCCTGCATTCTTGTCTGACCGTGTGAGTAGCACCATTTAGCCAGGGCTGCACTTTTTCCGTCACACTGGATTTTTGTATCCTCAGAGGAGCAAATGAGTCTAATGTGTCAGTGCAAGGACTGTCAAAAAGGTAAACCAAATCATCAGGATGGACAGAGGAGGAAAGAGTCTCACCAATGTTAAGCGTTTCGGAAGATAAATAAGCATCAATAAAAGACCTAACAGCAGAAGAACCAAAACCCCTGATTGACGCGGTGAATGATATGATTTAGAGTGAGTAACAGCCAATATCGAGTCAAAAACCACTTGATAATGATCAGAAATTACAGTTTCAAAAAATTCAAGATTAGTGACTGAAAAGCCAAGTGAGAAGACCAAGTTTACGGTATGACCCTTCTGGTGTGTGGGTCCAGACACAAACTGTCCACAATTAAAAGAGTCCATGATATCTAAAAACTCTTCAACCAAAGGTTTGGACTGGCAACAGACATGAATATTAAAATCACCCAGGATAAAAAAAACTGTCATAGTGTGGCAACAGAGAATACAGAAGATTGGAAAATTCATGTATAAAATCCTTATTCCAATTAGGAGGTCTATACCTCAGGGCACACAGTACAGGGGTAGGGAGGTTAACCTTTAGGAGCTGCACCTCAAAGGATTGAAAGTTACGTTAATATACACATGCTGAAGTGAGAATGAAAGTGATGCTGCTGTAAAGTTTAGGTTAACAGAGCTTAGATCAGGTGTAGCCAAAGTGGGGGTCGCGACCCAAGGCCGCGAGGGTAGGATCGCAAGATGATTTCCAGAAATCTTTTTTTTAAAGCATATGTAATTAATAAGAGTAAGAAATAAATAAAAATATTAGTTTACTTATAAATAAAACCAGGCAAATAAAAAACCATCAGCCTAGTTCCTCCCCCTCGACCATGACGCCTTAGGTAATTACGTTACTTAAACAGGTGCATCGAGTCCATTAACAGCGCTACGTGTACAGTCTCGTGTGCACACAGACTCTTTTTCAGGTTTACGGATATTCAGAACCACATGCAGTAAATAGTGTTAATATAAGTCCAAACAGAACAACTAAAGGTAAATGCAGGTACAGCGACACATGAAGAAGAACATACAAAATGATACAGACCAGACAACTAGGGCTCTATATACACAGATGAAGGGAAAAACAGGTAATGAGACGCAGTTGAAACCAATACATGATACAGAGAAAAGCATGATGGGAACTGGAGTCCTTACAAAACACAGACACAACACAGAATAACATGGCGCCCTCAGGTGGTAAACCAAGGCGCCAGCAACATGGCATCATGATATCACAGTTTCGTGCTACCTTTTAATGGTGTCCCACATTGTCCGACATAAACAGATTACCTGTCCCACATTAGGTTTGTTGGGTGGTGGTCAGTCACCCTAGTTATACTCTGCTCTTTTGTGTTGTCATTGGGAACCACTGGCTTAGACAAGTGGAGCTTGGGGTGCAGACGGATGATTGTTAGAGCATGCATGATCATTGGCTTCAGGCCCATCGACCCAGTCGCGCTGATATATGGTGACTCATCGAATTTAACAAAGTAAAACATTTAAAAGTCACATGTTTTTCACGAAATAGTCGGAAGTAGCCCACCCTGCACCAAGGTTAGCCTTAGAACTTGAGTTTGTGCATGAAGAATGTGCACATCCAGTGTACCGGTTGAGTTGTAGACTGCTCTTCACGTCCGGACTAACATGTCAAAGTCTTAAATTATAATGACTGGTTTGTGAAAATAGATTCACACTCATCTGCATGCTGATTGGCATCAGATTAGGACTTTTCAGCCTGCACCTCTAGAGTTTCATGGCTGAAGGTAATTGGTTGTTGTTGGTACTGGTACTGGTAATGATCTCTGCACTTACGTAATCAGACCTCTTTACAATAACTACTTTTTCTCAGCAACTTTCCAACTAGTAACAGTTTGTAGTTCTTCCAAAGGCTAAAAACAAGACAACTCATCTGACTTGACAAAATAAACCAATGCGATCCTGATATCATAATATTAGTTTAAAAAAAGTCAACACTTTATTTTACTTTCTTTTGTACATTTGAAAGCATTACATATTGCATAAAGCTCCAATTTGCCAGTTATAACAGTGTCACCAGAGAGAGGGACCTTACGAGTCCTCCTTAACCTCAGTGATGGGACACAGTTTATTTGGATTATGTGATGAATACTGTCTTCTCTAGAATATTTCCACTGTACATTAGATTCACTCAAAAACTTCATAAATGTTATCATCACATTCATCCTCCAGCATAATTCTATTTTCTGTAATACAATCATTGACATAATCCTGTTCAGAGTCATCTGTGTCCATATTGATGTAGTCCTCTTCAGATTCATTACAGCTAGCATTTCTACACTTGTCCTTATCATCAAGCTGCACATTTTCATAGTCATTCTCATCGTCCTCATCTTTAGTGTCACGGGATGCACCTCCGTATGTATTACTTGGACCTACAAACATTGCACACAGTTATGAAATGATTTAAAAAAATACACTGCTATTAGAACAGCACTCAGATAGCTTATTTTATAAAATGCAAAACAATGTCACCTTTCCTAAAAGAGCATTTTATATGAGTCGCCTTATTGTTTTGTTTTTGTCTTCTCTTTGCCAGGAAGATGACTATGAAAGCTGAGAAAACGAGAAGTACAGCTGACACCCCACCAACAAGGACAGGAAACAGGGAAGCTGAAACAGAAACATTTAGCACACGTCATTTTGTTAACTCCGAGACATTCAACATGTTTAAAATAAACATTGTTTTTTCCACATAAAGTAACAAATATAAAAGAGCCAATCAGAACGTACTTCAGACAAATATTGCTCAGTGGGTGGAGCTGCAGAGCACAATGCAGCAGAAATGGAAAGCAAGTTATTATTACATTTTCCTGTCACTTGTAACGTTTCAAGTCATAGTGTACATTAAGACAGCATAAGCCTTATGCCAGTTTAGGAAAGCCTTGGATATCAAATTACCTCTGACAGTGATGAGCATCTGATCAGAAGGAGCTGAATGGAAGGAACGTGAGGACACATTTACTTCATAAACACATCTGTAGTTTCCTTGATGTGAATAATCCGCCTCAGGCAAGATAAAGAAGGCAGTGTTATTGATGGCTGGTTGACTCCTGGTGATATTTGGTCCATTGAACAGGTAGAAGAAGCCTCCAGGATATTGAGGTTCAGAGGAACAGGTAATAGTGAAGCCGTGACCTCTGGTGACTACTGACCCCAGAGGGCCCAAAACAAACCATCCATCAGGATCCTGGAGGGAAATGTTGGGCTGCTGCAGGTTCACTACAGAACAAGAACATTTTTGATGAATTAACCTTTAATTCATAAATGACTCTGTAGATGCCAAAGAGAAAGCAGCAATGCAGTGTGAAAACACTTACCCACAACGATTTCAATCTTGTTACTCCTGGGAGACCTGATTTTGTTATTGCTGTAAGAGTAATCACAGCTGTACTGGTCCTGATGTGAGACGTTTGCAGTCAGATCGAAAGTCACAGTAGATACATCTCTTCGGAATATGTTGTGGATGATTTGTTTCTGAACAAGAAAAATTCCGCATTTGCTTTACACCTTGGATTAGGTGTCGTGCATCTGAACCGAATATTTTCTCCAGGAGACACAGCTGAATGCAGGGAGATTATGGAAAGGGAGGGCATCTGCAGATCTCCTGCAAAGTATATACAGTATATTTATTTATTTCTATATCAAGACATAACATAACAGAACAGTAAAAAGTAGAGCCCAACTCTAGTCTCTCCTATGTCCTGAATTACCTGAACATACAACACCAGCATCTTCACCATGGTTACAGTTATTTTTCCCTAGACCTCCGTGTGAGCACTGTGTGAGGACTTCCTCGTTTCCTGAACATCTAACATCATCCAGCCAGATCGGTCCACTCCCGCTGCCAAATGCTGCGTTGTGAGGGGCATTGATAGCTCTGCCACAGTTTGATTGTTTACACACAACATCAGCGTCATTCAAGTCCCAGTCGTCATCACACACTGTTCCCCACTCACTGCTATTAAGAATCTCCACTCTTCCACAGCAGGAATCAGACCCACCGACCAATCTTAATATGCTGCCTGATGTATGATATACAGTAAAAGAAAACTTAGTTGCTGGGTGACAGTTTCAAACATTATAAAACACATCGCTTGGAGGGTTGATGTAATTTTTTGCTCACTAGATGTATTTTTTCATTTCACTTTGTCTGTATCTGTCACATTTACGTAAAACAATCACTGTTATTGGTAGAATTCATTTTGTAAATAAAATTAAGGTTATTCATTAAACAATGTAATGATAGAACAATGAATGTATTATACTGTGTGAGGTTAATCACATTTCCTACATGACTGTCTGTTAGTTAAACATAAAAAATTATAAGAAATGTTACCATCCATTTTTGTGGTCTCATTGAGCAATTTATCAGCTTTACCAAGACTTTTAAAAGAAAAGCAGGGAGCAAAATCCATGTGTTACTCTCCTACCTGAACAAACAACACCAGCATCTTCATGATGCCCACAGTTATGTGATCCTAATACACCGTGTTTGCATTGTAAAAGGGTGCTCTCACTGCCAGAACATCCAACATCATCCAGCCAGATCGGGTCACTCCCTTGGCCAAAGTAGGCCTTTTCATGAGCACTGACAGCTTTTCCACATCCCAACTGTCTGCACACCACATCAGCATCATTAGTGTCCCAAGAATCATCACACACTGTTCCCCAACGGCCATTATGATAGACCTCAACTCTTCCAGAGCAGCGATTACTACCACTGACCAGTCTAACCTGATCACCTCCTGAAAAACAACACAACATCATATGATTCAACTGCACGTCCAAGTCGCACATTGTGCTGTAACAGACTCATATCAGAAAGATATCAGAAAAAAGTTCCTACTTACCAGTTTGAGAACTTAGAGCACTGGCTGTTAAGATGAAATATACAGTCAGCTATTGTAAGTGCTATTTTAATATACGTTTGTATTCTAAAATTGGACACATAATGCTTAATTGAGTACTAAATAACTGCATTATTTACTCAATTATATTCATCACAAGAAGTTGAACTCAGATTGGAAAAGTTTGGGAAATTTAATTTTAAATTCTTTTTAGTTTATTTAAAAAAACATACAGTTCTTTGAAAAGTACTATGAGACAACCAAACCTGAGATGAAATGTACATATTATTATGCTATGCATGCTGGCTTATATGTAGCATAACGGCAATATATATATAGTATCACTATTCTTTGAATCTTTACCCTGTATCTATACTGTATATCGCTATTAAGAAGTGAATTTACCCAAAATTAAAGTGAAGAGAGATCTTCCCATTGCCATACTTGTGTCGCTTCGGAATGAGCTGAAGATAATATGCCTTTCAAACATTAAAGAAAACGTAATTCCTTTGAGCGAGGCTGTGTTCCCTTTTGCATAGCTTCAGTGAAAATCTGATCAAGCAAAAAAAAATGTGCTAAAACTGTAACATCCTTCTTTCACTTCACTCATTTGCATTGTCATAGAACAACACAAAACTAGATGGGGAAAACAATGCAGTGTTTTTGATAATACATTTATATATAATATATAATTATATATAATATATAATAAACTTAAACTAGACTTAAAGGCTAATGTAGAATTTGAAGGTTATAAATGTATGAAATAAGAATATATATTAAGTTTGTAATTAATTTCAATAATTTGAAAGTGGATCAGTAAACTTCTGAGACGTGCTCCTTTACATTATCAAATAAATTAGAGTCATGTCCTGTACATTAACAAAGCAATGCGATAGGCTTCTATTTATAAACAATGTGTTTGTAGTGTTAAATGTGCTCCTAAATAAGTGAGAAGTTAGAAGGTTACTCAGTGAAACACACAGATACCATGCTTTACACTTTATAAATATGTATAGATATGCAATGTTTATTACATGTTAATATGAATTCTTGCAGAAAGTACAGGGACATCATTAACAAACACATTCTGTAGCTACTGCCTTTGCCAGGCTTCATTCCAAATGACACATTTTGAACACTAGCTCTATTCTGAGAAAACATAACCCTGTTGAAGAAGATTTGAGGAAGTGTCCTTTAATAGCAAGATGGACTGCAAAAACCAAGGACGGTGGGGAAGTGTTAAAAACCAACTCTTACTGCCTTATGAAAAATGCCTGCAGTGTATTTTTTAAATGTACACCCACTTTAAATTTGTGAGGTGGACCATGCCAGCATCCAGTGCTAAAAACGTTAAACTATAGGTTCCTGTGTTCAAATAAATGAACATTCCAGTGAAGTCTGACCGAAAGATCAATTAAGCTCATATATCTTTAAAAAAAGATTCCATAGACATTGAATATGGCCCTAAACACAACATTTTGTAATTGCTTTGCTCTGGAGTCATTTAGGTTCCTGGGCTCCAGCATCTCACAAGACCTGAAGCGGGAGACCCACATAGGGCCCAAGAAAGGTTGTTCTGTGCACTTTAATCACTGTCAGGTTTGTAACGGCTACTCAGTTGATCACAAGTGGAGAAGAACGGATAGTCCTCAGACTGCTGAAAAGATCGTTGATTCTTTCTTTCCCACCCTTGTAAAGTGAAGGAAAAAATCATTGCAGACTTGATACACCAGGGACACAACATCATTGATCTTATTTTGGCCTCAAAATGAATTCTTTAACTTTAACTATTTTTATTTCACCAAAGACAAAAATAATTTCCAACATTTATCCCCAAAGTCTCTTTAACTGAAAATAAATATCTACAATGTATATGTAGCAATGTTCAAAGTAGGGAGGGAAGGAGGCGGCAACCGGCAAACATTTAACAAACCTCACGGTCAACTGCCGGCCACGAGAACATAAACACAAGTCCGGGCCCGGTCCTCTCTCGTCTGTAGTCCTGTCGCTCGTCCTCTTATGTTCCCGATCTCCTCTGTGAGATATGCGGGACCGGTGTGCGCACGGTTGATTCCCACTATCACTCACGCCACCGGCCTCGCCTCACAGCTCTCGTCCCGTCTTCCTCGTTAGAGTATATAACCAATCGCAATTGGTTTGTATAACAACTGAGCTGCATTTACACCATTTTAATCAGTACGTTGGTGTGGCAGGGGAGGCATGTCCTAGCGAAGTCTGGAGAGAGAGAGAGAGAGAGACAGGAAACCGGCAGGAAATAAGTAGGTCAAAGGCTGATTGTAAACACTTGTCTCTTGTTACAGTGATTGGCGAGAAGAATAGAAAAGCCAGCACGAGGGGAGGATTGAGATACAAAGTTTGGCTGAGAACGCAAAGGCACATAGAGGACATACGCTGGGAAAAGAAACGATGAAAGAAGGCCATATTGAAATATTATTTACTTTTGACTTATGTTTTATTTGAGAAATGAAGAATCTCCTCAGCCACGCCGACCCTATCTCCTTCATTCATTCCTTATACTATTGAACCGCACCACAGTTAGGTTCTCCTTTCGACTTATTATCTCTCGATTATGAATATATAGAGCCTGTTTTTCATCACATGGCCAAAATGGGCTTCCATAATTCCATTCCTTTCTGCTGATAAAGCAAGAATTTCATCACAGCTAGATCAACAATGGCTATTGTCATAATTTCGTTTCTTTTAATCTCATAATTATGACTTCTTAGAGCCTGTCTTTTATCATGTGGCGGTAATGGACTTCCATAGTAAGATTAAATGATAAACACTGACATTTTTTATGCTTGTTCTATTTCGTTTTTTGTTCCTTTATAGTATAATGTGTCTTAATTAAGAAATCAGTCGTCTCAAATTGAACGAGCCATACAATGGCAGGGAACCAAAACCCTAAATGTTGCAAAAGTAAACTGAAACAAAGCAGGGCTCAACCGAGAGCACCGGTTCTCCGTCTAGAGCTTAACAAAGCAAATGCTAAACAGATGTAAGCAACATAAGTGTGCAAGCAATAATCTTTACACTTAAAGGTAAAATACTTAACTGTTAAACTAAATGAATGATGAATCTTATTTAATTTAGGACATCAATGGGATCTCCGTATGTTGTATAAAACAAAAGGGTATGTTATGCTATTGCAACAGAAAAAAAAGATTGTATTATATATTCACCATTGGTGTTTTAAAAAGAAGGTCCAGTCTGAAACTGGAGTCAACAGGTTTTGAGATCTGTTTGGCTATAAGCATTATTTCAAATATCTTTCTCTGTGTTCATCAAAACAAAGAAATGTGTACACATTTGGAGAAACTCAAAGATGAGCAAATGATGACAGAATTCTCATTTTTGGGTGAAGTATCACTTTTAAGCATTTCAATAAAAGTGATTTAAATATCCTAATCTAACTAAGAAATAGTCCTGCTTGAGCTAAGTCTTGTCTGAGAAACCAGGCCTAAGGCACAATTTTTACTTTACATACAAAAACCTTAATTTTATTTTTAAAGTCTATTTATAGTGGTGATGTCACAGTATGATTTTTTAAAATGTTACTCTTCCATCATATTACATATCAAGGCAAAGTTACAAGTATGCATTTGGCAGATATGTTGCTCCAATGTGACATTGACAGTATTCATTAGTAAAATTGTCTTGAGTTTCATGGCCTTAGTGTTGCTATGCTCAAGGATCCTAAGAGCAGTACAGAGTTCCATGGTATTTTGGTTTGAATCACACTGTGGTAATTCCATTGTATTACCTGTTCATGTCTTTTATATGAAAACAGCTTTCATGCATCTTAAAAGTTGTTGTCCACTTGACATCTGTCTTTTGTGATCTCCACATTCACATAATCTTGTTCTGAATCTTCTGATTCCACATTAACATAGTCCCCTTCCGAATCTTCAGTTTCCACATTCACATCCTGTTCTGAATGATCTGATCTCACATTGGTTTGTACAGCCTCATTCATATTAACATAGTCTTCCTCAGTGTTTGAGTTCAGATCTTCACGGTCTTCATCAACATCTACCTTCTCATAGTCATCATCATCATCACCATCACTCTCTTTATACCTGTCTTCATGGGGTACGTCATGCATGGTAACCACATCTTGGATACAATCTATATTGATAATGGACAATAAATATTGTGGGGATGTCTATCAAGCTACATCTAAAATAAAGGACATTATCATGTAACTTAAAAATATAAATAGCATTTAAATTATGTATTTATAACTCACCACTGGAGCTTATCTGCTGTTTTTGACGTCTTCTTTTGCTCCTTACCACCAGGATAATAGTTATTGCGATGCATAATAAAAACACCACAGCTATGATCACAGCACTTATGATGACCAGTAGAGAAGCTAAAAGAATTTAAAAAAATATTAATCGCAGTCTAAAAGGCATACTGTAACATACATGCTATACCACATACTTTTTTTTACAGAGTGTATAAGCTAATAACTAGTATATACGCACTATTCTCTGTGCATGGGAAACCACAAATTTGTACCATCATATGCAGTATATGCCAGTCAAGTATGTATCCCATAATGCAGTGCACACAGTGTATATTGCTTAAACTGTAATGAATTATCCAAAAGTTACATTATTGGGCCTTTAGACTTTTTAAACAAGGCATTCCGATAAGAAGAAAGACTAAAATTAAACAAATAATATAAAAAATACTTTTATTAAGGGAAAACTGTAACTTCTTACATACCTGAACACACAACTCCTGCATCTTGATTGTGTAAACAGTCATTTTGTTCTAAAAAACACTCTTCAATAGAAGATTCATCACCCCTACAAGCGACAGGACTCAAAATAGGACCAATCCCTTCCCCAAACAGAGCCCAAGCATGAGCAGTAAGAGCACTTCCACAGTTCAGCTGTCTGCACACCAGAGTAGCAAGACTAATATCCCACGATTCACCACAAACTGTTCCCCACGTGCCATTATGCAGGACCTCAACTCTCCCAAAGCAGTTATCCAAATTATTGATCAGTCTGACGTTGAAACCCTCTGCAAAACAAATGTCTTACCGCATGTTAATATTCACTGATCAATCTTGATGATTTTACGTGTTTAAAATAAAAAACTGGATCAATTTCTTAATGTTTTGTAAGATTGAGACCACTCACCAGCAAACAAGAAATGATTTATAAGCACGGCTGTCAAAGATAAAACACAAATAAGTTGTTTCTCTATCATTAGACACTCCCCACACATTTGATTTTAGAGATGAAAACCTTTTCTGAAAGCAACATCTTGCATTATTGATAACACGTTACTTTGTTGCAAAATGGGAAAATCTCAATCCCTCACAATTCACAGATCAAAGTGTATTTTTTAAAATCTCATACAATTTGAACAGTACATACACTGTTTATTATAATAACTTAAGTGAAACTGTTAGTAGTAAGAAATGTAAAAATATATTTTACCAAATATCAAGCCAAGAAGCGTTCTCGCCATTTTGCTCATTTTATTTCCATTGGTGAAAGAATATGATGCCAATCTCCACTGACCAGCAGCACACATGACGAAGTGTAAACCACGGAGTAAAGCCGAGACTGCAGGTCTACGTAGCGATAAAACAGTTTCGTTTCTGCTTTTTTTGTTTCTGTATGTCCTTTCTCGGTCACCATAGGAACCAGGAAAAAAGGCAAAACAGCAGAACATGGAGTTATTTCTTCATCAAAATATTAGAAAGGTGTTTTATATCGACAAATAATAATTACACCCTTTAAAAGGCAGATTTCTCAGATCGCAACCACAGTTCACAAGAAAGACTAATGACACAGCAGTCAGTTTACACTAAATTAACATTTGCAACAAAAAGAGAGAATAAAGCTGACAGACTAGAATATTTTCAAGAGTGCAAAGTTTGTTTCCTCACCATTTAGTTTCAAAGGCTTGTTGGTCAATTGTTGAACTAACACATTAGATAAGAGGATGTTTAAAATTTGTGGCTTGATGTGTGCAAGAAATGACAAGCCGCATTGGTTTTGTCAGACCAGTGCAGGACTTCCTGGTAACTGCAGCATGTCCGTTGCCCCTTCCTGAAGAACCTAATAAATTGTTCTTATATATTTTATCTATTATTTATAAATTTGAAGAGTTTGGTTTCAAAATGAACTCCATTAAAAAAAAAGTATTGTGCGTTTCAATTAATATCAATCAAACTGCAGTTGGTTTGTTTTGATTTAAGCCATAATAACTAATTAAACTGCAGCCAGAATAAAACAATGATAAAAAATAAAGTTCTCATTTTGGAAGCAAACTCTTAATTGATGTTTTCCAGCACCCCAGAGCTTCAACAATCTTTTACACAAACTCATTTGTTGTTAATGGTAAGAACCAAAAAAAAACTATAATATTTGTTTAAGTATTTTGCTTAAGCGCACAGTTGTGATTGTTCACAGATATGGACTTTGTCGATTAAGAATTATAACCACTAAGCCACATCAGCATACATACAGTCTGCAGCGCATGAATAGTAGCTCCAGAACAAAAAAGTAGAGCTTTACACACAAAAGATGCACATGTAAATGTAAAGACCCACAAAAAACTGAAGCATGGTCAGAAACACACACATCAGAAGTCTTTATTGAACATTACTTTTATCATCCAGGGACCTGACACAACAGAAACATGTTTGTGCATTTGACTGTATAACAACCATTAAAGCAGTACAGGAGTTTGTGCTGTACGTTGTGTAGATCTCTGAAATATGTTAATCATCCTTGGAGCGAGAACGGAGGCCCGTTGAGGTCTGTGACATATTACGGCTCAACAGCGATGAACCTTTGGGCAGTGAACGCATACATTTGTACATGACAAAAAAAAAGTCAACAACATCCATCGACTGGAAGAGGCAAGTGATTTTTAAAACAGTAAGATAGAAGTGAATGGTGCATAGTTGCAGTTTAACACTAGATAAGAGGGCACGCTTCACTTGCCGGAAGAAAAGAACGCGTGAAGAAGGAAGTCGTTTCCACCGTCACACTGCACAAAGGTTCAAGGCTACTGGCTCAGCAGACGTGATGTAGAGGCAGAGCTGTTGTAAACTGGTACAATAATGATATGCTCACACTGATCTGCCGAAACAAGACTGGATTTGAAATTTTCCAAAGAACAAACGAACCTTGCGGACATGTTAAATGAGAACATATTTATTTCACTGGTCTGAAATCTGTACTCTAATTGCTTAACAAATAAAAAAACTCTGAACTGACGCAAGTATTCAATAAGGAATCATTGTAAAAACATTGATGCTAACTGATCAAATGAATTGGATTTAAAACTAAAGTATGGGAACTCTCCAATCCAGACGCCTGGCACAGATCAGTGCGTTACAGAGGCAGAGTTGTTTGTGAAATAAAGTGATTGTCACACGGAGGCAGGGTTGTTGTTGACAACTTATAAATGATTGCTGCAGGAGAGCAGAGGCAGTGATGTTGTAAGATACATATGGGAAATGTGGCAATGTGAAAGTTTTCCAGGGTGTTCAAAACAGCTCGAATGTGGTAGAGATTGCTAAAAACATACAACGCTACCACCGGCTGGGCTTTAGGACTTGTGTGCCTGACATGAAACCACACAACATTGTGTGAAACGCTCAACAGTTGGTCATACTTTAGAAATGACGTGGTGACGTTCTTGTGGTCTAGTGTGCAATAAAATAGACATCATATTCTTTGTGAATAACTATTTTGGGAAAACTTTATAATCTGCTAATACTGTGAAGAGGGGGACAGGTAATGAAAAAACGCATTATTAAAAAGCTACAGGAACCCAGAGCTCACCGCATCATTAAAACTGAGATCATCTTTAACACAATACATCACAAGAGTAGGTCGCTCCTTTACAGAAGATCCTTCATTTGTCTGCCACGATAATATATCTCCAAACCATTCATCTGCTCTAACAGCATTGCGCCTCTCTTGTCTTTTTCAGTGTGAGTGTGCCCTTGTGCATTAAAGTGAACAGGATCACCTGTTTTTGTCTCCATACAAATATTTCCAGAACGACAACGACACACTTTCCAAGTGAGGTTAACAGTGGGTTGACTCAACTGTATTCAACTCTTGAGAAAAGTGAGAAAGATCATTACAAGTATTGTTCTGCATTCCATCGAAGACAAATTTTCAAATCTTATACTTCTGTCAATATAGATTTTCATATATTCATATATCTTTTTGTAAGAAAACAAAGAAACAAAACCTAAATGGTTTGAAAGTTCAAAATGTCCCTGACTTTAGGCGTTCCGTGTCCTCAGGAATTGAAATTTATAAAACAGCATCAAAGGCCGAGATGAATCGTCCCTCAGACAAGAAGTTCCCGTGGCCTTCACATTGTCGTGAAGGGAGTCAGGAAGACGCTAGGAGACGCTGCTTCGCGCACACGGGGCTCTCCGCTTTGAGTGTTCTCCTTCAGTCCGCGCCTCCAAATTAAGGGAAAATCTTGTTCCCTAACATGAGAAGCTGCGGGGCTCACGTAATCACTGAATTTTGTCATGACTGTGAGTTTTGATCAGGCCTGTGTGTACTCAATTGGTCTTCACCTAATGAAAGCCGGCCAGATTTACTGTTTGGTTCGGGGTCCGGTCACCCCGGATCAAAGTCTACCGGAATTCTAGTCTCTGGCGCTGGTTGACTGTGGCTTATTTCTGGTTTCTAACCAGTTTCGTTCTGCGTGGACCTATGTCCGGAGGTCCCAGTCAGGGGGAGTGAGCTGAGGGGCTGCTGCGCGCCGAACTGGGAGATAAACTCGGGCTGCAGCTTCCTGGTGGAGCTCCTCCTCCACCTCTCGCCCCGCCACCACCCTCGAGGCCCTCAGAGTTCTCGAGCATCTCCTGAATGAGGGGAGGCATGGAACCAGGGATCTCCATTTTCAGCGTTATTACCCGTTCTGCTCCTGAATTAGAGATGAACGAAGAGTTGTTGAAAAATGAGTATCTTTACTGGACACAGACAAACATGCAGAAATGGAAGTAAATGTTACCTTTAGCACTGATGCTCCTCAGGTCTGTGATCTTCATCAGCATCTTGGGGAACATGTGCGGTTTATGAGGTCTCCTTTTCCTCACGTAGATCTTCAGTGCCTCCAGCAGCGGTTCCTGAAGAATGTCCACCTTATCAGACTGTTCCAAATCCTGCCGATCTGAGTGTGGGGACACACAAGCACAACAAATAAATCTATTGCACAAAATAACATAAAACTATCAAAATTACTGCAGTATTTTGAAAATGTGAGTTTATCTGATTGCGATTTTAAAAGGTGCAGTACCTCCACACAACAGACAGATGCCGCTAAGAAGCCCTGTCTCTGCATCATCCATCTCCAAAGGCAGGAGCTGGTTGGCGAAAGCGAATACGAGTTCTGTGAGTGGACCAAAGCCGGCGTTGTGCATCTGCGTTCGGTTCAGTGTCAGCCCGTCAGAAAACGTCATGGTGTCCTGATCAGGTGTATACCGTGTACATATTCGCAGAATCTGTGAAGGATAAGACATTTTATTAATGTGCTTAAAACGCTCATCCACAGATGACATGCAATGTCATGTAAACGCGTAAAACAGTTTTCTTTTATCAAGGAATGTGAACGAAACCCGCTAGGTAGAGGTAGTTTTTTGCCGGTTACTCCAATCTCGCGTTGCATGTAAACAACTGTAACAGTCTTCTTTTAGATTTTGTTTCTGCGCATGTGTGACAGCGCAATAGTAAAAGTCCCAAACGTCAGTAAGATTAAAATATTGCATAAAAGTTCGCTCTCGAATCATTCAGTAGATATAGAAACGGTCAAAAGAAAATAAGATTGTTGCATATGCAGGTACGGCAGACATGAGAAAAGATAAAAACACAACATTCCCACGGCATGTTTAATTACCAGACGATACTATCAATGGTGACGTCACTGTAAGCGAGAAACCCGTCTTAAACTTCCATTTAAACATGTTCTTCTGTGTAGCTTGTTTAGTGATATGCATGTAAACACGTGAAAACCTGTTTCTTTTATAAGATATTTTGTGCATGTAGACTCAGTGTCTCTAATTTGTGTCTGAATCTATCCGTGGGCTTTTCTCCTACCAGGATATCAAGGCAGGCGGCCTTTAACAGGGTGATCTGATCTGCGATCGTGAGCGTGGTGAAGCCGGGCAGCTGTTTGGCAAACTCCACCGTTTTAATGATGCATTTGGTGGAAAGTTCGCTGAACTTGTCCCACAGGTCAACATCCAAAGAGACTCTTTGTTCAGCACTGTTGTTCTGCAAGATAAGAGGACAGAATGAGATGGTTAAGCTGACGTTTAAAACCAAATGATCTGCTGGGATCCAGCAACACTGTCAGCAGCTTTGACTTACTGTGGTATATTTTCCCAGCTGGCAGAGAGAAGGGAAGGTCTCCTGATGAGCTTTCCTCACTCGCTCAATCATCAGCTCTGTGTCTGGACTCAACACATAACTCTCTGAACACTCCTGCTTCTTCTCGTCCTTCTTCCTTTTGTTCCGATCATTTCGAACCGCTGTAAATGGAACAAAACAGTCAGGCTCTTATTCCACAATGCATCATCCGACTAACAGTGTGAAAGTAGTTGTGCCAAGACAACATCCACCACAAGATGGCAGAAGCATCAAGCTCATTCTCTAGATTCCAGAATGATATCGCATACATTCTCAATTGCTATAGAAGCAACAAACTATGAAAATCCAAAGACATAATTCTGTTTAAAGAGTAGTTCAGTTAAATTCAAAATAAGCCCACATTGAATATCCAAAGTCATTTTTATTCCTATTATGGAAAGTCAATGGGGGCTTATTTTAAAGTTAACTACTCCTTTCAGTCTCCATGGCCCAGTTTCACAGACATGGTTTTGCTTAAGCCAGGACTATCCCTTACATAAATTAAGATATAAAAATGCCTTTAAAAAAATTACATTACTGGTGTATATCTTGACAAAACAAGGTCACTGCTATATTTTAAGATATTTCTGGGCAAGTTATATACAGTTAATACAAGTCACACATTTTAGTCTGGGACTAGCCTTAAGCCTTGTCTATATGTGGGAATGTTCTCTCCATTAACAGAAAATGTGTATCTAGTGATATATGTTTAAGTAAATCATACAATAAAAAAAATACAGAAATAAATATAGAACATCTGTATATACAGTTAAAAGTACTAGCATAATACCTGTAACAATAAAACAGTGGCATTAACATTCACGTGTCTGAATCTTTACCTATCAAAAATCCTTTAAAAGCAAAATTAATATTGACCGTTTTTAATTATATCAACAGATGTGCAAAATGTAAAATGGAAACGCTGCCAAACTGGCTCTGTATGTTTTGTGATGAACCTTGATTTTATTAAAATTCAAGAGCTTTTATTGTCATTCCAATCCATGATGATATTTACACATCCCGTGTCTACACACATAACCAAGTCAGGTTTTAATTTGAAGGCTGTTAATTTGCACTTAGGGTCGCAGACGGTTTAAGGTTGTGCATGTAGACGCACACACTGCTTTCCATTACACACACACACACAATAAATAAATGCAGGTGGTTGTTAATAACTGTGACGAATGACCTCTGCTTTCACTAAAATCCAACCTAATCTAATCACGTCACAGTGAGAATATCACCCCACTTTAAAGGGGATGTACCTCCCCGCCTGCATCCCCCCACCATCTCGCCTTTTCCTGGTCCTCAAGTCTCAATTATTCCCGTTTTCATGCATTTTCCCCTTTGGATTGTTTTCCTTGTCTAAAGATAACTCAATGGCTCTTCTCCTTCCTCCCCGCAAAGCAGGGTGGGGGGGAGAATGATTCTCTCTCACTTCTCCCCACAGTCACATATTCATTTCTCCAGAGGGAGCTGGGTGCCAGCGTGAGCTCGGAAAACACAATCTAATGGAGCCATTAAAGAACTATTAACACGGGGAGGTAATCTTTCACCACACAACATGTGCAAGAAGACAAAACCCGCTCGCAAACAACTTTATGGTGACATGGGTGCCAGATCATCTGCGGGGAGAAAATGAAATATGTAAAACAACGAAACGGGATGAAAGTTCTAACCCAGATATGATGGCATAGTTCAGCACAGAAGCGAGATAGGAATACTATGCGTGTTGAGCACTTGGTCACAAAATAAAAGGAAACTCCTATATTCTCAAAAGCAAAAACCATATCCAAAAAACTGAACTGTCTGTTGTCGTTAGACGAGCTGAAAATGTTATTTAACATTAATTTAATGTTAATATTTAGTACTTATCATTTCCTGATTTGTGTGTCAGTGTTGCCTTAAAGACTCGCAGAAATTTCACAATATAGGCCCAGCAGGTGGTGATAGCAGAACACCACTTACTGAATGTGAGAATTGATAGAGTTAGTGTCAATACTAAGCATTAGTGGGGCATGAGAGGTCATACACAGACCAATATACAGTATATTCTAAACATAATATAGAGTACTGCAGAGATGATGTATTTTTGTATGCGAGTAAGCATTTTAGCATTTTTAGCATCGCCACAATATCCGTTTTTTGTTAAAATTGCCTGAAATAAGATCTGTGGTTAACAAAACCTTTATATATTTTCATGTTTTATTCTATGACATAAAATAGTTATAACCCACCCGTGACTTTGAAAGCTTCATTGTGTCTTAAAAAACAGCGGTAGCGTTAAATCCACAACATTCTTTGGTGGGGACGTTAAACGTCATCACGCATTCAAACCTTGCATGCAACATGCACAAATCTCCAAAAGTGTGGATGGAGATTACCACATACTTACCAAAGAATACGTTTCTAATTAAGAATCTTTGTGGTTGTGACGTTGATATAGTTTGTTTATAGCCACATTTTGCTTTTTATTTCTGCTGATTGTATTTAATCTTCAAAGTAACAAATGTCGTGTCAATTAAAGATGAAAGAACATGCAAGTACCAAACATAATCACATATTACATGTTCTGCGATTTTCCAAAAGTCTATGAGACAAATCCATAGGCTTACTGTAGTGAAAACCAGTGAGTGCAAACTTCAGGGTTCCCCTACAAAAATAAATAATCTCTGAGGTACTCAAAAATCAAGTAAAGAGTTGCATCTGGAATGTATAGTATAGGCTCAGGAGAGTGTACTATATAGGGGTGCGCCGATCAGGATTTTGGGGGCCGATCACCGATCTTCGAAAGCTGTATCGTTGTCAGTAGCATTGTTTATTGTTTAACAACAATGTATTTCAAGTAGTCAAAGTAAGAGAAGAGAAAGTCTCATGAATTGACAATTGAATATTAACATATCTACATAAATCATAGTCACAGAGTCGCATAAATCTCGGTCTTACACAATATATAGTGGCTGAAGACCTAAGAAAATGTATTCCATTATTTTATCTGATAACTCTTTATGATTCTTACTGTCTATGGAGTAGGGTTGATGCTTTTGAAATGTCTCGGTTACCGACAGCTGAGCAGAGGTTACGGTAGACTTTCATTTTAGACTTTTCATTTATATATTTAATGTTCTGTTGTCAGACATAAAATAATAGGCTAATTACAGACAAATGTTTATGTTAAAATGTCCAATCAGTAATATGACAGGTGCCTGTAAAGGTGTTTTATACTCACAAGTAAGCTGTGGTTTGGTCATATATGTGCTGCTTCTGCCGCTCACTGAACAGAGAAAACGCAAAGAGAGACATTTTTCCACTCACTGAAAGCTATTATTTATCCAAAAAGACGCTATTTTATGAGGTAAAAACTCTGTAAAGACGGCACCACTGTGCGCCTGTGTGTGTATGCGTGCACGGGACGCAGGGAATGACGGATACATATGCTTCTCGAGGCTCTGCTGACCATAAGCGCATTTTGCAAAACTGACCAGGCAGTCAGCTAATGAATAGGAAACACACGTCCCTTCGCGACAGCCTACATCCTGCCACTCACAATCTCGTTCAGTCCATTAACGATCAAGTTCTGATGAAAGGAAATTATAAAATGTGGAATTACAAAATCACCTTTATTGTAATCCGTCAAAATTACGGGTTGCCTTCAGATTTTGTCCATTACTGATAAAAAAATGTTTTGGTTACAATAGAAAAAGTTCTCTGCTGCTGAACTGTCTCGCTCTCTCTTAGCGTTAGCTTACTTTGAAAACTACTCACACTCCTTTAAGTGACTAACCTTCAAATGTCTGATGAGGTTGACGGTGTTAAAATGCTTTTGGAATTTGCTTGGTACACACGTTGCAGATTGCTAATGTATTGTCTTCTTCACACACCTTGTAGAATTGCCAGACCGGTGAAGCCATTTAAGTAGCGCGTAAAGACAGGGCAATTTGCATCATCTGATCAGCCTTTCTGGATCGGCCTTTATATAGACCGCCGATCATACTTCCCAAAGTGATTATTGGCCGATTGGAGCACCACTTGTACTATAGTAAACATGGTATTTTTGAATAGTAATGTTTCAGGTTTTGAACGGTCCAGCACTTCACAGGGTTCCCTGAAGGTTCATGTTCGAAATTATAAAATAATTTAATGGAGATTACACTCTGTGAATGCAATATATAACTGATGAAACATTTTAGAGAGCAAATCAAAACAAGAAAAACTACTATCGAAATGTTCGTAATGATTTTTTTGTAATTTATGATAATTGGATTTGTAAGTACTTACAGAGCGAAACATCTAGCCTGTGAAATATTTAGAGCAGCTCATAAAGAAAAAGACTCAAATGTGCAATCCTGAAAGGCTTTTCCGACGGTTAATACAGTCTTAACTATATACTCCAGAGATGCTTTGAGTACAACAGACTAAGCCACTTACATTCTTTAGACATGCCCACATCCAGGCACTTCTGCAGTCTGCAGTACTGACAGCGGTTTCTGGTGACCTTGTTGATGATGCAGCTCTTCTCTCTGTGACAGGTGTACACCATATTCTTCTGGATGCTCCTCCGGAAAAAGCCCTGAGGAGGGAAGAGGCTCATTTCAGTCAGTCATATTTACGTTGACACATGCGCATGCAAATAAACACCAACCCACAGAAAACAAGGCTGTTATATAAAGCCACTAATGACTCACCGAGATAATATATTCATATATTCTCAATATGCGCACCATTATCGGAGAACGTGAACATATGGAAACGGGCGAGGCGGGCGCATGAAATATACAACTGCAGCATGGATTCTGCTATGAGGCACATTCTCATTGTAATGGCTGACTGAGCTCAGCACTATGGCGGGTGGGTATTATCTCCCACTTCAAGTGTCTATAGGTCCCTCTGGCTTACACCCTGCGAGGCTTAACCCACATACATTCCCACTCGCTCCGACTGTAGGAAAGGAGAGAGGAACAGTCGAGGTTATTCTCTTGCATTTAATTATGTGACGAGGGCTGCTTGGTCAAGTTCTCGGGGCAGAGGGTCAGTCTGAGTTCAGGAATGCTCTCATCTCACAGATAAGATGAAAGAGGTGACACTGCATGTAATGAGAGAGCAGACGTCAAACGGCGAATGCAGGCTCGTGACAGGGATTTCAGTTGCTGTGCTGCAGTGGATTAAAGAGTGAAAGCTTTCCTCGTGACTTCAGCAGGGCACGTGGGTAGATTCACCGTCTGAGCCGAGCAGGAATGCAGAACACGGAGTCAACGCTCTGGGATTATTATTAGAAATATATTGAAACATTTGTCTTAATATTTTCATCTCTGTAGGGCGGCATCATTAAGAAACTGTTCAATAAAAAACCCATTTAAATTATTGTAAATAATATCTTGTGCTGCACGTTTCTACTCTATATCTAGCATAAAGAAGATATATCAGTTCTGTTATTATATTAAAAGCATGTTTACAAAAAAATTAAAATTCATCATTTATTCACTCTCGTGTCACTGCAAACCTGCTCGACTTATTCTTCAGAACACAAAATGTATTTTTGAGGATAGTAGGTAGCCAAACAACGCTGGCTCCCACTGACTTTCATTGTATAGACACAAAACCATTGAAACAATCTTATTTTGTGATTTACAGAACAGTCATATAAAGATTTTATCCATCAGGGTAAATCAAGTATTCCAAAATGTATTTGTTGGTGAACAATCTGTTTCAAGTGCCTTTAATGCTACCATCCACCTTCAGATAATTTATTCGATACCTTGATCCCCCATTGGATGAACAGCTACTAACATGCTTTTTGTGACTTCATCGGTATCAAGTTTATTTAGATTAAATAGATTGGACTTCGAGAATAACGATAAAGCTTCAAATGTGGAAACATTTATTCACGTTTATTTATCTGCAGTATTCCACAAAAAAAAAAAACATACATCCTACCCAAACAATGGCCACGGTGAAACCAATTTAGACAACAACAATCCTGGAGGCTTTCAGTGAGAACGCCTTCAACATATCAGTCCACCCAGAAAAGCTTTTAGTGTGTGTGTACACATGTACGCTTTTGACAGGTCTGTCCAATGGCTTCAATCTAAGAACACTGTCATTTCACCAGAGCGTGTCCAAGGACATCTCGCATATTGAAAGGACACATCCATCTCACGCAGAGTCTCGCGCCTATGAAAAAGTAATAAAGGAAAAGATGAGAGCGCTAGATGTGTGACATAACGTGCGTTCGTCTAGCTGGGCTGAAATGTTTTTTTCTAATGCACTGCCCAGAGGGGCTTGATCTGCCTACAGAAGTGCTCTCATTCACACGCCATGTTTTATTCATTCCGGCTCTGATCTTCTGTAGGTCGTTGTAGGAGGTCAATGTGGTAGATAGAGATGAAATGGTTCATCGAGGACCAGCATCAGTAGCAAAATTCCTCTAACAGTGAAATGGCACTTCGCAAGACTTTCCCTATGCATATAATGTGTATCTTTCCATCTCTCGATCTATATGCACAGGGACGATTTCTTAAAATCCCAACCGGTGTTAAACTTCCATTCACATGAACGGTATGAATGCTAGATGTCTATAGCTTTCATAAAGCCGACTGCTCCCATACCTGAACATCTGATTCATTGATAACAAACCCATGACAAAACTGACACCAGTCCACAATCAAAAGACCTCCTCTCCTCCGCTTATTTCCACTCTCTCTTCACTGCGCTGCCGTTGGATGGGCCTGAAAGCCACAGGAATGAAGCTCAATATCATCACAAGGTGTGAAGAATGTTCTGGCAGGAGAGGGGCAGCTGGGTAATTCCACTGGATTAGGACTGCGGCACAGGGACACCGAGACCAGGCGAGTTCAGTGAGAGACTAACGTGATGCATTTCCTGTTTGCCATCATTTCCATAATACTTAAATGTAAAAAAGCACTTTTCACATTCCTAGTACATTTGCTAAATACAGGAGTGCTTTGCGTACAGATTCAAACTAAAAGCACACATAGCTTATTCCAGGTGCATCGCGGATGCGGGGGCTAATCTCCATCTTCTGACCTCTGTGCCTCAGACTGACCCAGCCCTGACCTGTGAGTAAGACCCCGGAGGGGACGGCAGAAAGCAAACCGTTTGAGGTCTCCGTGGCTCTCATTGGCAGGCCTGCTAAGCCTCTTTATTGTGTCCACTAATCCTGGACATGAGCTCAAACCCCCGACACATTGAGATGGTGAAGCCATTGTGTGTGTGTTTGCGTTTTTGTGAGTGTCCTCCTATGAATCTAGAGAGTAGAATCAAAATAAGGGTGTGTTTGGTGTGATCGAGCTGTTGTGCATAACAGAATCCACGAAGAGATTCAAATTACCTTTGCATGTGTAGTTAAATACAAGTATTTAAACATACCGAGCCGTCTACATAGGTAACATTCATAGGCATCTTTTATACATTAGGTCATAATAGCTAAAGGTAGCAAAGGTGGCTTTAAGAGAATCGTAACTGGTAAACAAGTAACCAACCATCTTAGACCAGCTCCAAAAACACAGTTTCTTAACCAGAAGCGAAACTGTGATTTATGCAATTTGTTCTGGAATTAGACTGCGACTCCCTGAATTAATTCAGTCACTTTAAATATACGATGCTGCCTTTGTAACCATATCAACATTCATGCGAAAAAACAATGTCTCCTCCACAATTTTGAAATGTTAATAGGGTTGGATGGAAGGTCGTTTTCGAAAATAGAGACAAGTGCTGATATGTCCTCTAAGGCAGCGAGAAAGAGAGAAGATAGCACGCACATGCAAATTTAATGAAGTCATGTTTATTTCTCGCTGAGCGCCGCAGCGTGTACCCACGCTTCGCTTGTAACTATCAGAGTTCAACTCCAAACCCCTGTGTATCCCTTTCTCTGGGAGACTCTGTGTACATCATATTTTATACAGTATTAAAACATTAAGGAGCACTGAAATAAAAAGCTGCAGTTCACCGTTGAACTAACGGGTCATTTTTTCGGTAATTTGCTGTACCTGAGGCGGCCAGCGGTTGTAACGCTGAACATTTCCTATGGGAAAACTAAAGATTAAATTATGAACGCAAATTTGTTTTGAAAGAGAGTCGCACTTAAAAACATATTTAAAGCACACAATGTGACGGCCTACCCCACAACGGATTGATTTTTAATCGGAATGTTATCTGGATAGCAATAAAAAAAGCTATTAAAAGTGTTGTGGCAAATTCACCCGCAATAATCGGACACATTTAGGTTGTTTAACACCCTTAATGTAATGTTAATGTTCACAATTAATGTGATGAGCTACAGATGTGGGAACGCTGCTGGGGCATCTGCATGAACTTCATACATCTATTAAAAATGACCCTGAGAGCAGGAGTTGTGTAGTGTAGTTTGATCTAAGCTTCACTTGTTTTTATAGATGGCACTTGGTTTGATATTCTGCATCGGATTCATTATGAGAATGTCTTTTGATGAGACATGTTGAAGTTTTACCTTGCACCCTTCGCATGCGCTGACTCCATAGTGGTAGCCCGATGACTTGTCCTGGCAGACGAAGCAGGGCTTGTAGATCCGTGGTGGAGGTGGCGGAGAAGGGGGGCTGGGTACGATCTCCTCCGAGCTTGTGCTCTGCGTATCCACAGCTACAAGAGAAGAGAAACGGGCTTAAGTTTGATTCAGAAATATGCCGTCAATTAAAGCTTTCTCATTTTGTAATACAGGTCCTAAGGTTACTGTGTAAAGCATTTAAGAGATAAAGCACCGCTGCTTAACATATCAGAGGAGATCACAGCAACTGACTGCAGACCTCAAATCTCCTCGATGAGCATCTTAGATTACGCTTGTCGAGAACATCTCCATTCCTGGTCAGATAGGCTACGCTCTCCTTACATGCTCGCTATTCTTCTAAGTTTCAGCTGCTATCGACTGGGACCAGTGCCAGCTTTAATTAATAAAGTCATGACAGTCAGCCGGGGTGTGGAGGCAGAAACCACAAGCTCTGCTTGAGCTGAGAGGGGGCGTACAAGCCGCGCTGTCAAAGAGCTACCACGACTGAGCGCTTACAAAATCCCTGAACGCTGCACCGGGTGTGAATGAAACCACCATGAGGGACACCGGCAACACTTCACAAACAAAGCATGCCTGGCTGCTTAGTGCATCAAGTATAGGGTGCATTTATAACTGAAATACTGTTCATGCCTGTGTCGATGTTCCTGAATGTGAATACACCCGCATATAAATGAACGCCTATGTGGTGGTGATGATGGCACCTGCATATTTCATTATGTACACAGAACAGACAAACTCAGGCGTTCTGCTCTCTCATGCGTCCCATCCTCTCTTCTACAGTGTCTCTCACAAATGCCCCAGCATGGAGGAAACTAAACATGACGAGAGCATGAACAACACACTGCTAGAAGGGTGCAGTTTGTATCTGTCTGCAGTCTGAGCTATGTAAAGATTCAGGTCTTGCTTTAACAAGTTCCTCCACCAAAATTACCCGATGGTGCCAAAATTTCCTCTTCATGACTGATCTTTGCGTACAGTGTTATACTGTTGTTTATTTAATAGGTGTCAATATGCAAATGAGGACTTTCGCGTGCGCACGGTTGGGATGTCAGTCACGATTTCATAATGACCCTTGTTTGGAGATTCGTTTTCATGGTCTGGGAAGAAGCTTTGCATTGCACTTTGCATCTTATTACAATAGCATCAACCCAATAAAGGTCAAACGTCTCGTTTGTGACATCTTTGACTCAATACACATCTTGGTATTCTACGTTTTTTGAACAGCATCATGTTCGTGGAAAAAACGTGTGCCAACCCTCTTCTACCAAACTACGCGTTCAGTGTTGCCGAGCCAGTGGGCAACAGTTTGTCTATTTCCTGTGTTCAGAAAAAGCACAGACGACGCTAAAAATACACACGCTGGCACCGGCAAAGAGTCAAATGAGGATGTGGAGTTCTTATCTCTCACCGCACAGATACAGCAAACGTCCACACGCAAACACACATCCCTCTAAAGCAGGGTTCCTCAACTCTTACCCTGGAGGTCCGGAGCACTGCAGAGTTTAGCTCCAGCCCTGATCAAACACACCTGAGCAAGCTAATCAAGGTGTTCAGGATCAGTAGAAAATCAGAGGTAGGCAAGTTTGATCATGGTTGGAGCTAAACTATGCAGTGCTCCGGACCTCCAGGGTAAGAGTTGAGGAACCCTGCTCTAAAGGTTCAAACGCAAGAACAACAAAGAACAATGCAGCATGTGTTGAGAAAGTGTCAAACAATAGTATTGAGCGGAACGATGACAGGTTAAGTCACTGGTGAAAAAACACAAAGGGAAGAGTTCTGTGATAATAATCCACTTTATCATTTGGGAGGCATGTAAATAAAGAAACAATTGGAGGGAAGATACTAAGAAGCTTAAAGCAATCAGAAGAACTTTAAAGTGTTGATTTAAAGGGACAGTTCACCAAAAAAGTCATCATTTACTCAAACCTGTATCAATTTCTTTGTTGTGATGAGCACAAGGGAAAGATATTTGGAAGAATGTTAGCAATTTTCAGTTCTGGGACATCATTCATTACCATATGAGGAAAAAATACTTTTTTTCTTTCTTTTAAACACATAATAGAATTTAGTCATACAAACAGTTCTGGCAAGAAAACCCATTTGTTGACGAAAGGCAGACAGGGGAGCATTCATTTTTTCTTTTTTTCACATTTCTGTCAATTCTTTCTATTATATTCAAAGCATCCATTAGTGAATAAAGCTCATGTGAAAGACAACACTGATCTGCTTTTACTGATCTCATTGACAGAACAATGCATCTCTAATGAGAGAAAACACCCATATGTTCTAAGTTTTATTTACTACACACCAAAATAAAGCTGTTATAAAAACCAAAACAATTAAAGAGCTTACGATGTACAAAACTAAAATGTCCCATAACTGCCAAAAATATAAAAATGAAACAATCTGGTATCTCAGTGTGAGGCACTTGCAGATGGTGTTCGAATTTCACATAAAGAGAGAACAGGAAGTGAGAAAACATACCGGCTGGCATCATACTTCCTGTACTCATGAACACAAGAGCTCACAGAAGGTGTGACTGTAGTAGCTGTCAAAGGGTTCAACTCTCCCCTACAATTATTCTCCTGCTTACTCTTGCCATTTCACAAAATCTCTCCCTTTCTCTCTCTCTCTCTCTCTCTCTCTCTCTCTTTTTTTACTCATTCCCCAGAGCTCCACCAGACCTCTTTCTGTTGCCTAGCTTTAATATGGGTGACACATTTTCCATGACAGGGACAGAACTCATCAGATCCAGCGGCACAATGTTAAAAAAACGTTCTTTTGTCAGCAGCCTCCATCGAATCTTGCACCACAATGACTCCAAAACTCAATCTTATCAATAATGAACGGCACGATTAAAAATGTACCATCTTGGACCCTCACTGAACTGAACTGGGAGAAACCCCTCCCACTTATGTAAGTGAAAGTTTGAGGGTTATAATGAACCTGCATAACCCCGAAAAACCGCAGGACTGTCAACACTAGCAGCTTCCTGCACAGAAAAGCTGTGATCAGGTGCCACGCTTTAATTACGGACTCTGTTGCATCCCAGAAGAGTCAAGGATGTTCTGCTGGCCTGTAGCTCTGGAAGCTCAACCTTGTGCTGAAATCAAGCTTAATTATGCCCTGAGGTTCCTAGAGGAGAGACTATTTACATTAACCTCTGTACCACCTGTCTGAGATACCCGGCGCGATGCCACTCTTATAAACGGAAGACATCTACTGTCGCTACTTCTGCCAGGCTACTTTTATCTCACATTAAAAAAAAAACATTACTTGACATCAATAAAGTATAAAAAACAAAGCAACTAATACCGAGCTACAGTTTCAATAGACTTCGGTTTGAAAGGGTCTGACAACCCAGGAGGAAAAAAAATGTCAGAAGAGAGGGAGACAAAAGAAATAAGAGAGTTTATAGCAGAATCTGTACATGCAGCCGACGTTCTGTCATAGGAAGAGAAGCGTTGCGCTTATACCTCAGCTTCCTCCTCCCGAGATGGTTAACTGAACTCAGTGACCTGCACCGAGGCCTTTCCATTAATGTCAACACACCAACAGCATACATTAACATATGGAAAACAAAGAGGAACTGAAAGCATCACTTAAATAACCAAAAATAAAGTGAGGGAAATTGAGGCGTTTGCTGTTCACGACCTTATCAGCACATACCTGTTGTCGAATCTTTGTGACACACCATAAAAGAACAACTAGCAATATAAACATATTAAATCACTCGTATAATAATTAAATCTACAGTTTGTAAAAAACGCTGCTAGAGGTTGCACGATCAAAACAACAACAATGCTGTAGCTTTATGACGCTGTGAAGGAGCTGGAATCTGTTGTCTTCAACTCAACCGCTGACGGCCATCAATCAGACGGGTATGAGAAATCATGTTAGAGGATGAGATAAAGTTTTACAAATGTTGCGAATAATTGTGGTACATAAATAAGTGACTGTTTGAAACAAGCTAGTGGCTTGCTAGACACCACTTCCGCATTTGTCCACGACACTGTTGTCATGTGGTTTCTTCGTCAGAAATGGCGGTAAACAAAGGGTAACGCAGATGTGACGCCATTGACAGGCGACAGCACAGCCACGTGTCAGTATCTAGAATAGTGATTTTCCAACGATTTACAAGTAGTTGGAAACGTTTGAGATATTGTAGGTAATCGACTAAAGATTTTTTTCACTAGCCTAGTGGCTTTTGGATATTTTACTACAAAATTGATACAAACTGCACCTTTAAGTAACTTCTGTATACTGATGTAGTTCACCAGAGGCCATTGCAATAAGCACACAAAATATTAAGCATCATTTCCTACATTAGACACCACCTACAGAGACACAATCATGTTAGTGTACATAGAGCGAGAAAACGATTATGGTGTGAAAGACTTAAGAGTGTGTGTGTGTGTGCGCAAGTGAGAAAAATAGAGAAAAGATTTTAAGTTATGTGCGAGAGAGAGCGAGAGAGTGTGAGAGGAAAAATAGGGCAGAACATGAAAGAAAAACGCTGCATAACTCTCAGCGTTGGCGGTAGTTCTCTGGGGAAAGTGGATCCTGGTACAACTATTAAGCTTCCCTACGCTTACAGACGCACACTCAATAAAAAATGATCCCCGTTTCTTTATGTGTTATTCAAAGTTAACCCGGTGAGAGGGGGGTGTTGGATACAAATGGAATCAAGGGCCCATCATTACCAACAACATTAAGATAATAGGGTAGTGCTGCTGGGCACAGAGATGGAGACACTGGAGAAAAATGAGGAAACGTTTGGGGGGGTTGAAAAGCAGGCACTCATGTGAGACTATGATGTAGGTCACTTTGCACCAGAGTGGCGGTGAGTCACAGGACTGGATCAGTCTCTGCTTCCTCAGGCTGGTGACTCATCTCTTTAAGCTCCTCCCCTCTTTTCCCATTAGTCACTAAGGATTAGGGGTGTGACGAGATCCGATTGGTCTCAAGAAAAGACAATTGGCATGATTGAGTGCTGGGCTCGAAATTGCGAACATTTTAGTCGCGTATGTTCTCTAAATTTAACCTGTTCGAACTCAAAATATATTTGGGAGCATTTGTTTGAGTGGACATTCTGTTGTAGTGCGACCTGTTTTCATTACTGTACAGAACAAGCTAATAACTGCACAAAGTATGTGCGTGCTGTTAGCTACTGTGACCGACCCGGCCATTCATAGACAACGTTATTTTCCATCCCGCAACGCTATTTTCCCACCGTTTTTCTATGTAAAAGATGGACGGGTTTCAATGTTCTCTTGCGTCTGCAGCGCCTCACGCATTGTGTTTACGGCACTTTGTTCTGCCAGCACCGCATTGGGAGCGCGCAGTGTGCGGTTGAACAGCAGCTATGCTGGCTGTATCACAAGTATTACAATTACAAGTTCACATTAAGTTATTTTAAATACATTCACAGTGAAACCTCTCAAAAAAAAGATAATTTGTCTATTACATATGTCCAATGCATGCATAAAATATGATGCGTTTATGTAGTTTTAACGGTTTCTCATCGCCCAGCGATGTCATCGTCAATCACAGTGTTTCACTGCAATTTGGTAGACATCGCCCAACCCTAATTCCCAATATAATTCAATAACTTGAATAAAATACTATTTTTCCATATATATTTTCATCTTTGAGGATTTCTTTAAAAAAAGTCAAAAAATCTCATCTCATTCTCGTGAATAGAGTCTCGTCTCGTGAGATAAGTGTCTTGCCCCACCCCTACAAAGGACATGAGACTTTTTCTTCAAGTCATTTTTGAGTTGGAAGTGATAAAGTTGTCAGTGTACTGGTGTCTGTTGGGTTTCTATAACTACAGCCTTCAAATTTATATAACTGAAAATAAAGCACTAGTTTGATACAGCTGATGTCAAAAAATACAGGCCGTCTTTTCCACTTCCTAAAATGGTACATTGTCTATTAAAGGTCCAGTGTATGAAGTTGAGAGGCATCTGGTGATGAGTTTGCGAATTGCAACCAACTGCTCTCTCCACCCCTTCCATTTGGAGCACTACGGGGGCTTACACAGGGCCAAGATGTTGTCAGGTTTTCACTTCTTTGCTGAAGGAGATAACATTTACGAAATGCGCTCTGTAGAGCAGTCTGTTCGTTAAGGGCTGCTGCAACAACCACATGGTTAATTCCATGTAAGGTGGCCGGCGGTGTATGTAGATAGAAATAGCTCATTCTAAATAATAAAAACATAACGTTTTTATTTTGTAAGGTTTTTACACACTTCTGAAGACATAGTTATGTATATTATATTGCATTTCTCTAAATAGATTCTCCAAAAAAATGACACACAACACCTTTAAGACGTCATTCTTACACAGTTGCAGCTGCCTCCTAGGGGACTAAAATAGAATTTCATATATGACTAATGCTCCACATAGGCTGCAGCTCAGTAAGTCAGAAAAAAATCTTACTTTACACATGCAGACTTATGTTGCCTAAATGCTGGAAAAGCTTTTGTGTCATAAATGTGCCTAATAATGTCCTCAAATACAGCATAGGAAGGTAACTCACAAGGTTTTGGGACTGAGCCAATGTCATCTTAGTTAACACCATGTTCATGACTCAGAATAAAACAGCCCACACAGTGTTATCATTGATATAAACATTGAGCCACACGAACAGCTCAGTGGTCCTCCGTAGTTTCCTCGAAAACAGAACCAGTTTTAATTTGTACTGCAGTTTTCTGCAAGGGACTGCAAGCGGACCTCAGAGTTCTCAAGAACGTCAGCTGGAGATCGATTCAAGAGTACAGAGTGTCGGATAACAGACTAATACACTACAAATGTCTTCGCAATAGTCAGGCAATGTTGGCGGGTCAAATTCCATCTTGCAACCTCGCAATGACAGCAGCTGTGAACAATTTAAAGTGGCAGTCCGTCAGCTTTTTTGAGTAAACATTAGCTAAAACCAATTATTGAGCAAGTACGGTATAGAACCGTGTTTAAAACCGTGTCACCACCCTTGCGGGATTCACTACAGAAAGCTTGTAATAATGGTTTGTAATTTGCCCTGTCGGGTCGTCTTTCCCTGAGATCCTGATTTGGCGTCTTTCGTCTAAGCATCATTTTGTCACATTCGTACACAGAACGAAGAGGATCCGGCTGCTAGCCAGCTCGTGGATGCTGCGAGGGACCGGCTATTCGTAGCGTGTACTCACAACTGTTGGGTAGGATTTTATACAACTTTTAATATTATTTTTTGGCGACGTTTAGTACGTTTACTTTAAAACAGCAAGCAGTGTTGACGTCTGGGATCAGTTGTGGAAAAACAAGAAAGTTCGAACTGATGACCAAGTTTAACAAGAACAAATGGTGGTCTAGTGGGTTAAACCACTGAACTGGTAAATCAAAGAAAATACCTCCGCACATCACCTGCAGTAGCAATTATAAAATGAAATGGCGACACGGAGGCCAATCCTACGGTGTACCGCTTTAAGGCGAAAGGTTAATGTCAACCTCAAACTACGCATCAGAATCTCTTTATTAAAAGGTATTCAGCAGCTCGCAAACACTAGACTATAAGCAAAGTTTTCATACGCTAATTCATGAGCAATTGTTTACAGTTGCCATACAATCAATTAGCCAAAAATGCCTGCAAATCGGTATTATTGTTTATAGGGATGCTCTGATCCGATATTTGTATCGGAAATCGGCGTCGATACTGAATAAAATTCTAGATCGGGTATCGGTGAAAAAATTGCACCGATACCCGATCTAGCTTACATAAAATTTCTGCTAGGCGATGTAAAAGTTCCTGGAGACACCGGCGCTTAAACTCTCTCGTGGCTGTGCTTTGCGAAGCGTGTGACATCATACGCTAGCAACGTGCTCTTTACGTAGTGTGCGTGAACAAGCGAAAATACCTTACATTGAGCAGCGAACAGCATGGAGCGACAAAAAATATCTGCCATTTAGATTTACTTTAGAACAGCTACGCCAACAAGTTACACCGCTGTTTGCAATACATGCGAAGTAAATGTTCCGAGGGGTGGTGATAAAGCTGTTCATTATAATACTACTAATTTAAGCACGCCGAGTTCAATAAGCTGAAGAAACTAAAACGAGACGGTACGAAGCAGCTAACTTTGGAGGAGACAACGAAAATAATTCAGAAATTTCCATCTAGTAGTGTGAAAGCAGCGAAAATCATTGAAAGCATTTTGAATTTCATGGTAATGGATTTGCAACCGCTGTCCGTCGTTGCGAACAATGGCTTCAGACTCCTTATAAACCACCTGGAGCCGCGGTACGACATTGTGAAGCGTAACTGAGACCTGAACTGTACCAAAAAGTCTGCAAACATGTATACGAAAAAAATAAAGATGTTAATTCGGTGAGTTTTGTGGATAATTTGACTTTGAATTTCTATTTGCACCGACTAAACTATTATATCTTTTTCCGTTTATTTTTACATGTGCAGCACAAGCTAGGGAAGCTAGTGTTTTGTTTATCTTTCGGTGTTGGATGTTAAATTTGATTTCCACTAAACTTTAGCTTAGTTTAGTGGACTTTGCTTTAATGACTAAAGCATTAAAAAGAGCTGATTCCTGTTTGAATATCTAAAGCAGTGAAGCTATTGCTTTTTTGCTCAATTTCAGCTGCTTTATTGTTTATTGTGCATTGATTTTTTAAATTATATTTGCACATAACAGTTATTAAGAGATTTTGTTTCCATTTATTAATACTTGTCTATCAAGCTAGTGAAGCTGTTGTTTTATTCAGCTGCTTAATTTGCACTTTAATTTTGAATTTCAAGTTTAAGATAGTGAACATTTTGTTTTATTTTGCTGGTTTAATAAATAATTCACAAAATTTGTGAATCATTTGTTTGTTATTTTGTTTTACGGGGTCAGGAAATTAATGTTAAGTCGAGCTTGATGTCTTGCACAGCAATGCACACAGTTTATTAAGTAATTGTGCACTTTAAAAATGTTACCTTAGTATCGGATCGGTACTCGGTATCGGCCAATACTGAATCTCAGGTATCGGAATCGGTATCGGAAGCAAAAAAGGTGGATCGGAGCATCCCTAATTGTTTATTGTCTTGCATAATCTCTACTGTGTTAAATTGCTTTTATTGAGCGTTAATATTTGTCTGTCAATTTGCGTCAGTAAGAACATATATATATATATACATATGTATATTCATATTCTGACATTAATTAATGACTCTTTATTTTGGAGCCAGTAATAAAAATGGCAGGGCACTCCAACTAGGCCAGAAAGAAACGTATATATATAGTTGAGCTCTAAATACACACCGAAAAATAATGACCCCATCCTAAACATATAAAATTAGCATTTGAAAATCATGTTTATAAATGTAAAAAACACTGAGCAGCAGAATGACATTTAACATTTTGTTGTAGATGTAACACATAATCAGAGTCAGCATCACTCCACCACACAAAAACACCACACCAGCAGAAAAAGGCATATTTGACGTCCAGCTCTGTTAGTAAAGCCCATGGTGGCGTGTAAAAGCACATGGAAACAACGCCCTTTTATCACGGCAGCTGAGCACAGCAGGGTGAACCTAACAGGCTTGCCAGGGCTCTTTGTGGTCAAAACCAAGAGGTAGCAATTTTCCAATTAAGCCACATTTTTATGGGTTCCTTGGACAGCGGAGGGAAAAGGAAAGCCCTAAAAGCAAACAAATAAGTGTGGTGCAGCACGTGGAGACCAAATTAGCATGTCCCAATGAGCCTTATTATGGCATAAGAGACGGGCTTGCCTTTTCCTCACAGACAAAAACCTGGCACAAACAAAGACAGTCAAACAGGGAAGGGATTTAATTAGATCAAGGTCACTAATAAGATTAGGTTTTACCTAAATGTCTGTGGGAGGACCTACATGTACGATCCTGTAAGAAAGTATAGGACCCAAAAGATTTGGCTTGCATCTAAATAGCTTGTCAGCCCTTTAGACCTTCTACAATCTAAAGAGCCATTCTTGTACAAAAGTCCCGGCAAAGGGGCCAGCCTGGTCATAGCAGAGGAACCCCCTGCTCCCCCATTAATAGCCACTGACCTACATTCATCCAAAACGGCACATGCTTCATTGAATGTGTGGAGAGACAATACAAATAAAAGAGAAATTGAGGACGTCTCTGTTAGAACTAGTTAAGTTCTTTTCTTACACAGTCGATAAAGCCTTTTTAACATACAATTACATATAAAGATCCAAGCGACTTTACATTACACATGCAGAAGGAGAGAGAGAAATGTAAAGGGAATAAAATATGAAGTGAAGTAAACAAGCATTGGGGGTCTTTGAGGAGCTCCAGTATTATAAGAAAACTGGCCAAGGACTTTGGTTTTGTATGTACTTTGAGAAGAATAGCTCCAGCTTATTGCAACACTGCAAACGAAAGCTTTTGGAACGTACAGATAATGAATGAGAGAGCAAGATAGAGAAAAGCTGATTGGGCAGGGAAGCAAAGCACCAGGTAAAGGAAATCAAACTAGGTCAAATGTCAGATTCTGTGGAGATGGGATTAGAGAGTTGTTTGGTTTGACTGGTTGTCAAGGATCCGTTAACAGTGCTTTTATTGCAGTTCGACCCTACAACTGCCGTAACCAGCCCTTCATCTTGACAGAAAGTCAAACACACACCTCACACAAAAGGGTATAAAACACATACACGGTATTAGTGGTGCATGAGTCACTAAGCTTTCTCTCATGTATAAATAACATCAGTCTGGGGTATGTTACTGTGAAAAAAAAATGTTTGCCTAAAATGTAAATATTTGTCATTATTTAATCGCCTTTGTGTTGTTTCAAATCTGTGAAACCTGCTAGTAAGGCTCGCAAGTTGAAACCAGAAATAAACACCATAAAAGTATTATATTTGCTACGTTTTCTAAAAGCCATAAAAACAAGCTTTATTCGTTATCAATATAAAAACACTTTCCAAGATATTCATCAAAATCTTCCCTTTGTGTTTTTATGAAATAAAACAATGGTCGTACTGGCTGGGAACATAAGGATGAGTGAATTCATTTTTATTTTGGGTGAACTTTCCCTTTAATTACTGTGAGAATGACTACAGAGTGGCAGCTTTATCACTTCTTTATGTTTTTGTCAAGTGATTTAAAGCTTCGAGCAAAAGGCCATCAGACACCAGGAGTTATTTCCCCTCCTCATTAAGATGAAGATAATCACAGGATGGGTAGTGAAGCCATTGCCACAACTCTATTATCTATTAAGTGCACTCGCCTCATTAAACCACACTGTTCATTTGTGGCGCCCTACAGAATTCATTCTGATAATTAACAATCTAGCGAGTGAGGAAAACGCGAGCTCTGCGGGACAAAGCCATTCGTTTTGTACCCTCCCTAGAGGAATATTTCAAACAATGTTTAATACACTTCTGACTTTTCTACCAGGGGAAACAAGATAAAAGCATAGAACAAAAACAGCAGTACTGATGAGCTGTGCGCACAAAGCCATTATTTCATTCTGCCGTCACATTAGGGAAGTCCATAAAACAAAATTCATTACGATAAAAGACGTGAATCACAATGCTGCACTGTGAAAGCAAGTGAAACGTGAATGGCCCATCCGAAATGTTCCCGCAGAGAGCTCGGACAACTGCCCCAGACATTCTCGGTTGAAAAAAGCCTGTTGGACATTACAGACATGCTGAAAACCATCTTAGCTGGCCTTCTTCCTTTTAACCTTCCGCAGCCTGATGGCCCTCCGAGACGCGCCAAACCCCCTCCCGACAGGCCCCTCGCCAGAGCAGGTTTTAACCCCCAGGCTTGCCTTATTTTTATTGCCTGTGTTGATAGCTGGTCTTGGTTTCTCCTTCTGCCCCCTTTTCCTTGACATTTTATGGCGTGCAATATAAGAGACGCCCTTCACCCCCTGTCTGAGTTTTTAAGTACCTCATCCACAAATTCTTTTTTCTGCGTCGAAATCCGGCCCTCAGGAATTCGCTTGATGTCATTGGCTGTCAGGAAACACCACAATGGGTCGTGCGCAAGTCTTTTGAAACTGATCATGCACAGCTGGACGACATTTATCTCTGACCAGACGGCTTACAACTTAAAAACACAATTTCAAGCTTTTTCCTAGTCGTATTCGCACAACTACCCCACTGAAATCTAGTTTCAACGCTCTCATTCTCACATCATCGGTATGTTCGTTTTATTCCTTGTCTTTTGTATTAAAAGTCGTTCTGTGGTGCGGGTGGAAGTAAAACAGATGTACAGCCATCCATCTGTGATCAAGACAATCACTCCAGAGTCTAAGAGCGTCTGAAGTTAGAGGCCCGAGCAGAATGGCTTTAGAAGACTTTAACCTCAGCCCAAAATCTGTCAACGTGTTTGGGCACGGTGCTCTCCAAATCCACCTTAGCGCTACATAAATAGAGCTTCCCGCTCCAGCCGTGTATCCTCAAACTGATTAAAGTCCAAAAAGAGAGAATAAGAAGCTAGAACCTGAAGACCACAACTTTGAGTCGCCAAATGCGACCTCCAACAAACTCATTATCTAGGCAGTCACTGAACTCTCTAACCTTATCCTTGGTAGCCCTCTTGTGTGCTGGTGGATCCCACAAAGAGATCCAGAAATCCATAACCTGATAGCACATGACTAAGATCATCTCATATGAAATGTGGCTGTAAGGCAGTACATTAAAGTAAGCAACAGCAATTACAGCTGGAGGGCTGTACATCTGATTTGGAAGGGCGCCATGTGTTGCAAAATCTTGCCTCATGGCCTCGTGCAGGTAGAAACCTCACTGTTCTTTCCCTGCCATGATTACAGAGCATCACGGCTAATGTTAAGCCTTCGGGTAAAAGTTGTCTCTCTGATCTGAAACTTTAAGACACCAGACGGGTGTTGTGCATGCCATACAGCATTATAAACATCTGCCCATTAACCTGCCAAGGGTCATAGTCATCCTCACTAAATGAATTAAGTTCATCCCTTTCATACATAATTAACTTTTTCATAACCCAGATGAAAATCTGCCTTTGGGAATTCTGTAGTCAAGGGCTGAGATTGTGTTTCCCTCCTCATGGTGTGGATCACGTTAAATCATCTGTAATATTGACATCACATGACTACTGGACTACTTTATTTTGGGTTCTGTTTTAGTCATTGTTTTAGGCACTAAAAAGGCATTTTAACTGTGCTGCCCACATTTTAGGTCACAGCAATTCACGGTACACCACCAGCTGGTCACATTTGCGTATGCCTCAGCTTCCCCCCTTCTACATGGCACAGATGTGGGGGGTGCGCGCCGCTGATCTGCCTGGATGTGCGCCGCCGGAACGCCAGCAGGCCCAGTCTCGATTGCAAGCCCAGCTCTGTATTTAAGGCTAAGAGAAATAAACACTCGGTCAGCCAGCCAAAACCACAGCAACACAAGCGATGCTCATGCCAACAAGAGCTGCTGGCAAAATGCAAGCTAGCAGCTCTCCAGTTCCGTGTTCAACAGCAGGCTTGCCACGCTGTCTGGAGGTCAGGCAAACCCCAATCCTCCAGTAAGCCTCGGTTTACCAGCGGACGAGGGCTGTTCTTCGTTGCTTTTACCATTTCCCTCTCAAACTCTTATAATTCTCCCCTCTTTTTTTCTCCTCCCGACTGCAGACGGGCCGGGCTATTGCTCCCACCGGCACCGCTCAGTTCATGGGAAACAATAAAACACCACATGCGTTTCCTTAGTTAGGCCTTCCATGCTGCAGCTCCACGTGAGGCTCATCTACACACCGGTAATGAAAAAGACGCTTCTCTGCCATTCTGTAAATGATACTGTACAGATATTGTAGTATTTTAGCAATACACTACACGTTCTACAAGACGTCAAATTAAAGCATTGCTCTGTCCAGGCATGGGCAGTATTGCCAAAATTATATGCAAGGGTATCAGTAATTTTACAGGTATATCTTACAAAACAGATCTTGATGATGGCTATTTAATTCGATTTAATTAATTGCAAACTTAATACGTTTCAAGAGTGAGATCAGTCAACTAATTTAATCGTTTTCTCTAATGTGGAACTGGATGAATGCACACCAAAATATTTTTAATCATAAAAAAGCAACTACTATTCTTTACATCTGCTTCCAAAAAGCTTTGATGGGAAAAGACAGTACACATGACATGAATAGCTTAATGAAATGGCTTTTATACTGTAAGCCGACATGCATTACAACAATAATGCTCCAATAGTTTATACCAACTCAAGCAGAGGGATGCGATGCATCCAAAGCTTAACAGCTCTTTTTATATTTAATAAAGTGGCCAACATTGTTAGCTGCCATTTGTAGGAAGATTGCCCTTTTCTGTCTGCCATCTTATTTTTTTTAAATGACAGCACTAACACATAAAAAGTATAGCAATGCTTATTATAACTTCATGCCACACAGCATCAGCTCTGTCTGTATTTCAATGAACGCATGTTTACCGCAGATCAAGTGCATTAAAAACAAAGCAGCTATACCGGAATGTTGTATGGAGACTGATGAATATAAAGTTAACAGTCTTCAACTGGGGGAAGGGAAGCAGAAAGATCAGACTGCCTGCTTTCATTCTGCTGGGTCCCAGGCAGCCTTCAGAATGATGGAGAGCTTTTCAAACACTCTGTGATGGATGCCTCCTGAGAAACCAAGCGCTAGAGCCTCTCGCTGTGCGGAGGCAGCAGGCCCCAGAGGTCAGCCAGGCGGAGGGCTTAAAATCCATCTGATGGTCATGAAGGTGCTGGGGTTTGAAGACCACAACAGAACCAATCATATGCCACACTTCTGGAGAAAGTATGAAATAAGACATAAGTACCGTGAAAATGCGATACGCTGCAGCACACATCACTTGCTTGATGTCAAAGTAACGCACCTCTGCAAACATCAATTATTCAGCGTCTCCTGTTCTTACGCAAAAAAACAGAATGTGGCGGTCTGGTTTTAATTATTGTAGGGTTTATCTGAAAGAGCAATGCAGCATGTCTTTGCACTTCATTCAATGGCTCTCTAGAGTCTGTTCAGCTCCTTGTGCAAGTTACCACTGATTTTCTTTGCCAAGCAGATAACTGCTCTAGATAACAGGCATATGGTTACTTGACCTGTGTAATCCACCGCTGAATGAAGCTCTCTATTGCAACAATATGTGGAAAAATAAAACCAACCAAGACAACTACATCTACATCACACCCTAACATGCTTGTTTACAACAAAATAGGATGGGTTTTATGATACCTTAGCGGCACATGGCATAATTTACAGTTTGTCTCTAAAAAGCTTCAAACATGCACTGTGGACACATCATTGCATCTCAGTATGGCTCTTAATGCCCTTCTCAAGACGCATAATACTCTGGCAGGGCAGGACTGTTCTCCGTAAGAAAGGGATGCTGAGCTGCAGAACAAATCATCCCTCAAACAGGCTTACACAAGATTAGCAATGTTGACATGCCCTTACAATCACTGGAGACCATGTTTCGAGACAGACGCAGGCCCCCCGAAATGTCACGCTCGTGTTGCACACACATACCATACACTGAGACCGTAAAGGCTGCAATACCGCGTGCATTCTCTATTATTTATGAAAATAAATTCATACTCGGGATATGACTTACAATTGCAAATTACAGATAATCCATCATGTGTCACTATGAACTCATTTCGATTAACATCCTTTTTAAGAGGTACCGGAGTAAAGCTTTTAAATTAAGAGCCATCAATTATTCACAACTCCGCCTTCAGAGGGCCATAATACACCACAATAAAATGTTTTAACAAAGTTAGCAGACAGTCTCTCAATCTAAATCTACAGTTCAATGAGTTCATGAGAATGCTGACTAGGGAAAACCCTTCAACGGGAGCTTGATATTTAACATGCACGAATATAAACATTAAGGGTTTATGAGTACTCAATAACCCCGTTACATTCCAGAAAATCGAGTCATCTGTTTACGTGAGCGTTCAAGTGCGTCTACTATCTACTAGACTTTGAAACTCAGCCTACATGCAGGAAAATACCCACACTCGTATCAGCTGACGTGTAACGTTAGTTGCCCCTGTGGGCGCCCCTCTGACCCCCCCTCCAGCCCCCAAACATTAAGCCATCGGGGGAGGAACACGAAATCAAATTGTCCGCATAATGTTAGATCAGAGAGCATGTTAAGAACAGAGATTTTCCGTAAGAGAAAACAAAAGGCCACCTACAGTGATTTGAGCCGCTCCAGTGCGAATTTCTGAACCCGCGGGCCGCTCCCGACACGAGGCCTTTATCCGGGATCAAGCAGCCGCGGTTCTGGTGGTAGTAATCCATGCTCAAAAATGGGTTCGGACTTGGAGTCAGTCCAACGACGTCCACGCTCTCGTACATCGTGGAAAAGGCAAATACTCTCCAACCGTAACGTTAAACGCCGTCTGTGTGTTATGCTTCTATTCAGTTTTCAGTGTGAAAAGGCAACAACACAACACTGGCAAAGTTTGCGTTTAAAGTAAAAAGTCACGTGTCACGATAACGACACACAAGCGTCTCTATGCGAAATGCAACGAAGCACGAATGCATGCATATAAACAACTTTAAAGAAAACGTGTTATGTGTGTAAGTCTGTTCATCAGAAACTCGCGCTGTCCACGGGGAATGAACTACATTGTTCAGATCTTAAAATCCTGCACCAGTTGTTGCAACACTACGATCGGCTTGCAGTTAAAATTGCAGCTGTATATTGGACCTAAACATGAGATTGATTGCACTATCCCGCGCGCAGACGAGGACAGTCCGTAGAAACGTCCGAAAACGGAGCGAATGTTTTAAAAAGCGCACAAGCGCCTCATTCACCTCTCGCTCCAAACGAAGCGTATGCTACAACTATGTGTTAAAAGACGTTGTTTTGACGTACATGTACTGTAGACACACACACACACTCAGCCGCCCGAATCGATGAGAGATCTAAATCTTATGAATAATCCTGTTGTAGGGCTGCTGCTGCTGCAACGAGAGAACTTGATCCGGTGTTTCCAGTCCCTGCGCGGACGCGTTTTCAAAGTAATGTCTTTAGCATCTTGTGTCGATCGGCTCGCATACTTGTGGGGAATTTCTCTTCAAAAAACAAAAGCACTCTTCGACAGGGCAACTCAGATCTTCACGCACTTCCCAGGCTATCCCACACCGCAATTCTTGACGAGTGTCAGCAGCTGCGCAGAAACTCCGCCCACATCCACCCCCACTCCGACTGCCTCTCTCTCATTGGCTGCTGATAAACCTAATCTCAATCTTATCAATGTGCTATCTATGGCACAAGAGAATCAGTCGCCATTAAGAACTAAAGGATCAAGTTTGCTGAAACTCATGTGTACATGGTTCTGACAGCTGTTATCTTTCATTAAAAGCTTTTTACAACAACCTATGTAATACAGCAAGTAAACTAATAAAATAAGGAGGTACCTATACAAAATGCAGAAAAACAAATGCTTATAGCTGTTTATAACACCTATTACAGCATGAATAATGTCTCATTTATGTCTTAAAAAAGTATTCTGCCCAAAATAGTTGGTACTTTAGTAAACCACCATGCTGTCAATCTGTATAGTAGACAATCGCAAACCTCAGGACTTCTTTATCAATTCAAACCGAGGTAAACAACATTTTGCAACACTATCTAGCAACTAAAAAATCCATAGACACTGTCTGGGAAGTGTTGCTCATAACAAGGCAATGAACACTTGGGCTGCGGCCCTGTAGCATCCGTCAGCTCGACGCACCAAGGTTCCTGCCATCCGCTGATGGCTCCATCCATCAGTGAAACGACATATTAGCCTCCCCTTATTTTCCGGCTTCAGCCCTCACATTTTTGTCCTTGACATGTAAGAGGTACTGTATTGATTTTTCCCCATCTAAAATATTAGCCTGTGCTGCTTATTCAATAAATACACGTTTATTAATGGACAGTCCTTTTGATTCAGCCAGATCACATAGTAACCGCTATGAAATTGTCAAGAAAATACGGTGCCTCTAAGAACAACGCTTCACGTTTGCCGCTTTACATCTTTAATACAGGATGAAACACATCGTATAAAACAGGCCATACTATGTCAAGAGTATGTGTAGAAAATGACAAGATAACAGCTGTAATGCATAACATTAATTTAAGAACTGACTGATGCCATGCTTTTGCAGTGGTTCTCAAAATGTTTAATTGTTTGGCCCCCTCTGTGTAGGGTGCATCGCTTTGCGGTCCCCCAAATAAAGACTTATAAACATTAATTATTTTGTTTAGTTGTCTTATTTTTGATTGCATAAAATGTATGATAAATTTATATATTTCATAAAATGCCACAAAATCTGTTGCCCCCCAGATCTATCTTGGGGCCCCCCAGCCCCCAATTTGAGGACCACTGTGCTATGGTTCCGCTGTAGTGTCCTAGTGTAAGCTACATGTGACATTGATGGGGGGGCAAACAACGTTAAATTCTCAACACCCTGAGATTGCAGGAGTTGAGAAGGGCAGTATAGTGGGGGAGGAGGGGTTGTATTGCGCCTGTTAGGAATTCAAAGACTTTATGGAGCTTTAGGAGGAAATGCATGAGCAAACCTGCTGGCAACTTAAAAGTGTGAGGCTATTTATTACCCTCAATATATCTCCTCCCCCTTCGCCTCCTCCAAATACGTATTAAAAAGCTTCTTTAAGCATCACCTCTTATCAATGTTCCCTGAGTGCTGAAATATGATTGTCAGGAGAAGATACATGACATTTGGGCAATGTATTTAATTAGATAATATGTAGCCCAATGCCAATGCAATTAGTCTTGAAAGTGAGTTTTGAAAGTGTTTTCACTCTGGGAGCAGATGGGTGTTTGTATTCACTCACAATACCTATAATCTTCTAATGGGAGGAGCCAGCATTCAATACAGTTACAATGAGTTCTTGTGCTGACCCGTTTCAAAGTAGAGCAGTATGGATGTACCACATGCTATTATCTAGACAAAGCTTAAAAGATAAGGTTGTGAATCAAATTCACACATTCTCAACACTGTCAAATTTCTACAACACTTCCCTGTCACTGCACTAAAGGCCACTTCAAATGGCCCATTTGTATAAAAATAAGGCAAAGCAAAGTTATAAAACATGATCTTGCAGGTTTAATCTCAGTGACCTTGTGCTCAATCTCAGGACATCCAAACCATTAACTCTTCTGTGAACCTTGCTAAAGCGAGACTTACATTAAAAGAGCAATCTTAGCACTTACAGCCATAGGGCTGAGTGTCATTATTACTCAAAACTCATACATTATTGTAAATTATTGGACAATATAAAAGTATTAGGCAGTTAGCACCAGCTCACTGTAACCAGCTTTAGTATTGCTGTTAATTCACTGATACTATAGCAGCTGATGCTTATTGCTGTGGTAAACATATGGTGGAGATTAGCTACTGTGGACCACCGCTCTTCCAGATGTGTAGTGTTTGCGGTTGAAGGCTATTGACTGGTCTGCAGAGCTGCTGATGATCCTGATCGCTTGAGCAGTCAGGTCTCATTACTCTTGGCTCAAGGTCAAGGATTAAGTGATGAGAATAGATCCGGCCTGCACAAGTCATCCTTATGGTGGTTTGTTTGTTTATTTGAATGTGGTTATGTGTACTTTTGTTTGAGATGTATGTGGGATATTAAGAGTTTAAAGAGGTCATATGATCTATTTTAACACAGTTCCTTACTGTATTTATACAGTAAAACATTTGATACGATTCCATTTTGACAGGCGGGGTAATAGAGGTTTAAAATTGTTCAGCTAAGCTCAGGGTGTAGCACGAAGGGTCAAGTCTACACCTGTGCATCCAGATCACCTGTCCCCCGGCTATGCATCATAATGGCCTATTGACCTTCTGACCCCTCATGTCCAAGCCCACAGATGAACAGATCAATATCACACATGGCTATTTAGTGTTACATCTATACATCTACATAAGTGTGCTTTATGAATGTCTACGATGTACGATTACCGCTATCATCTAACACATCATGTTATAAATTCTCCTTAATAGCCAAGCTCTTAACGTCTTGCCGTGGGCCCTTTACTGCTACGATGTGTAGTGACCAAAATGATGAATCTTCCTTCTTTTCTCTAGTAATGGCCCAAGCGCATATTCAGTGTAATAGGGAAATGTGGCTTGCTGGTTCAAATGTTAATGGTCCATCTGAAACCTCCTGCTTAGCCAGCAGGTTGGGGAACAAAGCCCCATAGAGGTGCAGCTTGCAGGGTCTGGACATGACAAATGCCGCTGAGACCGGGGCAGCGGTTGCTGTGGAGCTCTGGGGAGGGAAAAGAGGGGGCAGTGGAATGATCTACCAAACCCGAGCCTCATTGAGGGAGTCGCACAGGGGGGCAGCGGGGTCACCCCATCATCATCACCATTTCAAAGAGCCCAAGAGTGAGGAGGAGCAGCGTGCGGGGTGGGGGAGGTCTGTTGACCCCGACCAGTGTCCCTGCAACACTCCATCTTCTGTGGATGGTTATGGCATGAAAGGAAGCCCCCATCATCTCTGCTCCTGCCCACAGGGACCACAACAGGGAGAGGGGCGAGAGACAGATAGGGGTTTGCTCTCTAAACGGGCATATTACCTTGACACCCCCTAGAGGAAAGACCCTCACCCCCGACACTCTCACTCTTCCATTTCCCTTTCACATGGAGACAAACACACACACACATACAAAAACCCAGTGAGACTGCTCAGTGATAGTTGGCCCCAGGCAGGAGGAATTTGGAACACTGTATACACGGGCAAAAACAAAAGCCAGATATGAGAGACAGAGTTCAGAATCGTCACACAAGCTGCGGCAAGCCAGACCCAGAGCCAGCCTTCCAGGCCACCAAGCTCTCTATCTTATCAAAGCAGACCCACTCCCTGTGGAGGACCCCATATCAACACACATGAGAACATCAAGCAGCCTTTGTGATAATGCACGGCCTTTACTGCCAGTGGCTTAAGCCTAAGCTCCATGCATATCAAAAAGCCCCAAATGTGCTGGCCAAACCCCTGCTTTGCATATAGATACGGAGCCTATTGACATATCGATTCTCCTGGCCAAGGACCCATGAAAACAGCCAACGCAAATCCCCCCTTTAATCAGCGAAAGCCCCCTAAAGCAGTCTGAACTCGGAATAAGAGCCAGTCAGTATGCTACAGTGCACTCACAATGGCCTGGCAAATGCGCCATTATGACTTGTTTGACCCTCCTCTCCAAGTGCACTGGCCACTTTGAGAGAGTAATTAACCCATCGTTCCCCTTCCCTTGATACGATTACAAAAGAAACACAGCATTCCTCAAGCTCTCTTGTGCACTTGCATTGAGAAAGAGGGGTAACAGCAGGACGCGAGGCTGTTGGCCGGGTTGTGATGCTCACCTTCTTTAGATAACAGGTTCAGTGACTGACAATTGCACAAGAAACTTACATTTACAAACATTACGTTTACATTTATGAATCTGACAGGCGCTTTTTAGCCAGAGCGACTTACAAGGCATTCGAGGTATACATTTGATCAGTATGCATGTTCCCAGGATTGAACTTATGACCCTGACAAGTGCCTTGCTCTACTAGATGAGCTTCAAGAACACAAAAGATTGATGAATTGTTTGGATTTAAAAATGAAGGGAAACTAGTTTGCCATAAAATGCTTATCATGTAATATATTAAGATATGCAAGGCAATAGTGATGCCAAGGTCACAGGTTCATAATAAGATGCTTCGGATCAAAGTCAGGTTACACTATGTATTGTCAGCGTATGGATAAAACAAGCATAACACAACATACACACACACACTAGCAAAACTTTACAGCTTAATGCATTAGGTATGATAGGTTCACAATTTGTCAACACTGTTCAAGTTTTACCTTGTATTTATACATCTGCTTTTGGCAATGTGATATAAAGAGCTCTGTCTCTCTCTGTCACTCCTGTTTCTCCTTTCATTTTTGTGTAACTGTGCTTCTTGCATGCAGAACAAGAAACACCTCCTATAATCCACTCCTCTGAGGGAAATGAGAGGGGAAAAGGGAAGGAGAAAGATGAAAGAGGGTTGGGAAGTTACGATGGATTACAGGCTCACGGAGGCAGTGGGGGAGGCCAGTGGACTGATAATATTTAACCAGACCCGGGTGGACCATCTGGAACCAGCCCCCCTTCATCAACAGTCCAGGTCTCACATCTGGGTCCTTCTTTAAAGGAATAACTCACTTCTGCTTTCAAACGAATGACGCTGTTTTGCATTATTTGGAAAGAACCTAAACACATGAAGTCCCATACCTCGTTGAAAGACTCTTCCCATGTGATAACACAAAATTTGAGATCATTTAATTACGTCTCAATTGTGAAACCACTGGAACAGAATTTATCTTATCTTATCTTATTCATTTAATTTGTTGAGAGCTGTCACAGAGCTGTCTTGTTCTGTCGAGTCAAAATAAAAATACTTATATTAAAATGATATTTGGAAGTTGCTTGCATATTTCAGTTTTTACAAAAGGATTCAATATCTTGACTTTTTGACCTTTGATCTGGATGACTTTTACGCATATTCTTGCTTTTGATCACATGCTATTTTAGTCCTTTTCTCTTTCTGCACATGCATCTCTTGGTCTTGCAGTGTATACTATTAGAAAGGTTGGGATTTCCCCTAATTCCCCTGAGCAGCTGCAGACCCATGTGGGGTTGGGTTGGGGGGGGGGGGGGGTTGTGCGTGAACAAGAACAAACACACTGACCCCCGGCCCAATTGGCCAGCCGCTCTGGTCCCCATTCCGAGAGCCACTGCACTTCCCGTCTCCAAACTCCAGTCTGAGAAAACAACCACACTGTCACTCCAAAAGCCTTTCCCAATATTTGTAATAGAAGAGCCCATTCTCAGAGAAATTAAAGTTTGACTGGAAACTTTTTGACTAAACTTTTGACTAAACTTTTACTTTGATGATGCACTTCTCATTCTTATTTGTTTAATTTGAGTTATTGCTTATTGACATTGCAAAGCAGTCTAGGACAATGATTAAACAAGTATAATTGGCACGATCAATCAAAATAGATTTGCCCTCCAATTCCCGAATAGGTAATATAAAGAATGTGAAGCTGATGTCACCCCTTATGTTGCATGTTGCAGTGGCGCCGCCATCTTGGGAGGATAATACTCCACTGCTTCAATTGTTTTGATACTGTTACTCGTTTTGTTTGATATATGGAAAAACCTAAGAACCAGGGGAACCAGGGGCTTTTCCTGAACGACTCTGTGTGATGCTAATGCAGTTTTTAACACAGCAAGACCAACCTACCACAGTTATATCTCCTAGTCAAACGAGAAAAACAAAACACTGCATTGAACGCAATAGCAGCGATCCTTTCAAGATGGCGCAACATTCAACACGTTGTGACGTAGCTTTACATTCTCTATAGCTAAATGAAAAACCTAGACATACACTTACAACAGAAAAAAAGAGGTAGAAAATGCTACAGTAACGGTGTAAATCCAGCATTAACAAAAGGAAACAGTTTTACCAATGGAAAATGTTGTAAAAGTTAAAGTTTGAGAAAACCAGAATGCACGTAGAAACCTTCTGATTAAAGTTTAGCCATTCTGTTTGGGTTCAACAATCTTGTAATTATAGATGGAATAAGACACATGCACAAAAACGAAATCTACACCCTCCATGCCAGAAGCGAAACGCTCCTGTAAATGTCAATACACCATTTTCTGTTTGTCTTCAAGCCAAAAGCACGGAGATCAAAAGAGCTGAGCTCAGCAAATTTATGCACCGGCCCCTTTCCATCTTCCCTTTAGTTTCAAGGGTTGACATATCTTTTAACTCACAATAAACTTCACTCTTAACACTACAGTATATGCTCAGCACAAAAACACCATCTAAAAAGTTGCTCAATCCATCAATACACACACTGTAGTGTTTTAAAAGTAAACAGTCTAAAAAACTAGATAACGAAACTACATCATCAAATCCGCTGACCGATCAGCCTATGTTTTTTTTTAAATGACTTGATGTAAGACAGAGCAACCACAGAAGAGTTCCAAGAAATGACTGAGCTTCTGGAGACATGCCATAAGTATTCATAAGTGGGATTGCTTCGGTAATTATGTGATTTTACAATTTGGACCTCATTGGAACTGTGAAATACAACTCGTTGAAGTCATTCAAAACACACAAAATGTTTCAAAATGAGAACAGTGATAACCTAAGCCATTGATACAGTTTTGTTGGTCATATTCAAATTTCTAAGATCCATTCTTAGACATCCAATCTCCTTTAACTAAAAGATCTACATAAGGTTGGTTGTCCAGGTGTCCCGACAACAGAATGTTAGTTAGGCTCACACCAGCTTCAAGTCTTACCTTTAAACTGCAACCATTAACAGTTTAACCTTAGTAATTGGTAATTGTCACAATTACCCTCCCTTCACAGAAGAAAGAACAGCAGTTGTGAGCGACCACAGGGCAGGGTACAAAAAAATCAAAGCAGAAAGCCAATAGCATCTCTCGGACACAATTAGCGAAAAGGAACTCTATGCTCCATGTGCCACAAATGATTAGCAAATGAACTTTTCCTTTTGGAGTAGACGAATAAGGCAGTTTATTCATCTCCCTGCCAGCCTCTTAAATTATTTCTTTCTAGAGCATTCCAGAAAGCTGCTGAACTGAGACCTGAATGATATAGACATGATGGCATAAGGGTTTGGCAGGAAGATTACCGGGCGGTCATTCAATCTTAAACAAAATTGTTGCCTAATCAAGATAACATCAACATTCTTCTGAATCTATGCTAGCAGAAAAAAATGAAGGCATAAATAAAAGGCCTTTTTTACACCTGGGATTAAAATCCATCATGGGAGATCCCATTACAAGTGGTTAGCGGAGACAGATTGCCTATATACCTGGAAGTAACATCCATCTCAGATAGGAGGGTCTTTTGACTACATCCATCAGTCATTGCATCAGTGTGTTATTGCATGTTCATAAAAGCACTAAACTGAAAAAACAGCACAGTTCTTCCTCCAAGATATACTTGAATTTACTAGGCACACATGTACAAATTTATCTAGGCAAAAATGAAAACTCAAATTTGTGTGTGTGTGTGTGTGTGTATGTACAGGATATGTGGGTAACTGACAAATATACCGTACATGTGTCCTAAAGTATAACAAAGCACAATTTTTGAAAACAAACTTTTGATAAGTTTGCCCTAAACCTGTCACTAAAATGTGTAAAGGAACTTGTTCTCAAGTTTTTCAAAATGCTATTCTTTTCATTACAAAAATTCTCAATATTGCAATATATTTTTTTGCACTATATAAACAGCTTTTTCCATTCCTTTTTCCACTTAAAGTAATTCATAAACAAATTACATTCGCTTAGCAGCTTCTCAACATTGTCTTTTACACAAGTTTCTAAAGATTTCAGCAAGAGTGAAAATGTAAATGTTTCGATTCTTTTTAAAGTGTATGTGTACTTTATTCCTTACGGTTTGTGTGTGTATAGAATGCTAATCCCTTTACAGTAGCACACACAGTCAGGAGTAATCCGTCATTAAAAGGACACTGCTGGTTCCTGTCATTGAGTCATGCCTTTACTAAATGAGGTCAGACTGATGTGTTGTTTTAATCAACCCAGCCTGCCTCCATTAATTATTCAGCACCTTAGTGAATAGGGAGCCCTACGGCCAGGAGAGAGAAATAAGGAGGGAGTGTAAAAGACCGTGAGAGAGAGAGAGAGAGAGAGAGAGAGGTTGAGCGAGTAAGAGGTAACACAAATAGGTATTGAATAAGTAAAAGGTAATGAAACTGAATGGGAAGACATGGGAACTTATGTATTATCAAAGATATTAAAGGTCCAGAGTGTAATTTTTGAGGATCTATTGACAGAAATACAATATAACATACATAACCATGTCTTCAGAGGTATATAAAGACCTTACAAAAAGAAGCATTATGTTTTTATTACATTAGAATGAGCTATTTTTATCTACATACACTGCCAGTCCCTTATATGGAATTGGCCATGTTGTTTCTACAATAGCCCTAAACAGACATACTGCTTTACAGAGCACGTTTCGTAAATACGTTATCTCCTTCAACAAAGAAGCGAAAACGTGATGGCATCACCATAGTGCTTAGAAGGGAAGGGGTGAAGTGAGCTGTTGGTTGCAATTCGACAACTCACCACTAGATGCCACTACATGTTATACACTGGACTTTTAAAGCACTACATAAATTATTCTTCAAATGGTATTAAATCACAATCCAAATTACACTTTAAGTGTATAATAAATATATCTATACTAAACAGATTATACACATGCTCGGCTGCATGTAAGTTCACATCTAACGCTCCAAGAAACACCCACACCCTTCTCTTGCGCTGTCAGACCGGCACATCGTCAATGACACAGAAGAATGTCAGCAGGCATGGAGTGTGAAAGTGTGAATGTGAGGGTGTGAGAGAGGATGGATTCTGGGTCACCGAGTATCACACCAGCCATCAGCCATTCAAACACAACAAGAAACTCTGAGAACTTATATGACAATACACAACTACGTCCTATGAAAGGCAGCATGTGAACAGGAAATCTAGAAAGTCAATAGTAGCTCATTTAAAAGGGGAAATTAACAGTTGTCGTTATATCATAACAGATATTAAATTTTAAAGCTACTTAAAGGTCTTTTTTAATTTTGACTTGAAACACAATAGAAAAATATAGTTTTCCATCAAGGTCATGTAACCGGACCTGTCGTGCGAATGATGCCACAATTTAGGTCAGAGCAACCAATATTCATAAAACAACCCCTCAATCAGACCACTCACACAATGAGTCAAACACCACAGATAAAGAGATAAAAAGAGAGAGATAAAAAGATGAAATGCTTTAACTTATAACCGAAGTTATAGAACAGTGATGTTTTCTCCTCCCCTTTTCATTCCCTCCTTTCCTCTTTCTCTCCTCCTCCCTCACTTTCTCTACTAGTACACACATCTCAGGATGGGGTCTGGAGATTTATGAGCTATAGTGAGAAGTGGGCCAGAAAGCCCTCCCCGGCTTTGGATCTGCTTTGCCGCCTCCTTCTTGTCTTTTATTTCCATCCCTCCCGCCCTGGTTCCACCGCTTTCTGCTCACATTACCCTCTGTTGAGTGATAAACATTGTCTGTGGGCAGTAAATTCAGTCTGAGCCTGACAGGCCTCCAATAAACCGGTCTATTCTCTCACTGTGAGGAGGCTTTGGTCTGGAGGCCCACAGGAAGGGAACACAGCCGTGCACACACACACACACGGACTCATACACTCAGAAATGTACACAAATGAAGATAAACAAATATAAAGATAAACTAGTTTCGAGGGACAAGATAGGCCTACATATGGTGCACATCATGCACATCAAAGACGCAAATAAGGAATAAACACAGGAGACACATTCATACACACTCCCTCAAAGAAACAATGATCAACAAGACTCTAAAAGTCCTTAGAGAGGATGGCTGCAAGATATTTTCCAAACGCATGTAAATAAAGAAATCACACATTTTGCATTTAAACGTCCTTTTTAACAATTATACGTTCACGAATATTTACTTTGAAAGTATAAATTAAAGCTAATTTCTTAATAAGGTTTTAATTTTATGTTCAATTACAAGAATTTCATTACAGTTACCGTTGTGCTTCAGCTCATTTATACGGCAACTAAAACCACAGTGCGCCCGCTTACTCCTGGCAGCTGGCTAACTCTGTAATAAGTGGTTACACTACAATTTGGCAAGAGAATGTATCCTGTAAAGGCAATACCACCTGCTGCATGTGGAGCGAGTAAAACTCGAAGTACAAGGGAGTAGACAACTGCAGGACGGAGCAGTAAATAGCCACTGCATTTGCTCCTGTTATACGCGCAACTATGATTATTTGGTGATGAATTGCTGTTTTGCCAGTCCTGTTTAGAATAAATTCTAATAGAAATGCTAGGTATACTTCCAGAGTTTTTTGCATCTTATAATATACCTATATATATATATAACTCCAAAAGCTTTTAGTTAACTGCAATTGAAAGTATAGAATAAACACGTGTATGTATATGTGAGATCAATTTATAAGCCACACTGGTAAACTACTAGAATGGATCAACATGCAGCAGTTACAATGGAAGGTGCACCCTCCATTTTAGTACAATGAGCTGTCGGAAAAATTCCTATTACGCCAAAGATTTTCAAATGAAATGGAACGCTGCAACTTTAATTGGCACCAGATGACCAGCAGACTCAGATGACCAGCAGCACAGGCACTGAAATAATTACGGATACGCCATAAACGTCTGGCAATAATGGAAAAGCTTCTTCTCATCTACTGATGGCAGCTGACAATTACCAATACAAGCAATAAATCTGGGTGGTCACAGGTGCGCACACACACTTACACAGGCTCTTTCTGTCCTCTATACGTCTCCCTAATTGCATGTTTTAAGCAGAACTGTCTGCCGAGTCCATTTCTATGATTAAAAGGGTGTGCACTGAAATCCACTGTCAATTGAATTGAAATTCCCAACACTAGACATTGCTTTGTGCAATACATAAGAAATTGTGAAGCATTAAAACTTTTGAATAAGTTTCATTAATAAGTAATTAACAAAATTAGATCTATTTGCCTAATAGATTGAAAGTTCACACAGCACCGACATGCAGCTATTAATTTTGTTTCATTACGAGGCATGACCACAAAAATGCATTCTAACAAGTTTGAAGTTCATTATAAGTGTGAAGTGCGGTTAATTGGTTAGTTGTCATCTACGGGCTAAGCTTTGAAAAAGTATGTAGCATTGTAATATGCACTTACAGTTTAAAACATTCTGTTACCAAACTCTCACTATATCAACGACTAGAACCACCAACTGTGCTGTATGATTTCATATGCTACAAGAGAAATCCTGCTTGTTACACAACAACATTTCCTGTGTGTGTGTGTGTGTGTGTGTGTGTGTTCGAGCGGGGCCAGAGAGGGCTGGGTCTGTCACAGCTGGATTGTGAACATCTGTCAATGCACACAGCAGCCTCCGAAGGAACCTCCCTCATATAACACACGCATGCAAACATATGCTTCTGTGACTATAGACTAGTACAAAATATCCAGCTCTGGACAGAATAAAGTCAGGACTAGAAGCATGAAAATGACACATGGTTGCAATTTCTTTCGTCTGAAAAATCAGACCAAGAGCAAACACAATGTGTTACAGTTTATACTTTCATTTGTGATTTACCTAAAACATCACAGCTGAAAAAACTCAAGCATGTGGAAAGAGAATGCTTTTGAGGAATAGTTTGACTGACTGTGTATAAAAACTGGTTGAAACTTTGTTTCCGATCATTTGGGAATGTACGGCCTGGAATTCTTCACATACAGTAACGAACTGAGAATTTGAAATATTCATTAAGCTAAAATGGAAAATTCAAAGCTGTGAAATAGAAATTATTTAATTCATTGAGAACTACAAACAGCAACCACAAACAGTCACTTTTTTCAAATGTTCCACTGTTTTACATTAATGACTTTAATGCATCCACCCAAACAGGCCGGATATTCATTATGACACTGTGGGTGAGAGCTGGTGGCAGCTGTAATGTTTTTGGCATGGCTTTTAAGAGCTCGCAGTGCCACAAACCCTCTTTTGTGGCACAGGCAGCTGATACAAGTTTGAATTCAGTTCCTTTTCTCTCAACGACAGCTACTGAAAACCTTTAAGAGCTCATAAAAGTTTGCTTGAATTGAGTTCGCCAGAATTGAGTAAACAAGCGCAGGAAATCAACACGTGCTAAATCATTCTATAAATACACCCCCAAATAGACCTATTAAATCGCTTAAGGAGTTAACTGCAGCAGGCGCCCCCCAGGGGCACTGATTTACGGGACATTGTATGTGTGTGTCTGTACGTGTATGGCTGTTAGTATGTGCAAATTTTAATGGGTTGTATGAAAGGCCATGTTTCTTAATCTGAACTAAAAGCAACACATCCTCACTCCTGTGGGCCAACACACACAGCCGAACATACACATCGTACCCCTTTTACTGTTCAACTATGGCCTTGTGAAATTATTTATGGCTTAAAAATGGGGAAGTCCATGTTGACATTCAAACCGTAATGCAAGCTTGCATACCGAGTTGAGTTCTGAACGAAACAAAGTACGAATAGAGAACAAATCATGTAAAACAGCTAAGAATTTATTATGATAAATATTAAAAAGCTTACTTGGATATAAAAAAAACAATGCTTCTTTTACAAATCTTTGTTTTATGTAAATCTTAGCAAACATGCTTTCATAAGGTCTAGCATTGGAATGCCCACTTTTCACAGTCCAGTCTTTTATCAAGGGTAAATTAAGCCACACACTACATTTTTTGTCGAATGTATTATTTCAATGTCACATTAGGAAAGTAAAATGATCAGACACAATCCACATGACTGAAGGTGTCCTGCTTTATGCATCTGACTTCTGATTGCAAACACTGTTTTATTGAACAGCGGCTCATTGAAGCTGCGATTCATAGCCTTTCAAGCAATTAAGCACACACATAGGTATTAAGATGAATCAGAAAACCAACAGCCTCAGTGGATACTCTGTTTATGAGAATTTCAGTTCAATTAAAGCAGCAGGTCAGATCTGGAGCTTATAGAGTGTGAAGACTCGTTTCACTGGTGGACTTTTATTCAGGGACATTTATTCAATACACTGGTGTGCACTGCCTCACTAAACTAAACTCCACGTGACACATTATATTTTGACTCGGTCTTGGTTTCCACCAAAGTTATTTAAACATCCTTAAAACAAGATTTTGTCTTATGTGTGAAGTTTAGGTTGTAGGGTAATAATCTTGTTACTCCTTTTGAATTTGATTATTCACAGAACAAAGTTTTGTTTTCCCCCTGAAATGTAACGAGTGAAATGTTTTGCTTCTTAAGCAAATATCTTGTTTTAGGAATGTTTAGATAATTGTGTCGGAAAACAAAAGGCTGATACGTAGTCATGTGATAAGTTTACCCTAAAACTAAATTCTGTCACCATTTCCTCATTTCAAATCTGTATGATTTCCTTTCTTCTGCAGAACACAAAAGATATTTTGAAGAATGCTTGTAACCAAGCAATGGCGGTAGACACAAAAAAATCAATGCAAGTCAATGGGTACAGCCATTGTTCGGTAACAAACATTCTTTAAAATATCTTCTTTTGTGTTCTGCAGAAGATAGAAAGTATAGTATAGTATATTTGAGTTGTTACCCAGATTCTCACCCCAGAGGTAAGTGTGCAGATACACAAACATTCCTTCATACACATCCCTCACTTTTAATGCCTTATGCTTTTGCTTGCCCTCATTTCCAATGCAAGGACTTGTGAAGGTCGAGCCAGCAAATGCGGATCAGAATAGGACCAATTAAAGCAGTTCCTGTAACAGGCTTTTAGCGACCTGTGAGCGCAATCCTTTTAACAGTGTCACCCCGCGGCCTCTCAAAAGCATGCTAAGAGCGTGCTCTCCTCAAGGGAACCTGAGCGCCTTTCCACACCTCAACTAAAATGGCCTTCATACAGCTTCATCATAAGGGGCGACAATGAGTACATGACTGTTCAAGGTTGTTGAAATTCTTTAAGACTATCATCAAGGCTTCGTTTACAATCTCTCAGTATAATGGCTGCTCTTCGTCCAAACCTAAATATTCATACAAACACTTGTGTTTTTTATAGGCGGAAGGAGTGCTGTCATTTAGTCAGAAAGATTTGTGTAAGAGAGCACAGAAAAACAGAAAGAGAATGCAAGAAATTCAAGAAATTCAAGACCCAAAAGGGGAGATTCTTCTCTGAAAGGCCGCCTGCCTGATTCATGGTGATTTAAGATGCCTGCAGGCTGCACGGTCGCCACCCTGTCTGGTTGCCCCCCGCTGCACGTCGTATGCACACTGGGATCAGTTGATGCTCCCTGAGCCAACATGAGATGCGCTACACGCGAGCTGCATATTGCATTTAGTCAGAGCCAATGATTCATCAAATGGTAATGCTGACCAGCCTGAGGATGCACTACTTTCTGTGATGAACAGATAACATCCCACACACGCTCATGAGACCTTCCGCTGTTGTTACTTGTAACACCCTTTCACGGTGAGTAAGACTATGTGGTCTATGACGCAGACCTATAACAAAGAGTTAAGAGAAATTGAATGTACATTCCTGTCAGTGGTGAGAACCTGTGAATGCGGCGTACTGACGTATATGAATGCGCATTTGTGGTTAATATTTAATAGAATAAAGGTGATTTTATACAATATGCAAGTCTTAGTTTTCTACATAAAATCCTTCTACATAATGTAAAGAACATTCTGTGAAAAATATATTCTTGATATCTGAAATCATAGTGAAATGAATGGTTGAAGATTGTATACTTTAGCCTGGATTTCACAGACAAAGTCAATAGATAGATAGATAGATAGATAGATAGATAGATAGATAGATAGATAGATAGATAGATAGATAGATAAGGAGAGGGTCTAAGGTGGTCTCATTGACCAAAGCTACTCATACTACTATGCATACCTACTATATACGTACTATACTTTCATTGTTCATAAAAATGAAGAAAAAAATAAATACATGAACTTCTGCACTAAAGAAATAATGAAAATGCTGTCTTTTGTTCCGGTACGTTCTGGTTTTCATGCACTATATTTCACGACTTTTCATAGTTTTAAAAACATAGGAAGTGATAACACTGACAACACAATTTGACATACTACAGCCCTGGTCTTTTTATAGAGAATTGTGAGCAACAGCAACAAAACCTATAGCCACCCCTAGAGCTAATAAAAAACTATGGGAAAGTCTACCAAAATAAGATGGTGTTCAAATGTGAAAAGTAGCAGAACTTTAGTCTGTTGGAAACACACTTTTCCCCCCTGACAAATATGTCTTTCCCACAACTATCAAACCAGCGACTGTGCGCATGCAGATCATAGGCGAACTGCGAAATCAATTCGATGAGCATTCGAGTCAGACACAAGTAAACAACATCAGAATGCATCAGAATCAGACTGCTCAAACAATGACAACCGTACCAGTCTCAGATATCAGCTGTGACAGTACGATTGTCATAAACTCGATCTGCTGCTCCGGGCATCCAGAGAACGACTGTCACGTTTCATTTGAAAATGAGCAGTGACAATTCTCCCGGCAACAATGGGATTAAGAAATGCAGGTGCAACTTATTTGAAATCTTTTTGGGTTTTCAGTGCCATACATTTTATCACTGTAAATAAAAGTCATGGAGGAAGGGACTAGATTCGATCCTGCATCTCCCGCTAAAGCAGCACAGTTGAGTGTAGTTTGAGTTAAATCGGTAGATGGCTAATTCCATATTAGATCCCAAGGGTCGGGCAATTTATCACGCATTACTGGAGATCCGAAATTACTGTTAATTACTACATGAGACTAATTGTCCCAATCTCTGACACAAGCAATTGATGTGTGATTAAGCATCCTAACCATAGGACAAATGAACCAGTGACATGGTGGCCCTGGATGGAAGGTTAGTAGACATAAATATCGCCCTGACAGGCCCGCAGGCTGAACGCCCAGCCTGGGTGCATCCCAGGTGGAGGCTGCCAAATGCAGATCCATCATCCACACGACCAGCATAAAGAATATCCACTGTGACGAAGAGGAAAAACAGCAGGCTTGACAAACACTGGTGGTCTGCTCCCCATTCGTAGTAGATGGGAATCCAAATGACATCCGAAAGTTAAACGACTTGGGCAGCCCCTGCCAGAGCTGATAGAAGGCATTTTCACACTTCCAGGAGCTTCCAGAGCGAAACCAGGGATGCTCTGACAGCAACAGGCCCACCGCTGCACACACGCTGCGAGGGGAGAGCGAACTACTGCTGCCTGACATCTATCAAAACCTGTTCCAGACAGCTGGAGCAGCATAGGCAGGTGTTGTTTGGCAATGGACTGCAAACCACCAGACTGAAGAACTGACAGATCTGGATGTAGCAGGTGAAGTGCTGTTTTCCAAGTTTTGGTTAAATGGTCAAAAGACAAGAAAGTTATTTTTTCGGACACTGTATGGCTTCCTTCATCTAGACAATGTTTCTATGATCACCATCCTTTGATGGCCTTTACCCATCCCTGAACACAACCCTATGCCAAACACAATCCACAATATTTCAGGAAAATTATCGGTTGCCATTTTATGCTCACATTCCTTAAATAAAACTTATTTGGCTAATAGAAATGCTAATCTGGGAGCATGTTCTACTAAGGGAAACATAACGGGGAAATGATGTCAAGTCTACCTGCCGTGTTGTTTTAACAAAGAACAGACAAGTGCATTATGTAGTAGTACTTTATTTTATATTATTTTAGTCATGCAAGTCAAGAATAATGAATTATTCAACACCGCACACTTTAAGTTTAAAGGTCATCTGAAAATCATGCAAAGTTAGGATGGCGTAAGATAATACTCGTGTTCACATTAACTAACTCTGTTGCTTTGCTGTTGCTTATGGAAAGCCAATGAGACTGCAGAAGCTACATAATAATGAATAAACTGAACTTATACTCATTTCACTGCACAACAAAGTCGGCCTGCTTTAAATATTTCTTGTCTTTCTCTTTCTTTAGGAGCCCTTAGGAGACGGAGGCAGGGGTTGTTGGTAGTTTCTTTAATGCTATCCACTTTATGGCATTAAACTGCGTTTTATATTTTACTCAAGTGGCGCTTTGGGGGCTGAGGGCAGAATAGAAGTTTGAATCAGAGGAAATGGAGCTATCAAGGATTAAGGCTATACTTAAAAAAACACCAGCCCAGATTTGTTAAAAGACGTATGAAAGCCCCAGCAGAACACAATGCCTGGAAGGCCTGACCGTGTAACACTTCATTTGCATCATGTTCACTAGAGAAAGAACAGACAACTGAAAAAAATGCAGAAACTAGTGGATATCCTAACATGTTCATTTTAACAACAATGTGACAGATCCTTTAGATCAGGGTAATTTAAAGGGATATTTCACACAAAGATATTAAAGGGATATTTCACACCCTCTTGTATTCTTAAACATGTATGACTTTATTTCTTCTGCAGAACACCAAAGAAGATATTTTAAAGAATGATGTTAACAGTGAGTAAATGATTTTTGGGTGAACTATCACTTTAACTTCGGTCCTGGAAGACTTCTGCTAAAGCCATGACATCATGTAGCTTTATGATGTTTATGTTGATAAGCTACAGCATATTCAATACTCTACCAGCGAGAAATTCAATTCAATGCAAATGTAAACCTTACCATGAGCAAGAGCAAGTTTTTACTGTTTAAGTTTTTGTACTTTATTTGGTTTAAATACCCGTATGAGGTATTATTGCTTATGACTTTCAATAGTCAAGTAAGTATAGCTTTTCAGCAAAGTGTATAATATTCTTCCTCTAAAAATGCACACACAAAACTAAAATCATATTTAGAGAATGTAAATGTCTCCCCATAATGCAAAAATTGCTCCGGAGTAGCAGTTCGCCAATTCACCATTGAAAGAATTCTGGTTGCAGACACTAGTAAAATCCAACTTAGACTTTCAAGAGCCTTGCAGATCTCAAAAATATACTTGGATGGAAGCTTCACACATATGAGCTGTTAAAATTATGACATTATTGTCTGTGTGAGTTGCTTATTTGGTGTATACAACTTCTATGCTCACTTTCTTAGTGGTAGATGCACAATTTGAAGTTTCTTTAGGGGCTAAATAAAAGTAAAGACTGTAATATGAGTTATACTTTATTGTCCTTGTTACAGGAAATTTGTCCTGGACTCAACACTGCAATTCATTACAATACAGAATATGCAACACACAATAAACAATAAAATCATAAAAATGCCATCACCAATGATTTCTTGTGCCTCTATAGAGGCTTGCCTGATGGCAGTATTTGATGCGTTGTAAATAAAACGTGGCTTGGCTCACTTGCCACAGTCTGTGTACTCTTAAAGACCAATGACTCATTACTAGAAGTGATACATATTCTCTTATACAAATAATATTCATCGCAATTTTTACAAGATTTGCAAGCTGTGCATTAGATTGCACAATGTACTTTGTGCATTCAAAACAAGAATAAGACAAGCTTTCAATCTTTAATAGGTGAACATTGGTTCACCTTCTGCCTTCTATGAAACTATACTGAAAGACTCATAATTCAATTCTAACGAAAAAGTCCAGACCGGCAGTAGAGGTCTGCATAACTCCACTGAGCCCAAATCTAATCACCCTGGCTTCCAGCTGGCTGAATTCTATGGCTGCCATTGGACACTTCATTACAGCACAGCAAGTGACAAGGAACACCCTGGGGAACCCTTCTAGCGCCTGCTCAAGTTGAGCGCGACCAAGTTGGGCCATCTCTAGAATAACAGGCACCTCCATATCTACCCATATTCCATATCTCACACCAATCATGTGGAACGCGAGCTCAACGCTTTCAGAGAAGATAAATAAATGCTCTGCACCCTACCCATGCATGTTCTCTCAGACCTCATTTGGACTTCATGCAAATACACAGCCTACAGCAAAAGCAACAGAAACCTATTTGGGTTTTATGGCGCTACAGTCTCCTTGACTAATAGGTTTTTTGAAGGTAATCCCATGCAAACTTTTACATCATCCTCGGGAAGCAAAATAATAATGTTCCCACAACACCCCGACTTCTTTTCTCACATGGGGGACCACATTTGCTGTGTGCCTTTTCTCGCTCGACAGCTTGCAGAGTCTTTCCGCCGGTCGACTGGGGCCGGGTAATAATTAGCCCCTGTGAGCGTCAGAGGGTTGTTTGTCATATAGCGCTATGCAGAGAGGCACATTAGTAGCTCCGGGCCCAGGAGGGAGCAGTCACTGACTGAGAGCCAAAGTCTCCCCGCCAGAAGCATTTGGCAGCAGTCGCAGCAGCGGTGGCTGATTCAAAATGTGCTTGCACCCATCGAGTCAAAACATTAGATACCGTCATTTCAAGTGTGCAAAGTGGACAGAAATGTCTCTCAGATCACCAAACAACAGAGAGGGGATGTGCTCTGAAACTTCTTGTTTCTCTCTGCAGATAAAAATGGAAAGTTACAAATTTACTCAAATAATGGTTAGGACTGGATTATATATACTTATGGAAGTCTGCCTGGCATGTTTCATATATTCAAAAACAAAATTAATAGGTTAATAAAAAAACAAAATATTATAAATGAATATAATTCTATAAAAAACTGATTGATTTTTTAAATACAGTGTGATGTGTGTTCTTAAAATAAATAGGTTCTTTTAACTAAAAAAAAATCTATTTGGTTGAAATAGGGCTGTCACAATATCCGTTACACAATTATTGTTGCCAAAATAATTTTGTAAAAGTTATAGTTATATAAATAAATATAAAACTATGAATAAATACAATATTATAATTAGTAAACATATAAATACATTTAAAAAATAAACTTAAAAATAATTAAATAATGAGATTAATCTTTAAATTAAATACATTTTTAAGTGTTATTATTTTGTACATCAATATTTTGGCCAACATATCATGCTCCAAATATGAGTGTAGAGATGTTAAAAAGAGTTTGTGGCTTGTAAGGCAAAAATGTATTTAATATTTTAATTTTTATTTACATTTTGATTTAATATCACAATAACTGTCAATACCTGTATATTTTGACACCCCCATCTGGGAAAAAAAAGTTAGTAATCTCATTTTTTTCTTCAAGACTGGTCATACCTTCTCTAAATCTGTTACACAAAAAGGTAGATTAGGCTAATTGAAATGTAAAAAGTAAGACTGGTTTGTCCAACTGATTCCAAGTCATTGTGACTAGTTGTTAAGACGCTGTCTTAACTTAGCAGCTAAGTTTATGCAACTGGGCCCTGAAATCATCGTTTTAAAAAAACACCTTGTTAAATCATTGCAGAGCAAACACACAAATACTTTAAAACAGGCCAAAGCATTTAGCACTTCCCTGCACAGTCCTAATACTAGATATTAATATATTAGCAATATCACAACAGCTAAGAGGTACCCATGCTCACACAACCATTTGTTATGATGTTTCATTCAGTAACCATCAAGTGCTCACATGCAAAACTCATGCACAAACAGACGCAAGCAAACACACACAGCAGAAGTTCACATAAGGACGTCCATAACCTCAGGCACTATGGGCAGCATGGCATCTCGTTTTGCCCAGGAACATTCCAGTGGTTTCTCCACCTCAAGTGTAGAACAGGCCAAACGACAGATACTAGTGATAAGCTGAATAAACCCGATGAGATCTGACACATCAAGGCAATAGGCCTCATGAAACCGCAGGGATTGTGTATGCAGGTTGTGAGCAAACTCAATGCTAAGTAACTAGAGTAACATCAGTCAGATCTGTGGCCCTCACCTTCACACAAGCAAAAAAGTAATCTTTACAGACATTACTATAAGCAATCACCAATTGTAGTTGCCTATTGATTTTAAATATATCTCATGTGCATTTATATTTATATGACCACACAGACCAATCTTTATGGAGCTATGAAAGCCAGACTCAAGGAGGGAGATTTTAAATGATTCCATTGTGATTGTGGGGAAATTAAGTTCCATATGTCACATATAAATGCATCTAACACGGTAACAAACAGCAGATGCATGTTGGCCCTTATAATTACAGGAAGTCACAGATACTCACTTGCAGGAGATGGAGTGCTATATCCACTGACAGGAAGTCCTGGGAGGGCTGGAGGGGAAAGCCCACCTAGAACATGAGAAAAGAAGTAACGGTAGTGGGGCATTGGGAATCCTCCTAGAGGTGTGCCCAAACCTCCGGGGCTTGGACAGGGGTTGCCATTTCCAGACATGGCACGCTCAGAAACAACACTGAGTCCCAGACCTGTGTGCCGGTTATCCATGTCGGCCGATTCTCACTTTCCCATCATGAACTGCTTTGGTAATCCAACCTGGAGAGTCTTGTAACCGAGTGTCCCTACGGTTGCGTGTTATAGTGGGTGTGTGTGTCTGTGTGGAAGAGGAATTGGTTAATAATTGGCTGAATGGTTATGATGCCATTGGACCAGAGTGACAGCTCACAGGTAAACGAGTCCCCGTTTTGGTGTTATGTCACTTTCTGGATGCAATCCCAAAGTCCCAGAGTGAGATGTTGTGAATTCCAGCACTGTTTGTCTATATTGTCTTCAATGAAGACTGAAATTGCAGCCAGAAGTTTGGACAGGCTGTGTCTTAGCAGTCACAGTCAGATGCAAGAAGAATGGAGAGGTGGTGCTCCAGAGATCACAAAATGCTTTCAGGTCAAACCAGTCACAGTGAGTCAATCCAACACAGCAAACTCCTTGACCTGGGAAAGATAGAAAGAGAATGGAAGAAGAGAGAGAGGGTTTTATTTATATAAGTACACAAATGTTTAACTCATATCGCAATATTTAACCAGTCATCCTATAAAGCACTTTTCCTCAATATTATGCAGCCTAAGTACTTAATTTTGATATTTTTTAAAAACAGGCACAATATCCCATTCCCATAATGACGCACTAAGAGGCACTAAACCTACTAAGAGAAGTGCAAATTAGCACAGGGTTTAATACACGTTTTACGTATTAAATAAAGCCAAATACCAGTAAAACAACGGGCGCAAACCTTGGAAAATCGCGTCACGTGATTGATGTAAATACTTGTGTCTGAAGAGGAAACTCGAACAAATGCATATGCAATAACGTCAGTTGCAAAAACAGCTGTGTCCATTCCTTTTCAGCGCTAATTGTCACTGCGTGTCTTTAATAAATACAGACAATAGTGTTTTTTTACACTGAAAGACCTGTTTGTGCTGCCGCAAGCTCTTAGTAAATCTGGCCCTTAGGTCATTTTGCATATGATGAAAATGTATTTAATTCAGATATTTGTACTAGAAAACAAGACAAAAATACTGGCAAGGAAATAAATGGCAAAATCTGCTCTTAAGATATCTGGTTTCCCATTAAAACCCACTATATAATGTCATATACTATAGATGCCAAACTATCATAAATGCTGGACTTAATAACCGTAGGAATGTGTATTGCATTCTTTCGTTTTTGCTCCCAGGCATTAAGTACATTTCAAATAAACCACGCCTCACATGCTGAAGTCAAGCGTAAACAAACTGTCGACTTAGAACGATTAGGGGGAAGACCACAATCCCAACACTCACTGGTTGTTCTTGAGTGCTGAACACAGCCTGACAGCGTGGGAAAATGCTGCCAAGGTCTTCCCCAGTGAGCTTGTTAGCTGTAGAGTTCCCTCAGGAGCGCAGAGAACATCTTCACACACAGACCGTCTGTCAGAAACCCTCATTAACATCATCTATCTGAGCACGACCTGAAACTGCGAGCAGACGAGGAAGAGTAGGAAGAGGAGGAGAAAAATCACCGTCTGAGGGAGCAGCGATGAGCAAAAAACAACCGTCTATCTGTAAATCTGTCTGTCTTCGAGCCTGTCGTGCCTCTTCGTCGATCCCATTTGTATTATTGTATCTATATCCTCAATCTCTGCTCGACGCTACCTATCTATTCTCTAGCCTGCACCACAGATTCCAAATGCTGCACAAATAAATCTAATTCAAATTTCCTCCCATATGGAGTGCGGATTATGAATCTCCCTGAAGGCATGCAGGGAATCATGGGAGTTCTGCTGAATATGTTTGAAGCAGGAACGTATGTGAGAGAAGAAAAGAGAGAAATGCAGAAAAAGACGGAGGCAGCGAGAGGGAGATCAAAGTCGAAAAGCAAGCGAAGACAACTTATTGTGCTGCACACTGCTCTCAAATCACACTCATACATTATTAAACATCGTACGAAGTAGGTTAAACCCCACAGGTCTCCTTTACATAGCAATGAACCCGCTAATTCAAACTAATTCAATGCCAGAGAGGGTGTGAGAATGTGTGATAAAGAGAGATTAGAGGACCCAATGCTGTGATTGTGTGAAATAAAGAGATAGGAAGAGAGAGAGAGAGTGAGCTTTCTGAAGTCATACGATAACGTCTTGTGAGGAAAAGCCTGAAATTGAAGTTATTTTTCGTTGATAATCTTACTGAAGCTCTCAAATTTAATTTCGTCAAGATAGGTCACACCAGGAATGACTGATGTGATGCAACAAATGTGAACACTGAAATCCTACCAATGGGATTTGAGAGATCCAGCAGTTTGTAAAACAATATGGTCTGCTACTGCTACAAAACTATTGCCTGAATGCAGAAGACTGCAGACATTTTTGAAGTAGGTTTTCTTTTATTATATTTTAGGGACATCAGTTTCTTGAAAGTACGTAGTGGAGAGATGGGCACAGGATCGGCAAAGGACCTCAAGCCAGGAATCTTTATATCGTTATAGTTATCATTATTAGTAAAGTTATTGTAACTTTGAAATAAAGATTTAACAGAAAACAGACAAATGACAAAGACAAGCTTGACAGACAGAAAAACACACGCATCACACACGTAAATATACATTCTTAAAATCATGAAACTTGACAGCTTTGGTGACAGACACAAACATGGTGCTTACGTTTGCTAAAGTGGATGAGGGACAAATACTGAACGCAGGTGTGGGCAAAGCTGTGAGTTCCTGTGCAAACATTAAGTACATGAAAACACTTGAAAAAGATGCGGAGCTCAGCAAAAACTACATTCACAAACACATACAGTAAAAGACATGTTTATATCAAACAATCATTAACAAACGTGCCAAAATCAAACAATATGATGTAAAGAATTTGTCATAAGATTCAATGTACATAAAGGGTCAATCTACGTTTATGCAGCTAAAATCCTCATAATATTCATACAGCGTCATGCTTTTAATGCATCAGTGGCAATGCACATTAAACTGATCAAGACTAATTGTAATGTACAATTAATATGCAAATGTTAGTGATGGTAAACACATGATTGGATATCTTAACCTTAAAGGCTTAATTACTGACTTTAAATATAAGGGCTGCACTAATACATGACAAGAATTCCCCCTCCCGATACTGTAGTCACACGTATTACTAGATATATATCAGCCAGCAATTCTGGACTCTTTGGTTACAATGCACAACCCATGCAAAACATATGTTAACAAAAACAAGAAACATTTGACACAATGAGAGTACACTTCAATTACATGCTGGAAATAATTATTTTCATGATTAGATAATCATAATCTTGATTATTAATTTGATTAATTGTGTAGCACTAGGCTGAGGAAAAATATACAGGCCAAAGGTGATGTCTGAAGGGTATATTTGTACTCTCTCAGGTTAGATTAAACCATCAATGAGGTGAAAACTGAAAAATCTGAAAAGGCAAAATCAACAAAAAGCTTACAGGAATTAATTGACCTCATTTCTGCTGTTATTAATATTTTGTTGAACATTTTATATAGTAATATTTTGTAACGATTCTCCTGGGTCTTGACTTAGTAAGCTTTAAATATGTGTAGTGTGTTCTTTTTTGCTAAACCTCCTTAAATTCTTCTTAAAACTGAGCTATAAAACACGGTAAAATACATAGTAATAGGAACGAATATGTAAATTTTCCAAAATTGGACATATCACTTTTGGCCACTGCTGCACTTTAGATGTACATGTGAGCTTTTAAAACATAAGCACTCCATACAAATGGATTAAAGTCAAGCAAAATACAGCACTAATAAACCTTTAATTTACATATTTTATAACAAATGAAACATGAAAAACACCAAAGAAAATCCATTTTACAAATATTTTAACAACCTTTCCCTCTTAATATGATGCCCCTAGACATGTAATGGCAACCTCCCTATAAATAATGACGCACAGAATAAACAAACAGATACATGATGACATAATTCATTCCTGCACACTTATCAACAGTCATTTCATAATCTCAAAGTACAAATGTTTTAACACTTACTCACGCTATGATGTGTGTGTGAAAATATTCTGTTGAATGCTTGCAGTGGACAGCACACATGGTGTGTCATGTATGCGTTTTAAAACAGACCTGTGGTTTTGTACACCGTTGAGAAGCTATTTTTGAATGACAATGTGACAAAAAACTGACACATCTAAAGGGCTATGATGAGAATACAGAGTGTTTGTTTGTGAGAGAACAGAGCATTTGGTAGACTGGGGGAAACACGCAATAACAAATGGTCAGGGGGTTGTGACCTAAGATTCAAAAGCATTGACCTTTGCCATTTTAGCATAACTAGGAGACACATGCAGATGTGCTTTAAAAGCTCACGCACATACTTCAGTCTTCCTTTCACATTTTATCATTACCTGTTCATGTCTCACATATTTGCACTAATTAAATGAATCTAATGTCAGTAAAACCTTGAATGCACAATGTACGACAGTGCTGTGCATGTGTTGTGGTACACATTAACAGGATTTACTGAATATTACCATGTCAAATGATAACCTTGTAACATAATTAATCAGAAAAACATATGCAATATGAGAACCTTTGTTCCCCATTGACTTTATTAAATAGAAGTAAATGGGGACCAACAGCTTTTGTTTACCAACATTCTTCAAAATATATATTTTTGTTTTCTAAAGAAGATAAAAATGTTATACAGGTTTAAAATGACAACAGGTTGAGTAAATGATGACAGACTTTTCATTTTGTGGTGAACTATCCCTTTAAGATATTACTTGAACTAATATTGTAGAAGCCGTGAATGTTAAATAGAAGGTCACACAAAACTGGAAATGATTTACTCGCACTTATAACTTTCTTTCTTCTGCAGAGCACAAAAGAAGATATTTTGAAGAATGTTGATAACCGAACAACCCCATTGACTTCCATTGTGTGGACACTTAATGACTTTTGGCAACTGGGCCAACTGCTACCTTGCTACAAACATACCACAACCACTGAAGAAAGCCAGACAGAGGAAATGTGCGAGCACATGCAAGGTGAGGCACAATATAGGAATATGACACTTTTTCCATCAGAACGCTCCTCTGGGAACTGTTAGTGTGCTGTGAAAAACGTCAAGCCAAAAGCCTTTGGAAAGAGACCACACATTAGATGTGAAGGTAAGAGGATCTGGCAACCATTTAAAGGAAAGAGTCTATAGACAAATGCAGGAAAAGCGCAAGGTACGTAAATATAGATGGAAAATGAAGGCCTGCCAACCATCCTGACATGCATTCAAGGGTAGGTGATGGGGTTGAGTCAGAAGTATAGAATAAATATGATTTCTAAGACGCATTGACCGCCGTCTAGACCATGAACGGAGGGGGTTTTGAATATTGTCCCATAGGACTTCTTGGACTTGGACTGCTGGACTTATTGATTAGCAGTTGTGTTCAAGGCCAGAGGTCAATACATTGCACTTGGCATGGCCGTGTCTGCAAGCATTACACTCTGAAATAAAGTGCTCGCAAGACACACACACTTACACGCACTCAGACAGCGAGAGAAAAAAGAAAAGAAAAAAACCCGTTAAACACAATTTCCTCTCTGAAATAGAGGGTTGTTTTTTGTTTCAATGTCTGTTTGTTAAAGATGTCTCTGTTCATTAGCATTAGCCATTAGAGGCCCATGAGAGAGAGGTGGGAGAGAGAGGGACAGACAAGGCAAGAGAGAGAGATGATGAAAGTCCATAGCCCAGTAATGGGCTCTATTTCCCCTTCCCCTCTTCCATTAAGACAGCCAAATGAAATGAAGGGAAATGAATTGAGACTGCAGACATGTGGTAAAGGAGACAAGTGGGAGAGATGGAGGCAGAGAGAGAGAGAGGGAGAATAATTTTCAAAGGTCATTACTATAGGTATGAGATGAACTGAGGTAATAAATCTAACCACTAAACGAGCACCATCACCTTTATGAGGAAGAGAGCTACATGGACGTACATCACGCGTATAGAGCACGCCGAGGGAGCATTTTAATTATACAGGAAGAGAGGCGGGCTAGCATGCACACTCTATAAATACATACATGATCACTGTTCCGCCAAAGCCTTTCAACTCAGCCAAATAAATTGTGCCGTTGCATTCGATTTTGGCCTGAATCCCTGTATGCACTCTGAATTTATTGCTTACACTCTAAAAATTGTTGGGTTACTTCATCCTAGCATTGCCTTAAAAATGGAAAAATTAACCTATGGGTTGGGTTGTTTTAACCCAAATGCTTGGTGAAATTTGTATTTTCTGGGTTAATGTAACTCAATAAGCTTTCCTGTATCTCAGTGGTAAGAGCATTGCGTTAACAACGCAAGGTTGTGGGTTCGATCCCAGGGGATTGCACTAACCTAAGTATAAATGTATAGGTTAATGCAATGTAAGTCGCTTTGCATAAAAGCGTCTGCATAAATGTAAATGTCAACAGCCGGTTTTCCATTTTTGACCCAATGCTGGGTTGAAAAAGAACCCAACATTTTTAAGAATGTACAATTTGGGAGAGCCTCAATGTGTTTTTTACTAAAAACATGCACCATCTATTTTATTTTATTTGTACATGGTCCAACCAAATTGATAATAAAGTACCTTGGAATACCAATGAAATGCCACCACCATGGTATATATGCCTTTATCAAAGTAACAGGTTATGCCATCTGATCGTATTACAGCCATTGTAGGGGTAAGATGGTACATTTTGTAGGGTTATGATACTCTATAGGCAGCAACCAGATGATCTAATTTAACAATATATAAGTAATGAAATAAAAAAACATCAACATCATGTCATGATTTTAAACTGCAAGATTAATTTGAGTTTTTTTAAAGGGATTGTCTTTGTTTGGCTCAACACAAAGAAAGACATTTGGATGAATGATAGCAACTGAGATTTCTGGGCCCCTATTCACTGCAATAGTATAACATTTTTATATTTTAATGTTCTGTTAAACAAAAGAGAAGTTCTGGGGAACCTTTGACTGCCATTTTTGCTAACAGTCTTCTAAATAAGACATTGACACAGCTTTGGAAAAACTTAAATGAGTAAATGATGCACAGCATTTTAATTTTTGGGTGGAGAATCCCTTTAATAAACGGTTCTTCTCATCTAAATGACTATACATGACGAGCAGACGTACCACCGGTACAATCCTGGATTATTATCTGACAAGTGGTCCTCAAGGATGGCTTCTTGCCTTATGAATACACACAAACACACACACACCTGGTATTTTAGAAAAGGTTACAGACCTGACGGTCGATACCCCCCCGGAGTGTGTGTTTTATCTGCGGGTGGTCAGAAGAATAATAGCATCCATCAAAGATAAGAACGTGTCCTGAATTCCACAGCTCCTATTGTTACGCTTAATATTTACTGGATTAACGAAGGTCAAACTATCCAATCTATAATGAAGACAAAGACTCTAAAATGTTTTTCCTAAATCCATTCTTCCAAAATCACAACTCAATCTTATATCTTTTTGCTTAATTTGTAAAAGGTTACACAAGCTGTGACCAGAAACAGAATCTGAAGACTTTTTGGTGTGTGTTTGGGTGGTTGCGTAAAATGTGGTTGGTATAGATAGAAAACTCTGTTAAACAGAGCTAATACTTCTCAGTCAGCTGAAAGCATCATCAAAGTAAGCAACATATTTAACAAACAAGGAAACAAACACACATCTGATATATTATACAACAATATCTGTTATACTGCAGTAATGGGTAAGGGCTGAAACAGGATTTAGCAGGAACAAACATTCAGTAACACCACTGCATGAGCCAATAGAAACAGACTTCAAGAGCAGAGTATTTAGGGCCATTATGTAAGCGAGGGAAGTGATGGATTAGACAGGGTAGAAAAATAGGAAGAATAAAACAAAAGCAAATCCGCAGCCTTCAGCTTGATTCTACATTTGTTTTCATGGGCGTTAGAGAGCGACATGTCACAGTTGCAATAGAAATACTGACTGCATGCCGCTATACATACATTACTATATATATATATATATGAGTAAGCCAGTGTATAAACCACTATGTGTGAATGTGTTTCCATAGTAACAAGACGTATGAGTTTTGTCCCCACAATGCTTGTGCATGTCTCTCAGGTGTTTGTCTGCCTATTTTGCAGTGATCTCCCACCTAGGCTATTTCCCGGAAACCCAAGGGTGTCCTCATGTTACCAGGTGATCTTTGTTAAAGGCGCTTCTATTTGTGCATGCCCATTGAGAACATTTTGTATTGACATCTCTATTTTCCTTTTTCTCCACAAAGTCAACCACGGCACACATAATCCTATTACAGTGGGGCTTCAAAAACAGGCCACCGGGACACAGAAAATGAGTGGGCAAGAGAGAAAGAGAGAGAGAGACAGAGAGATAGAGAGAAGAGACGCTGAATAAGACATGCTGTGCACTTATTGCACACAAAATGAGGAAGGGACAGAATTGCAGTTCTTGACCTCATGCCCTAGCTACACAAATTAAGGTCACCTCTTTTCTCTTGGTTACAAACTGCCAAAAATGTTCTTTGGACATCTAATACATTTAAACAACTTAAATCTGCAGATTCAAATTCTATAGTATGCATTACAACAGCATCCCTCTTTTTGCAAAGAGATCATGTAAAAGCCAAAGTGTGGAATTTCTGTGGAATTGGCGTCCCTGAATAAAAAGGAGATTACTGTTTTAAAACCAACAATTAAACAGTGCAATGCATTAAGAGTGTCACAGAACTACAGTGTTTATACTTCAACCTATTATATCTGCATATATTGAGGCTCACATCAAAGAAATTATGCACTTTAGCGTTAGCAAGTTTATTGAAAACTTCAATGTTATTAGATGCTTAAACGTTGACAAAAATTCTAAGAGAGACAGAGTTGAGAAAAGAAAAGTCGCGAAATGTGTCAGGCACATGCCATGAGGCTGTCAGCGAAAGACACCATGAAAGAATAAGAACAGAGAGAAGGAGTTTGACTGTCTGAGAGAAATGAAATTAGGGTGAAGAGAGAGGAGCATATAAAAGAAAGAGAGAGAGAAAGAATGAGAAGGGGTCTTCTGTAAGTGCGTGATGGGTGCATGCAAATGGCTTTTTACCCAACCGAACGATATTGGATTCTGGGAAACCCATCTGTTACGTGGTGCCCACACAAGAAAAGAATATGAGGAAGACGGCGCTGGAGGAGGGTGGAAGGGGGTTCGATGATAGATAGCAGTCTGAGTTTTAATCAGTACTGCGCCTCCAGCACTTTCTGCCCGCTGCATGGAGGCTTATCCGTCAAACGGATCACATGACCCTAACTGAGGAAAGACGAACTCTCTCCCCCACATGCATACCTCTCCTCCCTTCACCCTTCAACTTCTTCCACTGCAAAGAGAGAGAGAGAGAGAGAGAGAAAGAAAGAAAGAAAGAGAGAGAGAGAGAGAGAGAGAGAGAGAGAGAGAGAGAGAGAAAGAGAGCAATATCTTCTCACACCTTCTTGTCAAAACCTCTGTAAAGGGCACCGACTTCAAGGATGGCGTGCAAAATTTCTACACGGTAGGTAGAAGTGTTTCACCTCATCTCAACATCACACAGGAAGCAGATTTTCACTGACAAAATGAATTTGGCAGGAACTAAACATAAGGAAAATGGTACATTATGAACCACTGTCCTTGTGTTTCATTTGGTCTTTCATTTACTAAATAACAATAAATGGATTGAAATGTTTCGAAAAAGACCTTTAATATTTAAAAAGGGGGTTTAGAGGTGTTTACGATTATATTTGATGTTAACAATGCTGTTTTAATATAATGTCTTATATGAAGTCAAATTAAGGTCATTGTAAGATAAACCTTTGTTCACTTAAGGTTATTTTCAGAATCAGAATCAGAAAGAGCTTTATTGGCAAGTATGTTTGCACATACAAGGAATTTGTTTTGGTGACCGGAGCATCATCCAGTACACAGAAACTGCAACAACAGTTCACAGACCATAACGCAATAGAATACAGTACACAGATGATATAAATAAGGGCCTATGGGTATACAAAATTAAGAAATACAATACAATAAACATAAGATGAAGACATAGAGAGTCTGTTCCTCCTTTACACTGAATTTCTGTACCACAATGTAGTTCACCTTCATATTGCAAACATTTCTTTTTTTAATTTAAGATGAGCAATGTAAACACAGAAAACTCCTGTTGGAAAAGATCTAAAAAGAATCCAGACTAACTAACAACCGAGTCGATACAATCGTTCTGATTAACATAGGAAAGCTAATTAAAAACAAGTTCAGAGCAGAGAGATACGCCTCCATTGGCACAAGAAACAACACCATCCATCACGACAGCGGAACCTAATAGCATATAAGCCATATCTCTGGGTGAGGTAGATGAAACGGTGGGCTAAGTCTGGACTAACAAAGGCATATCATTTCACATGACTGATACAGCTATAAGGCTTTAATATGGTTTGGAACACTTCTCCCCCTAATGATGCTATTACCGCCAATAGCCTAACCCCCTCCGACAGCGTTGGAGTGAACAGCGTGTCTCCCCAGAAACCAAATGTACAACTCTTAACCCTTTCATGACCTTCATAAGAAATTTAGAGAAGAAACACAGATGGCATGTCAGTAATGATTGAGAGCAGTCTGTAGTGATTCTCAATTATATTATATTATATTATATTATATTATATTATATTATATTATATTATATTATATTATATTATATTATATTATATTATATTATATTATATTATATTATATTATATTATATTATATTATATTATATATATTATATTATATTATATTATATTATTAAAAACATAATATGCTAATTGCAATGCACAATTTACACAAATTAAATTTGCAAAGTCAATTAAGAAATTAGGAAGTATTGTTTTACAATAAACAAAGATGCATAATACCTACAATGCAATGTGAATCAGTCTTTTTCAGACACGTGGGTGTGAAGTCACCAAGGCGCCATTTTGGAGGTATCGCTGCATTGAGCAGTGAACTTAAAGTATACGGAGCGGTACAGCAAAGACCAAGTAAATCTTCATACTGAAGAGACAGAAGCATACCAAGGGCATAATCTCACCAAAGTTCTCAGGAAAAGTAACTTTCTCATTCATTAACAACACAGATCAATACTACGTGGCCGCAAATAGTCGAGTACCCCATTTTTGGATATTAACCATCTTCTTTACCGTATAAAAATAAGCTTTTTTTATGCTTAATTATATTAACTGTTAATTATTTACATATACTTAATTAAATAATTATATATCCTGTTTGTTCCTCTGTATTTTTAAACCAACAATAGGTTAAAACTCAGTTTTGAAATGCATAACAGAATGTGTTATTACATACTTTCCTTAATCTTTCTTCCAAGTGGGAAACCTAAAAAATCTTTCCAAGTGGTGAAGCTTTCTGCTGTTTCTATCGTGTGTGTTAGTATTACAGCTTATTACACAACAAGAACATACCCTTTTGTCTCTGAAATGAAGCGAAATTGTATGAAGAAGATAGAACATCTCAGCGTTGATACCTTACAAATGGCGATGATACCCATAATGCACGAGTGTGACGTCACCTGACAAAGACCGATAACGAAAGAAATGTTTAGCACATTCGGCATCTCACTAATGAATCCAATGGTTGACCAATCTTATTTGAAAACAAAATTGTGTGCATTACCCACGGACACAAAACTGACCAGTTCTATTCGGCGAAACAGGCATTATTATTATTGACAACAACAAAATAATGGTTTTGGCCACAATGTCAATCCTCACAATGACTGCAGTTACCACACTACAACAAAACTATGCACATTAACCATTCATTTTCAAATTGATTAACTTGAATCTGTATAAATCATGGAATATGTATCACGAAGCAGCATCCTAAATTGATGTCAGCCAGCTGTTTCATGCCAAAGCAAGCCTCCATCACATAATCCTTCATAACGGAAGCCTGTAGCACCATAATATTCCAGCTCAATTCCTGTGTCTCTGACAGATAGATCGCTCGTGTGCCATATTAAAAATGGCAAAAAGCTGCATCCTGCTTTTTTATTCTAGAAGCAAAGTATAACAAGCATTCCTACCAACACGTCTAGCATGCCATCACACTAAATTTCAATTAACATCAAGTGAACATCAAAACTAAAATAGCCAGATTAAAGGGACCAGGGAGCTACTGTGCAGAGCAACCACACATATGTCCAGCTATACTTCCATCCAGGCAAAATACAGTAACTTTAGTCGTTTTTGTAACCGAATGAGATCACAAGTGCTCCCTGTTATGAGTGGGGTGGAAGAGACAGACAGCGTGTCGCATCGCCTGGATGGCATGCAGCGCTCTTGGCAACTTTCTCATGTAACTGCACTTGCTTGATTTTGAGCAATGACAACAATTATGTTATTTTGCTGCATCGTGCAGTTTCTGAGTCTGACCGCAAATCCCTCTAACTCGAGCAGCCAAAACCCATCTCCTTTCAACATTTTTGTATAACACCTCTCAGCGTGCATGAGATGTCTTTTTCAAGCGCTGCTACTTCAAAGCGAGGATGAGAGTCCCGGTGGGGACGAGGAGGAAGTGGAGAAGATAACAGCGAAGCGTTCGGGGTGATGTGCGCTTGCCAAGTTCCCTTTGAATCCACAGGGGAACAGCTCATAGAGAAGAGAAACCGTGTTTTCTTCTGCAACGATCAAGGATGTAAATTACATGTTAATGAGCAAAGAAGACAATAAATAATTTGCTGTGGGTTTTTTTTAGCAAACAGGGCATTGCGAGGTCAATATGCTCTTTTGATGCAAAATTGGTTTGTCTGCAGATACCAATGCCTTGGGCACGTTAGAACGTTAGAAGTACAGATAGAACTAACAGTAACTAAAACATGAACAATTAAGGATGATATAAAATGCTAAAGCACAGGAACAGAAAGGAATTGTGGGTCTGGTTCATTAACGGCGGTGTAAACATTCATTGATTCATGATACAAAGGCTTTGAGTAATAAACTAATAACTCGTCTGGTGTGTAACTGAAGTGAATAGTGAAATGTCAACACCATTCATTTTCAGGAAGACTGAATCTATTTGCATCTGCTGTGTGTCTAAAAGGGACGTGATTTATTATGATGGATTTAGGAGGGAAACATTCACATGAGGCTCATATCCTCATTGACATTCTAAAAGCTCTTTAAGATGCTACGATCTTATTAGAAGCTGCATGAAAGTAAAATATGACATGTCTGTAGTTTATGTATTCTTTTTTATGTCTACCCTGCATTTCTCTTGCTGCTTCTATGCTGCAGAATTAAAGTGATAGTTCACCCAAAAATGACAATTCTGTCTACATTTACTCACCCTTGTGTCATTTCAAACCTGTACAACTTTCTTTTTTCAGCAAAACACAAAATAGATATTTGGAGAATCTTGTTAACTGGCACACCTTCACTGGCATTCGTTTTGTGTCCTTTCAATTGAAAGGAATGGGTGACAGAACTGTTCAGGTTACCAACATTCTTTAAAATGTCTTCTTTTGTGTTCCGCAGAAGAAAAAAGTCATACATGTTGGAATGACATTTTAGATTTTGTGGAGAAAATTCACTTTAAGAGCAAATAAAACCAGTCGTTACCTGCTGCTTGGATGTCAGCGCAATAGCATTTCTTGAAGGAATTCCATCAAGACAAACATCTGCACAGTCTTCTGTAAGAGAAAAGGTGATTTAGGGGTTTAGTATATAGTCAATGATCTTTTATTCACAAATTTCGTCTTTCATTCTTTAAGATTTGGAAAAAGAAGTGAGAGAACTATTACACAAGTTTAACGATGCTGCCGCATCTTAAACAAAACTAACAAATCTATGAACACAATATGATATAAACAGAGTAACCTAGACATTACATTCACACAATATTTTTGTATTCTGGTCAAGGAGAATTAACTTAAGTTCAGGTAGATGCTACAGTACATTTCACTTTTACATCTTTTACCTCTTCACTTTTTACCTTCTTCTATTCCCCAAAAATATGAATTTAAAAATAAAAACTTATCCGAAAAAAAACTGGACAAATAATTTCAATGTTCATTTGAATGAATGAATGAGGCATTTATATAGGGCTTTATTGTGTATTGCTGTACACCCAAATCACTTTACAATCATATGAGGGGGTCTCTCCTTATTTGTATGTAAAACATCATAATACTCAGAAATATTGATCCTCAAAATATGGCACACTTGTAAAACATCAAAAACATTCCTAAATATATTATTCATTGACTTCAAAGATTCCTTCTCTTGTCAAAGAAGATTGCAGTAGTCTCGTCATCTTGTTGTGAATAATAAAAGAAGTGACAACAAAGCGCCACGCTTGTCAATCAGTTTGAAGGTCGTTATTCATAGATTAGTAAAGCTCATATTAGAGGTCAAACCCATCAGAGCCATTTCAAGTACATATGTGAACATAAAATGGAGACCCATAGCGTGACCGGTCTCATCATGCGCTTACTGTGTTTGAATGGTGAGAAATATGACAGTAAAAAGAAGTATGTGCACACTTGTAAGCCCTCTCACTGACAGCACCCTCAAGCACTACGTGTTCTTGAAGAGTAAGCAGGGATTGTTTTTGTTACCTCCAGTAATGTTTCTAGATTCCATCTGTACCACAGCAAACGATATAAAAGATTTACTCTCTACTCCAGCTATCCACAACAGTATACTCTTAAAAATAAAGGTGCTTAAAAGGTTCTTCATCGATACCATGGAAGAACCGATTTTGGTTCCACGAAGAACCATTTAGTCAAAAGTTCTTTTAAGAACCATCTCTTTTTAATTTTATAATCTGAAGAACCTTTTTTTCACCACAAAGAACCTTTTGTGAACTTGAAGGGATGCTGCAATGATGTGTCATGCATTCTGACTTCTTTACATTGTTAAACGTGCTTTCTTCTCATGCTTAACATGGTCAACTTGTCAAAAAACAAGTTGTGTGTATTACGTTGTATTTCTGTGCTCGACACTCTCCCTCAGCGATCCTGCAGGTTTCAGAAAGTTTTTTTAGAACATTCCAAACTGTTTTGTAACAATTTTTCTCAGTCCCTTATTGGACAATTCTCCCAGAAAAGCATGCGGCACGCCCATGTGGCAGCATGAAGAGCAGGAGAAGGAGAAGGGCAGGCGTCACTTTCACTTGTGTGTAGGAGAGAGAGAGAGAGCATATGTTCGCGAAGTTCAGGTGTTTGTTTGTTCACTGCATTTGGGTGATGAATGTTATATAAATGGTGGAACGATATAACCTTTACGGCCGAAACCTGTACGATCGCTGGGGGAGTGTATTGAGCACAGAAATACTATGCAATACGACCAACTCGTTTTTTGACAAGTTGACCATGTTAAGCATGAGAAGACAGCACGTTTAACATTGTAAAGAAGTCAGAATGCATGACACATCGTTGCAGCACCCCTTTAGGAGTGTATAACAATGCATATTGTATCCTCTCCACACAGGGCTTGAGTGTGTTTTATATTTAATTCTCGGAGTCATCAAAGTAATATTATAATGTGAACCATGCTTATTCCTACCCCAGATATTTATGTTTAAGTGCATTTCTGACATTTAATGGTTTCAATGGAACAAACAGATTGTAAAAACAGCAGAAGAATGTCTCCTTTAGAATATGTTTGCCGAAGGACACCAAGATGTCATTTTGCACAGTGCTGAGGCCACATGTGACATCTCCTCAGTCTGACAAAGATGGCCAAAGAAGAGAAGCTCTGTCAGCAGGTAAGCTCTTCTGTCAGAGTGCTCTCCCATCAGCCGGCCTGACTCTCACACGGTGCTACATGCACTGAATGTGTGACATTTTTAAAGAGGTAGCAGCAATAGCACAGGGCATACAATGTTCTCTACTTAAAGGATTAAAGTGCTACACCAAATACTAGCACAATATACAAAGATATTTATGCCATTGACCATGTTATACAGGCGCATTACTGGCAATATAAATGACACAATTTTTGTTGATTGACTAAATAACCATTGCCTGTAGTGTTATGTCACGCAGTCTGCTATCCTTTTGACTTTGGAGTGAATTACACTCTTAAAAATAAAGCTGCTTCACAATCCCATAATTTGTCTAAATGGTTCCATAAAGAACCTTATCTTCAGATCATAAAAAGGTAAGAAAGAGATGATTCTTTAAAGAACCTTTGACTAAATGGTTCTTTGTGGAGCCAAAAATGATTCTTCTATAGCAGTCGTTCCCAATTAGGGGAATGCAGGGGTACTGCAGGGGGTACGTGAGAGAAACTGAAATTTAGAAATAAATAATGAAAATCATTAGGTCAATAAATTATGATAATAGTATTGCTATATGAAATGAGGACAACACAAATATGCATAAAAAATTAATTAAAATTGTTTTTACATTTAAAACGAATTTCAATTTTTAAGAGTTATTTTTTGAGCCCCGGACCCGGAATCAGGAGCAGTGTCTGGGTGCGAAATAATGCAAGTTAGGAGAGGTAGCGGTTAAATGTTAAAGAAATGAAGATTTTCCTGAACTGAAAAACACTGATTTACCTTTAACTGTTATGCTTAATACTTAAGAGATTTACAGCGTAAAGCTACATACAGAAATGTTTATTAGCAATAAACCTGCTTGGGAGCATCAGATATAATAACTGTCTGACTGTCATTGCACTGTATTTTAATGCAAAATGTTGCGGTCTGGTCAAGGGGTACTTGGCTTGAAAAGATCATAAAAAGGAGTACTAAAGCAAGAAAAGTTTTAGAACCACTGTTCTATAGAATCGCTGTGAAGAACTATTTAAGCTCCTTTTTAAGAATGAATGACACAAATTAGATCTGGGACGTATAAAGGTATATCCTAAGTATATGCTTATAAAATGTCACATGCAACAAATGTTCCTATTTTGTGTATACCATGGTATGTAAATAAGTGGGCGTGACGAACTGAGCATGACAGAAATGTGAAGAAAAATAGACACACTCAGAATGGGCTTATTAATAAAAAGACGTGTGGTGTGTAAATGGTTTGGGCTTATAAATATATATATATTTTAGATCAGCCTGTCATATACAGGCATTTTCAAACCTGATCTTAAATATACAGTATAAATATTATACATTTTCAACACTTAAGTAAAGATTTTAAAACCATGGTGAGCATTTAGTTAACTTGCAATCAGGATCTAACTACTCTGATGGCTGACAAACTTCTAAAAGTTTCTATATTCCAAAAAGCAACAATATAAATATAAATCTGAGATACATGCAGCAAAGACTGTGATATATATTGTTACTGTGAAATAAAATTACTCATACTGTGAACCGGAATTTTGGCCATACAGTCACCCCTGATGCAGATATTCTTCACATGCAGTGTGAGATTCAAATTACCATTTACTATAATTATCATTGGCTGATGTTTTTGATCTCTTTTTAAACATTAGGTAATCTATTTTGTGGCAAATCCAGTCATTTAATCTCTAATCTTTTTAGATTACATTTCATGATGACTAGTTGCAGGACAGAAATTTCTTTCCAGGCATTACAAAATGAACTGCTATGAGCTACACACTTTGAACCAACACCTCACATTACATAAATGATTATGCAAGGCCACAGAGTTGAACAGATCTGGAGAATGCGGTTTCCTTGAGTTTTCTCAGAATAACTGGCATAACTTCTAATCTAATCTAAATATAAGAAAGAAATCTTTTCATGCTAATATGCCAAAGGTTTCCAGACAGTTTGGAATTTATGAGATGCCTGTTGAAAAACAGAGATGGAGAAAAAGAGAGAGAGAGAGAGAGAGAGAGAGAGAGGAGCAGGACACAAGAACTGTGCGAGAGTGGACTGGAGTTAAGGATAGAGACTCCACTGGAACGGGGGGATCACCTCTTTGTTTTATGGAGGAGTGGATTGATCTTGACAGATCTGACAGTCAGAAAATAATGATTCTAGAGGACTAATAGTCATCGCAGGATGACCACTGACATCCGCCCCTCGCATCCTAATGGATGATGACCCTGTAAAGGTTAAAGGTCAACCTTAAACCCTTCCAACCACCCCACCCTGAGCTATCAAAATAAGACCACCCCCCCAGTGACACAAGATAAAGCATCTTTACCCGCTGAACTCAACCATCTTCAATAGCAGGGGTCCCAATGAGATACACTGGGGGGTCTTGAATATAATGTGTCCGTGTGCATTAGAAAGTAAAAGAGAAGGGGGGCAGAGAAACAGAAACGAAAAAATGAGAGGGACAAACTATTAGCAATGCTATAGAATTTTGGCAATACAACTGTCACTTACATGCATATGATAAGGTATGAGTGCGCATACTCTTAAAGGGATAGTTCACCCAAATATAAATTTCAGGTCTCATTTATTTATCCTCATGTCGTTCAAAACCTGCAAGTGTCTCTTGGAACACAATAGAAGATATTTTGAGAAATGTCTCAGTGGTTTTGTGTCCAAAATGCAAAGTCACTGTTGAAGTCTAACTTTCTTGTCTGTTCCTCACAAGAGAGTCATACATATTTTAAATGCCATAAGGGTGAGTATATGATGAAAGATTTTTACTTTAGGCTGAACTATCCCTTTAATGTCAACACATCCAAAACAAGAAGATGGCTTCTGCACAAAATGACACATAGGAGACTTGAAATGCACCAATCAATATTGTGTAATGAAAAACATCAAGCAAACGATCTCAAGACAGACCGTTTATCTGTCAGACAGACAAATAGCTTGCATGTTGCTATGCTGGTCAGTACGTTCATACAAATGGAGAAGTGTTTCGATAACACAGACGAGAAAAAGCGTTTAGGGAATAACCAAAGACATTCATTATTACAATTGTCTCCTCATATTAAACTAGGATAAGTTACACTTATCAGAACCATATATCCAGCCAATGAAACAGGCACACATTAAAAATGAGAGCGACAACCCATATAAACAAGTACAGGGAGGTTGTACATCTGTTTGTACAGGCCAAGCCACGCCTCCCGTGGCAGCCAGGACTGTATCTTAAAATAAGCTGTGAGTAAAAGCAGGCAGGCCAGCAAGGACGAAGCGGGTGACTAAACGCGACATGGCACTGCGCTTTAGCCGAGATGAGAGGCTAGATGAATCACAGGAACAGGCCATCCCTGGAGGGATCTCCTGCACTCGGAACACGGTGTCCTTGGAAGCTGAAGATTGATGGGAATCGAGTGATAAAAACCAAACCGTCCTCGAATCCCATGAGTCCAAGAGAAGACTGTATTTGCTGAAGTGTGTGTCGATGTACAGCGTGGGCACGTGTGTCCCCTGTGGGCTCAGAAGCTGATTCGGGATCAGCCTGTGTCATGTTTTTGTCTGAACCCTTTTTCCAGAGATCACAGTGGTGAGATGTATTGGGAAAGGAGGCGGATTTGTAAATGAGGCAGGAGATCGAATAGTTGCTTTAACAGGGATGGGTCGGGCGAGGTGCATCTTGCCTTTAGTAAAAAGGAGAGCAATCGGTACCTACCAATACAGTCACATATAATGTGAGAGCTTATCAGGATATCGGAAAATCTCTGAAAATATAATATTCCAGTAAAGAAAGTCATGCCGCAGGGTAACCTGCTACAATGCACAAGGGATCCATGATTGTAAAAATGTGGTGCATCTTGTAGCTCCCCTGAATACAGATTAGATTAGGCTGTCCTACTTTCGGATGATCATTACGTGTTTGAGTAATCTGGTTTATTGATAGATAGAGCTTATCCTTTAATTGTCTCCTGCTAGCGGTATGAAGTAATCTTCAGCTTTGAACATTATAGCAGTAATGCACCTGAAAGCTAAAATAAAGTATCACAATAAAAGTGGGAAGGTATTGTGCACGGATCACTGACTCTGTCTAGCTATACAGCACAAGATCAATATCCTGAGAATAACTTTAAAAAGAAATTTTTTGGGTGTAAAAATATTTTTTTCTTTTCCAGCCCAATGTGCAAAGACAACTTTAAAGGTCCAGCGTATGAAATTTTGCGGCATCTAGCATGTGGGATGCTAATTGCAACCGACGACCCTGTCCACCCCTCCCTTTGGAAACACTATGGTGGCTGACACGGAACTAAAATCTTTTACTTTTCACATTTTTGCTTATTTGGCGAAGGAGATTTAATTTACGAAACACTCTGTAAAGCAGTTTGTCCGTTTAGGGCTACTGTAGAAACAACATGGTCTTTATACTCCTCTGAAGACATACTGTAGTTATGTACTGTATAAAAACTTACATTTCTGTCACTAGATCCTCCAAAAATTATACCGTTAAGACCGTTAAAGTAAAGAATGTATTCATGAATGAGTATGATATATGCTTTATAGTATAGTAAAGTTACATTTTCCAAAGTAAAAAAAATTAAATAAAGTAAATATAAAATACAAATTCTTGAGTAGAGTAAAACACTTGCATTGATTACCATTTGTATTACTACAGTTTTACAACAAATATCAAACTTGTTATTCTTGTGGTTACCATGGTTCAAATGAACTATAGTAACCATTTTTTTTTTGTTATTATTTGTAGAGAAACCATGATTATTTTTCTTAAAGGGCGTTTGCGGCAGGAGGTCTAGGCTTACCTGTTTAGCATTAGCAACTAAATCCTGCTGGAATGGTTTATGGCAGCTCTTGCTAAACCATTCTGCGGGCAAAAGCATATTATCCATAATTCATAAGTAGCTATGTATTGTTAAAGGGATAGTTCACCCCGAAAAAATCCCTCATTTACTGCCGTAGTAGAAAAATAGTGGGGTAGTCAATGGGGGATGAAATCTGTTTGGTTACTGACATTCTTCCAAATATCTTCCTTTGTGTTTAGCAGAACAGAGAAATGTATACAGGTTTGTAACTATGTGAGGGTGAGTAAATAATGAGAGAATTTTCAGTTTTTGGTGAACTGTCGTTTTAATAAATAGTTTTCTCAAGCAAAATATAGATACAAATGTTTTCATATATTATAGGCTAGTGCCTAGAGTACAAAATTATACACTTTAAAATGTTTACACACTGTCCCATATCCTGTCTTCAGTACCAGCTAAGTTCAACACACAGTTGTGCTCCACTAAAAACCTTTTCCTGTGGACACACCTTTATCTTAAACAATCCAACTTTCAAGCACTAGCTTGAGGTGACTGTCAAATTTAAAGAGTACAAATCCAGCTGACTTCCACACATACAGCAACAACTATGACGCCTCAGGGGACTATTAAAAATGTAAAGCCGTGTAAGTATCTGTATTGAATTCCTACTAATAAGTGCCAAAACATGAGAATGCGTATTTTATTTCAACAGATGCTTTCTTCTACATACCACAAGTCAATGACCGCACATAGTGGCACTCAGAGCAGGTACATCTCTTTAATAAGCTGCTATCGACCAGTTACCCAGACTCCACTACATGTAGATCGATTCTCTGCCCAGAAAAAGCCACTGGAGACTGCTCGCAGAAGCAGCGTGGTACTGTATGCCCGAATTAATACTAGACTACATTTCTGAGTTCCATAGCAGTACTTTCTGTTCTGTGTGTCCGTCCGGGCGGTCTTAGAAAAGAACATCTTATAAAAGATGGTCCACAACCAGGTGCTGCATGCAAACTAAAGACAGTTCAAATACAAAATTCAGACAAAAAAATAATACTGTAAATAAATCACTGTGCATTTTCACTTAAGCAACGCCTGAGGAGGGATGATTAAAAACATTCACATTCAAGATGCACATGATATTGTATATATAATGATACATATAAAACAAAAAATCAATAGAATTAACCTAAACCAATCAAAAATGTACATTTCTCAAAACAATTACTTATGTGTGTGAGAATTTATGTAAACAAAAGAAACGATTGAGTCACCCGGTCTATCTCTATCACAGATCTATGACGCATCAGTCCTTATAAACCTTTCATTTCAAACAGCTAATCAAAACCAGACTGGCTTTCGCTTTGAGAAGTGCTGTAAATGTGTAGAAGACCTGTGTGTTCAGAGTGACGCCGTGACTAATCTCTGTATTTTTTAAAACTCTGGAAAGTGGAGCAGCGAGCTGTGCCATGAAAAATTGAAACGTCCCCCCTCTGGGCCCATGAGCATAAATAGAGAGCCCTTCGTCAGTCCTCCTCCTTCCTTTCCATCCCCCTCTAAGATTATTAAACAGCCACGCGCATCATCACAAGAAGGTAAGGATTGCAACGGGATTAAAAACTGAAGAACATTGCCCAGTCCAGAGAACCAGATTTCCCAGATTACAGATCAGTCTCTGTTTGTTGTTCATGCTGACATGTGCATTATCTCATTGTTTGTAAGTATTCAATCAGAGTCCAGTTTAAATACTAAAGGGCATTTCCTGATAAGAACGTCTTAAGACCTTTGAGACGACTGGAACACAGTTGGACTAACAAATGTCACAGAAAAAAAGTACTTCAGAAATGAATTGACTGCAACACAACAGATAATCATAATAACTAGAGATGCACCGATATATCGGCTAATAATCAATAATATAGAAAATATTAAGAAACACTACTAGTTTGGTGTTCAATGTTAATAGTCATTGAAGTAAGGTCAATGTTAATTATTATTACACGGCTCGTTGGAATTCTTGATTCTGATTGGCCAGTCGCGACATTTGCAGGTTCATTATTTCCAGATAACAACCTCTACAAACTAATAACACAGGGTCACCCGGATGCAGCAAATCATTTTCACATTTTTTTTTGACAAATTAAATCTTTTAATAACATATATGACATTATATTTACAAATGATTAAACCAAATTGCCTGTTTCTGACATTTGAATATCGTTTAAAACCGAAAGTAAATGGCTTTTCCTCACGGAAGGTCTGCATTCGTAAAAATGAACTAATGAAACGTGTGAATTAAGATATCTACTAATTCTGAAGATTAAATTAATATTTCTTAACTTAATGAATGTTATGTAAGATATAATGTACAAGCAGCCAGGTAAAGAAATATGAATTTAATATTCAGAATCAGTAGATATCTCTATCAATCGGCTATCGGTATCGGTTAAGAAATTTAGTATTGGTGCATGTCTACTAATAACACACATTTTTTTCCTGGAAGCATGGAAATACATTTGCATACAAACAGCTAAAGGATTTACTTTAACTTTTTTTGTAAATTTGAGCAAGTTTTGCACACCGTTTTTTAAAAGTACTTAATTTTTTGTGTCAGTTTTTTGCATTCAGTTTTTTTGAATAATTTACTGTAACAAACTGTATGCAAATTTTCCACAAAAGTAAGTTAATCTTACTCGTTTACTGGTTGCCTTTGATCATGTTTGGTAATTTAACACTATGAAATATTGTTTATTTTTACTTTTGTCATGGTTATGGCAGAAGAACCCCAATGCAGATAGACAAGGTGCAATAAACAAACTTTATTAAACAAAAAACCTGCAATGGGCAAAAACGGTAAACAAAACAGGAACTCAAAACAAATACTTCCCACTAGGGGGAAAAATAAACAAACTCCAAAAATAATATAAATGATTAGTCCATTAACACGACAAGGCAAGGCTTCCCTCTGGAGCGGACCACTGGTCTAATGGTCAGTTGCGGTGGGGGGCGTGGCTAGCTCCGCGCTGCAGGAGTAAGACTCCCTTCTCCCACACCTTTCACGGAGGCTGGTAGGAGGGCCAGGAGCAGCGGAGCTTGAGGCGGGTGGGACAGAGTCACCCAGGGTCAAGGTGGCCTGGACGCAGTCCTCCGGGATGGTAGCCAGTCCTCCGGGATGGTAGCCAGGCAGGAACGTGAGGAGTCCCAAAGGCAAATGGAGGAGAGGACGCTGACCAGCTCCTGAAAGGACACCCGGATTGTCATCTCCCGTTCCCCCAGAGGTGGAGGATTGACAAGGCCCTCAAGAAAGTAAGCACTTATCACAGTTTCTGAAAGAAAGCCCTGACTTGCCACCGATGCCCGGGTATACTCGGCCAGGGCCATATCGCCCTGAGGAGGGAAAGGACCGTTGCCCTTCTGGACCATGGCGGAAGTCCCGCCTAGCCAGGGAAGAGCTGCTGCCTGCTGGGTTCATTGTTGGCTGGTTGGCCGGTTCGAAACCGCGAAAGGGATAACAGGTAAACAAAACAGAAACTCAAAACAAATACTTCCCACGAGGGGGGAAAATAAACAAAGTCCAAAAATAATACAAATAATAAGTCAACAAATACGACAAGGCAAGGCAGGACTGGAACAAAGTAATACTCACAGTGACTGGGAACGAACATTAACAATGACATAGTAATGTGACGAACTGGCACGGGACAGAGAATACTAGGGATTTAAGAGGGAACACTAATGAGGGAAAATTACACAGGGCAGGTGAGGGGAATTAAACACTAATGGGAAGCTAACGGGAAAACAAGGGGGCAGAAACCAAGACTCGCAACTGGAGAACGCGTGGCTCAAAGTCACAACCATGGCCACGTGTTTCCACACAGAACACAACAAGTACAAACTACATGGTACTGTCATGATCCTGTCCTTCTTGTCTGGATTTTTCTAGTTCTGTGGAACTAGCTTTGTTACATCTCTATGTGCCTGAAACCAAAAGGTTTTCGGTTTTAAGAATCATTCTTTATGGCTGAATTGACAGATTTGTTCTGTAACTTGGCGAAGCACTCTGTATACACACCCTTCGGGGCTTATTTTTAACTACTCCAAGCACTTTATTTCCTAGTTTATTTCATCTTCATGAGTATTACCTTTGTGCAAATAAAAATACTATTATTCAGAGAAGACATTTTCCACAGGGTGCATACACAACCTTCTTCTGAAGCTCTCTTAAGCATTCCTGAATCTCTCAATCTGAACCAACAGCTAGAGTAAGAAAAGCAGATTTTCATGGGGCTAAAGACCCTGACCCAAAAACATTCAAAGCAAAGGTCACCGCATAACATCACTGTGATCATGAAAGGAAGTGATCAGCGATGACTGATCGGCTGGACAGATGAGGGAACTGCTTTGATAGTCCCAACAGGAGCCTGCACGGGGAAGCATATTTTTATTCTCAAATAGCCTGGCAAGAATCGTCCACAGGTACAGTGCGTCCAGCTGCAGGTCAGAGCTAAGCGTTGGGTAGTAAATTTCAGCATGAGACATTCGACGCTGGCAAATTCACCGATTTATCAGCTGTAGAAACACAGCGGTGCTGCCAACACTGTACAGATGTTGAGGCCCATCTGTCTTCAATTGCACATTAAAAACATGGAGAAGAAGGGCAGGGAATAAAAGTATTTGGCAGGCACGGAGCAGACGTGTCAAATAGAATTACAGTGCAACAATTGATGGGTTTACAACAGAGGATCTGGAGAAAAGAAGCCCTTACATTTGTAACATACTGAGACAAACCACATAAACATTACTTACTGACAAATCAACAGTCTCCTAACATTTATTGATGACAAACAGGAACCGACCATCAAGCATCACATGATTCTGTTCTGACCAATTGACAAGTATATCAATTATCTGACTCACACACAAACTGACAAACGGTAATGATATCTTGCCAGAATGAGGTCAAGGAAATGATGCGATGCATCCAGCTGGGTTTTTGCGGCAATCAAATATGTAGCGTAATCTCTTGAGCTATAGTGGACTCAAGTGTTTATTTTACAAGACTGAGACGCACAAGCCAGTCCAGACCACACATACTCCACTTTTCTCCACCACGTTCTCACTCACTCTCTTACACAAACACACCCTCCTAAATCATTTACCTAGACGCTAACAAATCACAACCACAGATAACAAACGCAGTCAAACACATGCTCAATGCAGACATGAGGGGACAATATGCAAATACAAAAGACAAAAGAGCAAAGCCATCAAATCCCTTACGTTTAGTCATTTTTGTCATTTGGCAGACGCTTTTATCCAAAGCGACTTACACTGCACTTATTACAGGGACAATCCCCCTGGAGCAACATGGAGTAAAGTGTCTTGCTCAGGGACACACTGGTGGTGGCTGCTGGGATCGAACCAGCAACCTTTGATTTACCAGTTCAGTGGTTTAACCCACTAGACCACCATCTCCACCATCTCCTTACGCACTAAACACACACACACAGGTGATTTAGAAGACCACACACTCCAGCCCTGGGTTACTTCATGAGATTTGGTGTGTGCCAAGAAAAGCAGACAAATCAGGACCCACCAAACTGTGGCGAAAAGTAAAGGATTTTCCGTGCTGTGGCGAGAGCTTTCTGCAGTTGGAGACAGAGAGACAGCTTTTTAACTGTACTGATACTGTAATTCCTTTTTAGCATTCCATACGTTTTTGATTTATCAGTTTAAAATTTGCTTATATAATCTCAACGCCCCATCCTCTCTTTACTCTTATTTGATCAAGCTTCATTCGTAAACAGTTTGGGATTTAGCTCCAAGTTGCACCTAGCAATTGCTGGCGTTAGCAACCATTTAATGTGATCCTTTGTTTATGTTCCAAACGTATAATAACATGGGAGATTCTGACAATACACGGACATTTCTTTGAGTTGTCATTTTTTCCAAAGCTTAGGTTCAGAAGCATTGTCTTGCATGCTGGCTATGTGCTGTGCTTTAGTTTGTTGCAATGACCGATGTTATCAAATAGTGAAAGTTTAAGGTTAATGTACATAGCGAGAATAGCATTCAAATGTTAATGCAAGTGTGCATGGGCAAGAAGAACAGAATGTGAAACATGTATGATGATGATTATATCATTTTCAGTTTATAAATATATTTTAATGTATTCTTCACCGATTTGGTAACTTTAAGCGTTATTGTATCAAATAAATAATCATATATAGGATCATTTCGAAGGTTAGTGCTTTTTTCTTCAATATCATGCAATATCTGTTGCGCTTTATGTTGAAAATACAACTTTTTAACACAAGTTTTAAAAAAACGTTTAAATAAAAATAAAAAAACGTACAACCAATCTATTATCAACTACTCTAAGAGGTTGTAAATTCGTATGAATTCATATGTAACCCTATAACACTTGTGGTGTTCCTGGCTACATAAGATAGCTTATAAATCACTTGTTATGCAATATTATCAGCAAATATTGGATTCAATCTTTTATCGACTTGTTTTCTTTTATTTTGGACTAGTTTTATGTTTCTTTTTCAAACAGATTAATCATATGGCTAGTCAATTTGAGTTTAGGTACCTCAGTCTTTGACTGAAAAAAGCATTGTTTGTGAATATTGTTGTTCAGACTAACCTACTTTAACGTTTAACCAGAAAGTTTGTTTTGAAGTGCTTTCATTTATTCAATAATTGTGTATAAAATTGCATAGAATCACACTTGTTGTGTTTGGTCAATTTGTTTTCTTTCAGTAAATACTGGTTTTGTGTTTCTTTTTCGAACTGATTAATTGTAGGCTAAAATAAACATTTTACCCAAACATACTAACTAGTATGTTATTGGATTGGACTGAAATGTGGTGACTTTGTTCACAAAGTCTATAACAACCTCTCCCAAAACAATGTATTTTTTTGTTGCTTTCCCCCCCCCACCTTGTTACTCTTGTACTGTTCCTGGGTCAAAATGACCCGGCTACCGTGATTATAAATCACACGTTATGCAATTTTATCACACGTTATGCAATTTTAATTTTTGGCAACTTGTTATCTTTTTCAAACAGGGTTAAACGGTCTTAGATACAAGTTTTAGTATGATTTGCTTTCATGCCAATTAACTTTTGTACTTTTCACATTGTATGAACCAGACACCTCATAAAACAGTTACAAATTCCTGTAAGATTAAGATGAATTAACTATAGGTAAATCCAAAAATTATTTTGACCTACATCTTTTTACGTAAAAAAATTCCACATTCAATCTTAGGCATTCAGGATGCCCATTGACGATACATTTTGAGGCTATGTTGTTTTGCACAAATGCAGTTTTTGTATTGCATTGAGTTATAACAAGTTTGCGTTTTCCTAATCTTATAAGCACTAGAGAGAGAGGCCGCAGGAGGCCAGAATGACCAAGGAGCAGATGGCTAAAAGTCTCACTGAAGGTCAAAAGCACAGTGTGACAAACAAAGCGTGAATTGAAGAATTTTAAGCAGCTCTTTTACTTCACAGTGCACTTACTGTAGAGGCCAGCACCCCCGTCACACAATGAGGCTTCAATACAAGTTAAGCATCTGTGACACAATGTTGATAATATGTCAACTCATCCTTTCTTTTCCTTTGAACTTAAAATAAGAGCCAACCTTTCCATTTTTCTCTTTCCATGGCCATTCTTTAATCCTTTAAGCCGAATCCTTAAATGTAAAAAATATACACTGTGTTATATACACAAGTTTAAAGGGAAATATGGTGCAAACACGTGTTTTTCTTTGTCTTTGGTGTGTTATTTATTTCCCATGCATGTATTAGACACGTAAAATTGCTGTTATAAGAGGACTACTTATGACGTTTGCATGATTTTTACATCAACATCAAAATCAATAAGTAACAGGCTATTTTCTACCACAGTTTTGAGGCCAGCTCTACAAACGCTTTAATGGGCACTTTTACTTGGAGTTTTAATGGGCAATTTTACTTGGAAGTAAACGCCCACCGCTTTGATTGGATAGCAGTAGTTGCGTAGTTGGAGCCTTGTGTGAATTTGGTTAGAGACGTAATGTTAGGTAACACATTAGCACCATTCACAGTTTTCACACGGCATTAGTATTATCTGAAGACCTCCTGTGATTTATAAATAATCTCCCGACATCAGTTTTTCATGTGAAGCATTCGCACGAGATGATTTTACTTAAATTTACTGACTTATTTCCCAGATGTGATGCTAAGGCTTTGCGTGTAGATGGTATTGTTTGTACTTGTATTGTGTTTAGTGATAGCCGTCTGCATTTGAGACCAGTGATCCCAAACCGGACAAAAGATCACTGCAATCGCAGCTCTCAGATGATACAAGAGTTTCCATGATAAATGAACAAGCGGGAGACCTTTGTTTATTTTGTTCCCAAACGGGAAAAAACGTCAAAGAAGCCTCCATTATTCACAAATGGTGAGCCCACCAACTCAAAGAGATGTTTCCCACATGAGCTGGAACGTCTTTAAAATAAACTTTAACCATGCATTCCTAATATCGAAATCCGAAGGAAGGTTATGCAGCGACTGTATTCTTCCACAACCAGGGGTGGCACAATATTTAGCTATATTTAACGGCATGTTTGTTTATTGCTTGCTCCCTCTATCTGGTTCCGTGACACTGGTTCTGTCATGCGCAAACCACTGGGCGGGTCTAGAGCAGTAGTCGTTGATATTTTCTGTGGAGGTGGTTTTCAATTTATCAATGTCGGCATAGATGCCATTCGCTGGGCATGGTGTCAATAACAGATGTAATCTCAGTAACCAGAGCGTTTTCAGTCCTGAAATAAAGAGTTAACTAACAGTTTCAGAAGCAAAACTAATAAATACAAGTCACAATCATGCAATCCATCAATTACAATAATTAACTTCAATAATAAAACACACTACAATTAAGATCAACCAACTAATAAATGTATTGAATCAATATACTGTTTAGATCGAAAAATACATTAACAATTTAAGATATACCGAAGAATTAACTACATTCCTCAAACACATGCACACGTATTAATATCTCCAACGAAAGGAAAAATTCTTCCAGAGGAAAGGCAGCTCACTTTCCCCAAAAGGGGGAAGTCTCTGATACAACAGAAGCAACTGGCGCACTTAACACCTCTCAAATGGCTGCCAAGAAGTCAGGCGTCTCCTTAGAGCCACTTCCTGCGCTGGTGCCAGTGGTGTGGCGGCAATTCCTGTTCCAGACCCTGCTCCACAGGATATCCTGTGTCTCTGGTATCAGCAGACCTCACGTGAGCACACTGTTCTATTAAGTTGATTTTATTTACCAGGTGTAGAAGTATAATGAGTCTTCCTGAAGACTGTACTTCAAACTGCATTCATTTTCTACAAGAGGTTCATGTTCACATGGGAGGTGTGTTAAAATGTTCGATTACACCTAAGTTATGGATGTGTGAAAGATGCAAAGACATAGCAATGTTCATGGTTCAATACAATTTAGGCTGCAATTACAACAACTGTGCCATGCGATCGATAAAAGTTTGACTCTTCCCTTTGTCTGTAGATTGTTTTTTAAACATTTTAAACACTCTTAAATTCATTTTCCCATAGGTCTCCATGCAAAAACAAACTCTTTTAACAAACTATTAGACAAATGAAAACGATCGCTTATGGTAATCTGTGGACAACAAGCAACAGTTGCTCTAAAAAGAGTTTAACATTCCCTTAAAGCAGATGTTTCTTTACAACGGGAACTTAGATAGGCATGATCCGACTTGGCTTTCATTGATCAACATCACAGTGTTTCCTTCATTGATTCCATCAGGTCAAACAGAACTGAATAATAAATACCCGGGACGTTTAGTACCACGAGGATGTCCTAACAACATGAAACTGAGTAAAACACATCCTTTTGCTTTATTCAATACATTCCTAGTACATCAAGACCAGACATATTAATGGCGAATGCACAAAAACAGCCTAGATAGGAGAATTACTCTCACAGCTCATATGGGCACCATTCTAGTCACCATGAGGAAATTCTGCTTCATTGTCATGGTAATCCACCAAATGGCCTCCCTTTTCAGGGTCAGCAGAGTGTCTGAGAGCCCAGTAGTGTACCCCTTAATGAAAAGGGGAGAATAGAGGAATCATACATCACATCGTAGAAGATGTCCATTAGAATGGCCACTTGCACAGCCACCTGTCAAGTCTTGTTCTCAGAAGGAAACATCTCCCTCAGTTTATATATTGTTTGAAGAGGTCAAGATGTACAAGTTCTGCCAAAATGAAAAGATCTGTTAATGTCATGGACCAACAAGGCTTTTAGTGTCCCTGTATTGTATGTACCCTTTTGGACATAAAAGTCACTGTGCATTTCATAGCTTATATCAAACTAAGTTGTGTCTGAATTTTGCAAGTTTAAAACATTTTGTTTTTAAGTAGTTTCTGCCAAAATTCATCGGTCCACAGGTTCACACCACTGTTCTAGATAACCATACATTTTCCAAATACTTCTCCATTAATTTTGATATTTTGAAAATTCTTATGCTTTCTTTTAAAACACTTTGCGTGGTATTTTGTTATCTAATTCAAACATATTCATACTTTTTTTAATGAGACGTACGTGTCCAGAGAATACTTTTGTGATGCTAGTGCAGCAAAGATCAAACGTTTCCAAAGTAGACTAGAAAAACACCACAGCAATAAAACATCCTTTGATATAATCCACTAGGGTACAAGATGACAAAAAACTACTTCAGGCAATAGACAGAACCAATTAAACAAATTATAAACTGACTTTAGGTAAGTAAGCCTGGAAAAGTGGAGTTGAAAACATGGATCTGTAAAAATCTATTTATGTTTCACTTCAGTTTCCAAAAATCTCTATACATCTGCCAATCACAACAATTAGACTTTGCTTCGATCTGGTGGTTTCCACTTCAACCAATTAAAAAGTAAATTTTGAAATGGCACTGGCAGCAGACTGAGAGTTGAAGGGGACGCATGCTCCGCCCAAGCCGTCTATTTTATGTCATTTAAAAAAAAAAAAATTGTCACACTGTGCCTGCTGCGGCCATGTTGCGGCAGCAAACTTCCTTGATTATTACGCTGGAATAGGAGTATAGTTCCTAATCATATCAGCCTAGAAAATCGCAGCTTCTCATTTTCAACCGGTCTTAGCACATGATATAAGTACAGAAGACTCAAGTTTTAAATAGAAAAAATATTGAAAATCTTTGGTTATTTTTGAATGCGATGCTACTGATCTTGTTGGATTAAATGATCTATGCTAAACTATGCTATGCTAAAAGTGCTATCACCAGACAACGAGATTGGCTAAATAAATTCCAAAACGGTAAAACTCAATTTATAAACTGTGGGGGAGTTGGAGAATGAGCCTATTTAAAAAAAAAAGTGGAGTGTTGCTTTAAGATAGATAGTCATTACAGGACGGAAGTGCATTTTCAGATTTGAACTGAAAATTATGAGGGCACACAAAAAATTAAAAAAGAGAATGACCCACATTGATAAACTATTTACAATAAACGCTGGAATAATTCATGAAAAAACAGGGACTGTCATTTGTTTTTCACTGAGACTATAAGCCAAGTGGGTATGTAACATGTCGGCTCTTTTCAAACCAAACTGTCATGTATTCTTGTACTTTGTAAGCCATCTATTTCTGAGGTTTCAGCGGATTCTAGCTTCAATCTTAAATTTGGCATGTGCTAATATCAGTAAACAAGCTTGGGACCCAATGTACTTTTAAGAAAAACTAACAAGGTATGCAAAGGAGGAACAATGCTAAGCATTTGACAAGTTTATCATAATGGGAGAGGTCTGCCCTGGTTGGTTACACCTTAGAGGACCAGTGTCCTTCGTGCACTAGGAGCCATAAATCAAGAGCGAATGAACCAGCACAGTGACACTTCTGTTCCAGATTTACACACACTATCTGTGTTTTTACGAGCGTATTGAGCAAGGAGAGGAGCCTTCGAAGGTTCAAAGACTCGTGGGGAAGATATGAGGAGGCCCAATGTCATGGACCTCCAAAGATCAGTGGATCCACCAGACTTGTTTCAACAGATTTTCTACGTTTTCCACATCTACACACAGCCGTTTCTTCAGTGGACAAATATAACAATGCTAACAAATTTCAAACACAGGATCACTTTGCAAGTTTTCACTTTAACTATTTTTACTTGATATAAGATTTTCGGACGATCCATTCTGAACTATAATGCAATCCATCTACACCACCTGAACAACTTGTCTGCCTTTCTCTCATTCTGTCTTCAACTGGAAATTTTAAGCCTGGAAAGATGCACTCCTCTCCCAAGATCTGGAATTCATATTAGCTGTGTGGCAATATGATTACGCAAACGTAAAGTGCGGTAGGTCTTTGAGTAATCGTATACTTAATGGCTTACCTCCAGCGTGAAATTTTTAATTCGCCCATGCACAAAGACAGACAGACGAATCACCTAGAAAAATCACATAAACTATTCACAAGTGTGTCACTTTCCATGAATTGTTTCCATTCCTTGGACCTGTCAGCCTCCACATATCACATTGTCTCATTTTATTCATTCTCCTAGAAGGGCCGTCCTTTTGGCTAGTGCAACTAGTGCGGCCGCATCAGGCCCCGCCCTCTAGGGTGCCCTGCGGCAAGGGATAAATTAAAAAAATGTTTATAACAATAATTGATTTTTTTTAAATCTTAAATTGATTTTAGTGTTTTAAATATTCTAAATAATAATCTGAGCTATGATATTAAGACAGAAAAAGTGCCAGCCAGGTAGGGCCCCATATTTTCTAACTCGCACTGGGCCCCGCATTGGGAAAGCGTTGAATCCTAGCCCCCCAACCTTCCCTTCATTTTCATGGGGCTGTAAAGTCGTGACTAAAAAGAAATTCGGTTTATACTAGCTTGTATTGCGGCCGTAGTGTTCTCTGTATCAGCAAGGTTTGCGTAATCATGCGAGTCACATAAATTCGTGCAGAACCATGTTCATGAACAATGACTCTTTAAACAGTGTGCTAGACATAGATATGCCACCCACCTGTTGATTTGATGCAGTTGAGGTCTGTAGAGCCCATGCAAAACACTGTTCAATTCCTTGCATTAAAATTCCTTACGGATTAGCGAGATAGATACAGATAACAGATTGCAAGAAACAGAGTACCTCATGTGACATCATCTTTTTTTATCAACCTTTATTTTTCCAGGAAGTCCCATTGAGATCAATGATCTCTTTTACAAGAGAGATCTGGCAATGGTAGCACCCATACTCAGATCTAACCCAGAAGTTAGTGCCACACTGGATCCCTAGATCGAAAGCCTATGCATTTTTCCCATAGATTTTTGGAAGATCGCAAAAAATAAGCACTGCGATTAAAAAACGTTTATGATACTTACACGTTTTGTCTACCATGATTATCTTTACAGATTAACACAATATTTTCTATTTCTGAAGCCTAAATGCAATCGCCAGAAGTAAAACGCGAACATGAGGCTATAACAGACTTAACCACAGTCGCACTATAGACGGTCTCATCTTAACAACATAAACAAACGTTACTGCGCATGCATTCTTTTGTGACCCCAACTGAACTTCCTGTACACATTCACAAACAATAGAGTGCCTGTAGATTATTTCTGATTACAATCAAAAGAAACCGAGAAGAACCGTTACTTGGCTAAACTTGTCTCTCCAATATTTTAAATTTAGACTCTGATACCAAGCTCAACTGTAAGATGTTACAATTAACATTCAACAAAGCGTTTATTTAATACAGTTATTATTATACAATTATACAGTCAAATAATAATACAAATGAATATTAACATAAATAAAATAAAATGCTAGCCAAACACAAACCGGAAGTTAACTGGTTAATCCGATGAAACAGTCTATATCAACGTCAATACCATTAAACCTTTTTTTAACTTTATTAAAAAAATTCCATGGTAAGTAATTACTGCATGAATGAAACCCCATCAATGTTTTTAGAAATCTGTGGCCATGTTATATTATTTGTGAAATTTATATGAGCGAGGCCGTCTAACGTCCCCGCAAAAGGAATTAGACACTTTTAGCAACTTGTTCGAAACCGCCATTTGTAAGACCCAATAAACATTTTTAAAAATCACAAGCAGGTTATAACTGGTGTGTTTTCATGTCATAGATTAAAGATATTTAGCGATTTTGTTAAACAGAGATATGATTTCTGCCGATTATTCAAAACCCATTAAAAAAAACCATAGAGTTTGGGGCGATGGAAAATGAAGTGCTAAAATGCTTTCTTGCTTCCTGGATTTGCATTGCAAAATACGCCATCTCTGAGGTACTCTATGTGTGGAGAAATACTGTTGTGTGTTTTTGCGACATTGATCCATGCAGACCTCAAAAAGGACCTAAATCACCACCAGCAATAGTGTTCAATGACAAAACACTTCGAGAGGAAACAAGAAAACTCTCATTCAACCACATTGCATGGTAAACTACATTACATTTCCTTAAATCTTTTTTCTCTCTCTCTGCAGCTGGGGGGGCATCAAGGCAGACAGAGCCCATTAACACTGGCCTTTAAATAATGACAGACACTTTCATAGTGAAGAGAGAAGACCAGACCGGCTTGTTTAATTTACCTTCACCCATCTGTCTCATGCTGCAGAGCTCACAATGTATGCCTACATCGATAACATGCCGAATCCTATTGCAAATGTGCCTTACAAACGCTACATTTCAGTATAAATATATCAGACACAAAGCATATGAGTCACAGGATGTGAGAGGATGTCTCTTTTTATATCATTCTGATCGAGAGTGTCCTCATGTTGGGTTGTCCAAAGCTGCATGTGACGTTGCTCACCAGGCGACGGATTTCAAAACAAAGACAAACTGCTTAGCTGAAAATCATGTTTTACAAAGGAAATTATGACTGACAGGAAATAAACACACCCACTTCCTGCTTCTCTTTCTAATGCTTTAGTCATCAATGTCTTGTCTCAGTGCGGAGATGTTTTAGCAGATTTCAGGCATGTGAGCGAAGCCTGGGTGGTCTCTTTTAGTTCAAATATACAAATGGATGGGCAGATGGACATCTTTTATGAATTTACCGCGGGACAATCTTGTACGTAAAGTAGGATTTATAAAAAGTCATAATGAGATCTGAGACATTTGGTGACACTTGTCAGAAGACGCAAGATGCTTGCTGGAAAACTATGGAAAGCGGGAGGTTTAGTGGGCATCAAAAAAAATATATAAGAGAAATTAAATTGTACACAAACTTAAAAACGCTGAGTCTAGACAAGCCTGTGCCAAGAAATGTCACAAAGTGTCAAGAGAGCACATATGAGCATAAACAGAGAATGGGAGCTAGCAGACAGGCTGTCTGTTTACCCAACAAAGAGTGAAAGTCAGGCAGACTATGAAAACAGTCAGGTAAAATTTCCCGTTAAAAGAAAGGTCAGCGATTTTCTGTGTCCTTACGTGACACGGTGGGAAATCACAACCCCTGTGATCCCAGTAAAAATCCACTTCAGTCGCAAAATCTATTCTCACCTTTTCCACGGCTTAACAATTTAGAGCACAAGCGCGTGGCAGGTCTAATGAGGCTCTAACACTGCCGGGCGCCTGAGCCCACATTCTCGCCTGGCTGCTTCTTTTGGCAGTGAGAGGGAGAGTTACCTGAATGAGTCCCAAGAAGATGAAAGACGGTAAGAAATGCAGACAGAGAAGACAAGAAGAAGAAAGAAGCCAAAAGCACTGTGGTACATTGCATACAGGGCTAAATACCTGGCAGAAACAAACATCAGCTGTGCTACTTAAACGAATTGTGTAAGAAAACTCCTGCAAAGCAATAAAAAGACTCAAGCAAAACACCCTTTAAACTTTACTAGCCATTTCAGTGTTACTGTATCGCTTAGTGTATTTGGCCAACAGATCACAGTCTCTTTTGTGGTCAGATATTATTTTGATGGTTATTTATGGAGGTCAAAGGCTTTTATATGTGTCTAAAGATCATAGGCCTCTCTATAAAACTTCATTCTAAGATTAGATATAGATTTCATTGTTGTAGTGTGCGTATGCACAGTCAAGAGCATCCGCAGGGTTTGCAGATATTTATGCTAAATTTCCTTTTATAAACCCCAATATACGCAAGGAAAATAGTGTATGCCCATTGCCCATTTTATACACCAGGCACCAAGGGCTGGTATGACTGATGCATCTTTGAAGTGATAATTCAGCAATGAAAATCAACATTCTGCCATCATTAAATCACCCTCAATATTTCAAACCAGAAACTTTCTACTGCGGAACATTCTTGTGTGACAACATCTTGCATCAGTTTATTTGGAAATGGACTTCAAAATAAAGATTTTGGACTGCCAACCCAGAATCCCTTCGCTGTATGAAAAGTAGGGATGCGCCGATACCAGTAACGGTATGGGGCCGATACCAAACTCATGTACTCGTACTCATACAGTGTAGACATATAGATACACCGATAGATACCAAAGACCGATACCTCACGTGACGTACCTGACAGAACTAACTGAAATGTATGCTTTGAAAGTTTGTGACAAGCACATAAAATGGTCTCTATCATGATGTGTTTTGAGGCAATGTTATTAGATTCAGTGTGTTGTGCTTAGAAAATTGCCACAACACCAAAAAATACAGAAAGCCATCGGTGTTGGTATCGGAATTGGCGAGTGCATCCCTAGGCTTATTCCTCTTTCATCCATAAATCAGAGCAGCACAGAAGAGTGACAGTTCACCCAAAAATGAAAACTCTGTCATCATTTACTTACCCTTGTCATTTCAAACCTTTATTACATCTGTTCTACCAAAGAACACCATAGAAGATATTTTGAAGAAAGTTGGTAACCGAACAGCATTGGCCCCCATTCCCTACTATAGTATGGACACAAAAAGAAAGCAATTGAACGGGTACCATTTCAAAACATTCTTCCTTTGTGTTCTGCAGAAGAAAGAAAGTCAACAAGTTTGTAATGAACAGAGGGCGAGTAAATGATGCCAGAATTTCCCTATCCCTTTAAAAGCTCGCATCTAAACTACAGTTAGTATCGTTTGGTCTTAATATATTCACACTGTATTCAAATCAAAAGTTTTAGTTGAAGGGCCTAGTAATATTCTCCATCTAATCATCACATCCACCAGTTGACATTATTGCAGAACATTTGAAATGAATAATGAATATGCCAAAACCCATCCACTGGATAACAGAAAGGAAAAACAGAGAAATAGAGAGAGAGCGAGTAGTTCATATCCAACAGCGAGTGGCTGCTAAAATATGTCTAAATGGCAACGACGACAGAATTGGAGATGGATAGTGCCCTGATTCAGTCAGCTTTTGTGTTCCCCTCCTGCTATTTTAGAATGACAGAGCATTAGAGAGAGAGAGAGCCCTGATGGAAAGTTTGAGACAAAACCGCAGGAGGTGATACTGTGCGTGTGCACATGCTTTCATGAGCAGAAAAAGAGAAATGTCAAACTCGGAGGCATGTGTCTCAGCAGACCATGGACATGAAGTGGCAGCACTTTGAGGAAGCAAATATCGACCCTTTCCTCTTTCTATTGCAGACAGATGGTCTAGAAACTTCCCATTTAAGAGGGGAAACACAACTAACCCGAAAACACTCATCCCCAAATAATCTGTTTATAAGTGACAATGCAGTTAATCCAGACACGTTTGTTTGTTGACCCATTTTAAGACATTCAATAGATGATGACATTGTACACTTGATGCTCAGCATGTGGATATAACATTGAAGCTCCCGACCGAAACCTATCCGAGACATTTTAGTCAGAGCACTGTGCCGACGCTTTCAATGAAAGACGTGCAGCAAAAGCTCTCAATGAAACACTCGTCATTCAAGGTGAGAGAACAATGCATCGCGTTTTATTACCGCGGTCATTATGAACCCCGTGTGCGGTCTCTATCAAACTCATCGGACAGCTTTACAGTTAACTCGCAAACCGTATCTGAGTGAGGAAAGACGCGTCTATTCTCCGCTCCGGATCTCGCGCTTATGGCCAGAAGTTGGTTGTCCGGCAATTTGGTTACCTGTCAGCCTAGCAATCGCATATTCACGTAAACAGAGAGCGCCAATACCTGTTGACTCCTCCTACCGCCGTGCTGCTTGCTGGAAGTTCAAGCCCCTGAGGTTTTATTTCGCTACAGAATATCGTTGTTCGCAGCCGGTGAGCCGTTCGGATGAAGCACGGAGAAGGCGTGGATGAATTTTGCTCAGGAAAACCGAGGCTTCAGCTGATGTAGCCACTGCTTACTGGGCGGCAGAGGAATGATGCGCTGCACGGAACGGAGAAGCAGCCATTGCGGTCACGTGCGCGCTGGTGAAACCGAAAACCGGCCAGCCTACCGCCGTCTCCTCCCATCATTCGCTTCCGCGGTGTCACTTGAGGGCACGATACCCATTGAACGTAAGCTCAGCTGGTGCCTGTCTTTACGTAACCACGAGGAGGGTATTACGCATGAGAGGCACTCTGTTATGCCATGGCTGTATTTCAAGGTCAATTTTGCAACATTAAAAGGAATTTCACAATCAGCTACAAGTTGTTATAAGGTTATAAACTTGCTGAAAAGCGTTCCAATCAAGATTTGCATTTTGTTTTTGTGGTCTCATAATAACAGATGTGTCAACATCATTGGTGCATGATGTGTGAAAAACAACTTTTACGCTATAGATCTTGCGATGATGGCCTGCATTTCCACAAGCTCTGAGTCTCTGTATGAAAACAAGGGCTCTGTTGCTATGTTGCAAAACCTCCTCATTTGCAGCGAATAGTTTAAGTTGGAAAAGAAGCCAGCTTTAATAGAACAGGATAGAGTCGGATAGCCGTGAAAGAAGTAATGCATCACGCCAGATTGTTTGACCCAGCAGGCATCAACAGTCGTCATACTTTTCCCTGTTCAATGTGTTCGGGCCTTTGAAACGAGTCTCTGGAAGGTGTCGCCTGTTTGTGTCCCATTTTGTTGTTTACGTGGGGCAGTATTTCCAAGTCACAAGAAGGCCAGCAGAGTTATTTCTAGGAGCAGCATGTGCCTCAGCATGCTTGTTACACATCATTGTGCACTATATTACTGGCCACAGGGCTGACCCTTTCTATAACGCATTGTGGCTTTGCAAATAGCGCGACTGTTGAATGAATGCCAGGACCTTTTGCCTATATGCCCCATCACACTGCAAATGAGGGGACGTCCCATTTACAGAAGGAAAAAATCAACTTTTAGATG